>NC_140472.1:32156299-32838799 GCF_051167445.1 Perissodus microlepis
GGACTGAGAGTCCCTGACAAGAAAGTCACCATGGTTCACCACAAGGCTCTCCGACACCTGAACAGATGTTTTAATTTCTGTTAGTTATTAGACGTTTCATCATTTTTACATTTATACCGATGTGATTAAAGATGCAGTGTGATGTTTCACTTTTATTTTATGTTGTCTAATTGATATATTAATTTTATTTAAAAAATGTTTGGAATGAATTGGGTTCAAGACAAAAAAATACAATACTAGTCGCATAACTCAAAGTGTATCTGTTTTTAATAGTGATGTAAACAATATTTGTGAAAGTTTTTTTACATTTGCACATCTAAACACTCAGACACAGAGGAAGAAATCCAAGATAGTTTAAATCTCATTCCTGAAAGTGTTTCTCAAACTGTGAGGCTTGGATAGGGCTGCTGCTGGAGGGTGAACCACCAGGGGAAAAATAAAGTCAAACTAAGTTAAAGTAAACAGGATTCATGAAAAATAAACAAGCATTTCCAAACACTATGATGCTGACCTTTATTTCACTAAATTCCCTTTTCGTATTGACACTAAATGATTGATAAGAATTGTGGAAGCATCAACTTTTCTGCTTCTGCTTTCTGCTTTTTTGAGTTTTGTATTTAAAATCAAAACTAAGAATAGAGGCTGGCATGTATTGAACAGAGAGGAAAACCTTTTGAAGGGGTTTTGTAATATAAAGTATACCTGAACTCCTAACGTCATTCTGTCTCCAAAGTTTAGCCCGATGCTCCCCCTTGTGGCCTAATAGCTACATGACTGTGGTATCTGAATAAATGCAGTAGTAAGCTTTGCAGTCTGGGCTTTGCTGTGTGGGGTTTGCAGGTTCTCCCTGTGACTGTATGGGTTCTCTCTGGGTTTTGCAAATGTGAATGTTTTCTGTCTCTCTGTTAGCACTGTGATAAACCGGCAAACTGTCCAGAGTGTACTCTACCTTTCACCCTCTGTCTGCTGGGACAGGCCCCATTGACTCTCAACTGGATAAGCAATTAAGAAAACAGATGGAAGTTATTTCTACAGGTTCTGATCGTTTAGTTCTGCTCTGAATCCAGTTCTAGCTGGATGGGGCAAATGCATTTCTTTAAAACAAGCTTGCTTTAATAACATGTTTTTTAAAAACCCAAATATCTCTGTTTTATCAGGAAGCAATGCAGCAAATCTGACAGAAAAAGAAAAGATGCAAAAGAAAAGGTGTTCTAATGGTGATATAGTTATCCATGCTTCAGTGAGCTCATTAGTCTCTTAGATTGAAGATGCTTTTTAACCAGCATGAGCTTTTCTCCTGAAACAACAACCTTTTCCCTTCAGGTAGCCTTCATTCCCACATCAGCCTATCAGCTTGTCCTTCCATCATAGGATGTTGGATACATCTGACTTCTTGATGGGTGCATTACATATTTTTTAACTTCCTTTTATGTTTTAGTTTTCTTCTTTATTCTCTGTAGAACTACTTTGTTACATTACTCTTTATGTTACTTTTTTGTTACTCAGTATCACCTGTGTAGATTCCGATTAACAATCTAACACTAAACCTTTCATATTCACACATATCTGCACAAAACAATCCCTGTCCTAATAAGGAGAACACCTAAAAGTCCTTTCCTTTCACAGCCTAGACAAATATCTGACAAAACCAACAATAGATTCGGTGAAAAAACAGCCCACAGAGCACATCACAGGAAAAATATTTTTCCATTAGTGGGTTCGACTGTATGAACAAGTATGGAAATGCACACTCCTACAAGACTTTTGTTGCGTGTTGAAAAACAAACTTTGACTCTTTGATTCACGCTCACACTCTGGGTCAGGAGATGTGTAGTCCTCCTGAAGGTTTCCCTGATTGGTTAAGTATACTAATTTTCTTTAGCTCCAGTTGCTTCATCACGAGCCTCGCAACTTTGGTGATGAAGCAGCTGGAGTCCAATGTTTTAAAAAAGTGAAAGGAAAAGTAAAGAAACTAAAATTAAACCAACCTTTGAGAGCATACCCCCCTCCCCCCATTCACTACCATCCCCACACCCACTTAACCACCACCGCCCACTATTTCCACTCTCTTGTTTTTGTTTCATTGCTGCATTTCTAATCGATTACTATCCCACGCTCTAGTCTGTAGTGACGTCGATCAGTAACTAAGAAACTAAAGCCATTTTTGTTACGTAATGTTCACAGCTGGTTTGTGGTGAAAACACGTGCTTGCTTGCTTGCAGGGCAGATGCTGGGAACTGTTTTTTTTTCTCCCCCACATGTACTTTTCCAGATATTACCTGACGTAGCCGTCAGAACCACAGTTGGGCAATTGGACTATAAATAGATGTAGCCATTGTGAACTCACCCACTGATTTAAGCCTCTGCATTTTGAAGCTTCGTCTTTGGTCAATACCACATTTCTTAGTTTCTTAGAGCTGGAATATTCATACATATTTAAACTTACTAGCTAATGCTACCTACAACCAAATTCATGGAAAGCATTTACTACAAAGCAAGCCATATTATTTGCCAGATAGCATCATTAAAAGTGCTCCGCAAGATACCAAACATGGTTGAGAGGTCTAGTTCAGTGAGTCAATTTAATGGAGGTCAGGCCTAGCAGGTAGTTGTTGGGTCTACCTATTGACACACCCGTCATTCAAAACAGTCATACCCTTGAGATTAATAAAATCCATACAGTGGATAAGAGAGCTCAATAGTGTTTTTTGAACAAGGCTGTAAACATGTCTGTTTGCTGGATATACTTTGCCATGGGCGTCAGCCTCAAGTGGCCATTGGAGGAAATGCTTGGACAAAATGAAACAGTCCATTAGAGTCTGGCCCGTGTGATGCCCAGTTCCATGCAAGTGACACTGTGTAATTGTCTCGTACAAACTGAGTACCCCTCGATGCCTAAACATTGAACAGCCAGTATGTTCAGGACTGAAACACACTATTTCCTGTTGAGTGCTGCATAAGTAACAGTGCATAAAGTCCAGAACTGATTCTCTCAACATTGTCTGAACTTAATGCATGAAAGCTAAAAACATCCTTTATTCATAGTTCCTTTTTGTGTAACCCTAAATAACACAAGTAATGAGAAGCGTTTTTAAAAATTATGAAATTTTCATGCAACAGCTGCAAAATAAAAAGTGTGTATTTGCATGTGCGTATGTCAGAGGCAGACCTGCCAGGGGATGCATCCGTGGTACCAAGCGTGGCTCTTCAGGTTTGTGCCGCTCAGCCTCAGCTCTTCCTCCAGCTGCTTCCTCAGTTTCTCAGACGGCGCCTCCAACCAGAACTTCTCCTTGGAGAACTTAAAAGACATGACAGGCGCACGTTGAGAAACAACCTCCCCATGTACGAACACAGGAAGGCAACAACATGAGCTTAAGCCATTGTGTGACCTCTGCTGGCTAAAGGTCAAATCCCAGCAGAGTCTTTTATCTTCTTCGTTTTTCCTTCCTGAAAAAAAATCTAAACCAGATTGGCTTTTTAAAGAAATGGCTAAAATACAAGCATGTAGCCAATCTGCAGCCTTCTCTGCTGTTTTTGTGTGAATGTCTGTTAACAGAGGACAGAGTGGGATGAGGGAGGGGGAATAGAGAGAGGGAGGATTGACAGCTCTGGCATTCCCACACTGGCATCCACAGTGGCGGCACCAGAGGCCCAAAACCCAGACCCATGCTGGAGTTTTGGCCTTGTCACTGTGGCAACGTCATTGTTAGATGGGGGTCATCGCTCAGCGGCCTTTGTCTGTCGTGTCTTTATGCAAAAAAAGAAGAAGAAGAAGCTACTGTATACAAAAATTTATGTTAAGGACAAGCTGCTGGGAATACTGGGAGTGTGGACACACACACAAACACATTCCTCAGCTTTATAGGTGACATGTTGTTTTTCTGGTCCCTGACACCTCCCACCCCCTTCTGCTTTGACAGAATGGTTTGCCCCGTTGAACTGGGAATCAAAGACTGGGAACGGGGCCAGGACCACTTCAAAACAAAATAAGATGGTGTGTGTGTTGTGAGGTAAAGGCCTGGAAGCCTCCAGCTCTAATTTCATTAGCATTATCATTCACTGGCAGCTTGTAACATTTAGACAAGTGTGTTTGTCAAGTATCTAATTATAAGTCAATGGAGTGGAAATCGTCTTGCTCTCCGGGTCTCTCTCCACCTTTCCTAAACAAGGCCGCCGGCCGAGACGCCACCATTGCCAGCGGTAACCAAGTCAGCTCAAAAGTATGTCACCGCAGAGGGGATGCATTCCCCGAGGCTTTTCTGTCACTGTCCTGATTGAATTAGAGCCACAGAGCCGAGTGCAGGGAATCACAGAGGTTTGCTGAGAGGTCCCATATACAGCTGGAAAAAGGCTTGACCAGAGGAAATGAGAAAGCAAAAGGAAGCTGAATCAAAATGAGAGTCAAATGTACTTTAAAGTCACGCAAAAATGTAAGCTTACTTTCACATATTCTCCTCCACCATCTGTCATGTCCTGATGCCTAAAAAACAAAGGAAACAAGTTTGATTTATTAAGAATATTAGTTTGAACTTTTTCTTGTAAGAGTCCCCAACTACCTATCAGCTAATAATTCACAGGAAAATGTCTTTAAAAAAAAAAAAAAGAGTCTAATGAGGTATTAATAACAGGGCAAAATAAATATTGAACCAAGCAAATTATAGAAGAGGGTTCTCTCTCTTCAACACATCCAATGCCACAAATAAGCTCCAGGTGATCTGAGCAGAGTTTAGCAGATGACAATCAAGTAAATAAATAAATAACTATGATTAACACATTTTAGAAAAATGTGTTGGTTTCCTCTATCTGCTAGAAAAAAACAAAATCACTAAATATCGGTATCAGTCTTTAAAATCCTGTATTGGTCAGGTTAGTATTTGTTTATTTATTTTTCTTCTACTTTTAATTTTTTGTTACTTATTGGATGCGATACAAGCACTGTGTTTTCATGAATGATGGCTGCTCTGAATAAATTAAGTTGTTTTTTTTGTTCATGAATTGCTCAGTAGAGATCAACAGAGCAGCTATGGGAAAAGAAAACATACAACAAAGATCCAACCAGGAGGAATCTGAGACCAATGACTAGTTTCTGTGTCTGAAAAGTGAAGCCAAAGTGGTTGTGCCCTAAATGTGTATTCTTTTTAATGACCACCAGGGGGACAAAGACATTGTATAGAAGTCTATGTGAAACAGCACTCAGTTCATTGCTGTATGACCTCACTAAACACAATTTTAAATAGTTTCTGGTCTCAGTTGCTACTTTAAGGTCATATTGTAATCAAGTATGTAATCGGTCTGTCTGTCTGTTAGCAGTCTAGCGTTTTTAACATATGATTCTCAGATTTTGTGTCTTCAACAGCATTTAGCGCTGATTTAATTTAGGTGAAAAAGATCACAGCAAATGTGACAATCATTAAAAACTTTATATTACCCAGAAAGTTTTTATGGATTGTCTTCAAACTTCACAACAGTAAGCTAGGCCTTGGGGGGCACGAGTACCTAGGTAGGGTAACCATTTGCCCTTGATCATATTGTAATAAAAAATGGCTGACGTCAGCATGTTATTAAAAAAAATCATAAAACATCAAAGTTTCAGTATAGCCCTCGTGTTTCTCAGGGAGCCTTGCTAGAGGAGAGAGAATCGCCCGCCGCTTGATCAGCTGCCAATGACTTGTAATTGAGAAGTTGTTAACTAGCAACTGTGGGGTGGTTCAGTCAGACCTCTCCCCCCGCCATGTCTGGTTTCAAACTACCAAGAAGCCGCTGAGCTCAAAGCTTCATGACGGTGTTTTACTAACCAGTATCAGACGCCACAATATTTATGTCCAACTTTTATACAGTCTATAGCTGGGAGTCAGTTAATACACTGGAGCTGAGTGTTTGCATGTCATGTTTACACCATAGCATGTCGTCCTAACCCCCCATCTGCTCTGTGCAGCTACAGCTGGCACTATTTTTAGAGTTGCCGAGAAGAGGGTCGCTTCTGCGACGCGTCAGAATCAAAGTAGAGTCTGTAAGGTGGTGAAATAGCTGACACTGCTACATCATCCACTGAAGCTCCACAGGATTCAGTGTGTCTGAGTCAGGTAACTACTAAATGTAGCCACGGGGTCTACAGCGCCTGCTGTTTCCAGAAACCACATTTTATGCAACTTTCAGCAAACATTCAACGTGTTTTGTAATTTTCATCTACTGTGACATATTTCCTGTCGCACTCATGTAAGATTAGAGTTTAAACTGTTGCAGAGTCGTGGTCATTGACATAGCAACTCTATGGTATCAGATAAAACAGCAAACAACTGTCATCACGGTCACATTCAGCTTTTTTCTTTTATTGTTCAGCCTTGATTAAAGGCTGGAAATCCAACAGCCCTGTTTTCAAACAGCACGTTTTCCTTATTGTTTGTCATCATAATTTACTTGATTTTTAAAAAAATCCCATATCTTGATAAGTGAGTAGCAGTATTATCAGTTAGTTCTGGTAGCAGCAGCAGAAGCTGTACATGCTTTATGCTGTCTGCTGTCCATCAGCCCTCTTGCGAAACTCTCTGACAGCAGCAGTGAGTTCATTTGACACCGCCTAGCAACAACATGCAACCCAACAAACTCCTCCAGGGAGGATTGGGAATATTCCCGCTTGTATCTGCAAACCGTCTGTTTTTCAAGACTGAAGCAAAAGAAACATTTTTTCTCCATGATGTCCATCCACACAACAGCTGGATCCTCACCAAATCTGAGGCCTGTGGGGCTCACAAAACTAAACTCAGCACCCAGAGGACCACTGACACTTTTCAAATGATGCTTTAAACAAAAAAAACTCCCAAAAAGCAAAAGCTTTGTTTCTTTCTGACAGCTTTGATGCATTATGTCAGCGCAGAAACACAGCACACTGGCAGGGTGAAACTCTCTGCTCTTCCTCAACTGGCTGCATACTTCCAAGAGTCAAGGGAGGTGACCTTTTGTTCCCAAACACAAACTCTGAGAACAGGCAGCACACACTCACAGATGTGGACATACAGCATGAGAAACGCGCTGGCATTCAAAAACTAAACCCCACGCAGATGATTTTAAGCCCTGATATACTGCTTGTGCTGTTTTGGAATGATGCCGACGCTCACTGGCTGTTTTAATTATTAAATTAAACCCTTTAGGGCTAGGAAGGAGGAGGAGGGTATTTTTATGGCATTATTGAGGACAATATAATAAACAGGAAGTCAGACAAAGACAAAACTCCCAGGTTACAACACAGCACCCCATTCATTCCAGTAAAAGCTGCTTCATACCTGCTTTTTCAAACTCAGGACTGAAAAACTCCAAGCTTCCAAGTATCAGGATGTTCCAATTCTGAGATCCTTGGAGCAAATAAAAACAGAGAGCACCTCTCCCTCACAGGATAAAATAAAATAAATGCAAGCCTCTTCTGTTCCAAATGGTTTAAAAGCGAGTATGGATACAGTCGTCCGATGTGGATCAGATATCGGGTGACAGCAAACGACCACAGTGATAGCAGTAAATACTGAAAGTGCAAATGCAAATATATTTTTACATTTTTTCTTTTTATCTATCTTGTAATTGACTTTAGCTTATTACTTAACCAATAAATGCAGGTTCAGAACATTTTTAATGTATTATATCATATATTTGTTATATTATGTAATTATTTATAAAAAAAAAGTTAGGCTGATTTTTCCATTCAAAACACATAATGACTCAGTCATTTCCTTGCAATGAGGAATGTAGCTTATTACTTATTAATGACGAATTCTGTAAAAATAGGATGTGAACCTCCTTGAGAACAGGAAAAAAGCTGGTGGTTGCCCAGTGATTGTGTTTAAATTTTTCACTACTTTTCAAACAACCCAGAGGATAAAAGAGTAGCGCCCTCAACCCTGAGGTCTTTGTAAGGAGACGGCTCAGGTCACCTGATGTGAGATATAATGATAGATGTTTTTATCTCTATTTAAAGGCGACAAACTGGAGACCTGCAGCTATATCTAAGAATAAGCTTATAACCAATGGTCAACATCCACTTATACGTGGACAGGATACTGTCACACATGGTCAATATTCTTCTGCTCACATTTTTTCCTCACACTTGGACCGAACCACAGTTAAAGTCTGTTCACTGTTAAGTTATAAGACTGTTTGCAGTGGCCTTATCCATGAGGGGAAACTCCCTCCACTTCAGGGCTGCACTCCTCAAACCAGCACCAAATTTTACAGCAGTTCCTGCTCCGACTGCCAGCAGCTGTTACGCCATCAAACAACAGCCACACAGTCAGAGAGACTCTGCCTGTGGTGTAACGCTTCCCTAATAACGACATTAGTTGCAAAGAGCTGAGGCTGACTGCAACAAACACAGAGTGGAAAGAGAAAGTCACCAAGCCTGGATGACTTTTTAAAAGCAGGTCAAGTTCAGCCTCAGTGACCACTTCTGCTCTGATGGCTTCTTAAACTTGAATTACCTCCTTTATTGCAATAAGGTGAGAATTCAGAATGTGCTCAGTTCGGGCAGTGCAATTCCTCCGAAACTGTGAACAGCTGAAAGCTGATGTGACACCTCTGCGGCTGCGCTGCGGGTAATTTTAGGCAACTACTCTTACTACTACTTACTAATAATTTGAGAAATCCCCAACTCGCTTGTCTCATCGATTGTTCGCGGGATATGCCTCAAACTTGATGGGTTTCTGGTCGTTTGGATGAAGAGTTCTCATCGTTTTCCTGTTCCCAGTGAGTCCACTACTGTGACTGTGGCTCTACTCTATCTGCAGGGACGGGGCCCACACACAAACACAGCCATGTTTGTTTAAATATCTTTGTGAGGGCATTCGTCCACATGAACGCACGTCACTTAGTTTAGCGATACCACATCTAAAAGTGTCCGACATGGCGGTGTTTTGGTCCCACACTGAGGTTTGAAGACCATCATCTACATCTTAAGGCTTTGTACTGTCCCGTGGGTGCAGGGTTGAAATGTGGAATAACAAAATTCAGACTGGTTCTCAAAAAGACAAACAGGCATTTAAAAAAATGTTAGTCTTTGGTTTCCTGTGACAAACAGCTTAAGTCATTCAGTTATGTTTTCACTACACGCACATTCAACAAGTGTGACCATACAGCGGTCTTCTTTTCAAACCAGCAACTTCCAATTAACTGCACAGTCAGGGAAAATCTGTAAGTTGGGGCTACACTTACCCAGAACAGGCACTGCACCAGTAGTTAAAAGAAACACACTGTTAATGGGAGGCTGGACGAGTCGTCTCTGTTTATCCAGAAATCCACTCTGAGCCTTTTCCCCTGACAGCTACAGGACACCATTTCCTCTTATTCTGCTACTGAAAGTCGATAATAAAACTAAAAGCTTTCCTTCGATGCTGATGTGAGTCTTAAAGCCGTTTAATGTTAGTTTTTTTAACATATACTGAGGATTTTTGGTTGGGAGATCTTCTTTCTCCTAAAGCTTCGAGTTTGAAAGAACGGGTGTTCGTCGCCCCTAACTGGACTTCTTGAACATGACTCACTGTGTCTGTGTTGTTTGTGCTTTTTGGAGAGTTTTTAATAGAATTATCTGACCAATAATACGGCTTTCTGTCTGCTACAAAACATCCGAGATGTGTTAGCGTCAGTGCTGGTGACTGATATTCTTAGCACTAGTTGATAGGTACCTGTCTTCTGTGTGATGCACACGTACAGTCTATGAATGAAGACAAACACCTTTTCCTTCAGATATGGTTATTTCTGTCTCCAAAACATAAATACATAAAATGACAGGAGCCAAAATGCTAACAATAAGACTTCATAATGAAACAACATAAGCTGATTTTTTAGGTAAAACAACCAAATATTCATCATTCTCGTCATTTCAGAGGTTCTTTGTTATAGATACAGACACATTTCCTTTTACTTTCACTCTTGTTGGCCTTCATTAACCTCTTGAACTCTCTAGCAGGTTAAGCGAGTTCAAATCAAATGATTAGGCTGGTGATAATTAGCAGGCCTGTTATCACAGCTGTCCGATGAACTGTATATTAAGTTGAGATTCTGGACGTATCAATATTTTGTTCAATATTTTGAGCATTTTTGTGATTCTGACTTTGTAAAATTTTGGCACCTCTGAGCTTTATTTTTCCAGTAATGCACTGGTATCAGATATAATTACATCTACACGAATCACACCGTCACTTCACTGTTTTACTCAAATGTTTGGTGACATTTAGAAGCTTGAAACAGATCTTTGCAAACGAAAACTAACTTAAAGTCAAATTCTGATGATTTTTTTTCACAGTTTTACAAACTAAATTCTTAATTACAGCATAATGTTAATAGGAATAACAGGACAATATATACTGAAAAAAGAAAAATACCAAAAAGTTCAATTTGGGAAGACATAATCATTTACTTCAGCTTGATTAAGATAGACTTTTACCTGCAGGGCCATAACATTTAAGTATTTTCATAGCCTTTTATTTGTACAAGAATCATTCATTTCTTTTATAATTTGGATTAAAGCAGCAGAAGGTGGGATGAAGCCAGCACTAAGCGACTGACACAAGGTCGCAAAACTGTGACAGCATGCAGCGGGACATACAAGTCAGGTGGAAAAGAGACGGAGTTAAACCTGCTGCTGCATCTCTGCCAAAGAAGTCTTATCACTCTTCAGAGTGAAGCAGCGCAGGATCAAATTCCTCCGCTTATGTAACTAACAGACCGGTCCAGAGCCAGCAAGCCGACTCACTTCAAAGTCGACTTGTAGCTAGTAAATGTTTTACTGATCCTCGTTTCAGGTTTTATGGCACCAAACTAACCAAAAACACGCCTCTATTTCCGCCTTTAAAAATATACTTCAAACGAAAAAAAAAGCGACCGAAGGGATAAAAATATCAAAGCCTCGGAGCTGAGACTGTTCCCCGAAGCAGATTAACAGATGATCGTGACAGATAGTTTTCTCTGACTGTCTCACTGTTTCAGAAAAAAACAAACTGTGTGTGTTCTTATTCAAGAAACACAAAACCTATTCTCACAGCCTGGCTCCGTGTCATCACTGGATAAAGAGTTAATAGCGGAAGCGGTTTTCTCACCTTTCCCTCCTCACCCCGCTTAACTTTAAGTCCCCAACTTCACACATCTTGTCCCGAGGTCAGTCCTCACGGCTTCGCCCAGCTGACTGATAGCAGAGGTGAGTGGGAGCGGAGCTACTGCGCATGTCCGCAGCGACAGCGACTTTCACAGTGCATTTTAATCTTCATGTGTTGAATATTTGAGTTTTATTTTTTAGAGCGTGTCATAATGTTACTTAGTTTCTTTTCGATAATTAATTAGTTATTTTACCACAGAGTTACTTTCATTGTCTCTTCTGTTACAGACAATATTTTCTATTATTTCATTATATTTACATTTTAGATCTATTAATTTTAAATATTTTTATCCAGCATTATTTGATTCAGTGACTCGAGCTTATAGTGTTGTGCATTTTATATTATTTTTTATTTTAATTTAAGTTGATTTAATTTTTATGTTTTATTTTTAAGATTTATATCTTTTTATTTTAAACAGATAATTTAATAGCTCAGTGATCGATTAAGTGACTGATTTATTTCAGGTCAACTCAATATTAAATTTATTTCCACTAACAAGCAGCTGGGTGTCAGGAGGTCATGAAACATGACCTTTTTTCAATCTCTCGTGATTATTACTATTTTCTACTAATAGTTTAAGTCTCACAAAGACACTTTTGTGAATTTTCAGTCTGTTTTTCTTATGTTTCTAACTAAAAACGTTTTTCTACTGATATGAATTGACTGCCTGAATAACAATCAGGCTGTGTATTTCTGACCTGCATCTTCTGAGAGAAAAATAAATAAACATCTCACTTGTCAGCATACTCCACTTCCTGTGAGCTTTTCACGGTTGTGGTGGTTTCCTGTGTACGTGTGACGCCTCGCAGTCTCTCTGTTTGGGGGTCCAGGTGGCTGTGGGCTGTTTCAGCTATAGGATCCATCGGCACATACAGATCCTGGTTCGAAGCGGCCTTGTGGCTCTTAACTGAAGGCTCTCTGGCTGTTTCTAAATCATTCTTGCTCTTTAATGCCTTACTGCTGGTTAAAGGTTCCACAGCAGGATCACAGCTGTCAGATTCTGAGGTCAAAGGTGAAGTCCGGCTGGATGTCGGTGTCACTGGCAGTGACCGGGCCAACGCAGAAGCTGGCTGAGGCTTTTCCATATTGTTCACACTAAGGCTTGTCAGAGCACCAAGCAGGGGCGAGTCCCGGACATGCTCTCCCGCCTTCAAATTGCCCTGCCTCTCACTCATCCCTTTCTCCTCCTCCTCTGTCTTGGTCTTCTTCTCCTTTAGCCCCTTGAAGCTCTTCTTCTGCTTGTCATTGCGAGGCACAGTCCCCACATGTGTGTACATCTCACAGGAGCGGGCGTAGGTGGGGCTGTGGAGGCAGGACTCCATGTCGTCCACCGACTGGTTGCCCATCCCTGCAGATTTGTCCCCGGAAAAGCTCCCATCATACTCCAGGGACGCTTTGGTGCTCTTCTTCCCTGTTGAGCGGCGGAAGGAGAGATTGGAGAGGCTCCCGAACAGTTTTAAATCTGGAGAAGAGGAGTTAGTTAAAAAGGATTAAATTTTTTTTAAGTGCAAAAACATTAATAAAAGCATTTTTAAATTACGCAGATGGAGAACACCAATGCCTAAGTGCTTTCAGTCTTTCGAATGGCCAACAGGGGGCAACTCCTTTGGTTGCAAAAAGATGTCTGAATGTATAGAAGACTATGAGAAAATTAGCCTCTTCTGATTTAATCTATGACATCAGTATACACTTTGCTGGTGACTTTATGGTCTTAATTGCCCATTTAAAGTCCTCCATCCACCGATTCTCTTCCGTTTGTCCTTATCAGGGACGCAGGGAGGCTGGAGCCTATCCCAGCTATCATAGGGCGAGACACAGTATACACCCTGGACAGGTCACCAATCTGACGTAGGGCTAACACAGAGTGACAGACCTGCTTAATAAAATGTGATGTTCATTTTGTATATGTTAGTCCCATTTAGAGTGAAATAGATGGGTAAGCAGGGTATAGAGTGTACTGTGATTTTGGCTTCCTGGTCAGATCCCTGTATGAGGTCTGGTTTTATTAAAGAAAAAAAAGAAGAAGAAGAAGAAAGAAACACCTGGCAGTGACCTAAAATGCCAGCTGTTTCCTTCCTGTTGTGTCGTATACAGATGTTTTCTCAAAGCTGCTGCTGTCTCACATTTCTGTCCAAAGGTTTTGTGCAGCAGGGCTCATTCTCACTCACAGCATGTCACAAATTGCAATAGCAACAAGCTCTTGGCATCACATTCAAATGCAATAGTCGACCTGTAACCTCATATTTTGAACCAAACCACAGAAAAACCGCATGTTTTTCAAACCCTAACCAAGTAATTAGTAGTGCCTTTATAGGGCCTAAACCATATATATAAACCATATATAAACCTAACCATATATATATAAAGTAAACAAAGCATGACACCTTTTTAGGAACAGCGATAGGCAGAACCACAGACTTTATATACCCACATGTTTGTTTTATTTTTTACAGATTTGTTACTTGCTAATAGAAGTTTACTCAGTAAAATCTTTAGATGATCTGTAACTCATACCAGGTGACATTGTTAGTCAGATTATTCCTGGAGTCCTTTTAAAATACTGTGAGACTGTGTTTAAAATTATCTTCAAAATAAGAGCTCAAAAAAGAAAGGACATCATGGTTGCCTCCATCTTTTGTATACAGTCTGTGATTTCAAGCTTGTTTATCAGAATTGTTTTAGAAACATAAACATGCAGTTTTTTTAAATTGTTTTTTAGTTCATGACGTCTTTATATTCTCTGACTTTAGATCTTTAGTCAGAGAGTTTCTCAACTTTTTTGCTTGCTGAGTGAGTTCAATCAATTTCTTTGTCATCTTTTATCTTTTAAAAAATAGAAAAACAGGAAAACACAACGTGTGTGTTAAAAACTGGAAAACCCCAAATTCATCAAGATTAAACGCGACAAAATGATTTTAATCTGGCTCGTTTTGCAGTGATGCACTGGCTGATCCCTGCACAGGGTCATCTTTTTAATTTGGGTTAGCCCCTTAGTGACATGAACATGCACATTTTAAACACACATAAGCATCAGTGCAGAGCCATTACGTCCCTATTTAGACCTACAGCTGCAAACCAACATGTTTTCTTTGCGTTGGAGGCATTTGAGGAATGTCGTCGTACCCTTGTTTCTCTCTTATGAGGTAAAGCCCCCGAACTTTCACCAGTGTTCAAGTGTTTTCCCAAAGGACCAATTAGGCTCTGGAGGCACTGACTGTTGTGTATTTAATTCAGCAGCTAAACATGGACTCATGATTCGGAGAGAGATACAAAGATGGGGTTGATGGAGGGTAGATGTTATCTTTTACACTTGAGCCAGCATGTGTCACTTCCACATTGTTCTTAATCGATTTCCATGACCATAAAAATGAGAAAATGTTTATTGCCTGTCATATTTCAGAGTAAATCCCACTCAGTGGAGTTAATTTAAACACTGTAGTACTAAACAATCAACTTAAAAACCTCCTCTCTTTCCAATAAACAGATATGGGCATTTCCCTTTGTGTCATTTATTCCTTACTATGCTGTTGGGTTTTGTTAAGTTTATAGTCAGTTTTGCTTCCTGTTTTTACTTAATTCATCCCCTTCTCTGTGTTTTTTAGTGCTGTCCTGTCTCATCTCAGAGAAAAGTGAACATTTGGCCTAGATATGGCCCACATCTGTGGTTTTCTATGAACCACACTGAACCTTGAGCCGGAGGTCAGATCAGTTGTGACATCTGGGGCACATCTGGCCCACATAGTACTTTCTATAACCCATCCCTAACCTGCTTTATGCCCACAGAACATCTGATGGTGCCATAACTGAACCATACGTACCAAAAGTAGCCCAGACCAGGCCCGACTGTGCGTGCCTGCTACCTGGACTGTTTTTCACTCCCTTTGTCTCCCTCTGTTTGTTGTCAATGCATGCTTTGTCTCTCTGACATGCACTTCCTGTTTTATTTTGGTAGCAACTGTATTCGCTTGCTTATAGAAATAATCAAAAATCCCAAAGAACGTGTTAGGCGTTGAGTTCATTCTGTTTATAAAATTGTTTCGCTTTCTTTGAGATACAATTACGTTGAGGAACTGAGGAAAAATGATCTACTGTTCACTCTAATCAGATTTATGTATATAGTGCCAAATTATAACAGCAGACAAGTAGATTTTACAAAATTTGCAGCTACGTCCTTTGCCAATTTCTGCTAAGAAAAATAATGCCACGATGTGCCAAAATGAATGTTTTTGTGCAGCAAACAGATTCACTTCAGCATTTATGATCCTTGGCTATTTCTGTAAATGTCAAAGGACAACATGACACTAAAAACAACAATGTGACTCTAAAATTTTAACTTTTTAAAACTACTCAACTGAGCTCCATTGGAGGATTTTGTTGTCCCGAAGCCTGAAGCTGATTTGTTTTCACAGAGTGAATAAATGTCCTCAGGCTGCCTCAAAAAAATCAGTTTTTATAAGACAGCTACCAAGTCAAGCAGCAGAAGAAGAGATGCACAGAGGCCTGTTGTCCTGTCAGCAGGAATTCGCTGTCTTTTCTTAGCTCAGCTCTGTGCGCTCAGCCGGGCCGATGTCCCTTCAAACAGCACAAAGGCACGTCTATGCTTCGTTAACAATGGAGCAAAAAGATGTTTGTAAGTGGAACAGTGGACAAAGCAACAGCGGACACACTGGAACGAGCGCCAATAGAGCACATTCATTTATGGGCTTGCACAAATAAACTTACATCAGCCTCTTTTACCAGACTCGTCTAATACCACTGTCTCTGTGCTTCTACTACTACTACTTTTCTACTTCAGCTCTACTAAGAGTTAATATATAGTAATATTATTCATGTCTTATGTACCATACATACAAGACATTTTCAAATATATTTGCTTTAGATTACTTCCTCCGCTTTGTTACAGTTCCATATTATAATATTTATAAATGTAACCTGTGATAAGTTACACTAAGGTTTTGGGGGGATTTTTAATGCTCAATATATTTGTGACTGATATCAACAGATGTTAAACAAGATGTATTTTATCATATCATGGTGTGGGTCGCAATGTCGCATCACAGGAAGAGGTTCCTGTTTCAGGGCACTTCTTTAGTGTCATGTGTTCTCTCCTGATGCTCCAGCTTCCTGCCGCAGCCCAAAGACATGCATGTTGTGTTAAATGGTGATTCTGAAATAATCTAAGGTATGAATGAGTTCAGATTCAGTTCAGATAATGGATGGTTTTCATTTTGTCTCCAGCAGACTTAGAGACGGTGCACTGGGGTTCGAGTTTATGGTGACTGAGCTTATATAGGTAAGTAAGGATTGTGCCCGATCTAAAAGTGGCCACCTGAGCTCATTTTATTTATATGCTTTTACATATAACCACTAGAGATTGCTTAATTTTAAAAATGCTTCTACACTGAAAAAGTGTTGCATTGCACTCCACCGTTGCAACAGAAAATTGGGATTTGTGGGTTAACACTGTTTATTTCACTGTACCTAAAATTAAAAATAACTTACCATGAAAATAATCAACACAAACAATTTGTCAAATGTGAGAATCTGTACTTCAAGTAAAAGGTTTATATTAAATTACAGTCTGAGTACAACTAATAAACTTAGCTGTAACAAAATAGGGTAATTATTAAAGTTGGTTCAAAGTAACATTTCTTGTTACATTTCTTGTCGTGTGTTACGCTAAAGTCACACCAAGAAAAACTGTGGTGGAAGACGGCGGTCTGACTAAAATTACTGTAACTTTGTGCAATGAACAAGTTCCCTACTCGCTTTTGAAATGGTTGCTTCGAAGGAGTGCGATCACTCACTTCAGTCTCACTTTGGTGCATCAAAACTGAGTTAGTCTGCTCTTATTTTTTAGATTGAAAGTTAGCAATTGCATGAAATCGCTTTGTGAAAATGTGGCAAGAAAGTATGATAAATCAGTGAAGATCACATGTCTGTTGCCATCCACATACACAGAAACCCACTTTCATAATCCAGCCAGAAGCTCAAAGAAAAATAAATTCAGAAATTCCTCCACAAACAGTGACGTAGCTGCTGCAGGATATCATTTAACTGTAACATGACAAAGGCGTTTGCAGCCTTGCTTTATATAGGAATATAACATGAATACAACCAGCTGAATAAAAGGAGAACCTCCGACTGCAAAGACGCAAACTGGGTGCTGAGTCAGATTGATTGCCATGCGTAGGCAATCTGTTTGCATTTACAAATAAGAAGGTAGTTATTAGAAAGTCAGTCAGAGAGTGACTGTGTCAGTCTGAGTCTGCTAGGACAGGCTGCCGGTTGTCTTTAGGAGACCAGATTCAAAAACAAATTTAAGACGCTGCTTTTGTCATTTGACTGCTCTGATATTCCAATCAGATTAAAAACATAATTTAAAAACATGCAAATTTAATAAATTGTTTCAAATTCTTTTGGCTTTTATTATAAAGCATATTTCAGAAGTCTGCAAGTTGCAGTTGGAGTTTCAATATAAGTGACCTGTTTAAAGTTTCCTTAATCTGGGGTGTGAACACAGCTGCAGCCTGTAGTTGCCTAATAAATGATGAATCCCTCTTCAGCTGTTTGTGCCTTTTGGAGCACTGCGGCTTGCTGTGAAGTCCAATCTGTCCTCACCAGTGTTGGTCAAGTTACTTGAAAAAAGTAATCGGTAACTAATTACTGATTACTTTCCAAAAAAGTAATCCCGTTACTTTACTGATTACTTATTTTCAAAAGTAATTAATTACTTAGTTACTTTTTAAAAACACGATTTACAACCTGAATAGGTGATAAAGTGATAGATCTGTCAACCCAATTCTACTTTTTCTGCATAATCCATCATACAAAATGTAATCAAATGGAAAAGTCTCTTTTTTTTAAACTTGTTTTATCCGTTTTAATCTTTTAACTTTATGCATCAAGCAAAAATTAAATTATATGCACCATTCTCTGACTTGAAGAAATTAGTTTAACATTTAAACCTATTTTCTGCACATTCCAGCACATAAAATAAAATATTTTTTGTGTTTACACTCACTCTTTCAAATAGATGCAAGTAAAACACAGCAGAAAGTAAATAAAATCAAAGACTAGCGGTCCTGTTGCTCTATTTTCACCTGTAAAGCAGGAGTTGGGTAGGCGGAGGTTTACCCTGGTGCAGGTGTGGCGCAGCGGTCAGTGGAAGAATCCGCGAGTTTCTCTGTGAATTTCCCATTACGTCGTTGCGCACTCGGAGCTTGTTTAGGGGTTTTTTTCGCTGTAAAAAGAAGTTTTCTTCCCACGCACAACGGACGCTAATGTTTTTGTCACTTTTTATGGAATCAAACTCAAAGTAAGGTCAGTACTTCCACGCTTTAAACGCTGCACGCTCATACTCTCTCCGCACTCGATATATGATCCATTGTTGATCTGCACACAGCTGTTGTCACGAAAGTCGCACTCGCTTACGTCACTGTCATGAGACATTCTCGCAAAAAAATCACGGTTTTAGTAACGCAGTAACGCAGCGTTCCTACGGGAAAGTAACGGTAATCTAATTACCGTTTTTGCAATAGTAATCCCTTACTTTACTCGTTACTTGAAAAAAGTAATCAGATTAACGCGTTACTGCCCATCTCTGGTCCTCACTAGTTATCTGTAGCCAGTGCAAATATCCTTTCTATGGAAGCAGCTTGCCAACCAGGCCGGTGAGCTTCAGCTGATGGCTTTACCTTTGCATGTAACAGTTACGTCGGGCTTTGGAAAAATAAGATGGCAACAGCAATTTACCAACAGTCAAACATATGAAAAAGGTTTGCAAGCGACAGACAAAAAAGCAAAGAAAGTGAACTGAACACAAGTGAACATCAAAAATGGCAGAACTATTAAAGACAGCAACAGAATTTAGGTAGCTAAAAGAATAAACAGAAGACCACAGCAGAGGGGGAGGTGTTTGAACTATCAATTACAGTAAAATGTGCAGCGCCAGCCGCAGTGATAAGAGTAAGCAGAAGTGGCAAGGCAGCAGTAAAAATATTTTTGTGTCAGGAAGTCTGACTGACATCAAGATCTGCTTTGCAAAAACAACACTGATAAGTACTTTAATACACAAATTCTCACCCGATTGCATTTAGTGAAAAACAGCCGTCACACACAAATTAAACATGGAGAGTGTTTTTATATCCGCTGTCCAGTTTCTGCAGCTTCCATTGCAGATACACAGTCACTGGACTTTTCTACAACACAGTTTAGAACATTTAATGGTAATTTATCACCTGTGTGTAAAACGTTTTTAAAAATGAATGTCTTCAAACGGCTTATTAGGCTTACTTCCTACTTCTAAGCTGGACTGCTGTAATTATTATTAGGATGTCCTAAAAACCCTCAAAGTTGATCCAGAATGCTGCAGCAAGAGTTCCGACAGGGACTAGAAAGAGAGCATATTTCTCATGTATTCTCATCAATCCAGAATTGAAGTTAAAATCCTGCTCCTCACATGCAAGATTGTGAATAGTCAGGCTCCATTTTATCTCAAAAACCTCATCGTACCATATCACCCTATTAGAGCACTTCGCTCTCAGACTGCAGGCTTACTTGTGGTCCGTACGATATTTGAAAATAGAATGAGAGGGAGAGGCTTCAGCTTTCAGGCCTCTTCTGTAGAACCAGCTCCCAGCTTGGACTCAGGAGACAGACACATCTCTACTTTTAAGATCAGACTTCCTTTTGTGCTAAAGCATACAGTTTACTGCTGGATCAGGTGACCCTGAATCCTCCCTTAGTTATGCTGCAATAATTCTAGGCTGCTGGGGGATTCCCATAATGCATTTCTTTTTCACTGACTATGTGTTAATAGACCTCTCTGCATTTAATTATTACTTGTTATTAATCTCTGACTCTCTTCCACAGCATGTCTTTTGCCCTGTCTTCCTCATCTCACCCCAACTGGTAGTGGCAGATGGCCCCGCCCCTCCCTGAGTCTGGTCCTGCTGGAGGCTTCTTCCTGTTAAAAGGGAGTTTTTCCTTCCCACTGTCGCCAAAGGTCTTGCTCATAATGTTGCTGGGTATTTCTCTGTTTTATCATATGGTCCTCATCTTACCATACAAACCACATTGAAGCAACTGTTGTTGTGATTTGGAGTTATATAAATAAAGTTGAACTGAATTGAACTGACATCCTCCCATGACCCTGAAAAGGATAAGCGGAAGAGAATGGACGGATGGATGATCAAGATCCCAAATATCTATTTACAACATGTCACATGAAATTTGTAGATTTCTCTCAGAAAAAGCTGCGTGCCCGGCAGAGAGACACGCCTAGTTTGATGCCACAACTTTTGTACTATTACTTAGAAGGATTACGCCTTTCACTTATAGTTACATCCTAAATTTAAACTTCCTTGTTAGAAGATCTGCAATGTTGTAAGATGACTGATAAGTCATCCAACAAAAATGTTGGAAAATTACTGTTTCAATCCTGAAACTGAGGTTTTAAGCTTTGTATAGAACAGAAGCACAACTTTAATTCATGTCATGCCCAACCAGTTTTATCTTGTGACCTTTGGACGATCTAAACTTTAGAAAAAAATATTGCTGGATTTCAGAGCAAAGATTTTTTTTTTACTGTGAATGCTTTGTGTGAATTCTGCTGTCGCTACCTTTTCTTTTTAGTATTTTACACCAAAATATAAAACTTTAAACAGTTTTTAAAATCAGCCTAAAATCAGAGAAAGTTCAGTCCACCATCAGGTGTTTCTCTCACTGACGGATTTGATTTACTTTTGCTGGATCCTTTAGAGCGACAGATGACAAGTACTTTTCCAAATAATTCCCCATCAGAAAATAAAACATAACTTACTCAGTTTCCGTTTGCTCATGGCTCACTGGTGGAGTGTGTGGGCTTCCTAATAACATGTAAAGCACTCTTTAAAAGTGTCCTCCACGTCTTTCCAGCACCATGCTCTTTACTCAACAGAATGAATCTACTTCCTGTCTTGTGAACGCAGCGGAAGCGGAAGTTTTCGCTGTGTTGTCTTGTAGCAATCAGATGACAAGTCATATCGTCACTTTACACTGGAAGTGAGAGGTGCAACAGCAAATTACTGTTTTCTCACTAAGTCACTACCCAACCAACAAACCAACAAACAGGAAATCTCATTGTGGTTTCTACAAGAAAATTATATATTTTTACTTTAAATATAATTTATATGAATAAATTCAGACACTAGTAGGTACACAATGGTAGCTGGAAACTCTTTTTTTTGGTATCTCTATAATCTATACACAAGAAACATTAGCAGCAGTTATGAATTTAAAGATATATTCAAGACATGTGGACTGTGTACCAATAAATCATCTCTTGTCTGTTGTTGCCTTTTAGCAAACTGTATAATGTTTGATTATGTATGTATGCCATAATCAAACACATGAACATGTTTACAGTATCCATCGGTATCTAGTGTGTGTGTGTTTTAATATACTTATTTTTATTTTATTGCTTTTCTTCTTTCATCACATCTGCATCATAAGCTTTATCCATACAGTCAGATTTTTGATCAAAAGTAGAAAAAAGAGACGCTGATGATCAATAAAATAATGCATCCTTTAAGTAACGCAGTCCTGCCTGTGTTTGGCATGTTTCTGCTGTACACCATACCAAGTCAAAGCCTAAAAAGTCTAATTTAAATCAATTTTTAAAGTCTTTTAAAAGCAAACACTGCCATTTAAATAGTTTCACTTCCTGTTTCAGTTCTTAAAATCACTGGGTGGCGTCCAAACTCCCCTGAAACGCCCTGCATGTTAAACATTTCTAAAAGGAGTGATTCAAAATCCTTTTCTGGCATGACCCAACTGCAGAAGAAAAAAAAATCGTATCCCCATTTTTAAAACATTTTTCATGTTAACCTTTTTTTTGGGGGGGGGGGGTTCCTACAAATTATGTCATTCGTGGTTCTGTGGGGCCCGTGCTGCAGTTTGAGAACCAATGTGACAGAATTAAAGAATAAAAACACGTGAAGTTTGGCTTAAGAAAAATATCCGTCCATCCATCCATTCACTTCCGCTTATCCTTTTCAGGGTCGCGGGGGGCACTGGAGCCTATCCCAGCTGTCTTAGGGTGAGAGGCGGGGTACACCCTGGACAGGTCGCCAGTCTGTCACAGAGCTAACACATAGACACAGACAATCATTCGCACTTACATTCACACCTACGGGCAATTTAGAGTTTCCAAATAACCTATCCCGACTAACTGCATGGCTTTGGACTGTGGGAGGAAGCCAGAGTACCCGGAGAGAACCCACGCAAACATGGGGAGAACATGCAAACAGAAAGACCCCAGCCTGATGGTGGAATTGGATTGTTAAAGTAAATTATGTATATATATATATATATACATATACATATATATATTTATAAATTAACACCATTACTTTATATTCAAATGTATTTAAATAAAAGCTACAATTATAGACAAGTGTAGTGCATAAAATATTACAGAATATTAAAGAATATGCAATAGCAAGTGTTGCTGTCTGCTCGTATTCTCATTGCTTTTTTCAAGCTGTTGTAGCACAGAACATGTTCCTCTTTAACAGACACGAATCACAGGAAAGGAAAACATGTAAGCGCAGCACGAGGACTTTCATCTGTTTGCAGGCTCAGTAGGTGGAGGCACAGAGCTGTCAGCATCTTGCAACATTTCCTGCCAACGTTTCCTGGTGAAGCAAAATCCCAACACCAACTGAAAGGATTTTACATTCATCTGCACCTTTGTAACTTTTTTTAACCACTTCCACTCAGTGACGTTCAAAACTCTGTGACCATATCAGACATCAGTCCTCCTTTCATGCAAAGCTGAAGACTAGTCAGAAAATCAGAGGCGGCAGGAGCACAAGATTTTCTGAAATGATGAAATATTTCAGATTCTGCTTTATTTCCAGGTCAGCAATCAGACTGAAGCAGATGTCATCAGTTATGTTAATTCCAGCATTCAGATGATTCTCAGGTGGTTTTCATTTTAATCAGCCTCCGAGAAATATGTATGTGCCTCAAGCTTCCCGCACTAAGCAACAATGGGATTTAGTTTTATTCTTTATTTGTCAAGGGCCACTACTGTGGCCATGACTGGTTTCTTAGAAACAAAATCTAAATGAAAAAGGAGACTCTTTAAAGGCGGAGCTTCTGTTGGGAACTTTACTGTAAGCGGCTGACGTGACAGCTGTTTATGTATTCTGAGAAAAAACTGCAATTCGTTTCCATAGTAGCAGTTTTACAAAGTATCCTGAACTGTTGAGATGAGGTGAAACAGTCTAAAGTCCAGTTTTTATTCTGACAAAGAAGGGACTCGGAGTCAACTCATAGCTGGACTGAAGGTTTCTAAGGACGTACGCAGCTTTAAACCACTTTGGGGAACTGGATCAGCTGGGCCCAAAGCACCTGATGTGAGCACAGCATCAGAAGATCAATGCATCACACTTGGTTCAAATAAAAAACAGAACAGAAAATTATTTTAAAATGCACAGAAGGCTTTGTAGTAATGCTCTCAGAGGACAAGCAGTGTCTCTAAACCATTACTTGGAAGGAGACACAAGGAAAACCCCTCAGGCTGCAGGACTCAGAGAAACCAGTTAAAAATCCCCACTGAATAATTCCAGTTAGAGATTAGTGGCAATAGAAGGGTGACTGTGAGGCGACAAACACAAAGGAAAATGAAAAAGAATGCACAATAGACTTTTCATTACATTTAACAAATTTCAGTTTTCATTATGGACATCTCATTATTGAGATTGCTCTGTTAAAAGCCATCACACTGAATTATCTAACATTTAATTATCCACACAAGTCGACACAAAATAATAATAATAACAATTTAGTACTTGAGCCACAAGAAATTGAAATCCTGGCTAAGTTTGGAGCGGAGGAGGTCTCCAAGATATTCAGAGAGGGACAAAACCAAATTACGGCATCTGGTGATGGTGGCCACTGATTTTTCAAACGTGTCTGCTTCAGTGTGGGCTGTTTCGAATGGATTTTGATTTCCTGAATCCGAATACGACAGTTAAAACAGCTGACTGGTGGTCGTTTACACACATCTACATTATTTTGATGAGTTGGATGTCTTTTACGTCTGTTTTTGGCCACTTTATCTAAAAATCTGAAAAAGGGAAGCAGTTACACAGCGGCTATTCTACCACAAATAGACTGACTTTATTTTGAGCCCAGCAAGGCCAGATCCAGTCGTTGCAGTTTCATCAATTACCCAGAATATTATGACATGATGTTAGTTTGTTTCATCACTTGGCAACGTGTCTGTTTACAGATGTCTCTACAACCAACCTTATTTATTCAATGATACATGGCACGAAAGAGGAAAGACACTTCAAATTCTGAGGAACAGTAAATCAAATATATACTCTGCTCAAAAAAATTAAAGGCACTCTTTGAAAGCCCTTCAGATCTAATGGGCACAAACAGCATTCTGGATGTCTGTACTGATATGGACAGCGTGATGTGTTCAGAATAAACCTACAGAGAGTTGAATTCAAAGACGCCCTGAAAATCAAAGTGAAAAAATAATGCAGCGGGCTAGTCCATTTTGGCAAAATCTCAGTAGTTTGCACGGCCCCACATGCTTGTATGCATGCTTAACAGCGTTGGGGAATGTTCCCTATGAGACCACGGATTGTTTCTTTGGGGAACTCCCCTCAGATCTGGACCAGGACAACACTGAGCTCCTGGACAGTCTGAGGCGCAACCTGGCAGCCACCCATGGACAAAGCATAATGTCCCAGAGGTGTCCTATTGGATTCAGGTTAGGCGAGCGTTATGGGTCGGTCAGTGGTATCAATTTCTTCATCCTCCAGGAAATGCCTGCATATGCTGTGCATTGTCATGTACCTGAGGAACCCAGGACCAGCGTAGGGTCTGACAATGAGTCCAAGGATTTCATCTTGCCGTTGACCTGCCTGTAGAGATCTGTGCATCCCTCCATGGATATGTTGCCCCAGACGATCATTGGACCACCACCGTTTGACATCGGTGGTATAGCTTTGAAATCGGTGGTGATTGGCCCGTAACACTCACCTAACCTGAATCCGAGTTAGACTAATGAAGGTTATCTCTCTCATCATGTCAAATGATGTCACAGGTAACACAATGTTCTCCCCACCCTCTTCTGACCTTTTCACGTCTGTCGCGTGTGGTCAGGGTCAACCTGCTCTCATCTGTGAAAAGTACTGGGTGCCAGTGGTGGAGCTGCCAGTTCTGATACGCTCTGGTAAATGCCAATCTGGCTCCATAGAACCAGGAAGTAATCAC
This sequence comes from Perissodus microlepis, assembly GCF_051167445.1. Taxonomy (NCBI): domain Eukaryota; kingdom Metazoa; phylum Chordata; class Actinopteri; order Cichliformes; family Cichlidae; genus Perissodus; species Perissodus microlepis. The sequence continues at coordinate 32,181,712 of NC_140472.1, forward strand.
AGGTCCCACTAAAGGACATTCAGTTCTCAGGCCACTTTCACAAAGTCTGTTTCTGACTGTTAGATCAGACATATTCACACCAGTGTCCTGCTGGAGGTCATTATTGTAACTCTGGCAGTGTTCATCCTGTTCCTGCTTGCTTGAAGAAGCAGATACCGGTCCTGCTAATGGGTTAAGGACCTTCTACAGCCCTGTCCAGCTCTCTTACATTAATCGACTGTCTCCTGGAATCTCGCATGCTCTTAAACCTGTGCTGGGACACACAGCAGACCTTCTGGTAATGGCATGTGTTGATGTGCCATCATGGAGGAGGTGAGCTACCTGTGCACCTCTGTAGGGTCCAGGTCTCAACAGCCCAATGCAAAACTACTGAAAAAGAGTAAAAAAAAAAAGAAGAGCAGGGAAAAATATCAGCAGCTGTCACCAACAAAACCATTCCTGCTTCAGGGGTTGTCTCATTGTTGCCCCTCCACCGAACCTGCTGTTAATTCCATAAACACCAAAGCAACTGAAACTAATTAACTTCTGTACTAATTAACAGACCAGATCAGTGTCCCAGAAGTTTAAATGTCTTGATATATACTCTGTTTAAAAAACTGTATTTTAATTGTTTTGAGCAGTTTACATTAAAGCGTATATTTTAATGTCCATCCATTTGTCTTTGCTTATCCTTTTCAGGGTTGCGGGGGACAGTGGAGTCTATCTCAGCTGTCTTAGAGTGGGAGGCAGGGTACACCCTGGACAGGTCACCAATGTGTTGCAACTATGGGCAATTTAGAGTTTCCAAATAGCCTATCCCCACTAACTGCATGTCTTTGGACTGTGGGAGGAAGCCGGCGGGAACCACACGAACATGGGGAGAACATGCAAACTCCACACAGAAAGCCCCTGGCCTGATGGTGGAATTGAACTCAGGACATTCTTGCTTGCTGTGAAATTGTTCTTGCACCGTGCTGCCCATAATTTAATGTGGGTTTTTTTTTTAAATGTCTAACTTTACCTTGTAGAATTACAGATTTCCCGCTAAAAGAAAAGTCCAGGTCAGAGTAGAGCTCAAAAGCTCAAGTGATTGATAGTTTGAGAGACTGGCCATCAGAAAATGAGCACCTACTAAAAATATTTCACTAATTTCTGGTTTCAGTTAAGAACTTTAATCTTAGAACTGACCGACAAACACGTCATGAAAACCAACCAACAAACCATCGGATGTTTTAAGCGCCATTTCTGGTTTCAGTGACTCATAATTTCTAAAGTTTGATAACATGTATCCTGAAAGCATTTTGGCTGAGGACCAGTGATATCAAAACTTCTTTTAATCGTTTAGTTCTGTTCTACGTTTACACACTGCTGGTGACACAGACTGAGGTTTGTGAGACATTTTCGATGAATAAAAGCTCGTTTCACACACAGACTGGTCTGTTACTGGGCCTGAACTGTGTTTTGTTCTGTCCCAGCTGCCAGCTGTGACTTTCTGTCTGCTGCATACAACAGCTGTTATGTCATCTAAACATTGAGTAAACACAGACAAACAAAGGCTGTACCAAGGAAGACATGTTACTGTGTGAAAACAGCAAATCAGAGTACTCTCACAGCTGATAGTAAGTGTATTTGCTGAAATGCAGCAAAACAACGACTGCCACCGTGCAGGTACAGCAGAAAGAGACTAAGTAGGGCAGTAGGTCGTTTCTGTATGAGACAACTTCCTGAACAACAAACACTTCAACGTGCAAATTTTCATGTGTGAAAAAAACCCATCCATCACCGCAAAGACGTCCACCTCAACATTTTTCTGCTATCACGCCCACTATCTCATCTAAGAAGTTTCTTGAACTTGCAAACGAGCCAAACTTGCCTAAGCTGTGATTGTGTTAGAGGTGAGTGATAGAGGATTTAGATATTTATTTAGATATTTAGAACATTTACATAATTTTCTATATTGAGACACTTTATTTTATTTTTTATTTTGCTTTTGTGGCTCTTTTTCTACAATAAATATATTGTAAGTAAATCCATCTTTCTTTGATATCCTAGGTTAGAGGTGAGTGTTAGAGGATAGAGATACTTTTCACCCAAAAAAGCCTAAATATATAGTTTGTTGTTGATTGACTGCTGCTGTGGCGTTCGTGTTCTTCATGTTTCTGGTCTTGGCCACTAGGTAGCAGCATAACTCCTCAAACAGAAAGCGAGCGGGAACTCGAGGTCACTGGTGACTGTTTTCATGTCTGTATGAGCAGCAGCACGTAATTCACAATTTTAACAGAAGCTCTTATTATAAGGAAGGAAGTGGTTTAGTTTCCGAGTATTGATAAGAGTCTTTCTGTTTAATTTGTGCTCTTGTGCAGTTTGTCCATATCTAAGAATTTTCATCTTGAATTTCAGGGTCTCTAAACTTCACTGAAGTACAGTCACACCCGTTACTGCCGTTTAGAATCCTAATTGAGTAAGACCAGAAGAATTCACTTCAAATATATCTGAAGTGTTGGCTTTTGTTCCTCTGATGGTCCTTTCACAAATCTTTGTCATCCAAGAGAATCACTTGCTCAAACAAATTCTTGTAAATTTTAAAAAACTTTCTCAAGAGAACCCTGAACTGGCTTACAGCTTAGAAAATGACTACAAGGACACTTACAGGAAACTTTCATGACTCTTCAAACTTCTTCAATTTCAAAGAGAAACTCCTCAGACCTCTCACATCTACAAGTTATTTTATTTTAAATACCCGGCACTGTTTGCTGCCCTTACACCACTGCACATACCAAACACAAAGAGCTATTTTGGTTTATTCTACAGAGCCAACAAACAGATCAGTAAGTATTTTGCTTTATTGATCTTTTATTTTTGGACTTATTATTGCCATTTACAACATTGTGATGGACTGAGCAGCGAAGGAAACTCAGGCACAGGTTAAAGTCCAAAAAACGTTTTTTTTATTTAACCCAAAAACATAGTTGGTTAAATCATATAAAAGAAATATAAATCTTGGCTCCATAAAAGATGCCAAAATAACAGAACTCCACTCAAAGTTGCCAACAAACAATACTGGTAACTCAAACAAACTGAGCTAATTAAGTGAGACAAAGGAAAAACTTAAATAGTGGCTGATCAGCCCACAAAAACACAACACACGAAACCTAACTGAAACTAACATAACGAACTCCAATTCCCCCCCCCCCCCATTGATCCCGAGTTATGGAATGAGCCAATTTGCTGCTCTCCATATAGGCTCGCTCCGCCCCTTTTCCACCCCTTGGCTCCTCAATCAAGGGACTGCAGCAGCTGCAACTGAGGTAACTCAGAAAACAAAGAGATTAAATCATACATAACAGTGTAAACTAAAATGTGCGCACTTATTTTAGAGTACAGTGTTATGTATGTGAATTAATTCTAAACCAAAACCAGTTATTCATTGTCCCGTAAATTAATTCCTAAAGAAAGACAAACGTCAAAGCAGTGTTTTGTATAAGCCTCAACACTGATATTACAGCCACAGTGGTATTATCAGCAGCATGTTTTTATCCAGTGAGACATTTTGCTTCACTTTTAGATTATTTAGATCACTTACATAATTTTCTATAATGAGCCACTTTTATTTTACAGTGTTTTTGTGGCTCTTTTTCTACAATAAATATACTGTAAGTAAATCCATCTAACTGCAGTTGATTAATATGAATTAATATAGTGAAGTAAAAGCATAAAGTTGCTCAGAGAGTTAGAGAGAGGGGAGCTTTAGGTAAAATAAGTATCAGTGAAACAATAAAGAGCAGCATAAAAGAATACAACTTGCAGGTTTGCAGTCAGATTTACAGGTTTTGGATTTACAGAGCCGTGGTAAAATATTCTGTCTTTTATGAAATCAAAGTGAGATGCAGCATGACTCGGGAGTATCTGCATCTGAAAGCAATTTCATTGACCCAGGATCAGTTTGGAGTCGTGTGTGTTCTCAAAATAGGGTTGCTGTCTGCATGGGGTGAAAATAAACATCCTTTTTTATCTGCCGCTAATAAAGTTCATTTGTCCTTAAAAGAATAAAATTCTGTTTGTTTCCACATCAGTTTAGGACTTCTCTGAGGCTTAGACACGGTCAGGGTGTAATCCTGGATGAGTTGTGAATCAGTTCAGTTCACTTTCTGTTCTATTTGCTCCAAAAAAAATGAAATCTACTGTCAGCTTAACACTGTTTTCGCTTTAAATAATGTCAAGCTTTTAGCTAAGGGGTTCACTCTCAAAAAGGACGTCAGTCTTTTGGTCAAATGCAGAGACACGACCAAAGCAAATCCAAGTTTTTCTAATTTTACAATGAAAAAAACAAACAAACTTGGAACATATTTGTGATATAAAGGCTGCAACTTGGCAACAGTTTTATTGCTAATTGATCTCAACTGGCAATCATGAGCAGAAAAGGCCCAAAAAAACTGTTTATATTGAGCAACATCGTCTTCTGAGAGCTCTCGTTATAGTGCCTCAAATCAGAGTGGGGAGGAGGAGGGGTGGATGGGTGATAAAACGTTACAGACCAGCGTTGGCATCTTCAGCCTTTTGTTTGGAATAATCATTATCTTAAAAATCTTAAAATTAAGTTAAGATTAAGATTATAACCCCCCCGCCTTAAAATTTTGTGCATATATATGTAAGCGTACATTACCATGACATTGCCACAACATCAAAGCTTGGTTATAAATTTATATGTATCTTTTTTAACAATTTAAAAAGTATGTCAATCAGAAACAAATAAAACATATTTGTTAATTTGGACATAGCCTAGGGTCTGAAAACTGAAGCCAAGAGAAAGTGCTTTAAACTTGCATTCTTGTTGGCAGCCAGCAGGGGGTGCTTCCTTTCAACAAGGCTACTCCTGAATAAATGTTGCAGTTCAACTTTAAGGCCATCACAGCCTCTGTAAGTTTCCCTTCCTAACAAATGTTGTTGGGTTTTTTTTAGTAAACCTAGGAGCTGAACTCACTAAACTGGACGTCTTGACCGTATGTGTGCTATTGGTGCCTTTTTGAGCATATTAATGCAATTATTTAACAAATAATGCAGCTGGCTTGTTTTGGTGAGTGAAACGTACTTTATAAAATTTTTATTTAGCAATAATTAGCATTAGCTTGCCATCCAAGCTGCAAACATTGGCAGCATAATTTATGTCTATGCCATCTTTTATATACAGTATATGAATTTAATTTAAAAAATCCAACTGTATGGAAGTCAGTGGGAAAATTAGCTTATTTCTCACTGTATATGTGACTTCTATCCTTCTATTATTTTCTGCTTATCTAACATTTGGTCATGCTAGCAGCAGGCTAACCAGGGTATTCCAGCATTTTCAGTTCCTCCTGGGTGATCCCGAGGTGTTTCTAGGCTTCTCCACCAGGTTCTGGGTCTACCCAAGGGTGTGTTCCCTTTTGGGTGTACCCAGAAAATCCCTAGGTGGCATCCGAACCAGATGCCCAAACCACTTCATCTGGCTCCTTCTGACATGCAGGAGTAGCAGCTCTACCCCAAGATCCCTCCAGATATCAGAACTTCTGGTTTCAAATATTATTTTAAAAAGCAAGTTGTTCCTTTCACAAATTGTTCTCCCATTTAGAGTAAAACAAATGATGAAGCAGGATTTGCTTAGGATCATGGCTACATTTTAATTGACAACTTGTTTTGTTAGCATTTTTGGGGAGGCATTAATCAATTTAAAAAGTACATCAGAGTTGTGTTCCAGGTTTACAATCAGTTTAAAACATCCTGGGATCATGAAGTGAAATCACAGGAGAGTCTTCTTGAAAGTGTCCCTGAAAGAATTGAGCGGCTGCTGAAGGACTTTCCTGGCTGCGCCATCTGTCAGTAAAGAAAAATGACGTCTGACATGATTTTGTCAAGGTCTCTTTACCTCAAATAAACATGGAGAATATGAGGACATCTGGTTGATCAAATTAAAATGTGTCCCTCATCTAATGACACCATCTGGCCCGCTGAGCTGTAAGCTTGCTAATTTATGATATTTTTTTTCACTGTGCTCAATGCTAAATCACTGCACATTAATTGAACGCACAGCACTTTCCTGTGGCAGTCGACTAAAGTAATTCTGAATGAAACACAGAATCAGATCCCGATCAATCAGAAAGGACATTGAGTGGAAAGAGCCTCGTTCTAGGCCAGATTCGAACCTAATCTACTCCTCATGTCTCATGTTATGTAAAGTCAAACACACAGCCTTTAAAACTAGATTTGCATTTGGATTCTTCTCTTTCAGCTGATCTGCAAGGATGCTGCAAGAACATTAGCCAAAGCAGGAGGAGGGAGCACATTCCTCTGATTCAAACAGTTCAACTGTAGCAGGCTGAATTTTCTCAACCTGTAATTTTGGACTAACTAGCAGCACGAGACCTGTGATCTCATTTGTAGTTACGAAGCATTTATTGTTTACAGTATAATTACATGACATGAATAACCAGGCTGTACACATGGTTAATGTGTTAATGTCCTCAATACCCTGGCTTTTATTATGTAATCACAGACTTATTCACTTGTTTTATTTGATTTTTTTAGTGTATATTTATTGATGTTTTATATAGTGTATATTTTGTATAACTTGTACAGCACTTTGGTCAATTAAGGTTGTCTAAAATGTGCTATATAAATAAATAAACCTGACTTGGTCATTCCTACCATAAAGTTGGGCATTTTTCCGCTTGTCTGTGGAGATTGGCTCCCTTTTGTATCAGTTTTTAACTTTTTTTCAGTTTCAAAACATCAAGTTAGTGGAAGCGAGGATTCATAATGAGACTTCACTAACCGGTGTGATGTGAATTATGTCTTTTTTTCTCAGCACTGGTAAAACCTCTCACTCTGCTAACAGTACAGACAGCTGTGGTTCGTTATAGTGCACTGAAGATCATTATTGTGTAGAAAAACAGGACTGGGTGACGTATTTACTTTAAATTGTCCTTGTGCAATTTCAGTATTGGGTTTTAATAAAGTTATTTATTAGTCACCGACATAAAGGAGGCCACACGTACCCTTAGGAAGATGTTTAGTGTTTTATTTTCATTAAATAAAATAAGGAAACCAAATAACAGTCTGCCAGCAAGTCAGTAAGTATGCAGTGTGTGAGTGAGAGCAACCATGTAAAACAATAACACAAAGGTTTGTCCGCCAGTCAGCCTGTATTAGAGCTTCTGCCAGAGCTACACTACACTACGCCCAAACTGCTCAGGTGTGAGGCATCCTTAATGAGGTCAGCTCCGCACACTGATTATCTGGAAGAGACTGGCAGACAGAGCCAACGAGGAAAGTAAAGCATAAAAGGAAAAGGCTGAAATAAATGAAACTGGCTGCCTTCAATTCAATTCAATTCAATTTTATTTATATAGCGCCAAATCACAACAAAAGTTGCCTCAAGGCGCTTTATATTGTACAGTAGATACAGAGAAAAGCCCAACAATCATATGACCCCCTATGAGCAAGCACATTGGCGACCGTGGGAAGGAAAAACTCCCTTTTAACAGGAAGAAACCTCTGGCAGAACCAGGCTCAGGGAGGGGCGGGGCCATCTGCTGCGACCGGTTGGTGTGGGAGAAGGAAAACAGGATAAAAGACATGCTGTGGAAGAGAGACAGAGATTAATAACAGATATGATTCAATGCAGAGAGGTCTATAAACACATAGTGAGTGAGAAAGGTGACTGGAAAGGTAAAACTCAATGCATCATGGGAATCCCTTGCGACCGGTGTGCACTGGTTATATTCAAATGACGTCCACTGTAAAGTAATCTGTAACATTACGATTACCCACCAAGGAAAGTAACTTCTAAAAGTGCTTGGCTTCCCAAAAATGGTGAAACAATTACAGGGTAATGTAGTTTGAGTTTTTTTAGACTCCTCAAACAGCGGCTCCCTTCATTTTTTATCAAATTTAACCGAGACATGGTGTGTTAGCTGAGGACTTCTTTCAGCGGTGGATTAATACGCACTTCTTCAATTCAATTCAATTCAATTCAATTCTTCTTCTTGCTTATGTCCTTCATGTCTGCAGTGAAGCACTTGTGGCACTTTCAGTGCTTTAGAAAGCCCTTTACCCTGTTTATTTTATTTCTGCATGAGTAGTTTTGCATCTTGTGTAACAAGACTATGAACCAGAAGCTTCTCTGTGGGGTTTTTGTCCCTGTCTGTCAGCCCTCTTGCATACATACCCTGAAGCATTAATGAACAGAGATCTCGTTGTGAATAATGACACAGAAATGTCAGCATAAAGGCAGTGGCCTCCTTTTTGTTACCGCGTGTGCTGAAATATTGATGAGCCTCTCTTTTTCGCCGTTGCCGTCTCAGATATTTGCCTCTGACTGATGAATGCTGGGGCATTTTTCCTGCCAGGCAACCAGGACTGTTTACTTTTAACAAGAGCTGCAGTGCAGGCCTTGTTTTTAAAAATCACAAGGGGAGAGGATGGGTAACCATCCTGCGACGTGAACATTTTGTCACTATTTTCATCTCACTGCGGTCTGTGCCCAGTTTGCCGCTTTCCTCGAGAGCTGCTTTACATGTCGCCTTTGTTTTTAGCTTCTGGAGTCTGGAGGAGACTCATTCTGCTGCTAATTTCACCGGTTCTCCCTCTGTGCTTCATTTGCTGAGCACATCACTACGGCTGTGATTTATCACCACTCTGTGGCTTTCTGGTAATTCCCAGGTGAAACTACCTGTCTTAACAACTGCCTAAAATAGAAGACTTATCACCAAGAAGTAGGCTACAGAGGATGTGAATTTTCCCTCCTGTGTTCATGTGTACGTTTGGAGTTCATCCCACTGCTTAGAAATCATTTCCCGACAAGATTCACACACTACTGAAAGGGTTTCTCTATTCGTGTCGAGACAAATGAGGGCTTGTGAGTTGCTGCTGAATTAAAAAGATATTTCTGCAGCACATAATCTCTTTCAGTGTGATATGAAAGACCAAAACCAATAAATCATTCACCGAGAGGTGTGCTTACCACCCTTGTTCTTACAAGTGCTCAATCATAAGTAAGGATCTTTTTTTTAAAAAGAAGAAGCTTTTTCTCTTCACAAGAAAATGAGGACTGTCTTGTCAGGAGAAGAATTTGCATTAACTTTGAGGGGAGACTGTATTTTTATTTTGTGCATAAAATTCCAGCACAGAAATTTAAAAAAAATGGATGGACGCTCCTTTTTGTTCCATTTTACTTCCTGTTTTTGTTTTTCCCTCCAATGTGACCGTTTGCCTCACCCTGACTGGTTGTACTGTAGCTCTGTGTGCGTGTAGTACTGTTTCCCATTGTTAAATGTCAGTGAGCTTAAATGTCAGTATAGCTAGTAAAACAAACTTCAGAAACAGTAACTTGAAGTAATTTTTTCAGTATAATTTTATCAGTTTCTCACAATGTTGTGGAAGAATTGTGGCCGACCCTCTTTACCGTACTGCTTCAACTCTCAAAGTCTCCCAACACAGCATTTCAACTGGGCTGAGGTCTGGACTTTGCCTGGGCCTTTGCAACACTTTAATTTAATTTCTTTTTGAGCCATTCTGCTGTAGCTTTGCTCCTGTGCTTTGGCTCATTGTCCTGTTGGGTGAACAGGTTTGGCCTTTAACTGTCACATTTAAATCTGGAATACTTTGGTAAACAGAGGAGTTCATGGTGGACTCAGTGACTGCATTTTATGGCCTGAAGCTCAAGTGCATTTGGGTTATGCAACAGGACAAACCAGTACATCCACCTCTGAATGGCTCAAAAGGGAAAATAAAAAGAGGCCTAATAAAGACGTTCTTGACTTTCTTAGCAGCGCAGTTTCATTAGTGCTTCTATTATAATCTCTCTTTGAAGGCTGATTTCCTAATAAAGACCAAACATGAATCAGATTGAGATGCCTTTGCATGACCTTAAACAGGTATTTCGTGCCTGGAAATCCTCCAATGTGTCTGAATTAAACCAATTCTGCAAAGACTGTGCCCAAGTAATGTGAAAGACTCATTGCCAGTTATCACAAACACTTGATTGTATACCGTATTTTCCGCACTATAAGGCGCACTTAAAATCCTTTAATTTTCTCAAAAATCAACAGTGTGCCTTATAATTCAGTGTGCCTTATGTGTGAATTCTGGTTGTGCTTATTGACCTCGAATCGATTTTATGTGGTACACAGCGCTCAAAAATCTGTCAAAAAATGTTTTAGTACGACTTTGGTAAGCTATGAAGGCGCACTGCTTTGATGGATTGTCGGAGAATTATGGCTGCCGTAGTCAGAAGACTCGCGGAGTAATCTGGGTCCTAAACTCCCTCTGCTTCAGGTCCCAAAGTCAAACAAACACTGTGGCATCACTGAGAGTTAAAAACTGTCTAAATTCTTTCATCTTTAATAAAATGATCAGCGTTGCTGCTTTAACAGGTGTAACAATTAAGTTTAACATCCAAGCATCCATGAAAACAGAATTTATTAAATTTAACAGAGTTAGAAGTTAGCAGGACGTTAGCTCGCTAGTTTCCACCTAAACATGATATAGCATGTTCTGACTGAGAGATTTCTGAAAAAATTAAGACATACAGCTTTGCTATCACTTCCAACATAAATAAAGACCGAAAAACTAAACAGCAGAGATGTTTGTAGGGTTACTGAAGTTGGACTAGCTGGTATATAATGATGTGATTGCTGCTATGTGATTGCTAGCGACACAGCTATGTTAGCATAACATAAACACAGTGAAGCTGTAGGATGAATGCTAATTTGTTTCCACTCGATAAAAGTTAACGTGAGGGTTCCAGATGGTTAGGGACAAATGCAATCGCATGGCAGGATGCCGTAAACGGACCAAACTTCAGTCAGGAGAACAACTGAGAAAATCCATCCACAATACGAGGTTAGTCATTAATATATTGCAACATGGGAATAGAGCAGCTGCGAGAGAATTCAACATTAATGATTCAATGGTACAGAAGTGGAGGAAGCAAGAAGAATGAGTTGAGTAAAGTTTGACGTATCTGACTGTTTGTTTTGCTTAATGTGTCTTATGGTCCAAAAAATATAGTAGTTAGTTATTAGGTTTAGGCCTTTTCCACACAGGTAGCATTGGATAGCTTTTATCAAAACATAATTTTATATTTATTCAGTTTATCTTTGTCTAATATTACAATTCGTTTGATGTATCAAATGTGGGGAAAAAAAGACATCAAGAAGGGAGCAAATACTTTTTCACAGCGTGAATGTGGCACTCTGATTTCACTGCTGTAAATGTTGAATGGATTTAATTATGTCATCATCGTGTTCTTCTCCGATGGTTTAAAGACACCCAGCTTGAAATTTAGCCACAACAAGATTACTGTTACTTGCATAATTATGGCCTTCAACAAAACAACTTTTCCTGCAGCTTCAGTGTTGCAGACAAATGTCCAAAGCTTTAATAAAATCAGAACAATTTTGTTCTTGGTATGAGATGACCATGAAAGCTGTCAGCCTTTTCTTATCTTGAAATTCCAATAAATTTAAATATGTTTAATATTTGCTTACTTTTTTTTTCTTGAGATTATGAGGATAAATTCTAACCACATGAAATTAATTTCAGTCTCTCTGTTCTATTCCAACTATTGCCACTGTCACATCCACTCTGTGCAGTGTCTTCTTTTTCTCATGGACACACACACATTGGCAGGTCTGGCCAAGGGCAGGCGTGCTGCTTTGTTCAACAGTTTTCCTTCTTGGAAATTTCCACCAAGGGCATTTTAGTTGTAATCTTGTAAGCAGTGACCCAGCAAGATTCCTGATCTTTGCAAAATCTCATGACTGTTATGTCATCTTTAGATTCAAGTGAGTGCTAGACCGTCTTTTCAGAGCCTTAAATAGATAATGGACATGACATCAGTGGACTGCAATGCTTTTAGATGCAAATCTTCAATAAATATTATTCTATTAATTCATTATGTAAACTCAGCCCTCAGTTTCAATTTGTTCTAAATCTAGAGAGGACAGAGGGCACTGAAGATGGGCTCTCCCAGCTTTTTAAGGAACCTAGACTGGATTATTTTGTGCTGTGTAAATTCAGAAATGTTTAAATGACGTTCTTAGCAGCGCAGTTTCATTAGTGCTTCTATTATAATCTCTCTTTGAAGGCTGATTTCCATGAACAGGCAGAGCTGCAGTCTCTTTTCCCTTCCATCAATTGGCCAGCACCTCAGCGAGCATGCAAACCCAGTCTGAGTTTCACAGCAGATGGATGAGTGGCAGCAGCATGTATATATCAGCACAGATGGATGGATGCCAGCAGCAGCAGAGAGACGGAGGCAAGGACTTTGCATGTGCTGCTGTTCTGTTTTTGTTTTTTTCTTTTGGATCAGACGGAGGCCTCTGGGCAGCTTTTAAATATAAATGAGTTAAGTATTGATGACACTTTAATGATGCATGAGACCACAAATTGTATTGATGAATCGATCAGGCATTTTTCTGTGTGTGTGTGTGTGTGTGTGTATGGACAAGTAGGCTTGAAAGTCTCCTCACACCTCAACACACTCGTGCTGTCCTCATACATGTCCTGCAACACCCTCATACAGTACCACAGCTCCTCTCTATCATTTCTCCAGATCCACAAAGACACCAAGGTTCTCCATCAGCACTCTCAAAGCCAATATTGCATCTTTAGTGCTCTTTCTCTGCATGAAGCCATAATGCTGCTCACTGATTCTCACTTCTCTACTTTACCCAGCTTTGATAACTCTTTCATGGTACGGCTCATCAGCTTTACAACAGTTCTGCACTTCACCTTTGCTCTTGAAAATCAGAACCAATACACTTCTCCATTTCTCAGTCTCACTCTACAAGATTGTGTCAAACAGTCTGGTTAAAAAGGCTGCTGCTCTCTCTCAGGGACCAGCCACCACTCTTCATCCTCTTCATAGTTGCCATCACTTTTTCTTTACTAATACTCTGCACTTTCATACATTCATCAGCTCCTCACAGCACTCCTACCACCTTCTCAGCACATTTCTATCTCTGTCTTAATCACCCTGACCTGCTGAGCATCCTTTCTAAAAACTCCAGCCCCTCTTTACCCTCCACTGATTTCAGAACCTCAGCTGTGCATTGAAGTCTTTAGCTTGTCTGTATCTCTTAATCTCCCATACAAGATGATATGATGTGCCAGGTTTCTAAAGACAGTTTGGGCACTTGGGGAGGCCTTTGATTGATGCCCAATCAGCAAATTACTGGGCTGAAGGCTCCTTTGGGCCCAGCCACATGTTTCTCACAATCAGTCCCTTACCCAAAGACGTGGGCCCAGGGTGGGGCACTGGTGATCAGTAGATGTTGGCATCATAGGCATATTTTGAGTCACACTTAATTTAGACCCTCAAACAGAACCAATTTTGCTTTGGAGACCCGACCAGGGTTAAGAAACCCCAGCAACACCCTCCTGGGATCACTCGGAAATGTGAAATGGTGGTGATTCATTGAGGAGGACGAGTCTGAGTCTGAATATCCTGTGTGGGAGGAATAGTGGGGTAAGAGTGGAGTGGGTGATTGGCAGATTTGTGCATTCAGCTTCTGCTGTGGTGAAAAAAAGAGCTGAGGGTGAACAGCAGTCACCTGTGTTCATCCATTCACAAATACCCTGTGGGTAGTGATCAAGAGGAAAGGATCAAGTGTACAGGCATACAAATGAGCTTCCTCTGTAATGTGTCTGGGTCAGCCTTAGACACAGGGTGAAGAGCTCAGTCATTTGAGAGGAGCTCAGTGTAGAGCTGCTGCTTCTCACTGAAAATAACCAAATGAGGTGGTTCTGGCATTTTCAGAGCAGTCTGAGCCTGAGTTTGTGTCTCATCGGGATTAGCCGTGCAGACACTGACCTCATTATTTAAACTTTGACTATGTTTAATATGGACGTCCACCAGAATATGAGAAAAAAAATAGGTCACCTTTAAGCTAGAAAATGATACTAATTTAGGCTCTGGACATTTTTAAAAAGAAGACTAAGTAGTACATTTTGGGTTTTATTTAATAACATAAAATATAAGTGGAAGATTGTACCATTTTCTAACATTTTGTTCAATTCTCACTTTTTCAAACAGCTGTTTGGGGGGTAAAACTTCAAGGTTAAGCTTTGTTTTGTGATGCAGGCAGACTAAGAGTTTGGGGAATGGATTTTCTCACTAAGGGTTCTCACAGTTACAGAAGTACAAATCAGTGTCTGCAGACACGCATGACAGTCTTCCATGTGTAGTGTAAGCATAAGCATCTGCCAATGCTTGTCTCAGAGTTTGTCCCCATGTATGTGTGTTTTTGTCTGTGTGTGAGAGAGTGAGACACTGCAGACTCTTCTGACCTTGGACGCCCGTGAAGCTGCTGGAAACATGCAGCAGCTCATCAAATATTTACGGCTCCATCTAATTCAGGACTTCATGTGGTCTTTCTTCCTCTGGCCTCGGGCGATTGGCCAGAGGCTGCCAGTGCAGGAAGGAAATCATCTGCTCTCAAGTCCAAACTTACTCTGAACACATGAAAAGCACCAGTCACGCATCATCCCTTTAGGAGCTGTTGCACAAGCTTTCTGGGGTTTAAACTGTAGTCAGGTCCATGCTCTGGAATTTACGTCTGAAGAATGTTTTGGTCTTAAAATGAAATGATTATTATAGTAATAACTGAGATTGTTTTGATGTTAAAAAAAAAATCTCAGGCCGGCTCTGTGACTGTAGGGGGAACAATACTGGTCAGATATTAAAATGGGCTGAAATGTAATTAGAGATTCATCTCCCCCTTGTGAAATGTAATCATGTGTCACTATTAGAACAATATACCAATTAATGCAATTAGTATGACATGCAAATCTTGTTTTGCAAGTTGCAAGTAAACAGCAAAGTGTCTGCAGTTCCTCTAGTGGCCACTAGAGGCTGGCTCCACAGCTCCCGTGGTAAAACCTCACAGCATAAATAAACATGTTTGCAGCCTAGAAAACCGTTTTATTCACTATAGGCAGTTTCCCCATTTTTGTTTTTGTTTCTTTACAAGGTTTTTTTTTAAAAAAAATAATAATCCATATAGAGACTATTAACAATTAAAGTGACACTGTTTCCATTTGATTGTGCCTTTTGACAAATAACATGGCCTGCTGTGTGGTACAACCCATGTAAGAAGCTTGTGCTTTTTTTTGTTTGTTTCTCTTCTCTTTACAGCTTCTATCCTTCCCTGCCTGTAGGCTCTGGGTTTGTTATAGTCCATATGTACTCATGTGAATAATAATAAAAACGAATAAATAAAAAAATAAAAAGGAAACACACTAACAAGCAGGGCCTGTAGAGAGTTTAGCTTGTTTTGGCAAAGCAGATATGTTTGGCACAACAGTGCATTCAGATTATGATTCCTAATACAAAAGCTTCCAGACTAGACAGCTTTTAAAAAAAAAAAAAAAAAGAAGAAGAAAAAGTTTGTGCTTCAGTTTTGGTGAGTGAAATTCTAGGATTTTGTATTCTGTTACTTAGCAGGTATGTGTGTACAGCAGGGTGGGGATCTCCAGGCCTCAAAGGCCAGTGTCCTGCAGGTTTTAGATGTCCTTGAGCCAACACGGCTGCTTTAAATGGATAAATGCTCTCCAGAGGCCTCATATGAACTATTTATTTGATTCAGGTGTTTTGACCCAGGGTAATATCTAAAACCTGCAGGACACCGTCCATGGATGTCTTGAGTTTTCCCACCCCTGCTGTACAGCTCTGGGTGTTGCCTTGAACAGATTATGGTTACACTTTGTCTACTCCCAGTTTGGTCACTTCTGAGGCAACAAAAACCAGCACATCTTTGGCCAAAACACTAACGTAGAGGCTTCAGATCACCAGTGGGTGATGTCACTATCTCACAGTTACATAGGGTGTTTTTTGTCTTTGGGCAGGGGGAGCATTGACCCCTGAGGGTTGAAAGCCCTACTTTAGAGACAAGTCCACATAAGTACCTGTTGGGGTGGTGTGATCAGTCAAAACACCGTGGTTCACATTCCCATTCCCACCTTTTTCCCCACTCACTGTTTAGTTTTGTATTCACTCACTTCATGCATTTCTTTCAATTGCTGGTTAGAGTCAGTGACCTAAAACTATTTCATTAGGTTTAGGAAAGTAAAGCACAGCCTTTCATACTTTGCACTGAGAAAAGATGAGTTTAGAGTGACAACACCATGTAACTAATGGCATCACCCTGTGCACACATACCACTGCTAACTGATCCACCCCAGCTGCTTTGAGAAACTTGCATAGTGTTACATCCTGAGAAACACTAGAACAGGATACCTAACCAAAGCACTTTTAGCCACTGAAAGTTAAAGGTTTAGCATATAAATTCACACAGTTCTGTTTGATTCTTAAGGAAGATGCAACTTCAAAAGTTTTTTGTGACTCTTGCAGAAAAACTTCTCTCTGCACATGCCCACGTGTAGAATAAGCCTCGTGTCATTAATTAAACTCAATCGAATGAGTTTAGTTTTGTCAAAAGTAGATTTCAGGGCATTCATGGTTATTTGTCACCTGCTAAGTTAACAGCACCAGCTTTATACTTAGCTCTGTACTTTGTAGATGTAGGACAAATATAAATTGCTACTGCCTTAAAGAAGGAGAAGCAAAAACAAGTTACAAGAACAAATAGTTGAAGAAATAAATACGACAATCCTTTTTTTAAAGCTTTGTCATAATCATGAGGGCCTCCTCTGCTTAAAAAAAAATGCCAAGTTCGTGCTCAAATCCTATGCAAATTACAAAAGTAATAGATAGTAATAGATAAATAGGTTGGTGAATGTGAAGAATTGATAGGCAACGGATGTTGAAGAGAACTGACTGATACATTCTGAGACGGTTTTGGTTGCATGCAGTTAAACAGCACATGTGGAAAGCAAAAGACAGAATGGATTTGCCTATGTATAATCATGTGATGACATTATTACAAAAAATTGTAATAATAAAATAATAATGATGAAAAGTGTGTGATGTGCAAAGAACTAAGAAGCAGTTAGTTTAAATTTCAGATGGATTTTCACAATGGGTGAAACGCTTATTCAAACTTTAGTCAGGTTTCTTTACAGGCAGCATCTGTCCTTATATGTTACAGTTAAACACGTAAAGCGTATGCTAAAGATTTTATTTCAACCCAAATTCTAATTTGAAAGAATTTACTCAAGTCCGAGCTTTAAATCTCCAGTCTATCAAATGTCACTAAGCAGTCTGTAACTTCTCTTCATCCTCTCCTGTCATGTCTATCTTACATCTTTCTCCATCTCTGAGCGAAGTTACCTCACTCCTTTCTCTCCCTGTGAAATACAGCAGCTGCACCTTTAGCTAGCAACACACTGTGCGACAAACTACACACAACTGTTTCTGTGTTTGCTGATGTTTGTTGAGCTGATAGAAACGTTACATTTAAAATTACCTGCTGAAAGACTGTGACCACAATGTATGGACTGCTGTCCTGGATCGTTCTAGCCCTCTTTAACCAAGTCCAGGGCAATTAATGCATTAATCATTTATTTTTTACCTTTTGCCTTTTTCATCTCTTCCTTGCGAAAAGCCCGTTGCTGAATGCACAAATAGGATTGTCTTGTGTTACTGTTTCCTTCATTTAGGTTCAAATGGGTTTAATACTGGGAGGGAGCTCAGTGAAGTGAATTATCTGTAGATATACATAAATATTGTTAGTATCTGTAGAACATATAGATATTTACTTAAAAACATAGGAAGCAAATGTAAAAAACCTGTCAGAAAAATAAATACTCAGAGTACAGATACATGAACACTCTAATTAAGTACAGCAACAGAGTATTTGTACCTTGTTATCTCTGTCTTTTATATACAGTCTATGGCTGTGTGAGGCATATCAGATGAAAGTTTTAAATTTCATGCTCCCTGAAATTTGTTATTCTTTAACAGGCACAGCTTCCACACTCACCTCTCCCACCCACTCCCACTCCGCCCCACACCATGACTGTAAATGTGTTCTGACACCGTTTCCATACAGATTTAAAGGTGTTATCACTGTCTCTACTTTTGGTACCTTGCAGAGTCAACCTGAGTTTGGGTGACAGAAAAGATGGAGATGAAAGCTGCTTCACACATTGGCAAGCTCCATCTGACAGAAATACTGTGAGGTGACATGAGTGTGAGCGCTTTTATTCCCAAAGCAAGCGACGGGATAAAAGAGGAAAAGATTAATCACTCGTGATTGTAGCTTCCTGTGAACGGAAACCATTTGTATTTCAGTTTTCAGCAGGTTTTGTAATCCAGCTCTGTTCACATGAATGTGCTAAGTCAAACTGCAAACTCTGGAGGGCTTTTTGATTTTATTCTCAGAGTAAATGTCTTGTCTGATAGTAAAATATCCAATCTTGGCCTTATCAGAGTTTTTTTCCCGTAAGGTTCATCTTCCATCTTTTCATGTGTACAGCAACGTAATGAATGTGGTTTATGGCCATGCTAGCATTAGTGTTTATGCTGAATAATCCAAAAGTTAATTGATGCTAAATGGTGCAAATGCAATGTCTCTCTGTTTGCGTTCGTTTCGCATGTTACATTCAACATACGTTGCCCTAAGTAACTTAATTTGAATATTGTTTGAATCACCACTAAATACAGAAAGAAGAATTTGAAAAAAGAGGACTGGGAGGAAATCATCCATGGGACGGGTTTTTACCAGTTAGAACGAGCAAAAATCTGATCTATGGGGAGGTTTGTGTCTCCCAAAGACACCAACAGCACAAACACAGTCAAGGGGTCAAGTTCAGTAACAGGAATCAACGTGGCCACACCACAAGTTTAAGGCCTAACATCATCTGAATGAACAAATGATTAACAAAAAAAGAAATAAAATTCATAAAATTCTCATCAGGGAGAAAATTAACTTGATAAAAGATATTTGTGACACTGTAAAAATATTTATTTCTTCTGTAGTTGATGTCTGAACATGGGAGTCTCACGTGGCCACTAGAGAAAGTGACGTTGCTTCTTCTTTAACTCGGTGCTTTGCGATGGGCAATAATGTGTTCATGCTAAAATGTCAAACAGAAAATCATCTTTTTTTATTCCGACTGAGAAAATTATCTCCGAATTCAGTCATTATCTATAAACTTCTAAGAATGAAGTGACTCACATGCTGTTTGTTACTTTGTTGCTGACAGTTACTTGCTACTAGATATTCAGAGCTCCCGTTGCCTAGGTAACCTGCTAATGTATTTTACCACCCTGCCATATATCAGTTAATGGTGTCCCTCACTGGTAATCACTTCAAAGTCCACCTCGAAGTTAAGAAAAGTTGAATTCGAGACTCATCCACTACATGTTGCCATTTACGTCACTTTTAGTTACTTCCTGTGAGGACGCCTCTGTACACCATAATAAACAACCTTGGGCTTCACAAATCAGATGCTTGTGTCACCTTCACCAGGCCTGACAATCAAAATACACATTTTTACTTTTGTCTAATCATCTTCATCAAAACTGCAAATTAATGTGTAAATATGAGTATTAATATAGCCGCAGTAAACACTGACAATATTGTAACTGCTGCTTCTTCTTCGTCTTCTTCTATCAGCTGCTCCCTTCAGGAGCCAGCACGGCACATCATCTGCCTCCATCTCACCCCATCCCGACTATCATCTCCTCTGTCACGCCAACCATCTGCATGTTCCCCTTCAACACATCCATTAACCTTCTCTGTGGGCTTCCTCTTTTCAGCTCTACCAAATTTCATGAAACAGAGCAGTGGTGCATCTTTCTTGGTCATAGTGATACTAGTCAAAGTCAGTTTGATTCAAGAATTGAATGCCTCAATTAAAAATCAGCCATACGAAGGCTTTAGTTGGGATACATGCTTATTTATACTGATGCAGAGGATTTTAAGAAGAATATGTATTTGCAGCAGAGCACACACTGTTTTTGAACTTTATCCTGCTATTTTCCATTATACAGTAGATTAGCGCTAATGCTGGGTTTGCTTATGATTGCATACATATACACACAGTCAGAGAACCTGGTGACCAGCATGTGTCCACATCCCTTCAAAACTTAAATACGCACATGTACAGCCAACACCACCTCACTGATTTTGTTTCACTGCTGTGCTCAGCTGCTTCTTGTCTTTTTAGTCTCTTCTGATCCCTTGATTGTGATTCAGCAGTGGAGGTGAAGGGCAGATGGAGGCGATGGGAAGATCTGCAGTGAGGAGAAAACAGAAGAAGAGGTTTCCTCAAGTGAAAGGCGTGATTAACAGCGAGGTTGAAGGTGACTCTGAGGAAAAAAAGAAAAGGAGCTGAGAGAGTGTAAGGATTTGTGCGTCAGTGGAAGTGAAAGTGCAAAAGAGAAAAGCAGAGGAGGGAGGTGATGTGTCGACAAGACGTTCGCTGCTGTTAACATCATGTTTTTGTGTCTGCGTGAGAACAGAGTGAGGACAAAAGCCACGGGAAGAGTTCAAAGCTCAGCCTGTCATTATGCAGATGTCAGGCTTTATTGTTTTCTTTTGTGAGCTTTTATGGAGAAATGTTAAGTCTCTCATCTCAACCACTAATCTACAAAATTAATTACACAGATTTACAGCACTGTGGTGCAATAGTCACAAACTGCCTTTCAGTCAGGACCACTTCAGTCCAAACAACATTGTTCCACCTTTCCACAGTTAAGGTCAGGCATGCAAATTAACCTTAAGTTCAGTGCACCTTTTTCCTTTACAGCTGTAAGCTTTCACCTTTTAGTTCACCCTGAGGTCGACCCATGTGGTAACTCAAGAACGAGCCAATGTAGGTTTTTCAAATTCCTCCCATAGGTGTTATCTACCAAGAATCTCAGATGAGTTTCAATCCAGGACTTTTGTAATTTCAGAAAATCTTGTGATTACAATAACTCAAACAAGGCAATGTAGGCTTTGTAAATTCGTCCCATAGGTCAATCTACCAGGTCAGCTCCGCATTCATTACTTTTATGGCATTTGGGAAAGTCTTATAAAGTGAGCCAAAACTGCCAAATGCAACATCTAATAGAAGATTTTTTTTAAGTCAAATAAAATGATCTATGGAATATGTTCGGTGACAGCACACAACTGCAAAATGTTGCTGCAAAGCTCTGCATAGCACCTACAGACTACAGACACACAACCATGCTGGGAGTTTAATAGAGCACTTAAACACTCGGATTCTTGGTCAAACAGCCTTTGCAGAGCTGTCAGATGTATCTGCTGCTTGAACTCTGGGACGCACCGATGTGAGCGCAGATCTGAGCAGCTGTTAATCGCTGAGTCTTCGTCTTCCTTTCCTTGGGCAGTCATCCCGAGTCAATTTAGATTTTTTTCACAGGGTTTGAACTTGAACTGAACTTCAAAAAACTTTAAATGTTATTGAAATCTTCAGCAGTTTTCTTATATTCTTATACACAGAGCTAAATCCATTCCCCACTGTGTGTTTACATTGGACTCAGAAAAGATGCTGAGTATAAAGAACTCAGAATAAGCAGGGAGTAAAAACCCATCTATAACTCACACACCTGTGATCAGCAAAATGAAATCTACTTCAACTGACAGGACGTGCCTTGGGGTTTTCCCCTTGTCAGCAAGAATTAGGGTTCTGTCATGAACAGCCAAGGACCAGACAAGACAAGCAAACTTATTTTTGGAAGATGAATTATCTTATTACAGAAACATCCATGAGTGAGATATAACCAAAAGACTGGACTGTTAATGTAAGGTAGTCTTGACTTCATCATTCGATGTGTGGCAGTACTAAATGTGTTTGCATAATTCAAACAAATTCATGTAAAAAGTAAAATGCATTCATACAATTTGTGATTGAAACACACCATCAC
This sequence comes from Perissodus microlepis, assembly GCF_051167445.1. NCBI lineage: Eukaryota > Metazoa > Chordata > Actinopteri > Cichliformes > Cichlidae > Perissodus > Perissodus microlepis. Next base: position 32,203,508 of record NC_140472.1, read on the forward strand.
TATGATGGGAGCGTAACCTGAAGCCAGGTGATGCGTATCATTTGGTAAACCAAATAGTGGGTATAAAAACACAAAGCCAAATACGCAGTAGAGGATTGTGTCACTCTAACTGTGTTTTTGTCCTACAATGAATTAGTTCATTCTGCGTGTCCTCATTCCTGGGCCGTCACTTCGTACAGCTTTGCTGCTAATGTGGCTAATTTACAGACAAGGTGTCCTTAAGCATTTGTGCTTTGATGCACCGAGTTATGGCATAACTAAGAGTGATGTGATACTCACAATGCATCATTGTCAGGGTAACTATTATTCAATTCAATTCAATTCAATTTTATTTATACAGCACCAAATCACAACAACAGTCGCTTCAAGGTGCTTTATATTGTAAGGTAGACCCTACAATAATAGATACAGAGAAAAACCCAACAATCATATGACCCCCTATGAGCAAACACTTTGGTGACAGTGGGAAGGAAAAACTACCTTTTAACAGGAAGAAACCTCCGGCAGAACCAGGCTCAGGGAGGGGCGGGGCCATCTGCTGCGACTGGTTGGGGTGAGAGAAGGAAGACAGGATAAAGACATGCTGTGGAAGAGAGACAGAGGTTAATAACAAGTATGATTCAATGCAGAGAGGTCTATTAAGGGAGAGTGACTCGCTCTCCCTCCCATTCTACTTTTAAATACTCTAGTACGCCTGCAGTGTGAGAGTGAAGTGCTCTAATGGGGTAATAAGGTACTATAAGGTCATTTAGATACAATGGGGCCTGATTATTTAAGACCTTGTATGTGAGGAGCAGGATTTTGAATTCAATTCTGGATTTAACAGGAAGCCAATGAAGGGAAGCGAATACAGGAGAAATATGCTCTCTATTTCTAGTCCCTGTCAGGACTCTTGCTGCAGCATTTTGGATTAACTGAAGGCTTTTCAGGGAGTTTTTAGGACTTCCTGATAATAATGAATTACAGTAGAAGTAATAAATGCATGAACTATGAAGGAGAATATTTTAACCTATTGTACGCAGTGCCAAACCTAAGTGAGACATCCATGATGCCTAAGCCTAGAACCCAGAAGAAAAATCTTCTGGGAAAAATGTCAATGTTCACATTTTGGACAGACAGGACAGATGGTTTGAAAGAGGAGTGAAAGAAGCCATCTATGTCCACTGTGATCGACCACCTTTGAACAGAGGCGGTGGTTTAAGACACCAACTATCTGCCATTTATAATAAGACGCTTTAACACTCACTCACATCCTGGGCCATTTGACCTCAGTAAATCACATAATAGGGTGGGGCCATGTTTCACAATGGGTTCACCTGAAACCTTAGCTTATTGTGAACCACACCCATTTTCACACCTTGGCTCGTGTGATTAGGTAGAGGGTCAATAGGGGGTCCATGACCCTCTTGGGACTCTCCACCAATTGCTCTTAGAACTGAAGAAGCTTCTCAGATGACAGGTGAAACATCTTCAAGGAAACTTAAAGAAGTCCAGACGCTTTTCTTTCCAAGCTCCTTAGACTACGATTAAAGCGACAAGCCAAGAGATCACAGAAAAACACACTAGCGAAGAGCTGGGCTACACTAACTGAAAAAAGTATAACAATCCAGCGAAGGCCAGTACTCCACGAGGCCTTAAATACTGCCTGGAGTAATCAGCTGGGATGAACAACAGGTGAGTAAGTTGTGGGTGTTGAATCCAGGGGGACACAGAACCTTCAGGCGCCGCCGTGGAGGAGAAGGTAAACACAACCACCAGAGCAGCATCCAAAAGACTGTGACAATTAGAGCCTCAGACTAAATTGCTTTATCTGGTTAATGCAAACATATCTAACTTCAGCCAAGTTAAACTGCGCTGATGAAAATATATTCCTAACAAATGCACAGAAGCAAGAGAAATGCTGTTTCACAGTGTTTGCAAGAAGGATTCAGACATTTCATCAAGAAATTAGACTGATGGCTTTTTAGGGTTTTTTTTAATTAAGCAAGCTTAAAGCTATTTTCACTTGGTTTCATAACTATAATATTATAATAACAGTGAAAAAAATTTATTAATGAACCTCAGTCTTCACCTGCACTCTCGTGTTAGTCATTTCACATCTACACTAATTATTTCTGGTCAAAGGTGGAAAATAATGAATACCAAACAATGCAAATGAGTAAACAATTGATTTTCAGAAGCAAATAAAAAAATAAATCATTGCTCTTGTGAAGCCTCACAGGCAGAGAGGTAGCAAAGGGCATCATTTTTCACTTTACAAATAAATAAAAATTCTCTACTGATCTTTGTGCTCATCAAAAGAAAACCAAATGCTAAATTTGCATTTGAATTGCCAAGATTATAAATGCCTTTTGTTTGCTTGCTATTAATAAACTAAGTTGTTCTTTTTCAAAGCGTGACTGCAGCAGACTGAGGGACTGATGTTGTGTAACAGCCCACTCATGTATTCAGTAAAAACACCGGCTATTCACTAAAGTCATTCTGTAAAGCTGAGTGATCAGCCACAAATTGCTTTGCCCCACATAAACCCAGTTAAGAAGGAATTATGAGGTTTGCTTAATTAATTAGTTCTGCGATTTTATCCTCACGTAAATCATAAGTAAAGACAAACACGAGGTGCTTACGATAACAGCATTCAAAATTTATAATCCTTTATTGAAGATCCATCAAGTGATCGCCTAATGGGTGATCACAGTGCTGTGATGACTTTTGCCAAGCACGTGACCTCAAAACCTCAAACATGTCATTCTGGTAGTCGTAAATCAAACCTGCAAACCTTTTGGAGGTGTTTTCTTCCTCCTAACTGCTTCAGCTCAAATGTATCCACAGTATTCTTTTATGTTTACAACACCTGTCCTTCTACGTGATCCAAATTCTGCTGACTATCAGTAAAATTAATACAAAACAACCCCCTGACATTACCCTTTTAGATACCTTGATAAAATTGAGGGAGAATACATTTCATTGAAGCTGCTGAGGTGGCTGTGGCTAAGGAGGTAGAGCAGGTCATCTGCTAATCAGAAAGTTGGTGGTTCCATCCCTGGTTCACTGTGCTGTCCTCGGGTAAGATGCTGAACCCCAAGTTGCTCCTGGTCGGATTTACAAATTAATGCACAGTTCAAATTCAGCAAATGCACTGGTGATCTACTGAGAATGCTCTAACTGATAACCAAAGACACAGCTGGTTCATTCCAATAATGACCAGCAGCGTTCTCGCACCAGCAAACACAAACTAGTGCGACAAAAACAAGCAGACCAGATGAAGGACTGAGTAACACATTAAAATAATATTGTGTAAGTGTAGATTTCTTGCTGGAAACAGCATGGCAATTCAGAACCGTGAGAAGCCGCTGAAGGGGAATCAATACAAGGGAAAACTCTTGTGTGGGCCTCTAGGTTGAGACAGCCGTAAAGCCATGAGCCAGAGGAGAGCTGGAGTGTGACAAACCATTCCACTATAATCTGTGTAGCAGCTGAATTATATGATGTGAAGAAGAATGTAAAATATTTTTTAACTGGAAGATTCTTAAGTTAATTACGTTTTTGTGCCATGTGTCTATCCATCGCCCTTTTTTCAGGCTGCAGGTATTTATTAAAGTCAATATTGGCCTTTTAATTTTACGATTCAGGTGTTAATCTAAACCACTTGAGGTCTGCCAGTCACATTAATAGCTGCATTGCAGCAGACACTTTAATATGGTGTGCTCCAACAGAATATGCCTCAGCCTTGTAAGCAAGCCATGTTACATTTAGTTAAATTCTGCCCTTTTTCATCTAAAAAAGAAAGAAATAAACACTAACATTAACTGATGGTCCTGATCTGTATTTACAGGTTTTCTGCATTACTCTGTAGTTTCATGATTGCTAAGTCAGGCAAATTAACAAATAAGCAGATGCACAATTATTTTTGTCCTTGAGATCACTGTTGGGCGCGTGACTCTAGTCTGTCTGGATTTTTATGTTCCCTCTCCTTGCAGTAAAACCATTATCCCTCCTGTGATTTACTTTATGTGGAAGGTGATACTGTTATTATGCCTCTCAGCTGCTCACACCTGTACTTGCTTACAGACACCTCTACTGACTGGTGTAATCTCATGTGTGTATAAAACTGACTACAACAGTCTAATGTGAGTTAGTGTGTCTTAGTCTGTATACGTCCGCTAGTGCAGCGGTCCCCAACCCCCGGGCCTCGGACCGGTACCGGTCCGTGAGTCGTTTGGTACCGGGCCGCGAGAGTTGAGGCTCAGGTGTGAAATGTATGGTTTTCGGGGTTTTCAGCGTTATTTTGTTATCGTTTTTATCGTTAACTCGGTTTTCCTGGGTCTTTTCACGTGTGTTATGAATAAATCTTCTTTTTTTCGGTACCGGTACTAGTTTTATTTTGTTGTATTTATCCGCAACACCTTAAAGGCCAGTCTGTGAAAATATTGTTGGGCATAAACCGGTCCGTGGCGCAAAAAAGGTTGGGGACCGCTGCGCTAGTGCACTATGAGTACTACACATGTTCAATATTTAAGGTATGGTTGGTATTCTGTTTGTAGTCTGTTTATATTTCGGTTCATTTTCTTGGTTTTGTATTACTCGGTTACCATCTTCTGTGATACCTTTCTGACTCCCCAGTTGTGTCCCTATATCTGCCCAGTCTGTTTGTGTTCTGTCTATGTAGTGATCCGGTTACCCATTTTGTTTTGTCAAGTTTCAGATTCCAGTTACTTCCTGTTTTATTTTGATAGTCTCTCATCCTGTCCTATTAGTTGGATTTAGTTCAGCTGTGCGGTTTTCCCCAGGTGTATCTACTTGTCCCTAATCCCCTCTTATGTACTTAAACCTTCACTTTGTTGTGTCCTCTCTCATCTCTCAATGCTCCTCTAATGGTGTGGCTTCTTCTAATTTTATTTTTCAGTCAATTTGCAAAAAAAATAACACCATCTGTTGCCAGCAAATAAAATCTGTGTTTTAAGCTTATTTCTACTCTCATGAGTCTTTTTTGGGGTCCAACAGGAATTAAAAAAAAAAAAAAAAATGCAAGCAATCATGGAGGGCAACCGATAAAGAAGAATAGCAGACATGTTTACAAAAAGGGAAGATAGTCACTGAAGATAGTCCTATCTGTAGATTAGAGCATAAGAGTAAAACAGGTGTTCAGGTCCAGGCAGGCTTGGGTTTGGTATCTCCTTTCTTCTTCTGTCCATAGAAGGAAAAATGTCCAGGGATGGCATTTCCTTGCTGGCCCACCTTGGGCTAAGTCTCTGTCACTTGGGCTTTTCTTCCCACATTTGCTGCAGTTCTCTGCCAGTGTCATCATGGTGGTAATCAGGCCCACTTCTTGCCCTCTAACCTTGTTTTTTCATCCACCTCTCACTTGCCTGCTTCAAGTCTGACCTGCAAACCTGTTTACCTGGATCCCTGCTCTCTGAGGGGTTTTGCAAACACCACCAGTCACCTGAACCTGATTATCTCAGTCAGTTCCTTCACCGGCAAAGAAAAGTACTTACCAGTTACTCACCTAGCTGTCCACTCTTTCTGACTCTCATCCGCATACTTTAGATATTCACCTGCCTGCCAGTAACCCCTCGAGAGCTCCTGTTTCAGAAAAGAAACTGTTCTCAATAATTACAATATTTCATTGAACTCACCTTGGCTACTCCTAACTCTCCTCCCTGTCTCCCCTCTCTGACAGGGATGCCAGGAATGCTTCGGTGTCCCACTGGGGAGCTGGAGGAGGTGGCTGTGGAGAGAGGGTCTGGTCATCTCCATTTAAACTGCTGACCCCACAACCCAGACCCAGATAAGTGGGAGAAAACAGATGGATGGACTTTTGTGACTGATCCTCTGTATAAAAGCTACAAATACAGTCCATGCAATGCATAAATTACAGTAAGAAAAAGGTGTGCAGAACACAGATTTTATGTCTGTGAAGGTTCTCAGTCATCCAGGTCATCGTAGTCTAAGGAGCTTGGAAAGAAAAGCGTCTGGACTTCTTTAAGTCCAGACACTTTTCTTTCCAAGCTACTTAGAACACAGATTTTAAGACTTACCAAAACCTTGAACAAATCAATGAACAAAAGAGATCGTCAGCACAGATTCAGAGGCAAATCTGAACGTATTTACACACAAAAATGACGTAAAAATTCTATCATTATGTTAGTGAGGGCAGGAAGGCTCCTGGAAGGTTTGTAATTTGCATTTAGAAGTAGGAGGGAAAAAAAACTTAACGCTACCCAAGATTAATAAGCACTGCAAAATGCCCCTGAAAATCAGATTAATAGCTCGACACTATTTAATTTCAGGCCAGAACTCAAATTCAAAAACTGATTAAATTCTGCAATTAAGTACGCTGGACCTGAACCTGTGAACACTCCCACCAGAGCTGTCTGCCACTGTGTTTCACTGCTTCAGCTTCAGAGAGCGCTGAATAAAAATCTTCTGCTTCTGGCTCATCACGGGCTTTCTGAACATCAACCCACTTGTCAAACAAAAGCTAAGCTCAGCATTTGTGATGGCTGAGTGATGTGTGCATCCAGAAAATGTCCATCTGGCAGTGGATTTCTCGTCCATGTGTTTGTCTCCAGAGAGTTACTGCAGCTGAGTAATTTAACTGGGAACAGCTACAATGCAGAAACTCAAAACACAAAACAAACACAAACATATTTTCAACAATATGAAGTTTACAAAACTTCATCTATTTAATATATCTGAGCATGCAGGTTCACTGTGTGCATTAGTTGCTGCTTTCCTCCAGAATGCACCGCTGTGAATGTGTCCTTTAGCTTGCACTGAACAAATCTGTAGGACTGCCTTATTTAATCTGTGCAATACTGTCAAAATAGAAGCATCCTGTCTCAGAGTGATGCTACAAAAAAGTAATGCATTTGTTATTTGTAGGCTGGACTGTTGTAATTCCTTATTACCATAAGTACTAACAGGGACTAGAAAGAGAGATTATATGCATTTTAGCTTCTCTTAACTGGCTCCCCGTTGAATTATTCTGCTTACATACAACATCCAATGATCAGGACCTGTCTTACTTCAAAGCCCTATTAGTATTGTATCACGCCGACCGTGCACTTCGCTTTTAGACTGCAGGCTTACTCGTGATTCCTTGAGTCTCTAAAAGTAAAATGGCAAAGCCTTCAGCCATAAGCTTCCTGGGAGCTCCCAGTTTAGGTGGAGGAGGCAGACACTCTGTTCTTTTTGACAAAGCTTTTAGTGAAGGCAGAGGTTAATAAAAACTAGTGATTAAATGCAGATTGGTGTATAAACACATAGTAAGTGAAAAAGGGGTGAGAAGGAGAAACACGCAGTGAATCATGGGAATCCCCCAGCAAGTCTACTGCATTGTAACTAAGGGAGGATTCAGGGTCAGCTGATCCAGCCCTATATGCCTATATTGTCAAAAAGCAAAGATTTCAGCCTAATCTTAAAAACAGAGAGCGTGTGTGTGTTTCCAAATACATACTTGAAGCTGGTTTCACAGAAGAGGAGCCTGAAAGCTGAAGGCTCTGCCTCCCATTCTACTTTAAATATCCTGGGAACCACAAGTAATCCAGCAGTCTGAGAGTGAATCTGTTAGAATTATGCACTACTGTGAGGCCTTTAAGATCACGTGGTGCCTGATTGTTTGTTGTTTTTATCTGTCTATGCTCCCTTTTTCTGTCTTTTTTCCCACCTCGTAGTTTTTCCTCCCCACTGTTGCCAAGAGCTGCTCAAAAAGGACCATCTGTCAACATCCTCTCTATAATATTGCAGGATCTTTACAATATAAATCACCTTGACATAGCTGTTGTTGAGAATTTGCACCATATAAATAAAACCAAACTGAACTGAACTTCATAAGTAGTCAGGGATCTCGTCCATATCGAATTCTCTTTTCACTGAAATCAAAGAAAGAGAGGACTTCTTTTTTTTATTTGCTCTGCTGCGGTGAATCTGAACATGGCCTAAAAAGTAGTCAGACTTTGCATAATGTAGCAGGAATGAAAGTCTAAATATCTAAGGTTTCAGCTTACATAAATCCACAGGATTGTAATAAGTGTGAAACCAGAACGATGCCAAGAGTGGAACAATCCAAACTTGTGCGTGTTTATATGAAAACAGGCTGTAGGGTTGCAGCATTGAGGGAGGCTCTCTCACTCCACAGTCCACCTGCTGCTAAGTGACGCAGACAGGGCTGCCACACACGCGCACGGGCACACACACACACACGCTCACCCCTGTAACCCGGCACTTTGCTGATGCAGCAGTACAACAGCCAGTGTGTCTCTCCATCTAAACAGTGTTACTTGAGAGCGGTGCAACATGACAGATAAGCCTCGTCCTTCTCTCCACTTGAAGGGCTGAGACGGCTGCTGATGCACACCGTTATAGATAGACGTGGGGGACCTGACGTCTGTGGCGTTAAACGCATACCAGATGGAGGGAGTCAGCTTTGTGCGTGTGTAAATGTGAGATTGTGTGTGTGTTTGTGTGAAAGAGACAGCTGACTTTAAATGTGAGAGAGAGAAAAAGAAATATCGTAGGAGAATGAGAGCAGAAAAAATAGCACGAGTGTGTGTCTTTGCTGCAGTGTGAGAGATGCCAAACACAACAATGGTGCGCACACATCAGTTCAAACCACAGGAGCCTAAATGATCAGCTGTCACATGTCGTCTTCATCAGCCCCAACTTGCAGCTGAACCTGAGTGTGATTATTAATTAACGAGAACAACCAGCTAAGCATGGAAATTGCTGCAATTATTGTAATTTTCAACATGACGTGGCATAAAGTCATCAAAATCAAATGCTCATTTGGATAATATGTGATGTATATTAGCACGCTGCACTTCTTAGTTTATTCATCTGCACGGTGGTGGTGACTCACCAGCAGGATTACTTTGTATTACCTGAATTGCCTGGGCTTCTGCTGCCAGAGAGCTTTTTTTGCCTTTACACCTGAGATCAGTCAAAAAAGTGAGATGCTCCACTCTGCTGGAGGATCTAGGAACCAAAATCACCTCTCAGCATAATAATAATAATAATAATAAAATATATACATTATTGACAATATATCAATATTTCATCTTTAAGTGTGTCAGGATATGATTGGCAACAACAGGGAGACATATCTGAGTATATGGGCAGGACAGCTCGCTGTAGGGTTGGATGTGAGAGAGTGTGGTTGTTTGTCTCTCAGTGTTTTCCCTGTGATGGACCACTGACCCATGTAGTGTAAAATTCACAAAGAGCCACACTAGAAAATGGGAATCGGATCAAGGTCCTGACATGTTAAGTTTACTGAGAGGCATTAAAACAAAAGTTGCCTTCACGGCGCCTCATTTTAAGATTTGGCTTGAGATGACTTACTGGTGCACCGCTCGTTCCAGTTCAGTAGCTTTGTGTTTCCTGTCTGTAACTCCATATTTAGAGGTTTAGAGGAAAGAAAACAAAGTATATTGAATTAATCTGTATTCATGTGGCAAAAAATATCACAGCCAAATTAGAAACGAGAACAGTATGACAGAATTAACTGTCAATAATCCAGTAATTTAAAAAAAATAAGGGGGTGTATTATAAAACCAGCTGGTTAGCACATCTGTACAATTAAGTGATTTGTCATACATGCTGATGTGAAAGTGCAGCTGGTACCTGCAGCTGTTTCACTTGCCAAACACACATGGTGGAAACTGGGGGTTTTCTCCTGGTGATCAGAATAATCGCTGTGAAAGATTTCATCACTAAAGTGTTAAAGGAATTATTAAAAATTTGTTCAGACTACAAACTCATCTCCATCAGACATGTTGGCAAATGTGATTAACAACAGAAAATTCATTTGTGAAGATGAGAAATCAGAGTAATTATGTATTCACTTGCTGCCACTACTTCTGTTTGCACGTATCTGATACACAGATCGTGGCTGATCTCAGGGCAGTCAAAGCAGAGCCAGGAGTAGCTTATCTAACATGCTGGTCTCCTGTCAGCCTCCCATCAAAGACCAGAGGGTTATCCACAATATGCAAACAACCAGAAAAACCATACGCTTCAGAGTTTGACAAGCTGAAGCTTTGCAAATGGAGCAAAGACACACCCAGGAATCATCTGTGGCTCAAAGTCGAGCTAAATCTAGAAACAATAATCAGCTGTAGCTTCGAGCCGACAGTGATTTACACGGTGGATGGAAATAGGCAACATGAGATCCTTTAGAGGACAGAAGACTGTTAGAAATGTAAGGAGAGAGGACACTTTTACTTTGTTGGGCTTTAATTGATGTCTATTTTTAGATGTCTCTGGGGAAGTATTACTTGCATTGGATGGATGGATGGATGGATGGATGCATATCTATAGAGAGAGATCTATGTAGATATATACAGTTTAAGTGCTTGCATGGACATGCTCTATATTATCTCTCAGGTCTTTGATAATGAGGAGGTTAGTAACAGGGAAAGAGATCGCTTTCTTATATGGAGCAAAACACATAAAAGTGTGTGTGTGTGGGGGGGGTTATCATGAAATCTACCGGCCTGTGGCTTCAACTGGACTGAAATCATCAGCAGACCTCAGTTTGAGTGTGTCACTGCAAACTAAACATCCCTTCTGAGAGAAAGCAAGGCTATTTGAATAGAATAGAATAGAATAGAATAGAATAGAATAGAATAGGAAAGCAAAGTGCAAGTTATATACTGGTGGAGTTGTGAATTTAGATATCATAGATACGATGCCATGTCCAGACTGCAGAAAGCAGCAGTCAGTGCTGCCCTTATCTGGCAGTGCAATCAAAAGAAGAACTCGTGCCAACTCAGATGAGCTGTTTTGTGCAGATGATTATTGTGTTGTTCCTTGAAATTTTAGTCCTTTGGTGCAAAAAAAGTTTGAAAACCACGGGTAAAGCTTTTTTCAGACATGGGATCATCGCTGGTTTCATCCAGTGGTTAAAGTGACATCATTCAGACATGAGTCACTTCTCTTTTAATGTTCCTCACAGCTTCATTCTAATAACACTAACTTGTGTTATTTTTATTTTATTTAAATTAAATGACATATAAATTTGATCTAAATGGAGTGACATGTAGCTGGCACAGGTTTGTTGGTCAGAGCGCTTGGAAGTGCTGCAAAATCTGCCCAGATGTTGTGAAACAACCTGGAATTTTTGACATACTGCTTTTAACATGCTCCGTATCTGGGTCAAACTAAATCTTCTTTTGGCATGCTAATATGGTAACTGGAACACATCCTCCATGTGCCCTGTTGGCCACACCCCCACAACGATGACATGACTAGCAAGCCTTGTCATAAATATTCTTCCACATAAAAAAAAAAAAATCAGGTCTTTTGAGGTAAAAGGAGATTTAAGATTATTTTTTTTAATAAGCAGAGAACCTGGAGTGTATGTTTGAATGCCCACATGCTCACAGAACATGTGGTTTCCCTTGTTCTGTAATTTACAGAGACGTGTAATAGTTGCATTGCTTGAAAATGAAACTTTAACAGTCTTCACACCTTTGCTGTGAATCTTCACACAAATTCCACTGTCCCTCTCTTTTATTTAAATGAGCCCCACATAACAGGATTCAGCAGGGAAAAAGAAGCGTTCTTGAATTTCATCAGTTACAGGACAAAGCCTGTCCTCGTGTCCCTGAAACAAACATTTCATGGTACGTGCAGCCATTTGTAACAGTGCACAGGTTCTCTGAGGTCAGCGAGGGGTAACAAGCAAAGACCATCATGCACAAAATCCAGACTGTCCTCGTTTAGGTGAAGTGGGAAAGCACCTCCTTTGCCTCCTTAGCACATCAATTTACTTTTTGTATTTATTTTATTTATTTTTGTAGTAGTAATAGTATAAGTAGTGTATTCATCTGCAGATGTCCAGGTATCATAGGTTGAAAGGCAGCATACACCCAGGAAAGCTTTTGAGTCCATCACAGTGCAAAAACAGCGAGCCAGACAACCACACACACACATCCACACTTAAGGCCAATTTAGATTCAACAGTTAACCTGAAAGGCCCATGTGGTCATTTCTATGGGGAAAACTAACATGGCTGATCACGCCTTCTGCCAGGCACTAATGAAAAGTGGAAAAAGGGTGAAGGAGAACACGCATGGGTGCACCTGACAACCAGGTTCAAACCCAGAACCCTTTCTTGCTTTTTTTAAAGGATATGATCTAATAGCACTTCCTACCGGTATGCAATTTACAGCCTTTTGGTGACTTCAATATTTTATTGGCACAATTGTGAGTGCTGTTGTCTGTCTGGTTGTACTAATTACTGTTGTTTCTGTGGTGTTTGCTGTATGCACCTTAATCCATCTCTCATTTACTTGTAGCCTACAGTATACTCTATATAGAGAAGAATAGCAACAAAGTTGAGTTTATCGCCATCTGTGCTGCAGCACAATAACTTGTGTTTAAAAGAGATTTAAAAGTACTTTAACACAAGCAGAGGTGTATTTAGAAGATCAGTTTAAACAGAAAGCCAGATAGTTAAGTCAAATAAAATGAAGGTTAGGTTAAAGTAGAGTGCAAAACAGGACAAATAGGTGAATGTTAACATAAATAAATTAAATGAAGGAATAAAAGCAATAGAAGACTAAAACGTGAGTGTGCAAGCTTCTTCAGGTTGTTTTACAAGTAGATGGTCCTGATGCCAAAACCGCAGTCACCTTTAGATCTAAGGTACACTCGCGCTGTCTTCACTTTAAAACTACAAATACACCCAGTGTCCATGAGGCTGATGTGTTTTATAACCCCTCCGTAGAAACCCAGTTTAAATCTGAAATGTGAGAGTTAGTGTTTTAGTCCAGACCAGCTGTGAAGAATAATCATGCAGGCACTCATATTTACCTCTTAGCATGACTTAAAAATCAAGTGAAAACACATTTCAGATAGGCTCACATTCCTTTTGTGATTTCAACCTTCACGTGTGGGTGTCTTCACATCGCCATGACTTTGTTTGGCAACGCTGGTTCTAGAATTGCTCTCATGCCATATTTGACTGGCAGTGCCAATGGTTTCTGCTCTGCTAATCTCTTTTTGCTGTTTTTGTTCATCACTTGTATTATTTTCAATGTAGAACCAAGCCTTTACTTGCATAAATGCATGCAAGCCTATTGCCCAGACACTCACCTAGACCTAACAAACAAAAACAGGGTTTTTATGGTTTTATGTGGATGTGATCTTAGTTCTCAGCCATGAACAGCAAGAAGGGCCCCAGAGAAGAGAAGAGGTAAAACTAGGATACGAATTCTGCAATGCAGCCTGAGGCCAGACCCAGATGGGTTTTGAAAGATTACAGTAAAATCTTAAGATTCACTCTGAAATGAACAAAAAGTTAGGAACTGGGTGAGGCGATGATGCCACCTCACCCACTTCCAACCAACAGCCAAGTTATTCCCTTCAGAGGGAGTCTGAGTAAAGAGACTGTCTTTTCCTTTATGGTAGTGTGTGAATGTGTGTGTGAATGGGTGAATGACTGAATGTAGTGTAAAGTAAAGCGCTATACAAATACAGGCCATTAACCTTTTACTAATTTTGTAGTACGTGTTATAAATTGGATGTGTTTTTAAATTTTGAATTCATGTCTTTGAAAGCTGGTTGTCAGTTGGTGGGCATAGGAACTGTACAGCTGTGTCACATTTTCTGTGGATAATTCAGCAGCAAAGTGATTCACACTAACTGGTAAGTGCACTGAGTGACTTTGTTGTGGGCTGAAGTCAAATTAGCTTTGAGAATATCGCGTTACAACCAGCCAGACTAGAGGTGCACGCCGGCCGCCGCAGAGGTCTGAGTGGTTGTTTTGCAGCAGCCTGCTATTGACTGGGCACAGCTTAAGAGTAAACAGTGCACCAAAGCACAGTGTGCAATGTCACGGCAGTTTTCAAATTAGAGGCTGCAGATGGAACATTTAAACAGTTGAATGGGAGGGCTTGCATGCACAGTAAGAATAGCTATGGACGATCATCCATTAATCTTCACCCAGCAGAGGCTAGCCTCCTGATGTAGCTACATTAAAGTTGTAATTTTGAGCTCTATTTTTAGTACAGCTGTGCCCAGAGAGTCCCTGAAAGTCCTTGGCTTGTGTTATCTAATCTGCAGGGAACTTACCTCCCCCTCAGCCTTTACACCTCAGCCTGAGTAAGCTGCACATCTCACAGAAAATCTTATCAACACTGCATCTAAAATGCAGAAAAGTACAGATTTCCAAGCACAGTTTGCTTTGCTATATAGTGTATAGCACATTTAAGCCCAACAGTAGAAGCTCTTTTAGGCTCAAATTAAACCTGTATAGCCGAGTGAAAATCATGAAAATGCGTGCATGGTTTGCTGCAAATGGACAGAAGTTGCAGCACATAGATACAGTATCTGACTCAATCTAAATACCTGTGAACCCGAAGCATAACTGATCTATGAACTATGCCAAGGTGCTGCAGATGGCACACCAGCATCTTCCATAGCAGCTGTGTGAACGAGTGAATGAGAAACGCACTGTAAATAACTTTGTAGAAGCACAAAGGTTAAATAAGCATAATGCATCTACCAACCATTGTTTCTGTGTTATAAATGAAATTGAGTTGGATGAAGAAAAGAAAAAACAAACAAACACATAAACTGTAATCTGGAAAGTAAATCAGATGGAATATTCAGTCTTCCCAGAGCACTGAATTTTCTATTATCAATAATCTTTATTATTCATCATTCATTACCAGCCATCACTAATGAGCAATAAAACAGCTTTTAGTTTTAGTACTAATTTCTAAAGTATCATCCATGGAATCAGATATTTTTCTGTGTATTACTGACTGAGAGTGAAACTGTCAAGAAGCTTTAGCTTTTGTAGCCTAGACACACAACAAAGCACATAAATATAGACTGCCTGAGCATCGTGCTGATTAGACACATTCAGTTTTTCCTAAATTTAAGAGTTAATAGAGACCAAGTGTGGGAGAAATCGATATGTTTAATCTGATTCATTTTAGATTATCTCAGAATATTTTAAGTTATACCTTTCTTTTCCAAGAGTCTGGATTAACCACCAGGCACCTATTGAAACTCAATAAAAGGCTAGATTTTAGGGAAAAATAAACTGTATTTGAAAATATTTTATATGTTATATCAAATATATGATAGTCATGGTAACTGGTGGGTGCAGACTTACAGTATCTCTCTGATAGAATAGCATTAGCTTTTATGCAGTTTTCTGTGTGTTCATAACTTGAGAAAAACTCCAAACTGAATTATAGATGAAAAACAACTTGCAAAAAATAAGCAAATTTCTGACTTCATTTTAATCCAGTTCCATTCTTTCAGTAACATTTTTCCACTCAAAAGGTCCTTAAAGGATACAAAAGAAAATTCTACTGGAACCAGTCCCTGAGGATTTTATCAGAATGGACCTGGTGGGTTGTATGATATAGGATCTTAACCTATATAATTTTAATATATTTAATCATCTTATAATTTCTACAGAATCATGGAGGAATTTAGTGTGCATCTCATTCTGCCAGATTATCCCTTGGGATTAAGTGGACTAGGTGTTGAAAAAGGGGACGTTTTGTCTTTTAAAGGTTATGAAATTCTATGGGTTAAAATCCGCTTGTTAAAAATTACTTAAGATTCTATTAGAAAATATAACATTGGTCCCAAAACCAAACAGACTCTTGTATTAAAATGTGAGCAAATACTTGTTTCTTTTGCCCACCATTGCTGTTTTTTTCCATTTGACATTTTTGTTCTGTTGACAGCCCAAAAGAAAAGTCACGTTTCCTTCTCTCTACGTTTTTCTTCTCTTTATTGTTTAAATTCCAGGGAAATATACAGAATGCAAGAGCATATATGTCAGCTCTGCAGGTTAAAATGTTATATAGGGGAAAAAAGACTGGTCCCAACAAACAGATTTTTATGCCAAAATCTTTGTTTGTTTTGTTTTGTTTTGCTTTTTTAAAAACGTTTTTAATGGGGGATTGCAGCTTTTATATTGCCTGGTCCTATTTATCTGAAAATGTAAGACTGCTTCCAGAGGCAGAAAAGGACAGAATGTAAGAATATTGCTTGAATTCTTGAATGCCACTAAATCTGAAAGCTGTACTGTACTCTAAAGATAGTGTGACCAGGGCACAAACCCCATTTATAGAGACAAACTGGACTGCAACTGCTCATTAGACGATCTCTGTTTTTGCAGTAGCGATCGTCGTGCGCATGCGCGGCGTCAGTCTCCACTCTCTCTCCCTGCGCTGAGCGCTGACAGGCAGCAGGCTGGCCGGAGACCGTTGGTGCTGCTGCCGTTGTTGTTGTTGCTGCTTCCGCCGCCACCGGCTTCACTCCACGTTGTGAGCTTCCGTCCGGATACAAAGTGACGCCGGAGCGGGACTTAAATTCAGTTAAAGGACAGAAACAACAGCAGCAAAGTGTTTTCGGAGGCTTTGGACTCGCTGACCGGCTGAGCTTTCTCCTCTCCCGTCCTCCTCCCGGTCGTCCGCGGACAGTGGTTTGAGGTAAGTGTCCGCTTTTTGTGACAGTTTGTGGGATGAGCGGTCGGCTGCTGCCCTGCGGGTGCCGGGTTTAACTTCAGACCGGCTTTAGCTCAGCTTCAGGACTCCGTGTTTTGTTTGAACGTGTTTGAACCAACTGCTCATTCACGAGACGGACAGTTTAACGGGAAGTTTTCCTCGCGCGTGGAGACCCGCGAACCGTCCTGAATGTGGCTTTTAAGAGAAAACAAACTGTCAGCACTCCTCTACAGGGTATAAACCCTCTCCTGTAGGTAGCGTATGTACTACCTGCTAGTAAATGCCAAATGAAGTTTTCGCTGGCGTTCATTTGTGGCTCTGACCAGCGGAGAAAGAGCACCTGTTTGTTGGAGTATTTGAGGAGGACAGGTAGGCCCGCATAGCGCAGATGCACCTACACCCTGCATGATTTATCACACATTACCCTGCAGGTTTCCACTAAACAGCATCAGTACTTTGCAGCCTTGTTAATGCTGCATGTTTAGTCTGCTGCACTGCCTCATAGTAATGCTGTAAATATCAGGCACTCCATCTGCTAAAGGCTGAAATATGGATCTTTTGGACAAACAGCCTTAATATTCATGCTACTCTCAGAGGCGTGTCGGGGGGGGGGGGGTCATTGGGTGGTACTGGGCCCTCTTAGTGTAACAAACAAAAAACCCACATCAACAGGACAAACTAGGAAGTTTTCAGCAGGTGCGCATTTATTTACCACACACATCAGAGGAGAAAACCTTTGCTTTCCATTGAATGTGCTTCCTTGTCAGGAGAACAGACTGTTACGTACATGTTGTAGCTGTGCAGTGTCACCAGGGGGCAGTGTCAGAAATGTATGGACCAGGTCTGTGGGCTACTCAAGCTTGTGTTTAAGTGGTTGCTGTGTCTTTGTAGCTATTGCTGTTCAGTGCATGACTGTTTCTCAATACCGAAGTACGCAAGTTTGTACTTGTGTACTTTGCTAGTACTTTGGAAGCTCTGACTCCTGCATGAACAGAGGACAGGTGGAATGGCAGTGTATCTGATCACATGACATCTCAGCTCAGCCCACCTCATCTCCATGTTTTTACTCCAATCCATCCATCCATCCATTCTCTTCCGCGTATCCTTTTTAGGGTAGCGGGAGGGCTGGAGCCTATTCCCCCCCACCTTGGCTATGTTTTTACGCCCATTCCCCCTTAATTTCACGGATTAATATTTACGGTGGAAATTGCCCATGATACGCTTAATTACTAGATTTCTTTGAAGAAGAACAATAAGCATAAAAAAGCCATCAAGGTGAAATAATATAGAAAGATTTAGAAAATAGCTTAATTTAGAAAAATTGCAGTAAACACTTGTCGTTGGCTGTAGCTCAGGAGGTGAAGCAGGTCATCTACTAATTGCAGGGTTGGTGGTTTGATCCCTGGTTACTCCAAGTTGGCGTGCCAAATATCCTTGGGTAGGATGCTAACCCAAAGTTGCTTTCCGATGCATCCATTGGAATGTGAATGTTAGATAGAAAGCACTCACTCAGAAAAAGCATAGAAGAAAGTGTGAATGGGTGAATGAGGTGACTGTTCTTTAGATCTTAAAACAAGACTAATATGATAGTAGTCAGCACCTAGATTTAAAATGTAATTTATATGGCACATGTATGCACATGTTACTGAAATGGGAAGTGGACTGGTTGTTATATGGCACTTTTCTACTCTGAGCACTCAGAGCAACCTCACTGCTTTTAGTCTTCATGATTATTATTAGTGATTCATATGATCTGTTTCACGCTGTTTATTGAACAAAGACAAACTGTTCAGATGCTAGAATGATTTCATTTTTATTCTAGTAGACTCCCACAACTTACAACAGACAGCTGGCGTTTAGAATAGAGTTGAGTAAATATTAAAAACATAATTTGATCATTTATGGTTTATCGTTTCATAGCTTGACATCTGTCTCCATGAACAGCATAAACATGCTGGCCCAGATGTTTCTGCTTCCAGAGAAAAGGCTCATACTTTCCTCCTGGATTAAAATATTTTTAATGTTCGTTTTAATTCAGGAAAAGCTGCTGTTACAATAAGTACAGCACATTTCTACTTTAGGGAACAAACCAATTTTCTCAGAAACAAGTAAAACACTGAAATAAACCAAACATCAACAGTTAGAAATCATATGAGTGAATTATATCTAGTGTTTAACTTTCACTGAGTGGCGAAAGGGTTTTGAAAATGATGTGCCAGGACTCCGGTTTTCTGCCAGGTATAATGATCCTTGAATGAGTGGTCAGCTGACAGCTAGTGGAGCAGCTGGCCATTAGACCAGCAGAAATGGATATCTACAAAAACATCGGAGCACTTTTGCAAGCAGGCAATGTCTTGCTGATAAATCAAACAGATATTTGAAGTTTACAAATCTGCATTCATGCCTAAAAACATTTTAAAAGTTTATTTAATTCATCAAAGACAGTAATATTTTAAATTTTACTTACAGTTTTGGCCGCTGTCCTCCACTATTGCCGCTTTTGAGTTTCAGATGAAAGGCATTCTGGGGTACTTGGCTGCACCAAGCACACACAAGTCATGATTAATGTACCCTTGATAGAGTGGGCGGAGCAAGAACACATCTGGGCATTTTCAGCAATTTTGAATTGGAACTGTACTGGGGTTGCTACTTATTACATTTCATAAGTACAGAAGTACACACATGTGTGCATATTGAAAAACAGCCCATACCCAAAATAAGATTTGTTCTAGGAGTGTGCGAAAGGGCTCCTTCTTGTTCCGTCTTTTCACAATAAAAGTTCTTGTCATACACTGTGTGACTGGGCTGTGCCATTTCATGTCATCCATGTATAATTTTTTGGAGTGATTTAAAAGTGGAATATTTCACAATATCATTGCTATCGCAATGATATTTCACAATATCATTGCTATCGCAATGCCATGTGTTTACATATCCAAGTGCACACAACAACAAGACAAGCCTCAGCAAGACTCAGAGCTGGAGGCAAATCTCAGCCTCTGATAAAGATTTAGTACCTTCAGCAAACTCCACCAAAGCACAGTGGAAGATATTCAAAAAACCGTTCTGCAGCCCAAAAGTAAACAATATGATGGAAATTACTGATATGGTTATGTGGTGGAAAAGCAGCGAGTTAAGCAGCTGGTTACAAAGACTTGAACGAAAATAAAACATTAAAGGTAAAAAAACAAAAAACATTCTGTTTTATTTTGTGGCAGTGTTTTGCAGCGCTTCTCAAGTTATAAAGTTAAATTACTCTAGTTGTTGTTAGTGTTACAGTTATTTTATACTTAAAAGACTGCATAAAATTTCCTGGAAAAATATTCCTACTACTACCAGCGGTTTGGTCTATAAAATGACAAAGTGGCCTGTCCAACACAAGCATACAATGTACTATAGTGAGTTTTAAGGTAGGGCTGCTCGATTATGGCAAAAATGATAATCACGATTATTTTCACTGAAATTGAGATCTCGATTATTTGACGATATTTATTTAACAATAACAATGTATTGAATAATGGCTTTAAAGATTGTCAAAAAATAATATAAAATAGTGTGCAAATACTGATAACAGTGCAAATGTTTGCAATATAAAAAATAAATGAAAAATGTAAACATCTATATTTAGTGAACTTTGCAGTGTTGCTCTGTGGTGCAGCTACGACACCGTAGCAAAGTTTACACACTGTGTCTACTTGATCCATGTCTGACTCCGCGAACCCATAATGTTTCCACACCACTGAAGTTTTTTTACCTCTCTTTTCAACCAACGGCAGTCACTCTCCTCTCCAAATAACTTCTGCTTAGCTTTCCAAGCTTCCCTCGGGTCCTCTTAATTGTTGTGACGCGTGTTCGAAATGCAGAGAGGTGCGCTCGATTTGCCACACGGAGCAGCGCGAGAGTAAAGCACGAGGGAGGTGCTAATAATCGGCTCAGTCATTTTTAATGATCGTTGAAAGCCCAGATCGTAATTTAGATTAAAATTCGATTAATTGAGGAGCCCTATTTTAAGGTTTGAATAAAATATATGTAGGCAATGCGAAGATACATGGACATAAAATAAATCACCATAGTCCTGCTGCCATAAGAGTAAAAGCAACAAAGATCTTTCTCGTCTCAAAGGACTGATAATAATAAGTCAAATAATTTCATCATGGTTGTTGAGAATAAAGGCTCAGAGCTCTGCAGCCTCTGCAGCTGTAATGAGGATGTTCAGGTTACAAGGAGAAGGACTGGGTGAGACTACACTGGCTGTGTAATCATTGCCATCGCCTTGTGGTCATTTGAACACACCCTGGACCATGTTTGTTTAATGAGGAAAAGATTTGACATGCGGAAAAGAGTTTATGTAGCCATTGTTTTTGAAATGTCTCAGTTAGGGAACTTTAGTTTGTTTATATTTTATTTAAAACTGATTAAAAAAATCATTAAAACCACAGGCATTCCTTAGAGAAAATGTCCTCATTTTTTGGAAATCTGATGTGTCATGTTCATGCAAAACGAGAATTTTTCCTATTCAGACATTAATATTAATATGTACAATGTACCATTCATGCCTTGTAAATAATTCATTGTGTGTGTTAAATTGTGCCAGGCATCTTATAACTGTTTAATTATTAATTGGAGGATTAATTCTTCACACTATAAATAGCTGCAGCTGTGATTGTTGGTGTGTAAAAATGGTTAACACGCCCGGCGTTTTTGGCGAACCTTGCCATTAACCTTGCCGAGCGTTTACTAATGTTTCTTTCTTTACATCTGCCAAGGTATTTTTTTCCCTCCATTACTTTTTCCCCATTTAGAAGTTTTTGTTCTATTCACAACCTGAAAAACCATCAAAAAACTCACATTTCTTCTCTCCGCTTTCTGCTGGTCTTTGTTGGCATTTTCATTTTTTTAACTTCTGGGAAAAAAAATTATTTATAGGTGGAAATAATACAACTTTTTTGTGTGTGTGTGTGTGTGTGTGTGTGTGTGTGTGTGTGTGTGTGTGTGTGTTTAATGGTAAAGCTGGTTCAATTTTTGTAAATGTTTTATAAATGTGCATATCACTTCTTTGTAAAACATACCAAAACAATCCATGTCCAGCCTACTGGTGTCCATGCAAAATATTCTTGTAACTACATAAACATTTAAGGTGAGTTTTCTCCAGAGATTGATTGTGCCAAATTGACATAGATGACTGATATACTACAGCTGAAGTGCTGAACAAGCAGATGATGCCAGTCGCTGGTTCTTAAAAATTGAGACTCGAGTTCTTTTGTGACACACACTACATGGCTATCTGCTGACTCCAAACACTGGCTCAGTCTGACTGGAAGAGACCTGGGCCATTTGCCAGTGATCATGTCTTAATCACATGTATAATTAGCCTGACAGTTGTTAAGTGTGTGCCCAATTTTAGACAGGATGCTACAAGATCATCATCAAAACAACAGATACCAGTATTGGGAGTATCTTTTGAATCTGCGAGGTTCAGTAGAGTTCTCAGGCAAACAATGCCAAGCAGCACCAAAGCTTTTGACAAAAGACATTTCACACAAAAAAGAATTGAATAAGGATTTGGATTTACCACGGCAGTAGTTGAAGCTTTGTGACATTCAGGTGTGAAATTCATTTTAGTTAATTGGCTGCATACAGGCAATTGGATATCAAGTAGGCTGAGCCGGTCAAACCTTTGGATAACAACTTTTATCTTTTTTTTTTTTTTTTTTTTTTTTTTTTTTGTATGTTCATATTTCACGGGTTACTTGATGTTTTTTGTGTTAGTTACAGAAAAATACTAACTACTAAATACTAATACTAAAAATACTAACTGTTACTGATACTAATGTTTAGATTTGTATAGGGCTGAATGATAAACCAATTATAGCAGTACTAAAATGCCCTTTGTTTAAAAAGAGTGTATGGCATCTTATTGCTGCTTTGATGCTGGTTGAAGTTGAAATGGGGATCATTGCGTTAGGGGAGAAATTGAAACCTGGGGAACACAACAAGATGGAGATAAAATGAGAAATCAAGACAAATCCTGTGTGTATTTACATCAGACATCACAACTTCTACTCTTCCCAGAAAGTTAGACAAATTGATTCATTGTATTAAAATTCTTAATGAATGAAACTGCACATTATATTTATGTCAGTCTATGTAAACGGTGAAGTTCTAATCTGAATTTTAATCACATTCAGGGAATTTCTACAGTTTAGATTTGTGTCCAAGAAGAGACATTTAAACATTATTAAAACTGGTGTTGGCTCAAGGTTTGTGTAGAATTCATGTTATTATTGTAGACAGTTGACATATTTTGTTGGCTAGAAGAGCTGATATTCCATTTATCCAAGGTAGGGCCTGGCACTAGGAGACACAAGCTAGTGTCACAGACCCTGAGGCTTGTTCTCTTCCAGGTCTGAAAGAAGGGATCTTTTGATGTAAAGTGAATGTATTAACCAGTACACCAGGGAACCATCGCTTAATCAAACTGAGAAAAGTAAAGCAAAATAAAATATAAAAACACACCATATTTATATGCTAAAAATGGGTAATTGTAGCCTGTTCCTAGGTGGTTGCTAGGCAACATGATGGCATCATGATATCTGATATAGATACAAACCTTCAGGTTCCTAAGGTGTACCTGGTACAGGTAATCAAACAAACCCACAGACAGAGTTGTGGTCACATAGAGCAGCAGGCAACACAGCAGCAAAGAATCATACAGGAATCTTCCAAAACTACGCCTTTAAACCTGAGAGAAATTATATTTTTATATTAGTGGTGATGGTATTTTTTTGCTTTGTCACCCAACCCTTTTCTTATTTTACGTCCACTAAGGACGTTGACTTGGTTTGGTTTGTCTGGATTTTTCAAAAATATCTGTATGTTAGCAAGAACGCTTAAAGTTGTGGGTGGGTTATTTTGCCTGAGTTTGGGCTTGGAACTTGGAAATTATTAACCTTTAGAGTCATCACCAAGGACTCTTGATTCTTGGTACATTTGTCATCACATCTTCACAAATGCATATCAAATTAAGATAAGAAAAATTCAGAGTTCTTAAGAATTGCCCACACCCACCCAAGAAAATAATCCGAGACTGAAGTCATGCACTGTGTGGAGTGAATTTTTAGCTGTGGGGGAGGCTTGGAGTCTTGGACCGCTCTTATAACAAGTGAATCAGAGTCATTAGAAAGGATTCAGAGGCCAAAAATAAGCCTTTTTACCAGATGTAGAAGTAACTTAAAAAACCCTCATGCCTAATTTATGTTAAATGATATTACTCTGTCACATGTCTGTGCCAGATTGAACCAGCTGATTATGACTTAACAGTCACTTCTGATGCTGCTGATGTTTTAAATGACAGTTTGAGGCTCAAATGAAAGCAAGTTGGTATGGAACAGCAACAGATCCTCTCCTGCTCAGGTTTTACTGCTTGAAAGGCAACAGGGAAGAGAAATTGGGATCTTCTGGTCCTTACCTCTGCTGTAATGGACAGTCAGCAGCTTAAAACATGGAAATATTAGTGTTTGGGAACAAAGAGGAGCTCTGTACTATTACTGCTCCCCTGCATTTGCATTCCGTGCATTTGCCTGAACCTGATAAATACACACACACACACACACACACACACACACACACACACACACACACACACACACACACGTCACAGGTTCAGGTTTCAGATGGGGGGGTTGTACTCGGTGAGCGGAGCACTGCTCGAAGCAACTGGCTTCTCCAATCCCAAGGAAGGTAAATAGAAACGGTAACCAGAGCCTAACCTTGGAGCTCAGCCTCCTTGGGATGGGGTGCAGCTAAAAGTGTTGACGAGGATGCAACACTGCTCTTGTAAATGAGGATCAAGTGTGTGTGTGACATTTTGATTTCAATTAGAGTTGTCCTGTGCTGTATGTAAGGAATACACAAACAGTGAATACTAAGAGTTTGTTTGAAGCTGTGGTGACCAGTGGTGCTGAGGTTGACTTCAGATCAGCACAAACTCATTGTGTCTGACATAAAAAACAAAAAAACAAAAAAAACAAAACCATGCAGTGTTTATTTTTCCACCATAAGTATCATGAGCTTTAATTTTTTTTCCTTGATACTTTTATTGACTGAGAAGTTAACAGATTAAGACAGGACAAGTTGGTAACTGTTTTGAATGACTTCCTAGTTCTTATGTCAATCAAAAGAAGAGATGTTACGTCACTGATATTTTTGTTGTACATTATGTAGAATTGCTATTGTAGTAAATCAAAGAAACCCATTGGCTTGGCTTCTCTGGCCTAACCACTCAGAAAAATCTCTTAGTCATTACCTGGACTTGTCACTTAAAGCATTAAATAACAGAGAACATTATCTATTATTAAAACTTTTTTTTCTCAAATGTAGTACTGCCAGTAAATCTCTTACTTATGTAGTGGTGAATGACAGGCCAATGACAGGCCATGATAACCTTGTTATGAAAAAGACTATAAAATGAACAATGATCCAGATTCATCTCACTCAAATGAAATGAGGAATTCAGACTCCATGGGCGTAATCGATTGTTAAGGACAAAATACAGGTAAAAGTTAAAAATGCACGCCCTCCTTTTTTTTTTTACAAAGTCATCCAGTGGACGAGATTGGACCTTTTTGGTGGACTGCATGCTGGACATCCCAGCTGTGCAGCTGTCTAAAATCACTTCACTGTATTTTCCCAACGTGTCGGTTGTGACATTAGCTCTGGAGCACCATCACATGGTATGTTTTTTGTTTTTTTTAGCTATCCCCAGCTGTTGTGGGTCACTTCAGGTTCTGCAGTACATGCAGGGGATGGCAGTGATGCTGTCCTTTTGATTTGCCCTCCCTGCAGTAGCACACAGTGTCTTTATAGCAGAGCTGCCTGCACTAAGTGAATATCTCAGGATGTTTTATATTCCCTGTTGATCTTCCATTTTCATGAATAACATATACTGAGCTTGCCTTTATTTTTTTTATTTTTTTTAGCATGGAAAGGCTTTGAAAACACATTTAGATGATCACGGGAAGCTAAAGCTCTTCATGGAAACCAGCCTCATGAAAGTATTTGCTGTTAGAAGATCTCAACCCAGACAGACCTGCCACACTTATTTAATAACTACATGCATGAATGAGAAATGGTGGATTAACTTGCTAAAAAATGTGGTGCTTAGGCCAAAACCGCTATTAAGTATTCACTGGGAACTGTTGTATAATGACTAGCTAGCTTCAAGGTAGCATTGTTTTACTAATTCTAATAACTTTTTTAAGGCTGTAGTCGTTTATTTTATATTATTTAATATTGTACTACACTATATTTCATTCATCTCATTCTCTTTCTCTTGACAGTAATGTCTTTAAAGATAAGAAATGTGTTTTGGGGTCAACTTGAAAAGCAGATACAAAATGTCAAAGTGAGATCAGAGGTTAAATGTGACATAATATTTGGATGCTAACTGTATGACATTTAGATTTCCCATATACCTTAGTCACCCTTTGTAAAAATACAGAAAGAAATCTAGCAGTGAAGGTCATACTTTGCTTTCATCTTGTGGGAATCTCACTGGTGCATATCAATAGTGAAATATCTCTGCATCTCTTTAAGCTACAAGCTTCACGTTTTTGTTGAAGAGTGCAGGTCAAACTGGCGGATTAATCCTTTTAACCTGAAAAATATGTTCATAAATTGACTGTGCATTATTGAGATGAGATTATACATTTTTCCACCAATAATGGTGATGTTTAAAACTCGCAGTCAAACAGTAAATTTAGAGTTTATCACAGAAATAGATTGTATTTTATGACAATAAATAGCGGCAATAACAAGTTCCTCTTACTTTCTTCTCCAGTGGGGGAACTTCAACTCCACTGTTGGACTACAGGGCGGTAGTCCTTGTTCTGCTCTGTAGCCTCAGTGAGCTGCAGAGTTACAGAGTAGAAGAAGAATTGGCATCGCCAGCTACCATCAAGAGTTCATCTAACTCAGCTGAAAGACCACAACATCGTCGACCTGTCAGTATTCTGGACCATAAGTCCATGACTGAAAGGAATCTTACATATAAGATGCATCTGTGATGCTGCAGTTCAAGAAACATCTAATAATGAAAACATAATCAAAAATCAAACATAAATAATGGAGATGGGAGCAATAAGATTTGATGTTCTTTAATAATGCATTATTACAGTGGAGGCCACAGATTCAGCCTGTTTTTAGAGACGGATAACTCAATATTTGGGTAGTATGGCTTCTGTAATTCAAACTGTTTTTCTTTTCTTTTTTATCCTGATATTTGTAAATTTGTCAGATCCGCACAAACCCATTTGTCCTTTTAAAGGACAGCCAATGCCTGAGATTAAGATTAGAACTTCATTTTCTTTATTTCTTATGACAGAGAAGCTGTGCAATGCTGGACACATGTAATCACATAAATTATGAATTGAAACTAACATTTAATGACAGTTACATCAGCATATTGTTCTCTCGACCTGCTGCCAGCATTGATCTTCAGACTCCGGTCTGCTCTCGTGTATTGGCTGGTCTGCAGAAGCTTCTTGTTCTCTGTAACTGAACAAAGCTGTTGAGGTAAAACTGTGAAACCTGAGTAGAGACTTTCCTACCACCATCAGCTCAATCTTCTCTTATTTCAGCTCATCCTTCGCCCTCATTTCACCAAGCTAGAGAGCCCAGCTCATCCTGCATTACAAACCTCAGAAAGTAACCTTGCTTTAGAGCCCTGATGATGACAGAATCCAGTTGGAGCCGGCATCTCTTTGGTTTTGCTAGGGTGAAATGAATATCTCATCATCTGAGACATTTTTTTATTTATTTTTTTACTTTTTTCCAGAGTCCCTGAGGACATCTCTTCTCCCGAGCTGTTTGATGTGCTCTGAAAACAGAAACCCTGCAGCACTCTGGATGTTTGAATTGTGGTAGCTGCCAGTCAGTTTATTTCTGCCAGCACCAGAACTTGTTTACCAAACCCTGCATGGACTTTGATCACAGCCCTGTTAGCTTACATTTACACTCAATTCCTCAATGACATGCATCAAAAGCCAGACCTCTCTTGAAGTATTTCTTCATTTGCTATTTAACTATTTAATGTGTGTTGTGGTTGTGACTATGAACTTGTGTGGTGCTATTCAGCAGCTCACTGTTACTAAACTGTGTCTGGTTGCTAATTTTATTTCTACTTTGCATGAGTGGCCAGTTTTCAAGTGGACAAGTCTCTTACTTTTATTTTGAAAGTTCCACTAACCAGCTAGCCCAAGCAGTACATCTCTGGAGTTGGAACAATTGGTGGTGGGCTATTTAACTGCTGGCTGGTATTTTGGCCTGAATTATAGTCAATATTTAACAGTTTAACTTTTTTAAAATAGTGACTCGATGTCATAGCCTCTGAATAGCAATAAATGAATGTATAGATGGATGCTACCACCTGTGGAAAACCATTAAACCTGGAGCAGTAAAAGGTTGTGCAGCAGCAATAAAAATCAATGTTCCACCAAAAGTGGTGAAAAGGAAAAGATGGGCAGTAAAAAAAAAAAAGGTGAGGAAGGGCTGAACATATCAGATCTTTTAAAAAGGAAAAGAAAAAAAGAAAGGCACTGGGAGATGATGCAACCAGATGTGCAAAACTGACATGTTTTCAACAGCACAAAGCAACTGGAAGCTGCGGATAAAGAGTGAAATGTTGAAGAGTTCAGACTTTTAAGTATAATACTTGTCAATCTTTTACAGATAATTTTGTATGCGACATTTGTATGTGGCCAAATATCACAAATCTCTTTAATTTTTTCAAAGATGACTTGCCTATGAGAAATACAAAAATTCATTGTATCCATTGTCTTTTTATAGTGACAAAAACCCAAAGTCTTCCACCAATATTGACCTATAAATTAGCAATGATGATCTTAGAAATTACTTTTGTCCTGGCTCAGTGGCCAAGTTTCTCCCACAGAGGTAGCAAGTACTTCTGAAGGAAAGATAATGTACTCTGGTCAGACATGCTCCATCTCCACCAACTTGGACTCCAGCTGCTGACAGTACTGCTTGAGCTTCATGTACCAGATGATTATGTTGTTTAGCTTTTTATTGGTCATGAAGTATTTTGCTAATACAATGATTGCAGGAGAAGAAACATATGAACAAGATTGTTTGAGAGTTCACTTAGAAAAGCAAATGTACCAATTTTCACTGGATCTGCGCCTATGTGTGTGTACACATCGGATATTTCCTGACTCAAAATGCATTTTTAAGAGAGAGGCTATTGTGCTTGTTACCATGATTAGTGTATAGTTGATGCAAAGAGTCCATGCCACCTAATTGAAGACGTCTTTGCATTTTCCTGGTATTTCTGCTCATTTGATGATTTATTTTTATAACCTTGATCCACAGATAATGAAATATTGTTATTGCCACTCTAGTGATTTGACTTTGGGGGAAGTCCAGAGTCTCTTTGGGGAAGGGTGACAAACTTTTTTTTTTTTTTTTTTTTTTTTGTATAATAAGCGCTGTCACAAATACAATGTAAGTCTGTGAGGGAAAACTGTTCTTCATAGTCTGATTGTCCTAACATCACCCTGTAAGACTGCCAATACCTGATATGATTGCTGTGAAGATGGGTGGGGGAGGTGAGCATCATTTTAAATCCCTGTTTCTGCTGGAAATAAAACAGTGCAGTATGAGATGGGAGAGCCAAAACAATAGTACTCAGAATAACTGCAAGGTTACTAATAAATCTGTCACTGAATCACTTGAAGCAACTCCTGTCACATTTATTGGGTTTTCTATGTAATTTCTAATGTAAAAAAATATTGATTAATTGATCTTTCAGAGTCAGCAACACATGAACCAGTCTCACTTTAGGAGTTGTGTGCTGCCTTAGTGCTGTCTAATTTATAAATGAAGATGCATTAGTAAACTTATGAATTTTTTAATCTCTGTATGCTGAACTTGCACAGACATTAATGTATACTGTATTACATTTTGGCACTGGTGCAGCTTCCTGATCAGCTGTCAGGCTCAAATTCAGTTGTGATGTGTTTACAGGCTGCTGGAAATAATGCATTGATGATTATGATTATAATGGTCAAAGGTACTCACAGTAACATGTAGGGGGTCAGTTGTGAATGCTGG
Source organism: Perissodus microlepis (assembly GCF_051167445.1). Classification (NCBI taxonomy): domain Eukaryota; kingdom Metazoa; phylum Chordata; class Actinopteri; order Cichliformes; family Cichlidae; genus Perissodus; species Perissodus microlepis. Next base: position 32,233,114 of record NC_140472.1, read on the forward strand.
GTTGCCAGTCACAATCAAAGTCTGACATATATTTTATAATAACCAATCAACCCTGCAAGGAACTAGGATTTGTACCAGTCCTAACAAGCTATACGCATCCCAGTGCATTACCTGCACTAACCAGGCTGTGGTCTCCAGTTCTTCCACACAAACTCCAGTTACTGTGCTGAATCAGGGGTGATTGAAGCCTCCCAGGGATACAGGACTAGGATGGAGGATAGTTGGTTTCCAGATTTGGCAAGAACAATGTTTGCCTTCACAGTAAACGCTGTGCCTTACCCCTGAAAGCAGCATGTTTCAACTAAATGCTTTTACTGTCAAAGCGAATTTCCGTTTCTGGTTTGCGTCATTCTCTTCACACATTAGCTACCCCTTAGCGAGTAGCTGGTTTAGTTGGATACTCATTTATTCCTAGCGACCAGTGGTTGCCAGGCAGTTGCCAATGAGTCTCTAGACCGTTTGAAAGAGATGGACTTGAGCCACTGCTTGTTTGAGGTTTGCTGGAAAAAGGCGCACATAGAAGCAGGGTACTTTGCACACAGCATGAAAGGATGGTCTTCACTTTCTCCTCTGTGCATTTGCGTTCATCCAGCTTCCTGCAGATGAAGGACAGGGGACAGAGTTTATACACTGGATAAGCATAAAAATGGATTTCAGGGTGACACTGGCACATTGAGCTGAAACTAGCCCTTTTATTTATCATCAAGACATCAGCAGCCAATGATCCCTAAACACAGCATGAGGACCAAAGAAATATGCTGTGACTTTATTTCTGTAGATACTTTTTGTCATCATTCAATCAGTCAGCAGGAAATACTATCAATTATCTGTTGACTAGACTGTTGGTGTCTATTTTTCCTAATAGAATTCAGGTTGGTAGCTATGACACCCAATTAGGGCAATTAAACTGAAAATAATGTTAAATTGAAGCGTATTGTGCCAAAATAATTGAACTTTACAGTTTTCTTTGGAATGAATGTGACATGTTTGACTGCATATCATTTTGCTGTCCAGTAAACGATGTGAGCAACAAAGATAACTGGAAAACTTTCTGGGAAAATCTGGGCTGATTAAGAGAGATGTGCATCTGTAGATGATGCAGCTCTCATATCTAGAAACATGGCTGAGTTTCTATTCTGTTAAAGGAAAGAAAAAGGAAATGTCACTAGTGTGATGTCAGTGGAGAGTTTGTTTTGTCTCAGTGGTCCACTCAGACTCTCAAATATGCTGTCTGTATTTTTGGCACGTAAATATCTGAAGTAGACTCAGATGGTTTGGATGAAATTACATTTTTTATCACCACAAATGTATTTAATGCTATTGATATCTATGGTAGTTTTTGGCTCTGATCCCAACCCAAGTTCAGTAATAGAGCAGACAATATTGAATTGACTGGAGTCCAGTGTTTACCACAGAACTGCTTTCTACTTGTGGTGATAGCAGGGGTGCATACACGTGTGGATGAGAGTGCGCATGAAAGATGGCGAATGCTGTTCGCATCCTAAATGACTTCTGTTTAATAAGTGATGACCTAATGATCCTATTTCTCGGTCCTGAAGCCTAGCGCACTGGATGAGCTCTCATCCTCATAATGAATATTTTCACCTAACAAAGCCACGCCAGGTGGCTGAGTTTGTTAGCTGCGTAAATCCATAATTTTTCGACAGTCCTTACTGTTATCATGGCTTCTCAGGGTGTGTTACCTGTTTTTGTGAAAACATGGTTTTGACACAGTTTAATGTGTATTCTGCTCTGTTCCTTTGTTGGGTTTTAAATAACCAGAATATCTCCACACTTCCAAATTAGGTCAAAAGGCGACAGTGTCCTCGTCTTTTGAGACTTGGGCTGTGTGTTGGGGTGCTAGCGCTGTTGCTTTAGTTTTCATTTTGTCTTTTTTTTTTCTTCCTACGTAAAATCCTTACATACTAGTGTGTAGCAGCCCACACATTAGCACATGTGATGCTGCTGGCTATGCTCTGTGCATCAACCTAACCTGACATTGCTGTAACTCTATTGCAGCCACATGACTGGTCTGTGGGGTGCTATTACCATTGTCACTGGCTTTTCATGTTGTCTGTGAAAGTATGGATCTCTGTCAACTTTATATTGATGTTTTATATTGCGATAGAGGAACTTTTTTTCACGATAATTATTTTAATGTTTTTATTGTCCAGCTGTACTTTGCTGTGCTAATATATTTATATTAGCATGCCTAGAAGTCTTTTTGCTAGCCAAAATAAGCTGGACTTTACTAACCCTCCAGACATTGCTGGTATTTAGTTTTCCATCTTTCTACACATCCAAAGTTATAGCACTGCTCCTTTTTATTTATTTATTCTTTAATGGAAGCTTTAGAAACCAGATAACTACCCCAGACTCTGTTAATGCTTGTAAATCATTTTTTTCATGTCTGTGTTGACATGAGATTTTCTTGTAACTGTTGGGAGAACAGTTACATGAGCTGAAAGAGTTAGCTCTCGGTGGTCTCTCAGTGTCTGTTTGCTTTTGGGAACTGGATCATTTGAATCTGAAATGAATAATAATGTCAGACTTAACAAGTGGATAAAGTAAGAGTCTCTACTTTTTGGAAGCACGCTGTCTTTTCTTCTAGCTGACAAATAGTCATTATTCTGCTCTGTAGCCCTGGTGAGCTGTAGGTTCTGTTTAGAGCGACCATGTTGCTCACAGTGGGTTTTGTAGAAGAACTACCATCTCAAGCTGGGATCCACAATAGTGGAGTTGAAATCCATCAGGCCACAAGAGAGGCAACTTTCTGAAGAAGCAGTTTAATGATATCAAGGACCACCGCGGTAGGGGTCTGCAGCTATTAGGAAAATCTGAAACTCTGATGTGAAATTTAGTATTTTGCTTAGTGTGGCCTGAGTTTCTTATGAAGAACCAGATCAAACTAATGAAGGAATGTAAATATTTGGTGATCAGATTAAAACCTGACAATTGAAACAACAAAACTGTCCAAATAACTATTTGCAGGTTGTTTTTCTGTGTGGCTTAATATAACCACTTCAGTGCTTACATCTCGGGGTAAGGACTGTCTCAGGGTTTATTCTATAAGATGGCTTCGACTGTCAGGCTGATGAGAGCTTACATTTCAGCTCTTTGCTAACCCTGAGTGATATCTCTCATCTTTTGCTAGCATCATAGAGCTGTTTTTACTCAAGTCAGACTTTTGAAATTACTTGCTGCTGAACTTTAAATCAACTCATTAAACCAGGTTTAAACTGGAACAAAATAAAAACACGTATTGGTGTATATGAAGTTAAAGCTGAGGTCATCTGATGCTGTTAGGATGGGTGATTTTTTTTTTTTTTAAAATATTTATTTCCCCCTCCCTCTCATTTCTTCGCTTCTTTTATTTCACACAGCAGGAAAGCTGTGAATAGGTATGTAAGCTGTGAGTGTGATGAGGTGGAGTCAAGAGGCACACTAATGAAAGCCATCAGTGGACTGAACTACTTCAGAGGAGACTCTCCCACAGCTTCACCTGAGCGCGATCCAGTACGGGAATTGCGTCATGGCCCTCAAAAGCTGCCAGGGCTCAAGCTTTCATCTTCACTGTTGAGAACATAAAAGCTCAACTTTCTTTGTGTTTTTCATGGTGTATTTAGGGCCTGACAGTGAGTAGGTTTGGCTCAGGGCTCAGGACTGTTTCAGGCTGTTCTGATGGCCCAGCTGGTGGAAAGTACAGCCACAGCAAGCTGGTTGAATCTCAAAATGCTCTTTATATGTGAAAAATCACTTTAAAGTGAATGGACCTATTATGCTAATTTTCAGTTACAAGTGTTTATTCTTAGACTCCACTACAGTGGCTTTGCATGATTCACAGTTATGATTCATTTATGTTCTGCTCGGCTTTGGTACAGCTCCTTTATTTATAAAAAAAAAATCCTGTCCTAGCTCTGAAATGTAAAAAACAAACAAACAAAAAAAAGGTATTTGAGTCCCTAGTTGTTGTTGTTGTTGTTGTTGTTGTTGTTGTTGTTGTTGTTTACATTTATAATAATAAGAAAAGAAAAAAAGTTTTCCAAAGGTACAAAAAATTGTATACAATAAAAAAAAAAAAAAAAAAAAAAGTTTTTGTTTTTTTTACTTTTAAAGTTCATCTTACAAGACTAACTGCTGGTTTCGTGCTGTCAGTGTTGGACGTCTGTGTGTGCAGGGCCACAGATGGCAATGGACTCTTGTACCTCAGGAGACCAGCAAAATGTAAAGCTTGTTGACTCTCCTTTTAGTCCTTTGGATCATTTGGAAGAAGAATAGCTACTGCACTGCTGTCTCTAATGGCAGATCTTAATAAACTAAACTAGTCATCATGGCTCACGCTGAACTAAACTATATATGAGTTTGCACTTTGAAATCAACGTTACAGTTTCCATGTCTTCAAATTTAGTAGGATTTGTGTGCGTGACCTCAGTTTTACCGTAAGATGGTAAATGCAGCGGACTGTGCTTTGAAGTCATAACCTCTCTGAACTCACCACTTTCCTACTTTACAGGTCTTTCTGTTTGTTTGAGTTTGTTAGGGCTCTTCTTCTTCCTCGCATGTGTTTGGCATAATTTTGAAATGCTTTGTTCCTATAATAGGATCAACCAATCCTCTGTCTTTTGCATGTGACTGCGTATAGATCCACAACCGACTATAAAGGCAGGGAAAAAATGCATCGCTATAAAGGAAAGAGCTGTGTTGATTTATTTAACAAGAATAAAATAGAGGAATAATGTTACCCTCATTATTTTGTTTTAATTGTTATTAGTGGCTCTATAGTGTGGTGGTGTACAGTACGTGTTTGCCTCTGATTTTGATCCTGGGAGGAGACACCTTTGTGGTTGCATCATTAAGGGAATCCGGTGTGAAAAGTCTGCCAAACCAAACATGCGGCACAACCCACTGTGACAGCCACATGTGTAACAGGGAGCAGCCCAAAGTAGCCTTTTCATTTTGTTTTCATAGTCAATAAAAGTTAAAATCATAATTAAAATGTGAAATTCACAAGCAGCCTATCTCAGTCATGAAAAACAGTTTTTCTTGGTGTTTGCTTTCATTTTCACATTCTGGTTAGGGAGCAAAGGTGGTCCACACTGCTAGGTTTAGACACCCAGTGTACTGTGCTGTGGAAAGAGATTAAACTTTAGGCCAAAATACATTATAGGAACATCTTACAAAGCTTAACACAACATTGATAATGGAACTTTTACTTGTGCGTCTTCATACGACCGTAACATCACCACCTCTTAAAGGCAACAGCCTACTGAGGCACCTAGAAGGTACAGAGACTCGTATTAGCTCAGGTTGGCCTTTCATTAAACTGAACTTTCAGTGAACACCGAGATCAGGTGCTGAAACCTCCAGAGATAATATTTAAAGAGCAACTCTGATGGTTTATGTGTTATGGTAAAGTCAGAGTAGAGAGACCGCTCAGGCCCTTGTGTGATTTGCTCTGTTGTGTGAAAGATTAAAGGATTCAAGGTAAAATCTAATGATGCTGTTGTACCTTGGATTTGGAAGCAGTATAAAAATGCATGTTTTTGTATTTGTTTCAAAGCACTATTTCTACGTATACTATCTCTTTTATGAAAGAAACCAACAATTTTCACCATTTGTGTTACATATTGTTTGAATTGAAATAAAATCCTTAAATTTCATGGCCACTTCATCAGTATTTTATTTTGATGCCAAATCTTTGCAAGGTTGCATAAAAGAGCTCATGTTGGGAAATGGATTTTTTTTTAAAAATAAAACATTATAATATCAGGACAAAAACGGTCCCTAAATCCCTGCATAGACTGCCCCGAACTTTGAAAGTGGATTTCAGAGTGCGGCTCACAGCTTTATTTGATTCCTCAGGTGTAGTGGCAGCAGGTCTGCTGGAGTGCTGCGAGGTGAAAAGTCTGGCGGTGAGATAACTCTCTCCCAGGCACTGGATTGTATGAGGTGAATGGTTGTACTGAATTGGGCTGAGTCCATGAAGACTGCCTGGACGGGAGCCCAATACTACGCTGCTGTGTATTATAATTAGCTTCTTACACTGGAACCTTATTCAGGGCTCACACAGGGCTCCCAGGGAAGTTTGGGAAAGGCATTTCATTCTGTGCACTCCCTTCAAAATACACAACAACCACACTAAAATAACAATGAAGGCTATGCAAGAAGCAGAAAAAATAGATTGAAAGAAATTTGTTTGGGCTCATTGGTGAATGGGTCAAATGTTTCAGTTTTTATATCATAAAGGGATGAGCCAAATGCTCAAATAATTCTATGCACCATTTACTGTAGCCCACAAATAACTGCAGTGGGTTTTTGGTCAGTTTCCATGGATGATTTTTGTGCTGAACTCACTCTTGAGTGGACATTATTTACCTCACTTTATTTGTCTAATCGTGAAAAAAATCTAGCTTCTTTATCTGGCGTATAAACACATATTACATTACAATGTTTTTACGTGTCGTTGTGGTTACATGTTTTAAGTAATCATTTGAAATTGATCTTAAATGACAGTTTTGGCTTCCAGTGTTTATTATAAAAGAATCTTTGTGCTTAAGATGGTTTTTCAGTGTTTCTTTTGACTTGTCAGGTGTTAGGTGTTATTTATTCTTTTTTTTTAATGCCTACTTAATCATTTATAGCTTAACTGTAAATTTAGTTAATTACCAAGATGAACTGAAACACGAAGTTAGTCTTTTCTAAAGCTCCAACACTTAAAGTTCATTTACTTGTGTTCTTGCTAAATGAAAAACTACACTTCTTCTAACAGTGTGCTATACTCCGAATGTCAGCTTGTTACTCTAAGCAGTAGCCTGTAGTCAGAGTGATACTGACAGCCATTTACTCAAATATATAGTCGTTCAACAGTGCAGATATGTGAAATCATTTTGGAAGGAAACGGCCGAGTGTAAGTGTCCACGTTCTCTGCCCTCTGAGTTCCTCTCTGCTGAGCTGTGAGCGGTCAGCCATGCATGGCCACATGATGTCTCCATTACCTGGCTGAGAGACGGACATGCTGCCTGCCACACGCACTCATATACCACCTGCTGCTTGTGTTCACTGCAGGCAACTCGCTTCATTGTCACTCTCTTCTGATTGGTTGCAGCCCGTGCCATGAGGCGAAATTGGATACAGGAAGTGTTTTACAGCTGCACATATACCAAAGTCTGCTCGCCAGCTTATTTGTTGTTGTTTAAGGAGTCCTCTGCAGGGCGTTTTGCACTAGTTATTCTTTGAGGCCATATGGGTTGCATCCCTATTGTTGTCTGTTTTAATTATTTGAAGCTGACAGCTAGGAGAAAATGAGCAATTAATGTGGACTTGAAAGGTAAAAAATGGGTTTATTTAATGCGAATCTCTGTTTAGATTAGATTAGATGAAACTTTATTAATCCCTCGGGTGGGTTCCTCCGGGAAATTCAGTTTCCAGTAGCAAAGCACCGAAAGAAGTTGCATGTTACAGATACATTAAGGGGAATGAGAGTAAGGATATAAGCATAAATACACCATATATACACATATACACATATATAGATACAGAATATACAATATGGATAAATAGGATTGCTCATTTGAGTGAGTATATTGCACAGTGATTATTGCACAGTCAAATATAAGAAAAAAGACAAAACAAAAAACAAATATTGCAAATATTGCACAGTGTAGAAAAGCACCTACAACTCAGTTGTTCCCGCCCTCCCTTGTCCCCCTGTTTCTCCTCCCTCTCCCCTCCAGTGAGGAGTTAAACAGTCTGATGGCGTGTGGGACAAAGGAGTTTTTAAGTCTATTGGTTTTTGACTTGGGGAGAAGCAGCCTGTCGCTGAATAGGCTCCTCTGATTGTTTACGACCGTGTGCAGAGGATGCCCGGCATTGTTCATAATGTCCATCAGTTTCTTTAAGGTCCTCTTCTCTGCCACTGTCACCAGAGTGTCCAGCTTCATGCCGACCACAGAGCCAGCCTTCCTGATTAGTTTCTCCAGTCTGGATGAGTCCCTCTTTGCTGTGCTGCTCCCCCAGCACACCACGCCATAGAAAAGGACTCCTGCGACCACTGACTGGTAAAACATCCTCCGGAGCTTCCTGCAGATGTTGAAAGACCTCAGCCTCCTGAGGAAGTACAGTCGGCTTTGGCCTTTTTTATACAGGTTCTGCGTGTTGCATGACCAGTCCAGTTTGTTGTCCACCCACAGCCCGAGGTACTTGTATGTGTTGACCACCTCCACCTCCTCTCCCTCTATCTGAACTGGCAGTGGACCTGGTCTGGACCTCCCAAAATCCACAACCAGTTCCTTGGTCTTTGAAGTGTTGAGTTGCAGGTGGTTTGTGTGACTCCATGTGACAAAGTTCCTCACCAGGCTCCTGTACTCCAGGAGTTTACAGTTTACAGCAGGACGGTTCAAAGCAGCTCTCTAACCAGGGTACAATAAAGCTGGAGTTGCCATTAAGTTTACTTTCTTGATTAAATTTTTTAAGCCTTTATTAAAGTTGATATTTTGTGGGTTTTTCCTTTTTTTCTGTCTCTCATGGGGGTAAGAATGAATAGTAAAAAAATAATATTTTTACAGTGATTATTTTGTTTGGTGAAGGACCCGGCTCTATGCTCGTAAAATTCAAGAATTAAATCATAGAGTTGGATATAATCATAACATGTCCGTGTGGAATAAAAACTTCAGGTATCTTTAGTTCAGTAAAGAAAACATACCCAAAAGATATTCAAATTTAAGAGCGGCACAATTTAAAAAGTCTGAATATTTTTTTTTGCTTGAAAAATTGCTAATTAATGAATAATTGTCCTGCCTATAAAAACTGACTTTTTTAACTGGACGTAGTTCTCCAACTGGAAACGCTAAGTTCAGATGAACAGAACTGACTTTTCTTACCTGGATGATTGAGCATGCATCAAGAAATTTATTGGACTGGCTGTTCCTTAGATGAGGTGTGGCTTAAAAGCTGTTAATGGAAGTCAGGCGAAGGGCAGCCAGTCAGAAAAAAGGCTCCTAGGGAGCAGAGCTTTAAAGAGACGGGAGCAAAACGGCGGTTTTTCAGACAAAAGATGCACTAAGGCCCTCTGTGACTTCATGGTATAACATAAATAAGGATTATTGTGAATTTTGAATCGTGTAAAGCTATTTTAAAATGGCCCAAGAATAAAAATATAGAGCTGGAAATGAGTTGGGTGAGGCAAACAACCTAAAATCTTCAGTGTGAAAAAACTAATACCTGAGTCCTGACATTGAAAAAGTACTGCTTTTCAAAGATTAATCCGGGCTTCATGTTCACGGTGACAGAATTTGAAGAATCCATAGAATCGACAATAAAACCAATGGATGTTAGAAATGCATTCAACAATGAAGACTAACCTGGCTTACCCTTACAAACACAGCGGTACTGTCTGTTAAAACAGAAAGCGGGTTTCTATTCAATTACTGTTGGTAAATATCCACAGTGCAAACTCAGCTTTCCTGTTAATTTCCTGCAGCAGTTCACACAAACAGAAACACACGTACATGCATGAAATGTAAACTTAATCTGCTGCATATAAAACTTTCTTGGGCAGAAGCAAAAGTGCTTTACAAACACTATAAGGATAATAAGGAAGATGGTACAGCAAGCAATAAAAATGCAAGGCAAGCTTCCTTCTATGGATGAGAATAAGGAGGCAGAAGTGAAGAAAGCAGCTGCTCTCTGTTCTGTCTCACAATTTCCAGGCGGAAATTCTTCTTTGAGTCATTGTCGATACAGAGACAGCTTTATCTGGGAGATGGTTACACTTCTGTGCTATGACAACATCCTCACATTCACAGTTAGACTCAGTTTTCCTTTGCAGGAAAACTTTGGTGGGTAAAGTTTTGGCTATTGCCAGCAGAGTCTGGCAAGTTTGAAATCCCTTACCTGCAGGGAGAAAGAAGGACAGGAAAGCACAGCTTAGTTAATGAATTCAGATCCTGAATTAGCTTAAAATGCTCAAAAAAAGTTAAAGTAAACATCTATGATCAAATAACAGCCAAACACAGTCCATCTGGAGAAGCTGTTCAGTGGCAGCAACACAGCCAGACTCGAAGTTTGTGTCGTATTGTTATTCCGTCTTACCTGTTATTCACTTTAGCTCATTTCCTTTGGGAGGGATTTCTATTTTCCTAAAAAAAGCAAGTGTGCACTCATCTAGAAGCCAAAACAACAACAACACAGTGCTGCTGAAGTATATTTGCTTTATGGTTTTTATTTTTATCTCTTTTTTTTTTTTTTTAACTCTGTCTGAATGCAGTGCAAAAAATGAGTGCAAAGAATAAAACACTTTAGCACTAAACAAATTTACAAATTATTATACAAGAAGCTCATTTTTTGTTGTACATTTGTAAAATCTCTGCAGTAGATCCTGAGGTAGACATTCTGTGTTAACTTAAATTTTGCAAATTTATGTGACTGATTAGGTTTTTCAAATTAATAGCTCCAGAGGGACAAACAGAAGTTCTGGTACCTTGAACCACTTTTGAAAAGGTTTTTTAGACCTGTCTGCTGCCCTGTTAGTGGGAATAAGTGGACAGATGGTAAAGATGGACAGTACTAGGTAATAACATTTGCTTGTTCCTTTTTTTCGTTTTTAAACTTCTTGGATGCATGAGCTAAACCCAGGCAGGCTTGAAGTCCACTGGCAAAAACTTTGCTGACAAAATTATTATGCCTACTTGTGTCAAAGTACCACATTAATGGGTTATTGAAGGGTTTCACTCGCCTAGCTGAAATATAAGGTTCTCGATTGCCTGTTTGGACCATTTTGAGTTCTTACAACAAAACTGCTTAAATTTAGAATCTCTTCGTCCTAGTGTGACACAAGCCCAGTGCACAACATTTGTCTAAAGTGTACATACAAATACACAAACATGAACAGACACACACTGCTGCTGATGCTTTTAGTATCAGCCAGGGATGAGATTGTTGTGCTTACTTGGATATTTTCAGGCCCTCAGTGCAGCGCTGATCCATTAATGCATTAATGAAGGCCTAATCCTCCTCTGAAAAAAAAAAAAAAAACCCACTCAAGCTGCCGTTTCATAACCAAATAGCTGAGTTTCCTGAGCTCTCTGTGTGGGCGTCACCCGGCTGGGCTTTATAAACTTCACCTTCCTCCAAAGGAGCCTGACTGCAGGTGATCGTGCAGATAGTGGGCTCCGTCTATTGCTAAAACTGCTGCTAATGATCAGAGGTTAACCGTTCTGTGGAGAGACCTGAACACATGCCGCGAGGCGCCAGCCTAAAGCTTTATGTTCAGTGTGCATGCTCCAACACTGCAAAGATGACAACAATTACTCATTTATACATTTTTCTGTCTGCTTGTTAATTTTATTTTATTTTTTTATCAGTTTGAGAGCTTACATCTGTACGCATAACTCCTGAATTAAATGTAGGCATGTTCAGCACCAGAGTAGTTCAGCTGATTGTTGTCTGCACGACTTTGATGGTACAATTTTAAACAGCTGTAGAAAATAACAGGACTGGAGGCTGAAACATGCTGTGCCAGACTGCACATCGGCAAAAAACACAGCAGGGTGTTCTCCTTATACCTGCATGTACAACTGACAACCACAGTAAATAAGTGAAAATTTAAAGTACCATTATTTAGCTTTAGATGTACATGTATAATAAAATATTTAAGAGGAAAACATTATTAGAAACTGTTTATACAAACAAGCAGAACATGGGTCAATATGGGCAATGAATGCTCTGTCATTGTACTACGGTGTGAGCTTTGCACCAGGTGTCCTTTGGCACTGATGTCATCACTACTGTTGGATGCAGAGAGGGATCGCTGGCCTTCTAAAATGTTTCAGAGCCCACATTTGGATACTGGAGAGTGTCTCTTAGTGGAGACTGTGGTTAGGGTCCAGCTCAGGAGCTTTTGTGATTTTTGCTTTACTTGTTTGAATTTGTTTTATTTATAAAATGTTTTTTCACACACAAGCTAGCTCTGTTACACTAACTTATGTATTTAAAAGGCTCGCCATGACTGTTAATTACACAATTAATTACAGAAAGAGTTACTATGGGAAAAGAATACAAAAATATCAAAAATCCAAATAAAAGTTCTCTGGGCAAATAGGTCCTCAGCTGATATCAGTCCGGAGCGTGGTGCATGAAATGATTTACTGTTCTGTCATCAGTCGCTGTGTGTCTGAAGTAACAAGAACTGCACCTAAACTCCCGCCAAACAGCTGTTATGGCTTTGTCACACAGTATGTAGTGTGGTGGGTGGATAGCCAGTGGGTCTAACACTTTCATGGTGGAAATCCAGAAAACCATCCACTGTTAGCGCTGTCTTTTTTTTCCACAATCACTTATTCATTTTCATAGTCAAATGTGCAAATGTTTGTAATATTTGATTATATAATCAAATTTAGAATATTTTCTGACAGGCTTACCTGGCTCAGCTTTGACTCGGTGCCATTATGGTATTGGCTTAAAATACACTCCTTCAGAAAATTAACCCAGACCTTTTTTTTTTTTTCTTCTTTTCTAACAATCATTTCATTGTGACACCGGGGGCTCCTTAACAAGCTTCCAAATATGGCAAGGCCAGACTTTAACAAATACTGCTGTTCTGTTAATTTTGTCCAAGAATGATGATTTCAACAGAAGCCTGAAGGCTCTAGTCAGAGTCTTCGGACTCTCCCTGTTGGTCCAAGAGTCTTGATGTTACATTAGGGTTCAGAGCCAAAGAACAGAGCTGTGTGTTTGTTAAGGAAAGCTTATTTCCAACAGTGATACAATATATAATCTGCTGATTATTGAGGATTTCACACGTACACTTTTATTGCGCGGGCTGTCCAGGTGTATCGATGGCCATCTGGGTATAGTTTGTCACGTATTTTAATGTTTTATCCATCCGAGAACATGCAAACACACGTGCTTCCATCCACACTTCAGCCGCTAATACAATCGAATTCTGTGGAAAACACCATCAATAATTTATAATTAGCAACTTTTCCTTAAAGCTAGTATGAAAGAAGCATGCAGTCACCCATTGGTTAGTGTGTTCCCACGATGAAGTCTAGAGCTGAGCATTGGTGGTCGGATCTCAGTGTGAAACTGTACGTTTTTTGGCTAAAAACTTTAGAGCATATAGTTCATCATGAAATGACCCATGTTCCAAAGACTGGGGATTGAGCCGATAAAGGACCAGTCATGTCACAGAGAAAGTAAGCATGTTTTCCCAGACATGCTCTTTTTCTTAGAGGAGTCTCCCCCTCCTGGCAAGGCCTTTTTTATTCCTTACAAAACTGAGGCTCACACCCTCAGGCCCACCTGTTTTTTTTTTTTGTTGTTGTTGTTGTTTGTTTGTTTTATATATCTATACCCATATAAGCAAAAATACATAGCAAATGAAATTTTTCCCCCTTTAAAAAAAAAAAAGGAGGACTTGTGTAGTTCACCTCACACAGCCAATAATCTAGTTACTATCTCGAGACAGCTCAGTTGTATATCATAAATCTTGACCTCAACTAATGGATCTTTACAGCCAGTACCAATTTAAGATTTAAACGCAAACAATTGCAGAGAAAACAATTGAGCCCGGACAGGCCGTGGTGTGAACTGTTAGTCGATATGCTCTGTTTTAAATTGTGTGGACCGTCACCCTTTGCTTTGTCTGCTTAAACTACGACCAGGATGCCTGATGTTTGGAGGCCTCTGCCTCCAATTAGCACTTTTCTAGAGACCCTGATGTGGTCTCGCCTCTCATATTTAAAGCATATGTGTAGAAATTCTGCAGATCCCAGCCTGTGATATGGGATAATGGCTTCTTTAAAAAGACTGTGAGCAGCAGCTAAAACTTCACAGACAACCGGGTGTTAATTAACATCCCTGTTAATTTTGATGATATTTTACACGCTATTTTTATCTCTGGCTGTTAGCCCTGACTCTTCTTTCCAGTGCTTGGCTTTGTTAAGATCTAGAAATTGAGTCTTTTCTACAAATTTTTAGAGGCTCACTGAAATGTATAACACTTATTGTAACATTACTCCCTTTTTCTCGCATTCTAGTCTTACACAGGAAACTTTAGGCCTGGCTCAGACGTCTCACCCTGTCTGTGACTCCTGGCTATAAATTCAGAGCATGCTGTGATATTTTTTTAAGGTAAATATTAGAGATGGCACGATACCACTTTTTTATGTCCGATACCGATATCATAAATTTTGATATCTGCCGATACCGATATGAATCCGATATAGTGTGTTTTTTAATCAATAAAACTGTTTTTTTAATATCTTGCTGCATTTTGTATACGTTCATACTCAAGTTTAATAAACAACAACACTAAAGCTATTCTGTTATACCTTTATGTAAAAAAAAATACAACAAAATATTTCATAGTTCAGCAATACTGATCAAACTAATAAACTTAAACCTACTCCATCCTCCCTATTCTGGTATTTTAAAAAGTACTTAGCAGAAATATTAAGCAACCTAACTAATAGGATTGCAAACTCCCAGCAAAAAAAAAAATAGGGAACCACCCCCCACCTCATGATGCTTAATCGACGTAATCAACTTTAATTTGATGCAGTGTGAAAAAAAAAATGCACAGAGATCAATTATTTTTCAAGAATAATTAAATAGATTCAACATCTTTCTTCAACAAAATTGCAGACTGCACAAATGGTATCTTTCCAAAGGAAAAGGTACTATAGCTTACTAGGGTATATTAGACTTAACAGTTACTATATACAGTAATGGACTTCTATATATTTTACACAAGATTAAAACTTTGGGTGTAAGATTCAGATAATTATTTATTAAAAGCTAGACATTTTAAATGAGAATAAGAAAGAAAAGTATGTCTTTGTGCCCCCTTTTCCCTGTTCATGCCCTATTGGCCCCCCTGGCTAAACTTTGCTAGATCCGCCCCTGCACAGTTACCAGCCGTCAGCTGCTTAGAAAAGGATCCTGGTGTAGAAAGTAATATTAAATAAATTCTAACAAAAGCTTATCAAGCTTAAACGTGCTGCTGTTGTTCAGCTGCTGGTTTCCTCTTTCTGGTGCAAAGTGGGCGATAAACAAAGAAGAGAGACGGACTCGTGACAGAAAAGCCGATCAGCTGATCATTAAGCAGTTTCACGATTGAAGTAGCAACAGGAGAGGGAGGGAGAGAGAAGAGGCAGTCGCTCCATATATCGGTTGTTAAGCTTAACGCGGGAATGCTTTACAAACATTCAGAGACGAACTTACACACTTGCTTTACTTCTCTCTGGGATCACTTCCTCGGAAATGAAATGCTGGTTTGGTAGCAAGGCTACAAATACACACAGCCGCTCTATCACGTGAGCACACTGCTCTGAGGTGCTACGGTTATGAGCCGAGTTACGCCATGTCGCAAGTTTTGTGAGGTGCTTTTTTGATATTTAATGGATCGGATTACATTTTTTATTTCTCTCCGATATCTGATCCAGTAATTTACGTCAGTATCGGACCGATACCGATACATAATATCGGATCGGTCCATCTCTAGTAAATATAGCCTTGTCCCTAAAAGCATCTACCTTCGGATGTGTACCTTCGGATCTCTGTTGCTGAGTGTAGCTCTTCCCTGCCAGCTGTGGCTCACATTTATAACATTTGTAGTTGGGTTTATTGGCTCTGCAGCAGAGTCGGACATCTCGGGCTCTGCCAGGAGATCACAGAGGATCTGTGCAGCTGGTGAAATATGTTCTCTGCTGTGCTGTGAGGCGTCATAATGTTCAGGGTTACAGTACCTGCACTGAAACGCATTATGATTCTGCAGAGCTGGTGGGAGCGCCCACACAGATTGCCTCAGTGTTAGGAGAAAGCTGCAGAGAATGAGGCTCTGTCACCGAGGTTAGCGGGTCAAGACTCACATTGTTTTTGAAATTAAGTATAGAAGAAGGAGTTTCTGACCCGTCTTCACATCCTGCACATCTGTCATAATATGTGCTCTCACACTGAAAACCTGCAGCATGCCCCAGAAATATCCAAATTCAGAGTGTGTTCTGGAAATCACATTGCAGTCAGGATAAAGGAGTGAGTGTGCACAGACTGATGGACGGGGGAGATGGTGAATGAGGCTACGGTTTCATGTTGTCAGGACTTGCATGTATTTTTCTGTACAACCCTTATCAGTTTGATTTTACATTGCACAAATTTTTCATAGTAAATTAGAAAAGTGTATACTTGAGTTTTTTAATGCTTATTTTTTCCTTTTTAAGTTCTCTTTTTTTTAAATGAAAGATGTTAATGTATGGAACATTACAAATAGTAATGAGAGAGAGACTAGGATGCAAAGGTGAGTCTCAGCTTGAATCTGATTGGCTTGCTGAAGCAGCTTAACAACTTCCTGTTTAATATTTGACACAGAAATCCAAACCGACAAGCATTTTGCGTTAGATTCATAGATTGTATAAAATATGGATGTAACTTTCTGGTCAGAAAAATGTCAATTTGGAAGTGCCTTAAACCTGCATTTTATCTGAAGGTCACCAGATGGCGATAGTTGTGGTTGCAAAAACGCTTGCAATTGGCTGGGAAATGGCTTTCTTCCTGGACCTCTGTAAATATTTACTTACGAGTTTATGGGCTCAGTTGCTCACCTTGTGTCATACTGAATAAAACCAACACTCTTATTTTGTACATTTTGGTCATACCACGTTATAAAAAGGTGGATTAGCCATGTTTTCCACGGCACATCGACTAATGTCAATCACAAATCAGCGAGCAGTCAATATGTTTTGGGGTTTTTTGTTTTTGTTTGTTTGTTTGCATTTTTGTGTAACCAAGATGGCGCTGGCCAAACTTTTTTTTTTTTAAATAAACCATGCTCGATGTAGACAATTGGCAAATAAATAACATTAAATGTTAAAGATTTATCAAGTCAAGCTCAGAATGAAGTTTGAAAGGACTTCACGGGCAGAAAAACATATTTGAAAATGGGAGAAAATAATTAAAATTCATCAACATATTGAAAATGCGAAACATACAAATACACAAGGAAAAATCCAAAACAACCAAAACTTTAACATGCTTTAAAACCAACCGAGAGAGAAGATGAGAAAGAGTGTAACAGAGAGAGAGAGAGGAGGAAAAACACACAAACTTAGAAGAAAACCAAACAGCCAGTATGGTATAGATAAAGAAAATGTGCATCGGCTTGACCTGATTACTAAATGTGACTGAAACCTAACAGTTGGTGTGTCTGGTCTCTGAATATATGCTTGCTCAAATTGGATTCAGATTCATTTTTGACATTGGCTATTTGAGAGTTTGGCCTCATGCTTGGAACAAGCTGCATCCTGTTTTGAATGAGCTTCATTCTGCTGAAAGTCCAGCAAACAACCCTTGTAGTAATACAGCTTTCTAGAAAGGAAATGAGTGTGATGCATTGATTACTTGACAGTGCAATTCTGTCGGACACCTGGCAACAAATCTCCTGGGAAAGAAACTAAAACAGCCAGGCTATAGGCTTTTGTTTTCCCCAAGCTTTTGGTAGTTTTTCTCTGCTTAAGTGTTGGATGGTAAAACTGTGGAAAATACCGAGGAACTATACTTCACAAAATAAATTCCTGAGAGAGAGGGTCATGGAAACAAGAACTAAAACATGAAATCATGTTAATTTTATTCTCATTAGTTTTTGAGCCGTTTTACTTTAGTTTGCAGGTATCACTTCAGAAGCAAATCTCAAGTGTAGGACACAGTGTCATTCTCAGCACTTGGATTATTATGAGAGAGTCTGGATTGTTTTTTGTCGTCAGATCAAATGTTAGTCAGAAAAGCTTTGTATAAGAGAAAAAGCCTTTTTCTTCCCTTCTTCCCATCCTCCCTGGTGCAAGCTCACAGGATTGCGCAGGGCATTATTTGAAGTCTTGTATGAACATAAAAGCCTGCTCATAAAAGTTCCCTGCAGTGAAAACGACCTAAATAAACACAGCCCTGAAATAAAACTCTCCCCAGGTTCAGCTAACCTTTCCTCAGAATGGAGGATGGGGACAGGAGAGGCTAGAAGAGGCATTAGGGACCGAGTGCCTGAGCATGGGATGGTTTTGTAGTGGCAGAATGCAGCTATTTGGTGGATGTAGTTGTCCAGAGTGCATTACAGCAGCATGAGTGGTTGCATTTTTAGCCAGGCTACAGTCTGACCTCTGACTCTGGTAGTGATGGTAGTGTTTCAGTCCCACTGGGGATGGAACCAGTAGCACTTCTGCCTTTCTGCACACACAGTCACACAAATTCACGAAGGTTGTATGTGGAAGTTGTCTATTTGAATTTCAGTGAGATTTCTGAAAATATCTTGAGCTGTGAAGCTGTTTGTTTGTCTGAATGCATCATTCATTCATTCATACCTTAGTCGCCTACTGTGGCTCACGCAATCCTAGCAATCTCTTATAACATCCTATATTCTGCCAGTTGTGTTTCTAGTTTCCAATCTTCTGACTGACACCAGGTTTACTGCATCTGCTCACGTCTCCTATCGGGTTGCTTTCTGTATATGGCCACATTCAACAGAAAACATGTAAAATACAAACTATGTGTAACACATCTGAAAATGTGATCTGCAGTATTGAAAATACTGTGTTATTCAGGCCACTCTCATTCCAAAATCTTGTGACGGTTTGTGTAACACATCCCAACCACCTAAACATTATTACTGCCCAGGGCACACCCAGATCTCATCAACCTCTCCCACAGTTCAAGGAACGTGCTCAGAAAGAGCCAATAGCTGAGTGACTGTCCAATAAAAGTATCTGAACATGTGTCAGAACAAGCCTGATCTGCAGAGGTCCCAACCCACAAGCCACAGTGCATCCTCTGCCAGTGGTGTGTGGTAGACACCAGAGGTCTTTTGTCCATACCACAAAATATGAGAGCTGTTGTGAAGCATGAGTGGGAGCTACCCACTGTTACATGGTTTTAATTTTATAGCTGATCAGTGTGCAGACATTGTTTTTTGGGCTCAGCCTATGACCTGTGCTTTTTTGCAACAAGCCTTGCCACTATCGCCCTGCAATAAAAGCTATTTTCAGTTTACTCTTTACCTGAACCATTACACATCTGTGTACACCAAGACAGAACATGATCTTAATATAAAAAAGGTGGCTAAATGGACCCCAATGACAGTGTAGTTCACTACAAATCATGCCCAACATATCAATAGTGTCCGTGCAGTTAGCTACAGTGATTAAGGATGCCTTCATTTCTTTGCCATAGCTGTTGCTTAATCCTCCTCCTCCTGGTTTGTATGTTTTTTTAAATTCATGCATTGAAGTGCCACATTTCATTTTACAACCTTTTGAAGCCTCTGTTGGTAAAGTAATGAGAGCTCAACAGCAGTGTTGTGGGATGGTCACGACATGGGAAGATATAACTGGAGAATTCCTTTCACATTCAGTCTAATTTAGAATTCACGTAATGTAAATCTAGACTACAGGGTACTTTTAATTCTTATTGTTGGTTAAAAACATATTTTAATACATTTTAAATGCACATAATTTGCTTTGTTTTTCATGTAACTTGCAATAATTAAAGAAAGTGCGTCACAGAAAAAAAATCAAGCAAATATAATAAAAGTGTCATATCATACTTGTTGGCAGATGCAGAATATTAAAAGCCTAGGTCTGGATTATGATATCTTTGTGGTCCTTATTATTTAATTAGGGACATGTAAGATCCCTTCGTGTAACTGATCCCCCTCTCTGTGCCTGTCCTCACAGCCAAGTTGTTGCCTGGCTCGACCCTCCTCTGTTATAAATAACCAGTCCTCATAAGCAACTAAGGTTATTTGTACTCCATGTGCAACAAGCACCGCATTTGTACCACGTCACTGAAGCGCAGCGAAACAAATTTTGCTTTTGTTGCTTAATTCTTGCAAAAATTTGTCTTTGACAGGAGTTTAATGATGTTAATGGCTGTTTGACAGAATCAAATGAAATGCATTTGCAGAGTTTTTGTTCTTGCTGAAGCTCTGAGATTGGGGAGTGCGTTTTAATTTATTGTCCTATAATGTGGGTGTTTTGAAGCCCTTTGAGACTCTAGCTGTGATTAAGTTTATGCAAATAAACCTGACTCAAAGAGAGTGGATGCATTTAACGCAGTGTTTACATCCTTTATTATGCAGGCTTTTCAGTGTAAAACATGTCAGTCCAATGATAAAATTTGTGTGGAAAGTGTATTTTTAACAGTCTTGCTTGCTAGTGCTCGCTCCCTGGCCTGCTTTTTACTTTTTTTTTTCTTTTCTTTTTTTTTTTTAAATCATCATTGTCTTTTTGTCACATGCTGAGCTCACCATCTGCCACTGCTGCAGTATCGTCAACGTCCTTAAAAAGTCATTGCTGTATTCTTAATTATCTTGCTTTAATCGCCTGCCCTCTTCAGGGAGATGAAAGGTTATTAGAAAATGAGCCCACACGGGGATTTTATTAAAATTGAAGCACAACTCTGTATGCAAGTGTATATACAGCCACGGTTGGGGATGTAGGTCCTGTTGTCCTTGTACCATGTGCTTCTTTTTTTCTTTTTATAAGTGGTTGAAGCGACATCCATCACACTTGAATCCTTCCTCTGGCTGTATTTATATTAGTTCTGTATGACTTGTTTGTGTTGTTCTGGTTTTTGTAGTGTGATTGATTTTAGATCCTCCTACAGTTCTGATCAATTCCACTTTTAATCATAAAATGCTGATTTAAGAAAACAACACAGTCAATGAGATAATTTTGTTTTTGAGCATATTGAAGTTCTGACATGTCACGTCACAAGGAGGCTCGCCTGCTCTTTCTTAACGAAATTAATATAATATAATATAATATAATATAATATAATATAATATAATATAATATAATATATGACACTAAATAATGGCACATTAATCAGCTGCCTCTGTAGTGAGTTTCCTCGGGATACCTCTGGGATCTTGGACTGCAGCGGTAGTCCAAGGAACACGAGGAAATCACCCAAGTAATAGCAGTGTGTTTACCTCCACCTGCAGCTCTGTAAAACAGTGAGAGCAATTTTGAATTTTTCTATTATTTTGTCTGCAAATGTGTCACTTACACGAGTGTAGAGAAACCCGTGGCCTGGTCCTCGGTCTGTCTGCCAACAAAAGAAGTGATAACTACATCACCTTACTGTGTCCTCCATCCTCTTCCTCCTCAGTAATCCATCACTGGCACTCAGTCAAATCACACTTTTCATGCTAGAGATGTGTTAACCAAATGGGAGCAGAGATGTAGCAGGAAAGTGGAGCGAGGAGGCCTGAATCCTGTGGCAGAAATGCAGCTCTCTTAGTGTGAGAAGCAGGCTCGTTAGCATTCATGTGTTGCGTTCCTGGTCTCTCACACGTAGCAACATCCTCCATTATTGAGCAGTAGTAAATGCTTTGAAGTTGTGCTGTTTGGGGAGTTTGTGCTCCAAAAGAGAGTAGGAGTGGGGACGCGAGGCTTTGAAAGGCAGAAATCTCAGCTAGTTATTGTGTTGTATTGATCAAAATCCTTTTTCCTGATATTTCTCTGCCCACTGTTGCACTGTGTTTTTTTCCTTTTACTGGATGGTAAAAATGGCTGTTCCACATAAAGCAAAAGAAGCAGCAGCACCACCAGCCTGCTCTGGTCTGTCATTGAAAACAAGGTCAAGGTGACGGAGAATCTAATTGACGCTTGGCTCAACCCCGCCAGTCCCCCCGGGATGTTTAACAGCAGCGCTGCTCACTCACCCTCCTGCACCGCCATTGCCACGTGGTTACACCACAAGCTGCGACTTGCATCTCATTAGCATTTGACAGCGTGGGCCAAAGCTGCAGTTTCATCTAATGCATTTAATGGTGAGACTATATTCAGAGTAATTTAATTAATGCCTTAGTGTGAGTCTGCGGTCAGATAACATTAAAACAATTTCACAGCAGCGTCACAATCAATTTGGTGTGTTTCAAATTGTTAATAGCTGGTTTATTTTTATTCATAATAGGGAGCACATCTTTGAGATCATCCATATTAAACATAAAGCACCATCAGTGGGTGCATTTTTAGATTATTATAGCCAAATAACTTACACTTGGTACATGGTATATGTTTACAGGTCTGTGATTTGAAGGAATTGTTGAGCAAACTGAAGAAATCCTATGGATGTCATCATATATCTTTTCTTTCTGTTTTTCTCTTTAATTTTGACTGTTTATTATTCTGCACATGTGAGAATTCAACCTGGTAAATATTTTTAAGGTGCAGTTGCTTAGTAGCGCCACATGGTAGTGGAAAGGCAGTTCCTGTTAATAACGTTGGACAGAAATTGGAGGCAGCCAAGGGTGTAGCAGGAGGTAGCCCTCGGCGAATGGAGCTAAGGGACTAAAATACTTATTTCTACATTTACACCTGCTTCTAGACTTTTTAAAAATAATTTTAATTTTCACAAATGTGAAATGGATGATCTCATTGGATTTATAACAGGACAGATTCCCCTGATTGCATTAATTTCCAAGCAATAGCTAGAGATTATAGGTGTAGTTAAATCACAACAGAAACTTGGGTGAGTAACAAGCTGCTGACTTTCTTGTGTATAAAGTACAAAATCCAGAGTCTAAATTCCTGAATATATTAGAAATATTTTGGTAAAGAGTTGTGGAAAGACACTGATATATTTTGCTGAAATATTCTGCTCTTTTAAGACGATACGTTTATTGGTTTATTCATTCTTTTCAGTTATTGTGGAATGGAAAGCAACATTTCAGCAAAGAGTCGACCAATCACACACATTACTAATGCAAACTCCTCACAGAAAGTGGTTAGGACATTCAAATCTAGAAACAAATAATGCGCCATTGTGGCACCTATAAAAAAGAACATCACTGCTCAGAATAATCACCCCTGGGATTTAGAGTATGTGACAGGTTACAAAAATTAGGTGGTGAATGATGGTTAGCTTTCAATTCAGTTTCATTCAGTTTCATTTCATTTCAAATCACAAACAGTCACCTCAAGGCACTTTATTTTGTAAAGTTAAAGCCCTAAATTATTAGAGGGAAAACTCCAACAATCGAACGATCCACCCGTGAGTAGGCAATTGGTAACAGTGGGAAGGAAAAACGTCCTTTTAACAGGAAAAATCTTGTGACAAAACCCGGCTCAGGAAAGGGCAGCCATCTGCCAAGAGAAGAGAGCAGAGGAAGGTGGGACAAAAGAGACACAAACGAGAGAGCTGGAGTTTAAAATTACTGACACATAGCTGTAAACAGGACTTTAACTCGGGAGATTGTGGTTCATGCCCTGTGTTATTACCATTTTTTTATGTAGAATTTCTGAAACGACAGTGGAGTCTGTTTTAGCAGCAGATTGACGTCAGCATCGTCAGATTTATGTCCCCCCCTCACATAAAAACTAAAAGATGTGGTGGATTTGTGGAAAGTGTGGTTCCACTCCAATCTTTGCTTTACTCTGATGCTTTTCTGAAAGTTTTCTCAGTTTTCATACCTTCTGTTTTAAGTCCACTATAGTTGTACGAGGATGGAAGATTTGTGATTAATAGATGTGCAACATGGAGCACAATGTCCAAAAATGTGACATTTGGGATTATTGTTTAAGTCTTGATAATGCAGCTTCACATTTATAGCATGTAGCTGATGTTTATTCAGACCAGCTTAGAATAAGCTCTAAATCCTGGATCACCCACATTATAAGCAACAAACTGTACAAATACAAAGATTAAAGCAATACCAGCAATCCAACAAATGAATAAACTCTCTGAGTGTGTGGGTGTAACAAAGGTTAATGGAGGAATTAATCTTTATATTTTGTCTCCGCAGTGAGACTCTGACCGAGGAGCCGACAGTCGAGAGGTGTTCGACTGCATGAAGAGGCCGAGTGACGGGACTCTGGTCCTCACCTAAACCCCTCCCACGACCTCTCCAAAAGCCTGGACATGGTGAGTCTCCTGATTATGTCTGGTGTTTGTATATTTTGTGTGTTTAGCTATCAATAGTGTGTTTCCAGCTGTTATATACAGATATTCACCTGTAGTGTGAACACTGATCAGGTCAGCACGATGACTGATCATGTGTACCTCTTTCAGGGAGAGGAAAAATACATTGAAAACAAAATTAAAATGCTAGAATTCTCCAGTATAGCACGACAACTTGATAAGAAGAGTAACTCTACTTTTCCAAGTCCTATTTTTGAGAAAAAGCTGATTGGATGATGCCCTGTGATCTGGATCTTATCACCCCAGTCGTAGCTGTTATTAATGGTTATCAGTCACATACACATCCCCAGCGGGCATCTTCTCTCCCGCTGAGCAGGCTCCATAGACTTATACCATTCATTGTAACCACTGACCAGCGGAGAAAACCAGATTATGTAGACATCTAGTGGTTGTGTGAAGAAGTGCATGTAAAAGCTCTGATGGTAAATGCTGTGATAAATGTTGTGACAAAGTTTAACAGGCTGGGTTTTAACCCAGACTGTGATTTATTTTTTATTTCCTCACCCTAGAGCTAATTGTCAACAACTGCAGTTCCTCTAGAGACCACTTGAGGCTGTTTCAAAGGGAAGTAAATCCCTACTGACTCCCAGGTTACAATGATAAACTTTACACCTAAAATAATAATGTGCCACAAAAATGGTTTTGGCCTGTATGCCTTGATCCCTCTTTATATCGGCTTTATGGTGGATTGTTTCTTCTCCACTGTTGCTAAGGCTTTAGGTGTATGAGCAGTCAAACACCTAGTCATACAACACGGGCAGCTGTTCTTGTGATGGTTGTGGTTCTTGTGCCCTTTGGACCATTTATAATGGAATTATCTAACAAATAATTCCAGGAAGTTTGGTCTTGAGATTTGTTGAGAGAAATTATGATATTTTATTAGTCTGTCAATTGGCACTAATTGGCACACAGGCCTCTGGGCTTTCACAACGCAGTCTTGTACTTAATGAATGACAACAAGATAATCTTTGCTTATCTTTTGTATATGCATCACTGCATATTGGGTACACCTGGCTAATACCAGGTTGGACCTCATTTTACTTTCAGAATTGCCTTAAACTTTTATGGCATAGGTTCAAGAAGCATTTGTCATGAATTTTAGTGCATGTTGACATGATAGCATCACACAGTTGCTGCAGATTTTTCAGCTGCACATACATGATACAAATCTCCTGTTCCAGCACATCCCACAGGTGCTCTGTTGGGTTGAGATCTGGTGACTGTGTGATCTGTTGTCCTAATGTGGTGATGAGCTCATGGACAATAGTAATCTCAATAGTACTCTCAGTTTCCTGGCACATGGAAGTGGTCTTCTGCTGTTGCACCGCATCTGCTTCAAAGTTTGACATGTTGTGGTTTCAGAGATGCTGTTCTGCTTGCTTTGGTTGAAAGCAGTCATCTGACACTAACAAACACGTCACGTTCAAAGACACTTAAACTGCCTTTCTTCCCCATTCTGATACTAATTTTGAAATTCAGCACTCGACCTTGACCATGTCTATGTGCCTAAATTCACTTATTTTTACAACCATATGATTGGGTTGATTAGATATTTTACAAACAGTTTATCAAGTACACCTAATGAGGTAGCTGGTAAATCTAGTCTATGAACCAAACAGAATTTGTGAAGGAAATGTTGTTAAATGGCAATCGAATGATGGATCCAGGCACCGCCACACCTCCAGCCTTCAAATGTAGATTTTTGTTGTTTTCTTTCTGACTAGAGACACAGCAGGAGAAGAAAATAACCACATTTGCATTAGAGTATACAACACTTTAAGCAGAAGAGGCCACCTGCGTCTGATAACGACTGATAACAGTCATTTAGTTAAGTAACGTTTTCAAACTCATCCTGATGGTAAAGATTCTCTGAGGTAAACAACATCCAAGGAGTAGAGTCTTCAAGTATTTTTCTGATGAAAGTGAAGCATTAAACACAGTAATGCAGTCCAAGTCTTACACTCTCACCTGTCAGGCTTTTAAACCTCTGAATCACTTTCTCTTAAAGTCGCAGTTTGCACTCGGTCCTTTTGAGCTCCAAACAAAACCGTTTTGAATGGTGCCAGTCAATCATTCCTGGTGCTGAAGGACTCACTAAGAATGGACTGAAAACAGTCTTTACCATCAGACAACCCCCACCTTTTATTATTAGCAGAAAGTATCATCCTGTATGTGTCAGCCTGTAACATTTTGTGTTCACGCTACTTCCTAAGTTTTCTTTTTAACCAAACAGAAAACATTATCTACTGTATTTTTGTTTGTGCACTCACCAGAAATAATGTCGTCTGGAGAGTACTGGCAGGTTAGTGGCTTGTTTATGTGTCAGACAATATAATTAATTGTAGACATTGAATGTGCCGGGCAAAAGGATTGGAAGCTTGTTTATGTTTTGTTGGGTTTTTTTTTTTGTTCATTATTTTTAATTTTGCCATGTTAAAAAACACTTGCCTCCTTTCCTGCTCTAAAATGGTCTAAAATTAGTTGAACTCTTGTCAGGCAGTACGCTGAGAAAAACAAAATAACTGCAATAATGCCTAAAGCTATATTAACATTATCTCCTCTCTATAAATTTCACGAATGCTAACTGTTAAAAAAGTGTCTTTACGGATTTTAAAAACAAATACAAATGTATATT
The DNA here is from genome assembly GCF_051167445.1 of Perissodus microlepis. Taxonomy (NCBI): domain Eukaryota; kingdom Metazoa; phylum Chordata; class Actinopteri; order Cichliformes; family Cichlidae; genus Perissodus; species Perissodus microlepis. The sequence goes on from NC_140472.1 coordinate 32,259,713, forward strand.
TTCCTTTGTGGTGGTCAAAGATTCCACAGGTGGTTTAATTACTTGCTTTCTGTATTTAGAGCACATTTGCAGACTGTCATGAATGAGGTGTGCGGACACCTGAGGTAGGGCTGTTTGGTATAACGATATATATCGGATGACGATATAAAAACATCTATCGTTTCATTTTACGCTATCGTTTGTTTCATGGTGTCGCAAAATAAACTGTTTACGGCAATATTTTTTGATCGTTTTGGTGGTCACTGTAGTGGCTATATATATATTTGTTAAAGTTCTCTCTTTCTCTTATATTTAATATAACCACATTATGGATGGACAACCGCCTGTTTTTATGCGTTGTGGTTAGCAACAACGACGGTAAAACCATCGCATATTCACTTGTTTATTTTCCACATAAACCTTTCACAATAAAGCTCAAGATCCTGTTGAGACTTTTCAAAATAAACTGAATCCCGTGAACTAGTATGCAGAGTGTTTACAGATGAGAAACAAAAAAGAGCCGCCAGGTGCTAAAAAATAAACCTTAGACTCAAATGTTAGAACATGCTTTTCCCCGCAGCACGCCGTGTAATAAATACTCACAAAGAAAACGGCGGCCGTTACAACTTGTGTCTAAAAATGTATCGTTTCATGCATCGGTTAAAACACTCGACTCCAGCTACACGACGCCCAGCTGGAAACACTTCACGCAAGTTGAGCTGCTCGAGATTTACAGAATTTACAGAAAATGTTAAACTTTTGTAATTTATATCGTTATCGGACGATAGAATTCTTATATCGGGATATGAGATTTTGGTCATATCACACAGCCCTACCCTGAGGTCTGAGTCATAGTAGGAATTTCTCGCATATCTTAGAGAGGAGATATCTGCAGACCCAAACCAGCTGGGTGGACCAAAATAAGTATTTGTAGACTTGAGCAGAATCACTAAAAGTTTCCATCATGTGTCTTTTTTTTCCGTAAGTGAGCCTCTATATTCAATTACTAAACTAAATCTATATTCAAAAACGAAAAAATGAATATACTGCTCTTTGACTTTGGCCACTAAATTAAATAATTGACATGGCTATAGAGTGAGTTCTTAAAGGCTGGATGTAAGGAGTTTTTGTTTTTGTTCTTATTAAATTCAACATCTGGTTAAGTCGCTCATTGGTTTCTGAAGTATACAGAAGTCCCATTGACCTTGGCATTTTAAAACTGGATGTGATGAGCGAGTGGATCTGACTCTGATGCCACAAAGTTCAGGTTTAACTCACTTTCGAAGCCAAACGTAAGTGAACTACTGTAGTGGCTTGCTGCTTAGTTTAAGCATGCAGCTAAGATGTCCTGAGAGACTTCTGCATCCATATCTGTATATGTCTGCTGGCTTCACAGTAAACCCGGCTGATTTTACTCTGTGAAAACCTGTTTGTGTCAGGTATCATCCTCCTGAGTGATTCCACAGTAAAAACAAAATGTTAAAGGAATTACTTCTGATTTGTATGTTAGATTTAAGTACAAGACATCCTCCGAAAAACCTTGCAATGCAATTAATTAAAGCAGTAGATTTGATTATCTTCTAATTGCAGCGCGAGGTTGAACTCCCAGCTGACTCGTAGGCCACAAACAAAAGGAAGCAGCCCGATATGAAGCCACGCTGTGATCCAAATCGGCGCTGAAACTCTTAATCTTTCATGTAGATCTTGTTAATGTTTGTGTGTTATGGTTGTCGACGCTGCCCACACTTGCCGCTACACAGCCACGAATGCCCCGTGGCAGTTCAGCGAGAGATTAGCTAGGTCGTGATGAATGACCCCCGCAACTCCAGCACAAGCCCTCGAGATTCGTGGCCATGAATTATTAAAGCACCGTCATAAATAACTCACCGTAATGAGGGGTGCTTACACGCTGCAGGCAGGGAGAACAGGAGGAGAGAGGGGAGGACTGGAGTAGAAGAGGAAGGGATGATTGAGAGAGGTAGCAGTTTGACCTTGGACTGAAAGCCTGCCGTGATGTTCGACCGGCGTACTCTAGCTTGTAAAAGCTAGTGCTGATACGCTTTGCACATCAGCCCTTTTTCATCTACCCCTCAGAGAGATGGGCTCCATCCCTAAGCACATGCCATAAATGTTAATGTTAAGTAACAGCAGCTGAATCTAGGCCGCGCACAGATTGGCAGCAGCGCAGGTTGCTTCAGGTGTAATGCTGTCATCGTGCTGACTGTGAGGAATCTTTCTGACACCAGAAACGAGCATTTGCAGCAGCAACAGGAGAAGCACCGGGAATCGAAGTATAAACGGTGTGTTCAAGTTCAAAGAAATCGATTTGGCTTTGGATTTAGTCTGCTTCCTCCAGCAGCGGCTTCAGCTTCAGCCTGCTTTCTCTGTAATTAAAAGGAGTTGGCAGTGCTTTGATGATGGTGTTTGATAAGTAACGATAATGATAATCCGAATTTCAACCATTAAACCAGTTTTCTGGTATTTTGGCATTGATGACCTTAAAAATTTGGCTGCTGAATATCTGCATATGTGAAATCTGTGATAATCATTGATCAAATTTGGCACTTTAGTGACATGGCCATAAAACGAGAGAGAGAGAGAATATTCTGCTGCTTTAAAAGCCTTCAGGTTTCTGGGGAGACCCTTCCTACATATGCAATTATTCATGATATAATATTAATGGTGGCGTTTTCACAATGTCTGTAATATTTGTAAGATAAATATTGATATACACAGAAACATAATGTAAATCACTATGTCATTGTTTTTTGTCCACTTTTTTTTTTTTAACACATTTGCACTGTATTGGTGCAGACTTGGTTTTTACCCTCAGTTCAGCTTTGGTCTGGAAGAAATTTGTGTTTTAGCCCCGCCCCCCTCAACGTTGCTCTCATTGGCTACCCCATGTAAACAAAAGGATTGAACAGCAGATGGTTGGGGCTGCTGTGTCTGAGGTGACCATCATGTTGTGTTATATAGTCCTGATCATTTTGTTTTACTTGTTTGGGAAGCAGGTTGTAAATGAGTAAATAAAACTGTGTGGGTGGACCTGTCCTGCATTTTATCTACTGTAAACCACATCAGCAGTTAGTTTGCTTATTAAATGCTCTATTTATGGCTTTAAAAGCAATGGACAATGAACACAAAGAGTAATGAACGCACAGAACACATTCTTAGTTTGAATCATTACTCTGTTGACAGCCTGGTGATGATCCAGATCATCAGCACTGAATAATTTCACTCATCACTGGCAGAGGAGTGAGTTAAGAGAACCTCAATTTCCAGGGTTGTTGTTGGTGAGCAGATTGTTGCTCCACTAACTCAACTGTCGTGACAGAGCCTGTAGAAGCCTGTAAAAGATTCCTGTTATTCAGTAGTTATTACTCCTTAGTTTTCCCTGTAAAGAAAGTAAGTTGTTATATTTTTGCAGTAATATATAACACTAAACTTTTCATATCTCCATGTATCTGTTTAAATCTCTATCCACATAAGCGTAAAAGGAGGGTTTTAGTAGCCTGTTTAAATAAAAGCTGACAGCCAAGTCAGTAAAAAATCAGATATAACCAAACAGATGTTGTGTAGAAATGTAGAGTCCTACAGGACGGTTCACCTCTGCTGTCGTCAATTAAGCTTTGGCTTCTTGGTTAGGGTCTGCATGCAGTCAGCTACAGGCTTTTAGCATCATAAATCCTGCCTGTGACCACGTTAACGTGTTGCTTTTGTAGAGCTTCGACATGTTAACTGGGGTTGTCATGATGCTAATTACCCAATACTAGAAGATACACAGGAATATATTCAATACTTGATACATTTTTTGATATGACGGGGAAAAATTATAAAACAAAAATTAAGAGGCATTAACATAAACGATGGCACTAATTTTAATCTGTCTAATGTACTGCAAAGAAATATAGACATTAACATAATTTTAAGATGTATGTATATGACAGATTCTCGTAGGTAGTTAAAAAAAAAAAAAAAAAAAAAAAAGGAAACATTTTAGGCTTTTTGACTTGGTGCTGTGTTTCTGGTGACTTGGCTCCATATTTTCATTGCTGACCAGAGCTGGTAAGGTCGACTACACTGTTTTTGTCCAGCTGCTGCTAGACTTTTCACAGCCTCAGTCTGAGCTTTTAAGAGAAGTGTAACAGTTTCTAGACACAAACACTTGTAGTATTCTGTTCTATTAATGTTACAGACAGGTGGGACTAATAATGTTTGATGCCAACTCTCACATAAATATTATTTTATTATTAGCCATAGCTGCTAGCTGCTACCTTAATGAGAAGTTAACAGATAGCATTTTTGATTTAGCACAGGTTTTATGCTGGATGGCCCTTCTTGACACAATCTTCCTGTTTATCCAAGCTTGGGACCGGCTGAGGCTGGTGATGCTAACAGTAAAGTGCACCGACCATGTTACCATTTATAAACACTGTTCAGTACCTGAGTGCTGTTAAAATGGGAGCTTTGCTGACCTCACAAAATTTCTCATAAAAGGCACGGTGCTTACCTGTCTGCAGGTGCTGCGGAGAAGTTGTGCATTAGCGGGAGAGGTGTTTAGTATTAATTAATATCTGAACAGTGACTTTTTTCCCCTTAATCTATTTTTTAAAATTGTTTTTCCTTTGTTTACAGTCACGTTTTGCTTTTCCCTCCATGCAATAAGAAGTTGGTGTTGCAATAATTGTCCTTAAATATTGTACACCTCACTGTTCTTCTTATTCTAAATGACTTGAGTTTGAGTGAATGTTGCACACATATAATTCTTTCTATCTAACCATCCTGCTAACTGAAGAGCTTGCATAGGTAAATAACAACTAGTTTAGTGATAAGGGTAATGTGTTATGTGTGATATTACCCAACACTGTCCATCCATGAGCTTTACATGTATACGTCCAGTGTGGCTACTTGATTATGGCAAAAATCATTTTTTGATCGCGATTACCTAAAATCGATCAGTCACAGATTGAACAATATTAGACTTACTCAACTTTGGAAAGGAAGAAAGTTGTCATCTTAATGAAGTCAGTTTCTTTGAAGTTTAGTCAAAATAAATAAATGATTGTGAACAGAAGCAAGCTTACCACAGGCTGCGAAGGAGTGAAGCACATGTAGGAAGACACTGAGGTGTTTCTACGCCAGACGAGAGACTTTATCTCTGCGGCATGTCCTGGGTGTGCACAGGTTCACGAGTTCCCAGTAGGACATGCTTGAAATGCCTGATCTAGGAGGGATCCAAGAGGCATCATATGCTTAAGCAGGCACCCTAACCACTTCAACTGGCCTCTTTCTATGTGGAGGAGTAGGGCCTCTACTTTAAACCCCTGCTGAATGAATTAACTTCTCACCTCATCTCTTAAGCTGACCCCAGAGAGGAAGCTCTTTTCTGTTGATTGTAGCCTTCTTTCAGTCACTAACCACAGCTCGTGACCATAGAGGAGGGTCAGAACAAAGATCAACCAGTAAATTGACAGCTTTGCTTTGAGCCTGGCTCTTTTCACATCAACGTTAATGCGTCTGTCGTTCCCTTTCTATACTCATCCTCCAGAAGAAGCTGTGATACTCAAACTCCTGCACTTGAGGCAACGACTTATAATCTGCACTCCACACTCTGTCAGCTGACAGCCATATTTATTGCAATCAAATATTATTCTGCAAATTATTGTAGCAGTTTTTAGAATTTTTGTTTAATCTTTCTTGTGAGATAACAACGACCGACTAAGTTTCCCAACTAGCCTGCTCACTGCCCAGTGCACTGTTTTGGCTCTCAGTAGCTTTCAGCTACCTCAAGACCAGTTTGATAAAATTCATCACTCTCCGACACTGCCTATGGAAATCGGTGTCTCTCTGTTGGCTAGGGGCTAATTTCATCCGTGATGTTTGGTGAATACAAAAAAATGTGGATTCACAGTCAGGGAAATGGAGTCAAACATGCTCTCACAGTCGACAGAAAATCAGCAAAATATTTTTTTTCTGCTCTGTGGTTTTGTTTTAATAGGAAACTCTTTCTGTTATTTATAACTGAGAATGTTTTAAACTGTATCTTTAAGTCTTGTTTTTCATTTTAAAACATTTTCTACTGAAAAAAGAAAAAACATTACAGCCTCTTTTCAGTCGTTGGGTCATTATGTGCTCACTGGTGTGATATTTATGCTGATTAATAACGTTAGATCAACTAGACCATCTCAAAGGCCACAAGTTGTAAAGGCCACGGGTTTGAGTCCATTTAAGTCCATCAGTGAACATATTTCCTGTCTCCATGTCTTTGAATCTCACTATGACCCTCCACCTGCTCTCTGCGTGATTCATGCCTGATGTAAGCACCAGCTGGAAAGACAGTAAAAAATTCTCTCTCTCTCTTTTTCTCCAGAGGTCGTTTCGGTCGTTTGCAAACGACGACCGCCACGTCATGGCCAAGCACGCCAGCATCTATCCAGCCCCTGAGGAGCTGGAGGCTGTCCAGATGCTGGTGTCTACCGTGGAGGGAGCCCTCAAGAAAGTCTCTGATTGGATGGATGACCTCAGCAAATCCTCAGGGAAGACATCCACCAATAACGAGGCCGGGGATGACACGGTGGAGGAAGATGCTGCTGAGAAAAAGTACATCCCACGGCGAGTGCTCTTTAATGTTTGTACCGTGACCATGACTTTTATGTTAGTGCAGTGTTTTACTTCAGCTCAGTTTTATAAGAACGAGTTTTCAGAGCGTAACATGACATAAATTTATGTCTTGTTCTAGTTTTTAAAGAATGTTTTTACCTTCAGCTGTTTCCTGTGCACAGCTCGCTCCCGTTATAAAACTGTGTCGTATATCTTCATCGGGTAGTGAGGTGTGATGACTGGGCAATTAAACACGCGCAGCGGTCATAAATTCACAGCATTTGGCTTGTAGCCTAAACATCCACACAGAGCTTCTATATTGGCAAAACACCTATATGAAGATTTAGTGCAGAGCTGGTTTTATACAAATAAAAGGGAACCAGGACGGTGAAAGAAAATCTTTGGTTTTTCATGTGATGGTGCAGGTCAGTACAGACACATTACACACATGAACTGTTTTTCTTTGGGAGGAGGGGATCCTGAAGGAGCTTTGTGAAGTACACGTGGTACCTGCCCTTTTGCTCAGCATGTCATTCACGATCTGCAGGACTTCTGCAAGTGACACGCACATACACAGATTGAATATATAAATACACCAAGCCTGCATTCTCTTTAATGGTCAGCAGGGGGTGACTCATCTGGTTATCATAAAAATACTTCTGGTTGTACTGAAGTCTATGGGAATGTTTGGCTTCCGTGTGCTTCACAGGCATTAAAAAATATAGTAAAAGTGGGAATGACCTCCATATTAAAAAAAAAAACAAGCACCCAACAATATAAAAATAGGCCAAATTTAAATTGGGTATGGATATGCTTTCATTTTTATTTTTTTACGGAAAGAGCTGCAAAACTCTGATTGCATACTTTATACCACATATATTACACATAAAGCATTTTTTTAAAATGTATTTTTATTAGCCTTGAAACTAATCAAACGTATCATTTCCTACTATTATTTCTTATTTTTCATATTTACGGAACCATTAACAAAAGTTCTTGTGAATGTTTTCTGTTTTTAAGTTAAACAATTTTTAAATATTTATTGGCCTAAAAAACTAGTGAAAAAACTAACCAGTGAGGAAAAATACATGGGAAATATTTGTTTTAGCTCAGATTTTTAAAAAAAGAAAAGAAAAAGGATCGTTACCTTTGCAGACAGCAGAGATCGTTCACTAGATTCTTGTTCAGCATTGTTCAATGTTGCTAATCCATTTGGAATATCAGACCCTGTTGAGCAGCCCAGGGCTCGTTCTCTGGCTTCAGTGTGTGTGTGTTATCACCTCTAAACTCTCTGCATGGCTGTGGGATAATCTGACGCTGGCTGCCTTCCATCTGCCCTCAGGCTGGATGCTGCATCGGTGCTGTGTGGGGTGACGCGTGTCGGCCTGGTAGCCAAAGGGCTCCTCATCAAAGGGGACATGGACCTGGAATTGGTTCTAATGTGCAGAGAGAAACCCACCAAACTGCTGCTCTACACCATCAGCGCCAACCTCCCCCTTCAGATCCAGGTACGCTCAGCCACACCTCCACCACTGTGGTGTTCAGCACTCTGCATTTAAAATGAGCCACGCAGCTGAGGGAGGCTTTAAAAAGTGTTTATGATCCAAGCTTCAGTGGAACAACACCCACAGAGGTTGTTTGGTGACATTGAAGAACAGACGTGCTCATAATGATGATGATGATAATAACAGTACAGGAGCTCTCATGTGGCTCAATGGGACAGTAATGTATAGTGTATAAGCTGCAATGAATATCAAGCCTTTTCCTTAAAAAAGGTTTAAAGTAATTTAAAAAAAAAAAAGAAAAGAAAAAACAACTTCTTTATAGACAGTTCAATAAATTCTGTGCGCTTCCGAGTGAGTGCTTCAATTAATGCTTCATATTAATTGGAAATCTTGGAGACTGTTTTTCACTTTGGTCTCTCCGACAATCATCATGTACAATGTTAGCAACCAGGGAATAGCTGGAGGTTTTTTGTGACTCACTTTCTTTACGACCACTCGCCACACAGTTAGGGGATAGACATTTTTCCACTGTACACTAGTGACTAATGGTTGACATGCAGTGGTGACTGGTCTCTTCGCAGGTGGGACTGAGGCCTTGATTAAAAAATTTAATGTTTTAAAATATATTCATTTGGATTTTTAAGATGATGCAGGCACTCTAATGAACCGTGGACAGCAAATGGAGAAAAGCAGAAATAAAAGTCAAGGTTTCAGACTCTGTTCAATCCAGAATCCAAATACTTTCTCTTTACTGTGATGTGTAACAAAGATAGGCTTTCAAAACTGTGTTCTAGGAAGGATTACATCGTTTTGTACCACACTTGCATTTGGCTTGTTTATAAAAGCCTAAATTTATTAGATCATTTTCATGTTCTTAGGTTAATTAATTTTAATATTTAAAATGGGTTCTGTTATTGATATTCCAATCCACGCAAAGAAGAAATAATCGTTTAATCATTGTTTAGACCTCTAATTAAGACTCCTGCAGAGCTTTAGCAACACATTTAAAGATAAATTTAAGCACAAACCAACGGAGGAGAGCTGCAGTCTGAATGAAGCACAGACTTTTATAGACATCTGTCTCGGTGACGGTGTTTCTTTTTTCTTAAACCAGATGAAAGGATTATTTTTAGTCCGTGGGAGAGGAGAGGGTACAGAGCAGATGATTTGAAGTGGATATGATATAAGGAAGTGACTGCTGCTGCTGCTGAGATCATACTTGATTTATGTCTGCCATTCTGGTTCCTTTAGACGTCCAAAGCCCAGACTCTATAGTGTAAACTCACCCCTGCACCTCTGACCACTGGGACTTTCCCTGCTTTTGCTCATTTCACTTGAATATGATGCATCCCGACACTCTGAGAGCTCAGCGAGTTTAAGCATCCCAGCTCTGAGCTCTGTGCTCCTGAGTCGTACAAATAATTTCATCAGAAGATTGCCTCCCTACGCAGTGTTTCCCCAAGCAACTGCAGTCGCTAACAAAGCAGCAATGTCATCCACAGAGCCTAAATTTCTTCCTCTTCCCCTCATCTCAGTTAATTACCTGCCAAAGCTGCCGTGCGTGCTTTATCATCAAGGGAGGAAACCATTTGAAGCTCTCATTTCCTGGGCCAAACTGGGAGAGATTGGCAGGCAGTGGGGTGATTGATGGGGTCATTTCTCAGAGAGACGCGATAGAGAGAAAGCACTTGAAAACATGCCACTGAAGGTAGCAGCAACTTAAGGGTGGAATAAAAGAAAAGAGGATAGTCTGGCATGCTGGGAACCGGCTGGCAATAACAGGCGTGTAAACTCGAGATGAAAAGCTGCATGTAAACACAACTGTTTGTGCCTTTTGCCGCTTTGATGGGCCTGCTTAGTGTTTCATTGTTGAGATGTGTTTTGCCATTATTTCTTTCAGTGCCTAAAGGTCATCTTTCTCATGCATTTCCATAAATTATAAAAAGATAATCTGTTATTTAAATAAAGGAATGGTTGCAAATGAGCAGAGACTGTTCAATAATAAGGTCAGCAGGATTATTTAGTTTTTATCAGTGAGGTGTTTTATGTACTTGTGTTTTATTGTATTTTATATTTGTATTTTATTGTACAGCACTTTGGTCAGCCTTGGTTGTTTTTAAATGTGCTTTATAAATAAACTTGACTTGACTTAATATAATGACTCATGTACAGGTAAATTCCTGATATATATGTTCACAGCTGTTACAACCCCACTTTGCTACGTGAAGGGAGAGCAATATTCGTTAACCAGATGGCAGAAGGTTTCGTGAGCTAGTCCGAGCAGGTTTCACAGTCCACAGATAAAAGCAAACACACACAATAAAGGAAAGACTCAGGAGTGCAATGTGATTGGCTGCAACACAACACAAAGACACAGAGACTTGTAATAAAAGTGTAAAAGCTACCAGAGGAAAAAAATTAAATCCTTAGGTCACTGACCTGACTGATATCTGACAGCTTGGTGTTTGTAGAAAAATTAGTAACAGTTAGTACCTCACCCAGCTTTCTGCCTCAGAGAGAAACATGAGCAGCTTACTGAAACTGAAACCTCGCTGGGAGAAAACCCACAGCACGCAAACCTTTCTATTGATGCCTGCTATTTTTGTAAAGGAATTAAGTAATTTTAATCAAGTACCAAACAACAAAGAGGAATGGGGCAGACCACTCGCTGGACCAATCAAAGGCAGGACACAGGAGGAGCCAGGAGCTGAGGAAGACATAGAAAATGAACAGGTCTGCACAGACTAATCAGAATAAAAAACAGTTAAATTACACAAGCAGGGAGGAGTGGAGTGACCTGGGGCCTTAACAAAAACACTAATCCCACCAATACGACAGAGGTCATGTGACACCCACCGATGGGGCGCTCTGAGTTTCTCTTTTTAACACAGCAATTTTTTTTAATTCGCTCATAATTCATACATATTTTTCTTGCTTGTAAGCACTGTAAACCCAACATTTCATGAAAATGTTCAAATTCCTACCAGGAAATAGACTGTTCATTCAAAATGTCTATTGTCTCAAACATTTGCTTCTGAATAAAATGTGATGCTTACTTTGTAAATAATGGACTCCATTAGAATAAAAATACAGCCAATGTCTTGTCACGTCCAACTAGGAGTAGGGAAAAAGTCAAACTCTAAATCTTTAATGTAAAGGAGGCAGGGGTCATACACAGGAAAACAAACAGCAAGACAAATATTCCATGAAATGGAACAAAAGGTCATACACGAGGGAAAATGAAAAACAAGAGGAACAACAGAAACCAGCTAGAAAGCCTGAGCCAAAAAACAAGACCATCTGGCGAGTGGAAGGTGAAAGCCGTGAGTTATATATACTGAGGTGACTGATTGAACACAGGTAGGCAAATTATACAGAGCTGGTACTAACAAGGGCAGAGAAGATAATCACAAACTGACAGTGTAAATAGACCAGGAAGTGTAACATAATAGAGGAAATTACTTGAAAAAAATCACAAAACATGCCGGAGATTCTTTTAGGAAGCCAATGAAAAAAGAAAGCTGATGATTTCAAAATCAAATTAAAGCAAAAGTATAGAGCATCACCTCTTTTCTTGTCCACTGATACTTTTTAACTGCAAATGACCAAAGCCTGCTCAAGCAGTAATTGAGCTCAGACTACAAGCTGAAAAACAGAAAGCCGAAAGCTCCTGGGAGGAAAAACTCTGGGATCTTGAGACAGCTGTGTGACATGAAGGACTGGGGGAAAAAAACACCAACCCAACCGGAGATTTTCCAAAAATGGTAATGAGCTGTTGCATTCAACAGATTAGGAATAACATAAATGTATGAGCAACTTCATCAAATTCAGTGCTTTTTAAAACCCACCATGTGGCTGCTGCTTTGAGTTTCTTCACATGGCTGAGACTTCTCATAAAACAAGAGAAAATACGAATAGCTCTGTAAAAAATAAGTATGTCCGTTCATATTTTACATCTTATTTTCTTAATTGAACAATAAAATCTGACCATTAGTTCCCTGAGCTTGAGGTAAAACAGTCTCCAAATAGGTAGAGCAGTGATGCCTTGTTACAAACAGCAGGAGTCAGTGCTACAACTGTGATTCGATTTTTAATCGTGCAGTTTTGCTTTGCAGACAATGACCGACGACAAATACGAGGTGCGGTCGTGCGTGCCCGAGGCGGCCATCCAGGTCTGCACCACCAAAGACCCCCATCTCACGCTGAAGATCACCCTCTCCTCCTTAGCCATGAGGGACGAGCAGAGCGCCACGGAAGAAGGTATTGACTCCTCCTCCATTCCCTTTCCACCCCCTCCCTCCACCCACCTTCATCTGTGCCTCCTGTTTCGGCAGGATGCCTCACCTGTTTTTATCTGACCTTTTTATGACTACAGAAGGCTGAAAGGGAAGGAAGAGGGGAGGGATGTGAAGGTAAACCTGAGCTTAAACTAAAAGACAGTCTGGGGAAAACTGGAGGATGATACAGCAAGAGGTCTGAAAGCTGAGAGGCAAACGGGGAGAAAAAAGGAGAAGGGATGATATGGATCTGGGTCAAGTGTTGTGGAAATAGCCAAGGAGAGATGATTTCCACTGAGAATGTTTGGCTTGGATTGACGAAAAAAGATATTTCCGTCTTTGGTGTCCTTTTGTATCATCCTGCATTCCTGCAACTCTGATAAGAAAAGAGTCAGCCTTCTTTTAAACAGAATAGATATATTTTAAACAACTCTGGCTGTACAAGTGAACCAATATGTGTCACCAAACAGATATTTCATCTCGTGTAACCAGCTGTGGGGGAAAAAAAAAAAAAAAAAAATCTCATTTCAGGTGACCAAATTTGATGGGAAACGTGCTCAAGAGCCGCCGGCGTTTGCCATCAGCGGTTTCATTGTTTGTTCTCGGCCCACAGATGGGAAGGAAATTAAAAATGAATGATAGGCGAGCTGGGACTGAAGAGCTGCCATTACAGAAGCACGAGTCCCTTAGTGGTTCTCACTCACAGTGGGAAAGATTGAGCCTTCACAAAAAAGGTAAAAAAAAAAAAAAAATGGATTGTGCCAAACAGGAGAGAGGCAGAGCACAGCGAGCTCAGGGCAACAAGGAAGGGAAAACAGTTTTTCTTCAGCTTCAGCATCCTGTCAGGACTCACAAGGACACAGTTTCTTTTGTTTCATTTCAGTGTGAAATGAAACACACTGACATAGTATACTGTTTTCATACACTTCAGCAGAATTTAAATGAAATATTCTAAATAGACTCAGGTGAACCACAGAGTAGCTCCCTGAAGAAACACTTCATTTAAACACCTCTTCTTTTTTTTTTCATGCTTGGTTTAATAATTTCTATTTAACGAGATATTATCCTGAGATATTAGGATTCTTTTTAGCAGGTGTGTCTCTGGTTAACCTAGCATGTTTTCACATAGTTGGATATTTAGATATAGCACTGTTAATCTACTGAATACATAAAGAACATCTTTTAGCCTGTCCCCAAGGTTGGTTTAAACAGCTGAAATCCAAACCGTCAAGTCCAAAAAGGTAACCTGCAACACTGTGAGCTGGTGTCGGAACTCAGCTGAAGCTTGTTTGTTACATAAAAAGACAGCACTCTGCAGCACCAATGCATCACTCTGAGTGTTTTTGTGCACTGGGCCGTCTGCTGTCAGTCAGCTCATTGCATAATCTGGGAGTCAGCGTTTGGAGTCTCCCAGTTACTCTTTCAGAGCTGTGACAAGTAGGAATCCAAGCAAGAGGCTCAACGAAAAGAGAAACAAAATGCATTTAAACCAACACAGGACAACAATGGTGTGTGCAAGGCAGTAGTTTCATTAATTCAAGTAGTCAGTGGATGTGTTACTGTAAGTGATGGGTGGGTTTGTGAAAAGTGCGGACACAAAAGTAGGTTTATATCGGGGAGGGTGAGTAGATATGAGGCTGGATGGCCCAGTTCTCACCCACAGATAAAAGCTACAGTAAATAAAAGAAACAGTGACATTACTCCATCAGCATTACTACAGTCAGTGTTTTGGCCGCAATTTCAGTCTTTTTACAACGCATGTACTTGCTAATTATTGTCATATAGCAAGCTAATAATGTAACTTCCAGTAACCACAACTGAAGTACAGGCTTCTTAAACAGGTTGTTCCAAAATGTCTTCATAGACAGCTGAATGACATGAAATCCAGACAGATGTGGTATAAAACCAGCTGTTATGGAGTGGGAAACTACACCCTGAGAGCCTCTTGGGTGAGAAGTGAAATGTCTTCATGAAACTTAAAGTCCAGTTGCTTTCTTTTTGAGCTCCTTAGAAGACCAAAGGTTACTAAATTCTGACTTTGCTGGCCATTTAAACTGGTAGTCTTTGGATAACTTTTGGAGGCAGCTTCAATTGGCCATTAGAGGAAATGTAGTCTTTGTGACTTGATCGTTGGCTTCATTTGTCAGGTGCAGAGGCTGCAGCTTGTACCCACCTCCAAGACTGTGAGAAGGCTGTCACAATGCCATGTGATGTGAAAAGTTTTCAGTCTTCACTTGGAAGTACATCAGTGAAAACAGAGGACTCCTGCACCTCCTCCCTGGCATCTGTACACATTCAAAGAGTGCTTTGCCAGTTTATTGAATGAATCTAAGGATTGAAGCTGTTGATTGTTAAGCGACCAGCAGGATTATTGGTTTTATTTGTTTTTGCTACATGCAGAGTAAAATTTGGATCCAACCAATAGAATTTGGAACAAGTAGATCTTAAAAAAATGGGAGAAAAATTACACATTTTAAGTAAGAATTACTCATTTTATTCGAATGTGAGGAGGATGCATGTATAAAGTTGGACCACCCAGGAGGAAGTTTCCTCTGCAGAAAAATAAACAGCAATTGTGAAAATTGCAAAGATTTGGGTATCCTACCAAGTTAGTACTCAGCAGTCCCTCTATGGCAGTTTGCAAATGCTTTTTATAGTCAGGTAATAGTCTTTTTATTCTGTTCTCACTTTTAAACACTCTTTCTCCAGATTACTTTAAGTTCTCACTGCAGATGTTCAGCTCAAATGGCTGAGGGGAAATTCTGAACGCTCCAGCTTATGTTTCTTATAGTAGCTAAAAGTGGCTTTTGATGTCTTCTTTGGCTTTTTCTGCTGTTGCTGAAGTAATCTTTTCAGTTTCATTTTCTTGACTGACTGCAGGACATCAATGCAATTGAAATTTAGCGCAATCCATCCTTCCCTCCATCATTGTAATGTTTCTGTGCCACTAGCTGTTACACAAACCCAAAGCAGAATATTTCCACCCCAGTGCTAAAAAGTCAGCAGTTGATTCTTTCCATCAAGCACTGACTCCTTTTTTCCAAATGTACGTTTGGTGATTGTGGCCAAATGGCTCTATTTAATGTCATTTGTTTCAGATGTTACTTTGCAGACTATAGATATTGACTAGTTAATTTTGTGATGAGCTGGCTCTGAGCAGCTTTGTATCTGTGCCCAGCAGACATGCAATTTTATCTAGTTTTATTTAGTTTCAGAAAGTGGAAACTGTAATGTGGAGGCACATTTTTGACTCTTCTTGCATCATCAGCCCTGCGTCAGTTTAGACTTAACAAGTTCATGAAGTTCTGTGACAAGCATGCCAGAAATGAGTTTTGTCTGTAGACAGAAATGCATGCATAAGTGTTTAAATGTCTGCAATATAACATGAGATTTAAATTTTGTGTTACATTGTGCAGGTTAATAAGCATTCACTAACTGTGTAACTCCTTTTAAATTTGACCACATTTATTGTAGAACATTGGTTCTTACTTCACCTGTGGCATCAAGCTGTGGTTAGTTACTGAAAGATGATGTTTACAAATACCAGCTGCTGAAGGTGGTCTAATCTCAGCTTTAGAGAGAGGACAAAGAGCTCAGAGTAGAGATTTGGGTATATCTAACTATATGTAGATCTAACCTCCACCCTCAAGAAGAGCTGGTGGAGTCGGAGAGAGAGAAAAGTCTGAGCCTCTGGGCTTGTGATCTGGATGCCAATAAGAGGCAGAAAATATAGATGGATGGTTGAAATAGATGGATGGATCCAAAGCATAAAAATGGTATTTAGGACGGCCATAGAGTTTAACGTTTCCAAATACTTTGCAAACCTGAAATTACATCTGATTAAGGCTGTTTCCACACAGACAGTTTCAGGAGAATCAGGTCTGGAGAGTTTACACAGTTGGCAGGACATGACACCCACTTTCTAGCTGTGAATTCACTGAAATATTAGCAGCATTTTTCAGCACAAACTGAACTTACACAGACTTTAAAATAGAGAGCTGGTAGGTTAAACATGAGCTGTGCAGGGCATTTGTATTCGTACATGCAGCGCTCATGGTTGTTGCCTAGAAAAGTTGAGAACGTGTGGTGAGGTGAGATGTTTCAGACATGTCCAACCCTGACGCTTTCCAGGGCGGGGTTTGTGAATGCTTAAGTGTCACAGTCAAGTCCTGATAAGCAGTAGAACATGGATCATAATACAAATGAATAATTGATTTGATATGAAGGTCGTGAAACTACTGAAAGCGTCACTTGTTTAAAAAAGTTAAACAGATAACAATGCAAAATTGCTAAACCTACACTTGTAGAGGTTTGATTAATAAACAGTAGGGTTTTTAAATTCTTTGATTGAAACAGATTGTCTACTTTAACACTCCATACATCTCCATTGATGTGTACCAGTGCATTTTATTGAAAAATCTGAGCAATTAATTACTTAACTGCATTTTTCAGGCTTTGAAAAAGCCATCTGGTGGGTTGAATAGAACCCTTTGGCAGGCTGAGAATGGCCCCAGGACACATGTTTGACACATACTGTTTATTTCATTCTCTCTTTTTAAATAATGAGGTTACCAATGGGGTGTCTCTTCTTTCTTTGCCAAGTAAAGGTGATATCAAATCAAAATCAAGTTTAGTTCTAACTTCAGCTGTTTCTGGGTTTTTGTTTTTTACACATGTTAAAATAGGTTTTTATCAGTAATAAAATGCCAGCCAAACTCAACCCTATCTGTGCTACCTTGCAGGGTCTCTGAGGGTCTTTTTTCTGGTGACTGACCCCTGACAGTCTAAGTGGTTCCCTGGTTTTTATCGTGTGCCTCCTGTAGCTGGCCGCTGCTCACTGACTCTTGGTTTTGTTGCCATAGCTCCGCAGGTCGCCTCGCTGCGTGGATTGGCACATCTCTGCGGCCCCGCTGCTGACGAGGCATCCCCCACACCCAACAGCAGGAAACCCCGGGTACAAGGGGCTTCCCCAACAACCAAACCAAACCAACCCACTCTCACTCTCTGCCTCAGACATGCTCCTCTACCCCCCTCCTTCTTCTCCCACCCCTTCCTCTGTTAACTGGACTTCTCACTGGGTCACCATGAAATTCTGGTCCATGTCTACTGATAGAGCACACACACCAAAAGGACAAAATGACTACATTACCCAGCAGCCCACATCCACACCTGTGCTGCCTTTGCTTTAATTACTGGGGCTGACCTCTGTCTGTTGATCAGTTGTTATTGGCTCAGAGTGACATCCCATAATTTCATGTTGGAAAAATTGTGTTAATTGAATTACTCTGATGTCCTGGTCACTAATCGAAATTCCCCTAAGCTAATGATGTCGGGGAGAATTTAGTGGGGGTTGTCCTTATTTGTATGTGGTGTTGACCTCTGACTGATGGTTCCTTCATGGCCTGCCTCTGGGAAATGATTTTCACCGCTCACTGTTTCACACACATACTCCTTATTTTTCCTTCATGATTAAATCTACGTGTGTTTTTAGCCCTCTGCTGTAGTGGAGCTTTGAGTTTGTTGCCAGAATAATTCACTTTTTAATGACTGGCCAGCTGGTCCATCTAAATCTCGTTGTTGCTGTCATTTAGATGTAATTTAATTTGTAGGTGGCGCTCAGCAGTCCTGTGAACTCAATTACAGGCAGTCATCTTTAAATGAAAGCTAATCAGAATATTTAAAACAAATGCCAAACCATGAGACAAGCTAATGCCTCTAGCAGCTTCTTGTAGGTCTTAATTTTAAAATTTAACTCTGGTTAATTACCGAAATTTATCATTGGTTTAGGTTTATATTCAGTACACAGGATTAAAAAGAAGTTCAGTGTTGATGATGAATGATGCTTTAATCCCTGCAGTTTGTATCAAACTGACTTACAGACAAAGCAAAGAGCAGAGACAAAGCTACACGTGTTAGATAAGAATGAACTGTTTAGTTGATTAAACAACACAAAATTGATATTTGGCAATTTTGTGTCAGTCAGAGATTTTGAAAATACAAACACTCACTTTTTTCAGCTTCTCGGATCAGATAATTGCTAGTTGTCCAAACGTTTTTGGTTTTGTGTTGTTAGACAAAAAATATAAAGAAAGAAATAATTAAAATAATTGATGGGATGACATCAGTAGTTATTTTTGTATTTAGTATTGCATCAGGCAATTCACAGCTGCCTGCATATTGTCTTTATTGAATAAAATGTTTTAAGTCAATCTAATAAATAGTACTTGTAGTAAAAGTAGCACATGACATCTGTTTCTACAATTTTGAATTTTGAAATTTATAACTTCAAAACAGCAAAACAAACAAGCCGTCTTAATAAATCTGATTGTTTTTTTGTTTTTTCACAGTTAAAAGCACCTTTTAAAACAACAAAACATAAAACCTCTAAATGGTTGAATAGAGCCTTAAGTTGAGAAAAATGTCATTACAGTTTGTTTTTGTTTTGTTTTGTTTTGTTTTTTTTGGGGGGGGGGGGGGGTATTATTAGGGTTCCTAATAACAACCGAGAATCACCAGTTGCCTGCTTTTTGACTGTGGGAAGAAGCCGAAGGAACCCACACTGGTACTCGAAGAACATGCGGAGTCCAGCCAGTGGATCTGAGCCCAGTACATGCTTGCTGTCAGGTCACATTGCTAACTACTGAACCACTCTGCTGCCAAAATAATTAGAATAGTAATGATAACGAGGTGTATTTCAAAATCTAAGGATTTAATTGGCTCCAAAGACTCCATAGATTTCACTATAATGAAGAAGATGTCATGCAGTAAAGGTTAGGTAGGTCCCTAATGATTTAGTTTTAGACTTTACATAAAACTGAATGATTGATTCCAACTTACAAAGAAAAACGATCATTAGCCTGGCACGTTTAAGAGCAGAGGAATGCAGTAAATGTAGTAAAGGTCTGACGTGTTTGTAATACTTTTAAGATTTTACATTAAGTTAAATAATTAATTATTGAAAAAAATAAGCACCTGTAATTAGCATGGCACACTTGAGACTCCATAGATTCCACTCAGCCTGTCGTGTAGTGTGTAAAGTGTTTGTATCCATCATGCTCTGCTTTGTTGTCTGTTTATCTATATGGAACATCGTTTGCGTGACCCTGGTATCCAATTGTCTACTTTGTACTCCGTCTTTAGTTTATAGCCACAAACTAAGAGCCTCTTAATGGCTTGTTGTCGGGGTTCACTTCATTTTCATTTGTTTCCGAGGTCTCCAGATGCATCAAGCAAGCAGAACGTAAAGAGTGCGCCCACACATGCACGATTAAAACAAATCACGCCATTAGCTGCACACTTGCTGCCAAAGTGGTAAATAGAAGCCAGAAGTCCCGGGGGCAGAACATGAAGGTCCTCACTCAGTCTTGGTCTTGGAGGAGGAGTGACATGGGAGAAATCCCCCGTCTCTCTCATCAGCTCCTTCGTTTGTCTTCCACCTCTTCCATCCTGTTCAGCTTTCACTACGGTCTCTACAGCAACAGACTGCCAGACCACATGCATCGCTCCTCGGCTCGCTTTACTGCTGCGGTGCCACATGGATAAATTGGAATTTGAATACTTGTGGATTTAGAGGCTACACTGCTGTTTCCTCTCTATGAGCAAGAGCCTTTTAATGCTCTGCGTCAGCACTCCTGTCAGCTTTAGTCCCAATTTAATCTCTGCTGGCTGTTGCTCATTGGAAGAGTGCTTTGAACCATAATGACACTGATTCGAGTGAGATGGTACATCAATCAAGATCTGATATTTGCAACAATGTCTCAGCTTGCAGGTAACTCATTATCTTAGATTTATTTGATACGAGATAACCTGCGGGCCTTCACCGAGCTCTGCAGTGTGGTCTGCGGTCTGTTCCCCCTTTTGTTCGTCTGCTTGACTGTCCCACAGTGGGCACCCCTTAGCTGCTCCTGAGAACAAACAGCCTTCACTTTCTTTCCAGGGTGGCGTTCTCACTCTCAGATGTTTATGTTGTCATCTGCTGTCACTCTTCTTCTGCTGTCGTTCTCCCATGGCTTGGCCTCCAGTCATGGCAGGAGTGCTCCCCACAGGAACCCGGTGTGGAGAGACTGTTTCAGTCAAACATAAACATCTGACCGACCCCGCAAGAGTGAAAATACTAGCATGGCGCCCCAGAAAACTGCATAGCCTTTTGAGCAGGATGACTTTTTTCCCCCTCTTCAAGTGGAATAGCTAATGTCTCTTTGCATCAACTCTGCCTGTCACCCAAACTCAGACCCCCTTGAGCCAGTTTTTCTCGATCCATCCAATGTGTCCTTGTTCTAAAGTGTTATTTTTAATCTCTAATCTGGCTTTTGGTCCTGACTCATTGCCATGCTCTCATTTTCGTCCTGCGCTGTAATCGATAACACACTAATCTGGCGTGTTCCATTGCCTTCAGCCACTGATCTGCATCTAGAGTGAGACTTCGGCCGGGCAGCAAGACGCATGCGCTCACGTCTACTCCGGTTCCTCCTGTCAGTGTCATGAAAGATCCTGCCTTGTGCATGAGAATCCTCCCTCTCCCAGAAAAATCACACAATTTCTCAAATTTCCCCTCCTCTTAGCTCATTCGGTCAGATCAGTGGGTTTGCCTAATAATTAGCTGTCCGACCCTGCTGCCTGTGTGTCTGTGTGTGAGTGTGAGAGGTCAGCGTGCTCACGCTCAGTCTGTCTTGTCTCATCCTGTCCCTCTCTCCAGAGGAGGGCGAGCAGGACGCTGACAAACGGAGACAGGAGGAGGAGGAGGAAGAGGAGGACGTCCTGGACAGGCAGAAGTGCCAGGCGGCACTGGCTTCACTCCGACACGCCAAATGGTTCCAGGTGAGCACAGCTGGGCTGTGACAGATTTCTCTACACTGTCTTTATATTCTGGCAACCTGAGCATTCAGCCGTGTGCCTAAAATTACATTTGCTTGGCTTTAATGTGTGACAGCAACTTGGTTTTGAAGGAAATGTAATGGCACCTAGATTTTCTTTTTATCACCATAATAAATGACACAAAGTAATGAAGTCTATCATTAGCACGCAGGTGTTACGGCATTGACATTATGAAGCTTTTTACTGCTCAACTGATGCACTCATACTAACACTGCTGCAGCAACAACAACACAACCTGCTCCTTACGTTCAGAGTTTTTGGTTCTCTCTACTTGTATAAGCTGAGGCAGTTTTCCACCTAACACAGGAACTTCCCCTGACTTCTTTTAGGGCTAATTTCAGGGGGAGTCTGTTCACAGTCCTGTTAGTTTATGCAGTTCAAAACCACTAGCATGGATCATTTAAGGTGGTTTTTTTTGTCCACATCTGTGCCCTAGCGCTTCAAGGTAACTAGTCATTTGTAGACTAGCAAGGTGACTGCTGTGCAGGTGGCAGATTTCAACCCAAAGCGTGTTCTATTCCTAACCATGACCAAGTAATAAGTCAGAAAATAGAAAAACAGCAGACCAAATGGGACAAGAACCAGGCTGTCTGATACACCTGCAATTACCCGTCCAACCGCCCGCTGTGGATGTTATTACTCAGCCGAAACACAGCTGTTATTTTTCTGCCATGAAGTTTTATATAGCAGTGGGACAAACAAGTGGTCTGACAGAACGGCGTTATAAGACATTTTGGGATGAACATGCATTATTTTGAATACAAACACAAAACATATCGGAAGGGGGAAGCACATCATCGCTGAGTATAGAGGGACAGATGTCATAACCAATACCAATTTCAGGAGCGTCTCATCGTGTGAACCTGTCTGTTGGCATGGATGTCTGTTTTAGGAGCCAATGCTACCAAATACACTGTTTTTCTTCAACTGTCTTCAATGTGGTCCTGAAAACCTGAAGTAATTTACATGAAAATAACACTTTCAGAAAAGCTATTCACTTTGTTACTTACTCCTGGACCACGATGCAAGCACGTGTATAAAGGACATAAGAAGACTGAATATGAGCTGGGAATTGTAAATTGTTCACAGCAGCAGTAAAGTATATTTGTTTCATTTCTCTTACATAGTGATAATGCAATTTTAAGACCGTATGCAAATGAACTAATGTGCACAATAGGTCTAAATTTATAGTCATTCCAAGGTGGCCGACTGGGTGGTTGGGGGGCAGCGGGGTGCTCAGGAGCCGTCAGCTTGTGGGAAGAAACTGTTGAACAGTTTGTAGAACCTGCTCCTGGAGAGGGGTGTAAAGTATGTGAGCTCTGGGATGACTCAGTGAAGCTTGTGCATCTCATTTCCCTGAAACTCATCAAGCCACAATGAACACATTAATGAGAGGTTGAAATGAAGCTCCTTTTTTAATCATTTAAACAGCAGATATAGGCATCATTCATCATGTCTTCTGTTCTTTACTCCTTTTCCAAAGCTGCTTTCCTGATCTATTAAAGACGCGCA
Organism: Perissodus microlepis; assembly: GCF_051167445.1. Lineage (NCBI taxonomy): Eukaryota > Metazoa > Chordata > Actinopteri > Cichliformes > Cichlidae > Perissodus > Perissodus microlepis. The sequence continues at coordinate 32,282,463 of NC_140472.1, forward strand.
TCAACATTTAATGACTGAAATCATTGGCAGTTATTTTTGCATTTGCCTAAATGCAAAATTTGCAAAAATGTGAGGAAGAGAGTATTTAAATACGTGATTTAGTCATGTTTGTAGCAGTCGGTTTACTCCAAAGTGCACCATTACTTAAAGTTGGAAAAAATGTTATTGTGCGCTTTATTTAGCTGCAGTAGTTGCTGTGAGGTATGGCAGGTAGTTATCCAAAGGAGCATGTAATTGATGTGGGTGGATTGCTTCAAACTGTGGGGGCTTTGGTTTTTTCCACTAGCTCTTAACCCTGAATATTTGGAGCATAGCCTCGGTTGTTCCTGGTCTTTAATAAAACTGTTATTTTAATACAACACAATGGAACTTAATGTGGAGTCAGAGTGAGAACATTGGCTCAATACAAAACACTAACAAGCAACTTGGGCTCGATTAAAAAGGCAGCAATATTGTATGAATCTTACAATGTGTCTTTCAGGTGTCACTGAGCATAACTGATGCCCACAGGTGGAGCTAGATTCTTTCCTTCGACTTGAAATTGTCAAACCTCCCATACAGACAGAAAATTAGAGCGAGGATATAATATTTAAGATTTCTTGCTCCCTCAATGGTTCTGCTTGTTTTTGACCTTCCAGGTTTCTCTATTTTTGTTGTATTGCTTTTGTCCTTATTTGAATTAACTGATTGCAAATTGTTAGTAGATAACCTACAGAACAGTTCCTTCAACACAGTTTTGCACTTTGTGCATTATGCTAATAAATCTTATGTGTGCTCTTTGCCGTATTTAATGGCAGATCAGTCAATAAGCTCATCTCCAGATGTCAGAAAACTGCACTGGATAATGATGCATATTCCTTTGCACTTCCTTTTGTGAGAAACTTGACCAGTGAGTCCAACTGTGGAGTAACGGAGCTGAATATAGATGTTTCCAGGATGAGCTTGTAGAGTTTGTTAGAAAAAGAACAGGCAGCATGGGAATAGAAGAAACGGTAGAAGTAGTGAAGTTTTTATCAGCATGAGTAGCTGAGGAGCCTGAGATATAGCTCCGACGGAGACGGGGTCATGAAGAGGTTCTTCACCAAATCAAGTTTCAGATGAGCTTCAGCTCGGCTGTCCTGAATGAACTGAGCTTTTCCTCCACTTGAGAGGCAGGAGAGAGAGATGAGGGTCAAGGTCAGGTGAACCGGCCAGTAGTTTCCCTCGGGAAGGAGAGCTAATTGCCAAGTACTATCAGAGTGAAGGGCTGCACTGCGGCCTGAAGGTGTAGCAGCACAAGCCGGATTCTGTTTCATCATATTCAGACAGGGCTGACATGACCTGAGGATCTCCCCTGATTTGTATTAACTGTAGATACAAATAGCGACGTCTGTCTCATTCGCCCTGTCTGCGTAGTTTCAGTGAGATCACCGGAATGAAATTACAGTCTTGATTATTATGAAAAGCCATCCTGTGCAAATTAAAGTGTCAGTAATCTCAGGCTTAATTTGCTTTCTATTAAAGTCTAGATGTAATAGCCTCAAGCACCGTCTTCTTTGGGTAGTTCAGTTACTTTTCTCTTTATATTCTTCAAGTGGTTTCTTTTAAACTTGAAAGAATTTAGCAACAGGTTTGCTATTTTATTAAATGTATAGGTGTTGAGTGAATCATCTGTCCTGAGTTTAGACATTTTTTTTTCTACTCTGAGAGACTGTGTGGAGAATTATCGTATTGAAAAAGTGACAAATAACACTCTCTGTGTGCTTGTCTTTTTATCCGATCTGTGTTTGTACCGTGTGCACAGAGCACAAAGTTTCAGGTCGTTCGACAGAGCGGTTCTCATCATACTTTGGCTACAGTTTGGTCCCTCTCTCGTTACTGGTGTTCCCCCTAGTGACTGCTCCACTCTGTGTGTAGGAGGAGAGTAATTTCTGGGTTCCTAAGTGGTCCAAAAACAGCAGCCCGGGGCAACGCTTTGGTCTAAATGCACTGTTCCATCCACTCCATAATACATCAGAAGCTTCCTTTGTCCACATTCCCACCTCTCTACCAGACTTCATTAAATCCAGATGGATTTAGCAGCTCTGGGTGGCAAACGATGCTGAGATGTCTGCCTTAGTAGAGGGAAAAGTAAAAAGAAATCGATGTGTCATTTTTTTATTTTTTCATCTCTCTAGTTTCCCTGTAATTCAAATTTTATCAATTTAATCATCTAAGAATGATGATTATAAGGAAAATGAACCACACACAGACTTGTAACAAACCAGCTATCCACCAAAGTGAAATTATTCTCGATATGAATATTTATGCAGGCATTCTAGTTAATCACATTTTGAAAACTACATTTCGGCTTCACTTGTGTTATCTCAGTGTTGGCTGTTCATTTATTTCTTTGGAGAAATGTCCCATTCATTGGTCTGGTCAGGATTTCTTTTTTTTTTTTTTCTTTAAGATTTTGGTGGAGTTTTTCATTTTTCTTTTTCTTCTTTTGTGCCTTTTCTCTTTTCTCTTGTTCCACTTTGCTTTGTGTCTGTACCACAGAGCCCAGCAGTTAGCTGTGGTACATACAGTGTTACATAAATAGACAGAATAGAGAGATTGCAGAGCTTGTAGGGTGTTTGTGGCTCTCTAAAGAAGCACCTAATGCATCCGTTTTTGTCATACAATTGAACGATTAAGGAAAAATATGTAAAAAGTACATATTTATATAACATATATACAATTTGTGACCAGATTAAGTTTGTCTTGCTTCTGTTCCAAGTGCAAGAAGTCAGAACTGGACTACCAGGAGAAATCTAAACATGGCAACCATGCTGGGAGTGGTCCAGCAATGCATGAGAGGAATGCAGTCTTGAGGTGGGAGCTGCCCAAATTTTAATCAGATAAGGTGTTTGATTTTTGGGAGTGTGCAGAGTCATAAAGAGCTGTGCTCTCAACCCAAACTCTCCCTCAAGACAAAGTCAGCATGTGAAATTGCAGTCATTAATTAAGGAAAAACACAATAAACCACAGTTAACTTAAAGCTTAAAGTCAGCAGGAATGAGGCGACAGGATAGAAAAATTCAGATTCAGCCGAGATACTCTAAGCCTGAATTTAGGGTTGTGACAGAGGCAGCTGCTGCAGTATTTATTCCACAGCTGAGCTCCCCTGAATGTAATATGTCTGATATTTTCACATTGTCACATTAAATCTCGCACCCAGTCTCTTAGAGAGGTATTACCAGCATATTGAAATTTCAGAACTCATGAAAATGCCTCTCATAACGCTGCACAATTTTCATCTTTCAGAGTCTAAAAGTTTCACTTTTTAGAGCTGGCGCTGCTGAGCCTGCAAGCACTTGCCTCTTTAAAATGCTTCTCGTGCTGTTGGTGACTTTTGCCCGTTTTTCCCTCCCTAGGCCAGAGTCACAGACCTCAAGTCCTGCGTCATCGTTTTGAGGATCCTCAGAGACATGTGCAACCGGCTGCCTGTGTGGCAGCCCCTCAAGGGCTGGGTAGGTGACGGCCTCAGAATCAGAATAATGTTTGGTATAGATACATGGAAGATGCAAACTGCAAGCTTTATTTTAAGTTTGTCCTTTAAAAGTGCTTGGTATGTGTGACGCGTAATAAACTGCCCCAGTAACAGAATCGGGACTGTGACTGATTTAGTTCATCCTTCGCTGAGTATTTTGTGTTTGTTCGTCCTCTGCAGCCTTTGGAGCTGATCTGTGAAAAGGCCATAGCCACCTGTAACCGGCCGCTGGGTCCAGGTGAAGCCCTGCGCCGCGTCATCGAGTGCATCGCCTCAGGGATTCTTCTCCCAGGTCAGCAATCATTTACACTTTCACTCTTTTCTCTCTGCTGCAATTCAGAAGCCACAGCTCATCCAGGAATATCTTAGTATTCATGAAGTCATATAAAATCTGATGAATACCTGAGAGAAATTTAGAGGCAACTCAACAAATACAGAATTCACTGAGAGGTATGCACTATGAGTTGAAGAACTGCGGCAAATATCTGTAATATATAGACTTAGGATAAAATATAATCCCAGTTTTGCTTATATTTAGTTCATTAATTTAAACCTGAGCATGCACTGTTACTCTGCAGTGCTTACACACCTGATAACAGGTGTAAACTATAAACTATCAGAACAGAAATCAGTCCGGAGCCTTAAAATAAATAAATAAATAAATAAATAATAAATAAAGCAAATAAACTAAGAAGCCAACGTGTACAGAAACTGATTTTCATTCAAAGTAACATAACATAACATTACATACAAACAATTCAGCTGCATTCGATTTCATTTGTATAGTTGTCAACTGTCACCTTGGTGCACTTTATATTGTAATGCTAAGACCCTACAATATTAGAAAGAAACCCCAAAGATGACGTGATGCCCTAAGCACGTGGCGACAGTGGGAAGGAAAAACTCACTGTAATTATTTAAAAGAAAAAAACACAAGTGAGATTTTACCTGAGACATGAGTGGTATCCAGTAAGGTCATAAATGTTTAAGCCATTTCAGGTAACATTTGATGTTCACCAAGAATTAATGTATCACATAGTCCAAGTGAAACAGCTCCCGTGCCCTGGATTTTTACAATACTGTAAGGTATAGAAGACACTTGGAACTTGTTTTCCTCGAGAGTGCGTGGCACATCACTGAGGATCACTCACCCTTTTTCCTTCACTCAACTCAAAGATGTGTCACAATACATGTTGACTTGCAATCTCACCAGACATATTTACAATCTTATTGAATTTGTTCTCGTTAACGTCAGGGAAATAAAGATACGAGGCAATAAAGTGGAAAGTTTGAATACTCTCTCCAAAACAACAATATAAAAGATCAAGTGTGTGGGGTTGCTTCCTAAGAGTCGCAGCTTCCGCATGGAATTCAATCGCTGCAGTGCGTCTTTGTAAATGACACTTGTTTGAATGACACAGTTTTTCATCGATTGCTGTCCCCAAGCATTTATTTTCATTTACAACCTCAATCCAGTCACCATTAATGTGTCTTCCTTGCCACTAAAATAAGAAATAATTGCCTTTGTTTTCTCTGTGTTTAACTGAAGAGACACAGATTTGTATTCACATTGTGCATTTGTTTGTGAGTGAGGCCCAGTGATGGAAAGGGTTAGCAGCAAGATACAATAAAGCAATACTTGGGTAAAAGGTCCCCCAAAAAAGTCAAGAAGAAACCCAAAGAGGACACAGTGAAAGTGGATAAGCATAACAGTTAGATACAATGGCCAACTACCGCAGAGATGGGCAGGAAAACCAGCAACACAAAACAGCCAAATAAGACGGGAAACAGACATGAAGAAAGAAAAGCAGAAGACATCAGGAAAGGATGAGGACAAAAAACTATAAAGATGAACACAGCATCAAAACTCCTCAGACGGTTTTAGGACTTTGAGTTTTGCATGTGACATCATGGAAAATCACTTTAAGAGGCGTTTGCCATACTGGATGTGATAACTGTTAGCGATATCCAATAACGCGTACCTTGTTTACATAGAAATTATTGCTGCCATGTTTTTTGGCCTATATTCTGCTGCACTGTTTCATTCATCAAGAAAAGAAAGAAAATCTTTTTTTTTATCGCTTTCGTGCTGATTTGGATAAAAGAATATGGGGGGCTAAAAAACTCTGATACAGCGGTATCAGTCATAGTATCAGTTATAAGTTGTTTCTGCCATCCATCTACCAGCCTCAGTCCTAAACTGAAGTCCGGTTCTGAAGTTGGTCATCGTCAGCAGATCCGACATGTGACCCTCCTGTCTCCGGACAGCTGACAAGAGCCGGCTAAAAAACATAATGCTATAAGCTATGTTTATGCAAGCTAATTTTAACGTTATGCTAAGGTCCTAAAACTCTTACTTTTCCTGTGATAAACAGTTTGATTACATTCTCACAGCACATGCTAAGTTCACGTCTACCCACGTTAGATCCACTCCAAAAAAGGGTTCAGTAACAGTGGGGAATAGCGGTGAACAGAAGCTAACTGATGGAAAATTATGGATATTCTCAACAATTTGCCTCAGTATCACTCTCATCAATCACAAATGATCTACACTGACTTGTTGAGAATGTTAGGGATAATATGCAGAGCCATGTCAATATCAGAAATTTCATAAACATCAGTTGGATACCTGAGCAGTGACCACTTGATCCTGTGACTACAGTTCCAGGCAGAGTCCCATGACTGAGGCTTCTTACTCATCTTGACACAGAATACTGATAAGCCTCCAAACTTTTATAGGGCTTCAGATCTCATCCAGTATAATTTGAGGGGTTGTTGATAACAAAATGATGAAAATCGTGAGGCGTGAAGTTGGGAAGAGGGCCAGGGTTGCACTTCACAACATGAGTAAACACACTCAGAGGGAGTAAATAAACATCCATCCTCAGCTCCTCCTTTGCCCAATTTCTCCACATAACGAGCAAGACGCTCACCATGAAAGTGTTTTACTTCCTCTGAGAGAAACACTTGTTTGTTTACTCGTGGTTGCCATAGTTTCTCATCTGCATAATGTTTAGCAGGTTTTTCACTCACTTGATGTGTCCAAAATGGCCGACGAATTAATGTCACGTGGTAAGCTGTGACGTGTCTGCAAGACGTCAATAGGTGGTTTTTCTGCAATGTAATATCTTTACACATATGGTCCTGAGATTCATGGCAGGCTGTGGAGTGCACTGTGATGCGTTCACGGTTTCCAAACTGGGGCACAGAGTCCCAGCGGGTTCACAGCAGCATGATTTCATTCAGTTAAAATTGGTGATGGAGTATTTTCCTGAATCATGGGAACATTTATCCCCGGAGACTGTTTTCATTTTCATGCAGTCCACATGAAGAAATGTTTCCTATTTACCGCCAACAAACAGAAATATGTTCTCACGTTTATTTTTTCCACCGCTGTTCGCTGCTGTGTTTGAATGCTTCATCTGGGAAAACTTCAGCTCGAGCGAGTTCGTCCTTGTGATGATGTCACTGGACTTTTAAATTTTGGCTCCGAAGTTCCTTCAGCATTGAGGGCAGTTTGTTTCATGAATGCACTCGGTCACTGATGAGTTATTATTCAGTCTGTGCACATTAAAGTAAGGCGAGCTTGTTTGTAAAGCACCTTTCATGCACTGAGGTCTTACTGAGTGCTTTACGTGAGGCATAAAAAGCATTAAAGCAGGAGGAGAATAATTTGTGTTTACCTGTTGAGTGAAATAAAGTTCGAATGTCTGACTTTTTTTTCCTTTTTTTTTTTCCTTCAAAGGGGGTCCAGGAGTTCATGACCCCTGTGAGAGGGAGCCCACGGACGTCCTGTCTGACCTCAGCGCCCAGCAGGCCGACGCCATCACACACAGCGCTCAGGTCAGTGAACATGTTACCCATCCGCCTACTATGATGACATCACGGTTTCCTCTTCCTGCAGTGTGCATGCTAAGCTCTTCAACCCACAAAATTCAGAATGTATGTCACTTTTTTTGACATTATTTTTTCCCCATCCATTTCAGCTGCTGGTAAGTGAGAGGCAGGGTACACATTGGACAGGTTGGCTGTCTGTCACAGGGCTAACACACAGATACATCACCATTCACACTCACATTCACACCTATGGGCAATTTAGAATCACCAACCTAACCACACGTCTTTGGACTGTGAAGGGTAGGTGGAGTATCCAGAGAAAACCCACACAGGTACAAGAAGAACATGCAAACTGCTCACAGAAAGGTGCCAGCCAGCTGGAGGATCTGAGCCTTCTTGCTGTAGGGGAATAATCCACTAATTCACAGTTTAATTGATCTTAAGGCTTTGGTTTGCTCATTGTGTATCACTTTGTAGTTGAAGGCTCGTGGCTAAAGGACATTTCAGGCTCTGGTAACCATAGGCATATATAGTATAGGTATAGGCATAGGTAACCTTTTAATTCAGTTCCGTTTTATTTATATCGCATCAAAGCACAGCAACAGTCACCTCAAGATGTTTTATATCATAAGGTAAAGATCCTACAGTAATACAGGGAAAACTCCAACAATCAGATGACTCCCCTGTGAGCAAGCGCTCGGCAACAGTGGGAAGGAAAAACTCCCTTTTAACAGAAAGAAACCTCCAGGAGAAATAGGCTCAGGGAGGGGGAGCAGTTACATAATAATAATAATTACGAGATGTCGTGTGGAGCCTGGTCCTGCATGGCTTTATAAGACAAGGTTTTTATGTTGTTAATAAAATAAATGCAGAATTTCACTTGAAGCCGGTGAAGAGAAGCAAGAATGGGCTGACGTGTGAGCGCTGACTAGTGTTTCTGGAACAGCTGAAAGACGAGCTCGGGAGGACTAGAGAGACAGAGAGATCCATGTGAAAAGTGAGTCACAGTAATCGAGACGGGAGAAAATCAAAGTGTGTACTAAAAGTTCAGAATTACTGGATGACAGTAGAGGTTTGATTTTTGTGATGTTTTTTAGATGAAAGAAACTGGAGGTGCTTTGAGATGTGAGATTCAAAGTTCAAATGCTGGTCAAAAATAACACCGGGCGTCTTAGCAGAAGATCTGATATTGCTCGCAAGCGGGCCGATGTAATGACTGACCTTTTCAGAGAAACTGTCGGACTGAACACCAGCGCCTCAGTTCTGCCAGGATTGAGATGGAGCAAGTTTAAAGACAACCAGTGCAGTGAAGGAATCACTGAGGTAGGAGAGGATGTTGAGTAATGGTAGTAATTACTCAGTAGATATCGTACTGATATCTGTTTTTATTCACATAAAGGTACCGATTTTTTTAGTATTTTAGCCATCTGCCCCATAGTGCAGGACTTTTTCCCCTCGGGTGGGTTTCAGTGTGTTTGTATAATACTGTTTGCTTTGTGTGACAAAGGCGTTACTACTACATAGTAACCACATTCTTGTTAACCGGTTATCTGAAATTGATCTGAGATTACTCAGTAAATATGACAAAATGTCTCATGTGTAATAAGATGAAGGCATGATGAAGCTTACAACATTCTGCAAGAACAGACTTTGAGCATATTTTACATTTGAACACCTACTAGTATAATATTCCTTCAGTCGAGCCTTCTGAAGGAACGGAATGTCTTATTTTGAAGGAAAAGAAGACACAAACTGTGGATTTAGTGAGCCGTTATGTCCCTTTTGCACAATGATACACAGTGAGGTCCATTAATTTACAAAAATTGTGTCATTGCCCAAAAACTTCTGAACCTAACTGTTCTTACACCATAATATTATATTACCCCCCCCTTTAGCTCAGCCAAATTACTCTCGCTCTTTGACCGTAGCTGTAAAGAAGTTCCCATTCATAATATGCTGTTTGCTCCTGGGGGATGAACCTTGAAAGCTTCAATTAAAGGACTCCATGTCTCACCTGTGGGCCACAGCTGTCCAGGTTTTAACTGGTGCTGCTGAAAATCTCCAGTTTCATCGAGTCTGAGAGAAGAAGTTAATTTTTATTTTTTTATTTTTTTTAAACACTAAATCACTAAAAGAAAGATTAAAGTTAAGTTGAGAATATTTCTGTATTTTCAGAGATCAGTGACGTCCAAACTCGTTCCTCCCTGGAGGTGAATCAGTGCTGCAAAACCACAGATGTTCTGAATTTAGAGATCCATTTTCCATCTAAGACACTCTTCTTTATGGATGTTAGCTTTACATCTTTCCCTCTGAGAAATTCCCTTCCTGCTTTCCAACTATAAAACCAGCCACAGACACTGAGAAAAATCAGTTCATGTGCCAAGAAAGAAAAAGTCAGACTCAGCCATGCAACTTGTGAGACCTTGAAACATCCCACTATGGTGTGTTTCGATGCTCCCCTCCACCCACTGTACGAAAGTCAGCATTTTTTCCAGTAAATCGGACATGTAACACTCCTTCCCGCTACACCGATTGATGGAGGGTTATTTAAAACGAGTCCTGGGCCTCCGCCGGTGGAGCCCTGAGCTCATGTCAGCACTATAAATAGCTGAGTGTCCACAGAAGCACGGTTTCTGACCTCAGATAAGCAGCCCCTCAGTGCTGCGGAAGCTTTGACAAACTGGCAGCTTAATTAGCCAGCTAATGACCGTGGGAACACTCTTCCTCATCTACACCCACACCAAGACTACTACAACTACTACCACCACCACCGCTGCTGCTCCACACAAAATAACAAAATCTGGCCCCTGGGCAGAAAGTGTAGGCTCAGCAGTGAGAAATATAAGGACATCCTCATCTTCATCTTTGTTTTGCTCTCTTGATGAAGTGCAAGTCTGGGAATATATTTTTCCCATTTCCTCCTTTGTTTGTGCCTCGTCTCCATAATGCATGAAGTTTCTCCCAACAGAATTAGTTGGTTTACACAAACGGCGAGCAGCTCGCTCAAGTTTCCCCGATAATTAAAGCACATTGATCTGAGAATAAATGGCCCTGCTCTCCTGTGAGTGCAGGAGGGTTTCTGTGGCTTTACCACCGCAGTGATGTGCCCTTATTCTGTCGGCTGTGTGTGTTTCAGCATGCGTTACGCCTCCTGGCCTTTGGACAGCTTTACAAGGTCTTGAATATGGATCCTCTGCCAGCCAGCAAGCCCTCACCGAGGCTGTTAGAAGGTGCGTGCAGACTTGTTTGTGCTCTCTGTTTTGCAAGTTTATTCGTTTCCCTGTTTTTCCCTTTTTTAAATTCATTTTTGAGCCCTCTGTTCAGATACAGTCCTGGCAGCATTAATAAAAACAGCATGCTTAGACGGCATGTGCGTCTGAGTGGGCAGTGTGATGTTTTAAGTGCTCGTTCATTTCCGCTCTGCAGGCGGCTGTCAGAAGAGGCTCCGGGAGGACATCGGGTCAGACGACAGAGACTTCATCAAAAGGATGAAAGGTGACTTTGACCGTCAACTCACCCATATCGAAGAATCACTGCTCAGATGATCGAAATCCTCTTCCTCTCACTTCTGAGGTGCAGCAGACACTTAGATTCAGGCTGATACACGTGGCTGGCTGTAGCTTTATATTAAACAGAGTTCATTGCTGGAAGCTCGAAGTCACACAGGAGAAAAGAGCAAGACTCCGATATAATGAATATTGATTAAAAACCTTATGTTGTGTGCTGTAATTTAACTTTAAAGTGGCTGAAGGGGCTCATTTATTAACCCAGTCCATATGTTTCTCTATGCTCTTGTGATATTTCCAAACATAAAAAAGTTTCCTACATCAATCTACTTCCCATAGTCATTTAGACAAATTGGTTCATTGGTGTGCTGGTGGGTTTTTATAAACTTTATCAGGCTTTTGTTGTATTTTCCACATCTAAACTCTACATTGCAGCCTTAAAACAAGATATTCTTCAGTGCATGAAGGATATCTTTTCAGGGATGTTTGCATGTTTAAATATTATATCGCTCGTCCTGATCTCTGTGTGGATGAACAGTTGGTAGCTTTTCAGGGGCAGGTGCAGTTTCAGGCGATACATCCCTTCTAAACATGCCAAGTATGGCATAAAGATCTAGTTGGAGCTGTGATCCTAAAACTTCTTTCTGCATAAGAAAACTGAAAGCGTAATTCATTACATCATTATGAAAAGACAAAGAAGGAATATAAAGAAGACTGTATAGATATGATACAACATGAACAGAGCTGCTAAACTAGTCGGCTTTCTTGAAGGTCATAATTTATCTGAAAAAATGCTTAAATAGAAGACAAAAAGAGACAAAAACACATATGCATAAGTGTAATTATTGCAGTAAAACCACAGTCAGACACTTGCAGAACTGTGAGTACATGTGAGTGAAAGTATGTGTGTAATGTGAAAGTTCAGCATGCCTCTGGTTTCTGGAGCAGCAGGATAGCTGGGTTAGATTTATCATGAATTTATTATTGTTTTATATTTTACTAATGTTATTTTTATTGCATCTTATAACTATTGCTTTTTGGTCTTTGCTTTCTTTCATATTATTCTGGCCAAGAGCCACAGTGAGGTTCTGGCACTTCTTGGAAACTGCTCATCAAATATTAATTATTTATACAACTGTAGATACCATATGCAGTGCCCTCCAAAAGTAATGCACAATAGTTAACTGCAAATTGTGTTTGAATATAAGATCATAATTTGACTGAGATGAAAGTTAGAGACTAGCTTCGGCGTTTATTTAAGACCATATAATCATTGGATGCAGTGATATAACCAAAAAGCCTCAGCTAACTTACATTTTTAAGCTCTTTTGTTCACGGTCATCTTCTGGAGTTTTTGAAGATTTCGTTTTTAGATCATTGTGATCAAAACCAACACAAAGAGCAAACATCAACTCTGTTTCAAACTGACTCAAATTTTATGAGGAGCGTCATCAAAGCTGGGTCTCCAGATACAACCAAGCAGTCTTCAGCGGAAGAACAAAGGCAGCTCGTCAGGCGATGAGCGAGACTGGAAGCATTTGCTGTTTTGCTTTGCACCAAGAATTCATTTCCCACTCGGAGACTGCCAGCGCAGAGTTTTGCTGTAATGTCCCGTACCATCTGATGGAGAAAACTCTGAGGAAATGCTCTGAACTGGTGCCTCTGAACTAGTACCTGCCAGCGAGCAATCTCGTGCCAACACAAAGTGCTTTGAAAACACTGGAGTTTTTTGGCCACACCAGCAGTTTGTACTCACCACGCGTCTGCTTGCCAGCTTTGCTTCTCTGTGACTTTGTCCACTTCCAGAAAATGAAAATCTGATTGAAGGATCATTGCTTTGACCCACTGGAGTTGATCCAGCACTCGTCACAGAGGTACAAGAGGGCATAAATGAATGATCTAAAAATAAGCCGCCACATTGGAACCTGCCAAATTTAAGTTAGATAGATTTTTTTCTTTTTCTTTTTCTTTTTATGAGCCCATTCCTGGAACTTTTTGGATTACAGCTGAACATTCATGAGTTAACATATGAACCAATGTGAAAGTTTTTTGTTTTTTTTTACTTGTGGATAAACCCATTTTTATCTTTCTCTTTTAAATTTGCCTTTTTAATAATGATTCTTCTTAATACTAAGCTGATTTTTGTTCATTCAGATTTTGTTTAAACAGCGCGTTTGCTGTAATATTGTGGCAGCGGATTTTCCAGCTCTGTAAAAGTTATTAAGGCGGTGGTTAATTTCTCCTGCTCTCGATGAACAGTCGAATTACCCCATTGACAAACGTAATTTTCCAGCAATGTGCACTTGTGCATATCTGAGTGGCAATTAAAGTGCTGATGAAGTGCTTTAAAGCAACTCAACCCTGCATTTGTCTATAACAAAAGACACAACGTTTAGTGACACAGCGCTAATGTGTTTGTAGGGACTGGCTGTTGGAGGTTGTGTCCTCTAAAGAGCTATTTGGATTCCTTTCCACCATGATGATATTAAAAACTCTGGCTTGTCTTTAATAGAAAATGGCGACATATTAAAAATGTGCACAAAAGATTGATCCTGTGCAGGTCACATTTGCCGCGTCGCACAGAGGCTGACTTCCCTGGACAAAAACTCTTCACAGCAGATAAGTGGATATTGACTGACGACTAAGAGACAAGGCTCATGGTTCAGTGTGTGTGTGTGTGTGTGTGTGTGTTGGACATGTGTGCACTATAGCTGTCTGTAAAAGAGGTCTTTGTGTAAAAGGTGGAAAAGTGAAGCACTGGAGCTGAAAGAAGTGAGCAGCGACGCTGATCTTTTCTCAGAAACCGGGATGCTTTGTTGTGACAGGGATCAAATCGGCCTGTCAGGCCAAAGAATAACACGGCACATTCACTTCAATCTCTGTATCAGAGGAGAGAAAATGGCCTGACCCTGCTGAATGTGATCCATTATAGTCTGGATGTGTAAAACCCAGCAGGCAGCGACGTCCGATATCTTCATGAGATCTTATTAGGAATCCATTTCAGGAACCAGCTCGTCCCCTTCACTGCATCTCAGAGCGGCGTCAGTCAGCAGCATGAAGCGGGTAAGGAAGATTTCAGGCAGCAGTGGCTTTTAGGTGAGATGTGTCCTCGAAGCAGAAAATTGTGTGAAGTTATCAGATTTCCACAGAGCTGATAGAGAAGCTGGTGAAGCTTAAAAGACATTCAGCTTCAGAGAGTTCTAGGAATCAATCAGCTCAGGTTGACAGAGGTCTATGTGACAGTGGTTTAATATCAGATTTTAGTCCTGAACACCAGAACAATGTCAAACCACCCAGATTTTTATTAGCCTTCTGAACGCTCCCTCCTCACAGAGGGTTTTGTGGCAGCTGTTTGGACAGCACTTACACAGGCGGCGTCTTCTGTTGTGACAGTGTGTTTATCAGGCTAATTTTTTAAGTATGGCATCTTGTCATATTTCTTGGCTGACATAACTTCATATGGTGCTGTTAGGACATGATTTACAGTGTTGTGTGGCCCCCCTGCTGTGCTGCTCTGTTGACATATTACACAAAGTTTCACTCAAAACACAACTTCTCACTGATTTTTCTGCTAATGAGACATTTTTCCTCTAGTTCAGCGGTCCCCAACCTTCTTTGCGCCACGGACTGGCCTTTAAGGTGTCGCGGGTAAATACAACAAAATAAAACTAGTACCGGTACCAAAAAAAGAAGATTTATTCATAACACACGTGAAAAGACCCAGGAAAACCGAGTTAACGATAAAAACGATAACAAAATAACGCTGAAAACCGATAAAAACCCTGAAAACCACACATTTCACACCTGAGCCTCAACTCTCGCCGCCCGGTACCAAACGACTCACGGCCCGGTACCGGTCCGAGGCCCAGGGGTTGGGGACCGCTGCTCTAGTTCACTCAAATACAATGAAATATTGATGATTTATGTCAATTTTTTAATAATAATTTTTACTTAGCCACTGATGTCTCAAAGGATTTTAACTTTCTCTTGGTTCAGACCATAAAATCCACGTGCACAGGTCACCTGATACACACAGATCACATCACCTGTGTTCAGACACTGAATGGTTTTAGCTTCTATGGTGTATTCAAGTGCATCACATCAGCTTTCACTTTCAGATCATATAGGTTTCTCTCCTAATGCACTACTTTAGTTCTGTTCTTTATATCCCGGTCTCAGCAACAAAAGAAAAAAATCTTTGATCATGTACTGTGCTGTACACAGTCTAGTGTTGCATAAAATTAACTACAAGTAACAAATAAAAATGAAAATTTGCAAATAAACTTTACAGTTTCCCTGAAAATCTCTCGCTCAGCTCTCCCCTCTGCAGTGAAGAAATCTCACTTTGAGAAAAAACATGTTTTGCTTTAGTTGCCTCTTCAGCTCAGCAGCTTTCTGCCTCGCGTCTCCTCCTCCGTGGCTCTACATCTCTGCTGGTGCGTGGAGTTGAAATGTTGTTTGAATACAGAGCCTGTGTCGTGGTGGAAACGCAGGCCTCCCTTCACACACGCTTCTCAGTCTCCCATCTTTCTTTAAACCGCCTGCCCTCTGCACCAGTCTTTTTTTTTTTTCTTTTTTTTTTTGCCAGTTTGTGTTTGTAAGCTCGGGTGCTGGGAAGCTGAATCCCTTTGTTTGGTTTGTTGTGTTCCTGTGCAGACCACAGCTGAGCTTAGGTGGACCAAATTGTGTTAACCAAAAAGGGATGTTCAAAGTGGATTAAAGCATACAGAGGGCTGTGTTTGGCCATGAGTTTGACACCTGTTTTGTACAGATATTCAAATGGATATTTTTAGCCATGGACTGCTCGTTAAACAAGACATTTAAAGATGTCTGGCTGCCTTTTCTGGTATTTTATAGACAGTTTAATCCAATAATTGCAAAAAAAAAAATTAAAAAAATAAAAATCAGCAGATTAGCTGACAGTGAAAATAATAATTAGCTGCAGCCGTAAACTTAAACGGTCTTGGCACTGATGGCTGCAGCCTTCGGCCTCTTCACTCCTCCTCCCCCTCGCTCTCAGAGTCTTGTCTGTCAGTGTCACAGTAATTAAATTGGCCCTCGCTGGGACCGTCGTCTCCGGCAACCCTCATCTGCTTCCAGTTCAAAGGAGGTGACGGAGGCAGAGATAGAGGAGGATTAATACTGCTGGCTGTTGCCACGCAATTATCTCACCACCTCCCACCACACACACACACACACACACACACACACACACACACACAGACACGCGCATGTTGGGTTTTGCACACACAGTTACAGTGCTTTAACACCTCCCCCTGTCTTCCTTCCGGCACCTGTCCACCAGCACCTCCACATTCGTTTTCTTACACCTCGTCTGCATCCATATTCATAGAAGCCGCACTCAAGTCTAAAGTGCCTGTCAGAACCTCTCAGTAAATTACACACAGTGGCTGCAGAACCAGGCGGCTGCACACTTCACAAGCCTCAAGTGTCCCCGCTGTGACACCTGTTACACAAAAGCTGAAATCTGTGGGTGGCCATATGCAAATAAATGATCACCTCAGCATCATCGATAACTCTGTAGTGTTTCTCAAGAATCTGAAATTACACATGAACGTTTCTGCCGGCCCTCTCCCTCTTCAACTTTGCCCAGTCCATTAACCCTGCGTTAGATTTGAATACCTGTAATAATGGTACAGGTGGTGACAGCTGTAGCCTTGAAGCTCTAAAGCATGTTTTTTTGGTTTTTTTGGTTTTTTTTTATAAAACTACAAATTAAAACTCAGATGACAAGAATAAAAAAAAATCTAAACAGGTAACAGAATGTTTCTATGTGGATTTACTCGCTTTTGTGACGAGCCCCAAGTGGTCATTAGAGGAACAGCATCTGTCAGTCAGAGGAGCCATAACTTCTAGCCTTACCAGTATAACTCAAGGAAGAGTGGACACTATCCACAGAGGCCAAAATGGTTGTTTGTTTGTTTTAATACCCGCAAGTTCATCTCTGTTTTAAAGTTGTTCATTTTAACATACAAGTCTGTGGGGATTGACTCCGTTTTGAAGCCAGGCTCAGGTGGCCCTTACAGGAACTGCACTTTTTGGAAATTGATTTCATTTTTCTGCCCCGGATGTTTCCACTTGGTGACATCTGTTATCACCTCTCTATGAAACTGTGCAGGTTGTTTGAACAGTTTATTTTTTATTAAATTCATAGATTAATAAATAGAACTGACTGGATATGTCCACGTACAGGGATCTGTCTCCATTATATTGTGCACACGTTTATGTAATGAGCATTCGTCAGTTCCTTGATTTCAGACTATGATGTTGTTCCCATTTCTATATTAATATTAAAAGTTTGACAGCTGACAAATGTCATTTGACTTCAGTTCTGTCCTTTATAGATCTTATTTGTTTACAAAGTCAAATCTTTTGTAGCCTCATAGCACAGTTGACAGAGTTGGACTAAAATCTGGGAAAAATGCTTATTATTTGGCGACACTCAGCACTTGTTTTGTAATGGATGTCACCAGGAGTGAGGTTTCATTTCCAATTCATCAGTGAGATATTACTGCTCAGGACTCCGGGGAGGCAGCTCATCTCTCGTCACTGTGTAGGTGTGAAGTGCCGCTGGCTGAAGTGTCAGTGGTGTAACACCCGGACGGTGTCATTCTAGTCCCATCAGCTAGCTGCTAATAGGAAAGAAGCTGGGCCAGTGAAATGGCTTCTCTCACTTCCTGCTTGTGGAGTCATGAGGTCTCCGTTTCATTAATAACATGTGCATCTCTCCTCTTTAAGTGCTGGACTGGAGGATGACCGATCCAAACCATCCCATGAATGCTCTGATGCGTCTGAACCAGATCCACCCGGGCCTTCAGTACCGCCTGATGTCCCAATCTGGCCCAGTGCACGCTCCAGTCTTCACCATGTCCGTGGAAATCCAGGGAACCACATACCAGGCCACAGGGAACTCCAAGAGAACCGCCAAGCTCCAAGTAGCTCTCAAGGTACCAACACAGTTCAAAGAGCTGCATAAAAGTCACAGAAGTCTGGGGGTTGTATTTTAATGAACCTTAGATGGGTTGTCTGATAGTCATCGGTTAGCAAATGTCTTCTTTGGGACATGTAAACACCTCAAAATCCAGAGTATGATTTGTGCTTAATGTTTGAAAGCTTCAGATTGAGACAAACTAAAATGATGAACATCACTACCATTTAATTCTGCTCAGGGTCACGATGGGCTAGAGCCTATTCCTTTAGATACTGGGTTAACTGGGTTATCATATATAGATAGACTGATTGATTTATGGGGACTTGGGATTCCACAGCGCTAGCTCCATAAACACTTAGAAAGATTAAAAAACAAAACAAACAGGAAACATCACTCAAAGTGGATTTGAACTGTCCTGCAGTTCTTTTAGGCTCTAATTTCAAATTCTAATAGACATATAAGAGTTTTCAAACTGCTGAAAACTGTTTTAGTCTTCTAAGACTAAAAGGAACAAGAGAAATCATGAGAACAAAGGAAATCCGGTTTGTCATTAGTTGCAGAGACTCCACTAAAAGCAAAAGACGTAAAAAAAAATAAAGGAAAAGCAGAATAGGTTCACTTTAATATCAGCACAGGTATCAAGTTGCTTTCTCTACTTTTAAAATTATGACATCTGTAAGTGAAGCAAGTAAAAAGGGGTTCAGAGGGTTAACAACACCACTTTAGCCTCCAGTCCTGTGTCTGCCTGTTAGTTTGGTTTGTCAATAATTTTGTACTCGGGTGTTTAAAAGCTGAACATTAAGTTGGACAAAGAAACAGCAGCTGAAGTTTTCTTCTAAATCGATACGAGAACACACAATGTTCTTTTTGTGACAAATCTTTTATTGAACTAGAAGTTTGACTGCTCACACTTAGTCTTTTTCACACATATTTATTCATTCAGTTGCACTTTCACACTCTCAGCACAGCCAGTCTTTCTGTTCTTGTTGTTCGCTTTGCAGCCTCACTGCAGCAGCTGGGGTTTGAGTGCCTTGCTCAAGGACAGCTCAGTGACAAATGATGGATGTGAAAGCGTGACTCATCTCCCATTTGCGGCTGTCAGGACGTCACAAAAAGTTTATCCGCTACTTTTGTAATCCGATGACTGTCGTGTTGAATGCAGCAGGAAGTCGTGCGGTGATGAAATTTAAATGAACGTCCTCTGGCTGTTTTTGGTTTCGCTGCTGTCGTCCTCAGGCGCTGCAGGCTTTGGGCTACGTGCTCGGCAGCGATGGAGACGTGGACTCGCTGAGTGCCGACGAGAAGTCAGATGGCGAAGGGAAGAACGACAGGATGTCCACCAGCTCCAGCTCCACCTCCATCACAGACACACAGGAGGTGAGGAACACACACACACACAGACTGTGGCCTTTTGTGAAAAGTTCTTCCTGATTACAACACATCTATGAGGTTCATTAGAGATTCAACACAATAAAAATTCTTCTGCAGCTTTTCGGTCGTCCTGATTACAAAGACTGGAAACCTTGGATTTAAACATGTTCTGTGCAACTTTCTTTTCATGTATTACTAGTTTTTTTTCCTGTCATTATGTGAACAAAAATGTAACCTTCCCCGACTCTGTTGCCTCTGAGAGCCTGAAGACTGATTTCTATGTGAAGGACAAATTTTCTAAAAATCCAAAAGGCCGTCATGTTTCTACTCACTCCCGGATACCTCAATGCCTCTCTTAAAATCACCACCAAAATTCATTTCTGTTTTATTCATATGGCACCAATTCACAGCAGCAATCACCTCAAGATGCTTTCATCATAAAGTAAACCTCCGACAATTTTAGAAAGAGGATCACCTATATGGGGCAATTGGTGACTGGGGGAGGGAAAAACTCCCTTTTAACAGGAAGAGACCTCCAGCAGAGTGTGGGGAGAGTTTTGGTTTCACAACCACACTTAACTAATGTTAGGGATTACCCTGAGGTCAGCAAAACAGAAACATGTCATCAGGTATCAATAACATGAGCAACGTGAAAGCAAGTTTTGCTTAATCATCTATCTTATTAATTCTTATATCTGTAGCTCCGTTTGTCCCCTGCAGTCCCTTGGTTGTTGAGGTTGTGTCTCCTTTTTACTTGTAAATACGTGTGTGTGTGTGTGTGTGTGTGTGTGTACAGTAGGTTTACATACTTGCACACTCAATGAGAGTGAGACTTCATCACAGAGCCGCCCCCTCGCTCGTCACGTCTGGCGTCAAACCACTGACAATGGCGATGGTGAAAACACTCATCTTGGGACTTCAAAAACGTTTGGCGACCTCACAATGGTTATGCCCATGTTTTATAAAGAGCAGACGACCTTGCTTGTAGGTGTTGTGTGTGAAATATTAATCTCGATAGGTTTACAATCATTTTTTAAAAATGACAGATACAGCCATTTAAAATTGCTGCTCTCGGTCAGAGGTCAGCCGTCAGCTGCTGGGAGTCTGGCGCCATATAAATAAAAGTTAATTGAATTTCATTCTTTTGATAGCTTTCATTGTAAACCTCCTCATTCATTCAAATATAAAAACTTAAAGTTGAGTTTTGAAAATATAAAATAAATGGATAACAGTTTAGTCAGTTTGACCATTCAGACATGTTATACTGCAAATCACCGAAACTATTTCCAGTAAACATTTCTTCATTCATCCATTTCAGTCTAATCTAATAACATTAAAAAAAATATACAATTTAAAAGAAAATGAAATACAGTAAAATAATATTCTTACACACAAGTTTCCTCATAGATCCCAAACCAGATGTGGAGGTTATTTCTGAGACTGGTAGAACCTGATTTTTCATTCATATTTGTGGGACATACACCTGTTGTTGCATTTGTTGCGTCTCTTTCACAGCACAACTCCCACTAGGGCTTAAATACCTGGGACTCTCCACCAACTGCTCTGAGAACTTATTGGATAAGAGAGTGAAACATCTTCAAGGAACTTAAAGAAGTCCAGTCGCTTTTCTTTCTAAGCTCCTTGGATACTTTAATACCTTATTTATCTCAAAAGTTGGGAAATGATTTTGTTACAGAGTCTTTTAAAAAAATAGGTTAAGTAGATCAGAATACATTATGACAGGGGCAAAATATCTCACTGTATAAAGAAAACAGAAAAGAAGCAGCTTAGTAAAGTAAAGAAAAGATGAAAAACAAAAAGACTACATTTTCTAATTAGCTGTAATAGGCATTTGTATCTGTAAGCTGTGCAGCAAATACTGAATATCAGCAGCTTGTTCTTTCTCACTCTTCCAGCATGTAGGAGGTATACCTGATGTGATCGGGCTGCTTAGATAGCTTGTCTTACTTTGAGGAAACATGAGCTCTTGAGCACATTCGGGGGGATAAACCGGATGTAAAGCCTGCAGCTGATTCTCTCTCTCTGCATGCGTCTGCAGTCTAGAGCTCCTGGACCGATCCTGACGGTGGGAGGTAAGAACCCGGTGATGGAGCTGAATGAGAAACGCCGCGGCCTCAAATACGAGCTGATATCAGAGAGCGGCAGCAGCTACGACAAACGCTTCATCATAGAGGTAGGAAAACAAACACACTCACTGCTCCGCTCTGTCTCCGATGTCTTCTCTTATTAGGAGCAGATGAACGACAGAATGCGTTTTATGTTCAGAGCTTCCTGTATATGAAAACAGCTTTAAATGCCAGCAAACGCAGCCGAACATGAAACTATTTTAGTCCCTGTAAAATCGCTGCTGTAGTTTGTTTTCTGCTTGCTTTTTAAGGCTATATGTTGTTGCAGTGCTTTATGCAAGAAGCTCTGTGTTTCTTTATGTGGCGATGATTTCCTTTGGCATTAACAACAAAAGAGCTGCATATGGAGATGTCTTATTAAGAAACAAAGGTGCTCCAGAGAAGATGTTAACGACAGGTGTGGGACTGAATTAGTTACATAGCAGTTACTTTAATTTCCAGTTTCTCCCTTGTCGATTAAGTCATTACTAAAACAAAAGAAGAGCTTTTTCAAAGTGGTGCTTCAGGAAAAGAAGGTTGTTTTTGACTTTTTATAGATTAAGCTGGTTGGCATAATCTATAATAGCGTGGCATAATTTATTAGATTTATTGTAACATTGATAATGAAAATCTGTATGTTTCTATTATATGTAAATATAACAGAAAAATGTAAATTTAATATGTAAATTTGTTTTTTAAATTTTAAGAAAATTCATTTATCTTAAAAAACAGGGCCTTAACTGCTTTTACAGTCTACAGACATCAGGCTTAATCATGCTAACATGCTTTAAAAGGGGATTTAAGGAAGCAGGAGTTAATTGTTTTAAATAAAATTCTAATATTGCAATTTAAAAGTTGGATAAACAGTTTACTGCACTGTATGTTTGCTAGCAACAAAATAAAGAAATGCAAATTCAATGAGAATCAGATATTTTTAATCTAAGTACTGCAGCTGTACTGAAGCCATGTTGTGTTTGTTCAGAATGTGTTTTATATTTTTACATGATGGGAATCGAGGCAGCCCGCTCAAATTCAAGCATTTTGTTTTTCTTCTTTCTTTCGAACATAAACTTTTTCTCTAACCATCGGGGAACAGCGTTTTGTTCTTATTAATAAAGTTATTGTTGAGTCGATCTTGTACACAAATCCAAGTGGTTTTTTTGTTCAGACTTCAGTCTTTAGCAGGAGGAACACTGTTAATATGAGCTCTCATCTCTGTGTGCGATAACAGGTTGAGGTAGACAAGCAGGTTTTTCGGGGAACGGGTCCCAACAAGAAAGTAGCCAAAGCCAGCGCTGCTCTCGCCGCTCTGAACAGCCTGTTCTCCGGCTCTAAATCTACGACCAACAAGAAGAAACGGCCAAACCCTCCAGTGAGTAAAACATTAAGGTTCTCAGAATGACTTTCAAATTAACGTCCTGCATTGTGTTTGTGTGTGAATTGGTGTCAATGTCTGGGAATAATGCCACGCTTCACAGGGAATTAAAGGTATAAATAGAGTTGAAATAACAGGAAACTGCCCACACTGGAAACCAGATATTGACAGATGAGACAAATCAGAGAGTTTTAAACTTAAATCAGTCTTTTTCCTTTTAGCAGTTAGATCAGGATATGAGTAAAATGTTGATAAATTCCCAGTGAAAGAAAACATGTATTGTTCTTACTGTGGTCTATTTTTTGTGCAGCCAAAGCGACCCGTGGCTTCGGTCCTCACCCTCCCAGCCCTTGCTGCCAGACCTCCGCGGGTCCCCATTATCCCCAGAGCTCCCTACATCAGCACCCCACCCGCACATGGATACATCCCACCAGGTGAGTCACACAGCAGTCACATCATTGTTTAACATGTCCGTTACATATACCAAGGGGAAAATTAATAAATCAATACTCCTTCATTTGACTGACTGTTATTAAGCTGTACAAACCTGCGTTATACTGAATGATCTTTGATTCAGTGTTCAGGATTTACACCAGAGTGTAAAGTGTTTTAATTAGCTTCCTCTTGCTGTTAGCCTTCCGTATAAGAATCTGGAAATAAAATCAGTCCCCTACAAAACTCTTTAAGCATCCAAAACAAACAACCTTTATTTGCCACATACACAGTTATACAGGGTACAACATGTAGTGAAATTCTTGCGTCCGAGCTGCAGACATAGCCACGCCATTCCAGGGCTTGGTTTTAAGCACGGGGGGTCTAGCCAGGACCCTTACTAGATACCGGGTGGGAATTGAACTCGTGACTCCTGCTCCAAAGGTGTGTAGTCTTACCACTACACTATCCAGTGTCCAGGTCCAAGAGAATGGACCAGATTAGCACCAAATATTTACCCAGAATAAATTTGAAGGACCTATCTCAAGTAGTTTTCTAGATAATGGAATTTTAAAATGACCTGTCAAGAAATTGCTGCTTAAAATGCTTAACAACACCTCACCCTGATTTAGTTATTGGAGAAAACTAATGACAGCCTGGACCCAAAATTTTGTATAATTCATATTAAGACATGTCTTTCCCAAGATTTCTTTCAGGCAAATTCATCATGGCCTGGTAGGATTTTTTTTTTTTTTTTTTTTTTGATGAACTGACATGACCCTTGTGTCCACCAATTACAGTAGATTAGATCTTTTTTTTCCCCATTTGAGAGTAACTTTAGCCATAATTCGGTGCTCTCTCACTGGTAAATACACACTCGTGTTCCATCTGCGCCTCGCAATTAAAGCTGTAGCAGATTGATAGTGCTACATTAATTGAGTGCAACATTGAATTGCCCCCCAGTGCTGTACAAAGCTGCTCAGATTAACAAATTTTCTGGCGAGGTTCATAATAAAATGGCAGCTGAGCAGACAATCTACAAGGGAAAAAGGGCTGGAAGCACAACAGTTTTTAATATAATTCAACATAGATGTAGGTGAAAACTATTGCTGAGATGATGATAATAGATTACAAAAGCTGTGGGTGATACAGGTGTGTATATATAGGTGCTATTTAATGATAACATTTGATTTATTTTATCCCCCCGCAGGTTTTGGTGCTCCTTATGGTTACAGCCCTGCAGGCGCCCTCCCTGCTTACGGTAATTTCCCAGTTTCACTTTCGATCCTTAATCCATCCATTTAATCTATTCCATCACCCCAACATTTGAGTTTCTTTTTCTTTCTTTCACTCTTCCTCAGGTTTTCCCTCCAGAATGCCCTCAGTAGTTGTCCCAGTCATCAGAGTTCCCACAGCATACCCCGTCACCCACCTCTACCCCTATTAGGACTCTCCCTCACCCACTTCACAGGAAGTCACTTGTTAAAGGAATATCCTGACTTTGGCTGTGTATTCACGACACAAACCCAACCCTGCAGTCTACAAACCTTTAAGCATCAAATCAGGCAGTGGGATTTTTGTACAGCATTCATCCTCTGGGCTAAAACAGTTTCACAGTCATGTCATTACTATCCATGTGAACACAGAGTTTGACAAAAAAGCTCTGTATCATTAAATCATTACGCAATCAAAAGTTCAGCATTTAATGAGCAGAGTATGGAAGACTGGTGAGGTAAATATGACAAATTAAACAGCCCTACATGTCCTGCTGGGTAATACATCCAGCAGAGAACACAATAATACAGTGTAGTTTGTTTTTCTTAAAACTTACTAAACAAAAATATATTATCCACTTAAATGTCATTAGTATTATGAGGCGCAATAAACAATAATTAATGACCATGGTTGAGTTTCCTATTGTGGGAATTTCTGTATAGGACGACTACATGATTATCGGTGAGAGTTTATGCAGTGGGGAAAAAAGCAACTGGTTCTAATACATCATCCTACAGTGTTCCTAAATTATTTTAATGATCCAAACATTCCCTGTAGGATTAAATTAACAGGATAGTGATATATTTAGAGGCTCTTATTTTGTTCCCTTCGATCTAAAATGTACTGAAGATGGCTACTGCAGAGAATTAAATATGACATGAGCATTACAAGGAGCTGAAGTGAGACTACTGAAAATACGATGCAGTAAATATGTAAATAAATACATTAAATGTTTAGAAGGGATCTAAAAATACATTTAACTAAGTATTAAGTATCTACAAAACTAATGTAATATACTAGCAGGTAGGTTACTTAAAACTAAATACATAAATTCAGATTTTTAGGGAACTAAATTAGCAACAACTACATACGGATGATGAAATGGCTCACTAAAACTAACTTTTAGCAAAAGAAACACAGATGACAAAGTATACGATGGAAATATTCAATAAAATGTCATCTAGTTAAATTATTTATTTATTTATTTAATTTCCCTAAAGTTTACCATATTCTATTTGATTTAATAGGTTTAACTACTCGAGGGAACTAAATTAAGACCAGGTATAAAGTGACTACAAAGTAGCAAACTAAAATTGCTGATTTTTTTTTATTACATTTTTTATATATATTTTGAAAAAAAAGAGTATCAAATATTCAATGTGGAAACTAAAAATAAATCTGGAGGGAACCAAAGACCTTTCAAATCTAAGTAACTACTAAATACCAACAATATGGAGCTATACCGTGATTGTAAAGAACCAAAAGAGCCAACACCACACTAAACATACAATAATTCGGCGTCCATAATAGAGTAAAAAAAATCAGTCGTTGTAGGGAAATGAATAATTATAAACATACTTTGTTAAATTAAAGCATGTCCTGGAGGTGAAAGTGATCAGAGCTTCTTTGTCAAAAGGCTATGTATTCCTTTAACAATCATTCATATATGTGAATGTTGTTTTGTGTTTTCTGCAGATGTTTTGTTTCTGTTAGAGAGGAAAAAAAGACAGGTTTACAATATTCGGTTGCACTGAGAAATATTTTCCTTTCGTTTGGATATCGAGTGTCCGAGTTTACACTTACTGTTGAGTATGAGCCATTTTGTGTTGAGTTCAAATAATTTCTTCTCAGAGAGCTGTTTTATGTTTGTAGGTAATATTCTTTTTAAATAAATTAATATTTTTGTCAACAACTGATTAACTTGTGGTCCCCAGTTTGTTGCATGCTGAAATTTCTAATTAGTATATTGTATTAGTCACACTAATTACTCTGTTACAGGACAGGCTTTCTTGCCAAATATGTGAAACATTTAGTTTTTCCCATGCCGATGGATATTCATCCCATCAACCAATGTATGGTATTGCTACAAAGCCCCTGGACACC
Source organism: Perissodus microlepis (assembly GCF_051167445.1). Classification (NCBI taxonomy): domain Eukaryota; kingdom Metazoa; phylum Chordata; class Actinopteri; order Cichliformes; family Cichlidae; genus Perissodus; species Perissodus microlepis. The sequence goes on from NC_140472.1 coordinate 32,308,933, forward strand.
ACAACCGACAGGCGAACTGGAGGGTGCTGACAGTCCGTGGGTGATACTGGTCACAGAGAGGTTTACAGTGCTGCATCAGATCCCGTCTTTATTGAAGCAACGTCTTTGTGATCAGTCTCACCTAGCGGCAGTCAACAACCACCCAGTTTCTAGCAACTAGTGGCAGGGTCGACCCCAACTGCTACTGGAATCTTATATGTCAAAACGTGGGTAAGAAATAATTGTAATGTATTGAACATCCACAGTCAGGCAAATATGACCTGAAGAAACTTTGTCCTGACTTGGGTAATAGAAATTCAAAACATACTCACCTATTCCATCTAAGAAACCCTTAAACATGACCTCAAGTTTATCATAATTGTTACATCCAATTTTCATAGCTCTGGCTTTTGTTAGCATCATATTTTAAACTTTCAAGGCCAAACAGATTTTTTAAAAAAATATGAAATCTGTCTTTCTGCAGTATTTATCAACTCAAAACCTTCTCATAATTTGAAGATAAAGTTCACCCGGTGCCTTCAGAAAAGAAGCCTTATTATCTTTGACATTGGCTAAGTGAAGAATCTCAAGATAATTATTCATTTGAAGCTTCTAAAATTCATTATTTAAGGCTTTGTGTCAGAGGCGTGAAGGTTTTAGTCCTTGCAGTACATACAGAACAGTTGTTAGTTAATTAACTGTTAATATAGCAATAGCTTTAATACCTGTTATCCTGCTCTAATGTGCACAAGTCTTAAAAATAATTAAATTAGATTTCTAAACAATGCTAGTAAAGCCATGTCTGCAGTAATCTCTAATGCTCTTTCTGCCTGACTTTACATCGCGGTCACCAAGTGCAAGGTTTTAATAGGTTTCTCTATTTATCTCTAGGTTTCCCTGTTTAAAGGGCTTGCATCCAATCATGCATGCATTGAATCTACTTAATTCTTCTGGCCTTTAACAATCCTGAGAGCCAATAAAGCTTCCTCTAAAAACAGCAGCACCCTGAATGTTAGGGATCCGTGTCCTGCTGTGCTCACGTTACAGGTTAAATTGATGACACTGGATGTTTTGTTTGTTTGTTTGTTTTTGTTAAACTGACTGCAGAGAGAAGAAAATATCTTAAAGGTGGAGTTTTAATGAACTGCATTAACACCATTTAAAAACCAAAACTGTTGCACTCGATGAGTTTTAATCCCCTGGGGCTTGTTCCAGTAAGTGAGTTTAGTTTGATAAACTTGTGATGAAGGAAACTCTGGGTTTTCTGCTCCTGAAGGAGAGCTCACATTCTGGGTAAGTTTCTACGACAAACTCCCTGAGGGCTCCACCGTGAACCTGCTCAGGCTGAAGCAACTGTCTCACATTCATTTCCTCACTCATACAGTTGATCTCCAAGCCCGTATCCTTGATCAACTACAGTATAGAAAAAAGTGCAGTTAGGTTCACTGCTTACACTGAATCAGGAAGAAAACCTTATCGCCACCTACAACATATTAAGACTTTTATTCATACTTTGACTTTACTAGCATAAAGTAAAGCCCTGCATTATTCACAGGTCTAAATAAGCTTCGTTTCTCTTATACTATGCCTCAGTGCAGCTCCCCAATTTATCCTCTGTGTTAATGAGCAGTTCAACTGTTTAACACATCAATGATACAAATTAAAGTCGACTAAAACACAACATTTCCGAATTTTGTGCTGCCTCTGTTTTCTGTGCTGAAAGCGTCTCTCTTGCGACTTTCTGTTTGGAAACTCGTTAAACTCTGGTCAACCAAGACAACCTCTTACGTTCTAATTTAAAAATACTGCTGGATAAACTTCCTGTTTTGACGGTCCCCTCTTCATGACCATCATGCTACAGCTACCTGTGTCTCCACACAAATCTGCAGAATCAGACGGTAACATATGTTTATAAAACATGGAGGTAACTTCAACGTCTAAAAAAATGAAGCCAGCCTGGAAGTGCCTGTATTCTTTTTAATGGCCAGCAGGGGGCGACTGCTCTGGCTGCAAAAAAAGAGGCAACTCTCTTGTTTTGTGAGAAAGTACATTACTACAGTTGTGAAGGAGGATTATCCTAGGTATGCTCATTGGCTAACTAGCTACACTAAGATGAAAATGGTAAAAACACTCTGCTCGAGGCGTCATAGAGACCTCATTAACCATTGGGTGACATCCTAGTAGCTGTGTTCGTCTTTTATACCGCCTAAGGGCAGGAACAGCTCGACTAGCAAAATGGTGATCCACAAAGCTCCAGCTTTTGCTGACAGAGGGTGGACCATAACCCTTGATATGACAAATTCAGTGGCTGGTAGGCAAGCTAGCTTTCAGAGACAGTAACCAACTGTGGCCACAAGATGGCAGTAATTTTCAGATTGGATATAGGCTGAGATCTGCTTCAGAACAGCAGCTTTTGGTATGGACTTATTCTCAGTGGATTTATGTTTATCTACTCTCAGAAAAAAAGCCTTCCATTAGCTGATAATGATTATTTCCTAATCATGTTAACCCTGCCTGTCTCCTCTCTGCAGGCGGCCTGTACATCGACAGTGCCTATTACCAGCCGCAGACCATAGCCACACCTATAATCATCCACCTGGGCCCTCAGGATCTTTTCTGACCCTTCCAGTCCACAGAGGAAAGACACAGCAACAAACTCCAACCTCCCGTTGAATCCCTCACCCTTATTAAACACTGTCAGCGCCCCTGGATTACAGCGGCACAGCTCTCCCAGGCTTCTCCTTCAACAGCAGCAATATTGAAAGCAATATAGGAGAAGGAAACGCCCCGGGCAACGCTCTAACAGGTCCAGGTCTGGTTTTTGGGGAACAGGAGGCTACGGTCGAGACTCACTTTTTTCTGTCTCAGAAAATGTCAATAAAACACGAAGCAATACCCCTGCTGCCTTCGGGAATCTCAGCGTGTCCCAAAGCAGCTCGACTCGAAGCGCTATTTCCAGTCCAGCTGCTGAACTCAAACAGGCCATCAGCACATTCACAACAGTGTGACCTACTGTAAATATGACATTTACTATCTGTACATATGGATGTGTGTGTTTTAAATATATATATAAATATATATAAACATGTTAATAGATTTGAATATGTAAAACCCAACATTTATAATCTGAATGTAAATACACTAGTGACTTAAGTAGGTTTGTATTTAAAGCACTCTCAGATATGATATCTATAAATATTGAAACTTACATTTTACAAATTGTCTATAATGCTGTATTGCTATGTTGATTCTATATAATCCCAAATTTAACATTATTGCATATAGTAGATTAAGTAGTAATTTTCCAATCTGATTGTCTTCATGTTTTCCATCTCTGCTGGTATGGTTCAATCAGTGGTTCCCAATATATGGGATAAGGACCCATAAGAGGTCACATGGCAAGTTTTTAAATAGGCAGTTTAAAGAAGTTTATTCTAAATCAACATTATTAAATCCTTAAACTGGATTAAATTTAATTCACATAGTGTCTATTCACAACAACAGTGGCTTATACTTTGTATAATATTAGAGATAAAACGGCAACAGACAGATAATCGACTATGAGAAACACTTGGAAACAGTGGTAAGGAAGAACTCCCTTTTGTATACCATCTACATCTATCTATATACGTACCATCTGCATTCATTCAAATATAACCCCAAGTAAATAAAGTAGTGCTCTCAGCGTTAATCTCGTTAAAATGGCGTTAACGCCTTAACCGCATTAACGCGGCAAATCTCCGTTAGCAAGTTAGCGTGGATCGCACTGTGCGTGGGGCTTCACGGCGTTAATGTGTTAGCGTGGTTAGCGCGTTAGCGCCGTGCAGCCCCAAGCACGGAGCGATCCGCACTAACTCGCTAACGGAGATGTTAGCGCCATAACTGTGTTAATGTGGTTATGGCGTTGACATCATTTTAACAAGATTAACGCTGACAGCGCTAAAATAAAGTCTCAGCTTAAAAATCAAAACACTCCAAGGGACTCTCGTTCTGAAGTACATCAAAGATGCCTGTTATTCTCATGGCGTGGTCATGTTCAATGAAAATTCTTTGTGTTTTGGCAACAAGCCTTCATCAGGAAATAGTACCTCTTTGCTACTTCCACTAATAAGAGTCTTTGTTTACTAAAACAATAGCAAAGTTCCATTGCAAAGCACATAGCTGCCCAGGCGCTGCACTGGGTGAATGGGTTAAATGCAGAGGAGTAATTTCCCTATGGGGACTAACATATACACACAACCTGGTGTGAAGGATATTCCACCAATAGGAATCTTGGAACCTGGATGAGGCGTACAAAAGGATGTCCACATAAAAATACATCTTTGGATCAATAAGGACAATCTACGGGTCATCAACCTGGACATCCAGAACCCATCCAAATTTCAGGTTTTGGAACGGACCACTTCGTTCTTTACATACAAAGAAGCAACAAATAAAGAAGACGTACACAAACACAAGCTTCGATTTATAAATTACAGACCAGCAAACACCTCGGCCTAAATGAGGGCTTTCTGTAGATGTGAGTCCTTTTTGGAGATTCCTATTGCTAGAAGATTCCTGTTGGTCGCATATGACTAGAGAAAAGCGACCGTTTCCATCCCTCTTTCTAATTTTCCCAGATTGCACATCATCGACTTCTCTCCCCACGTCCCTCCCACCAGCGATTCAAGCGGGGGAGGCGATGAATGGAAACGACAACAACTACAACCCATCTACTGCCGAATTTATGACCTCAGATGTAACTGTGCTCGTGACATGTTTTATATTTAGGGCATTGCATCATGTTGTGAATTAAATTCATAATATGATGCAATGTGACAGGATATCATACCTTTTTTTCAAAAAATCTCACACACAAAGGCTGAATGTTTGATCCTCTTACATAACTGACACAACATATGAATAAAAAGATGAGTTCTCCTCTCTCCATGTTCTTCATAGTCCAGCTATGTGCCATGCTTCTTTTATAGTGAAGGTAAAAACATCTCCAAGGATATGTCTGTGCATCCTTAATCACAGCTTCTTCCTGTGCCTCAGCCTGTCCTCTCTCCTCTGTCCTCTTGATGCATTTTAGGAAGTGAGACATCCCTCAGCTTGGAGTACTGAGATTGATTCAGGGTCACAGCGAGGAGGACAGGGAAGACGAGGAGGCACAGATTAAAGCCTCATTAAATCCTGCTTGCTTGTGGAGTTTGTATGCCAAAGAGCATTAGAGTATTGGAGGTAAAACATGAGCATGCCATGTGAATAAAAGCATTTCAAGTCATTTTTAAATCTATATCTGCCTTCCAAACTGCAATTCAAACAAAAATGACCTAAATGAAGAAAGCACTGCACCCCAAACGCACTCTAAACACGTCTCAGTCTTATGCCAGGCTTACACTGTGCGATTTTTGGCCCATTTTGAGCCGATTTTTGAGTCGTGCGACCGTTTTGGCGATCGGCCCGATTTTGGCCTTCATCGTGCGTCGTGCATCGTGTAGTATACGTGGGGTAACGAGAAGCGATTAACACCTCACGACCAGCTCCCGATCATCAATCGCTTGGTCGGGAGGATTTCAAACCTGTTTGAAATCCTCGCGACCGTCGTGAGGGTGTCACCGCAGTTTCTCACACTGTGCACGCGCAAACACAAATGTCAGCGAAAAAGACGGCGCATCACGGCAGTGCAGCATGTGATCTGGACACAAGCGATGGAGGCACTTGTAGAACTTTGGAAAGCTCATCCGAGCCTTTTCGATGTGGCCTCACAAAATTATCACGACCACAACAACCGTGAAAATAGTTGGATAGACACTGCTGCCTGATCAGTGTTTTTCATTAGCAATTTAGCAAAGTTGATGGCGGTGGTGTGCGTGTCTGTGTGAGTGAAAGACAGAGAGGGAGAGCGAGCGACAGAATTTCTGTTATAACCTTCATTTTATGGACGCACAGTGTGAGCATTCAGGTCGCATCAGAGCATCGGGCCGTATAGTGTGAGACCTGCATCGTGACCTACGAACTTCTAACCCCTGCGAGTCAATCGTACAGTTTGAGCAGGAGCTGAATCGCGCGACTGAAAAAAAAAAATCGCACAGTGTGAGCCCGGCATTAGGTGAAAATTTTGGGAACCACTGGTTTCAAACGTTTGTAGATTTTCCTGAAAGAAAAGGTCCACAAGCTTGTTAACAGTGCCAATTCAAAATTCTAATATAATTATAATATTCTGATATTTATCACAGTATACATATTAATGGGGTGCAACGATACACAAAATTCATAGTTCGGTTCGATACTTTGGTGTCACGGTTCGATATTTTTTCGATACAAAAAAATGTTCATGCTTTTTTAATTTGTCATTTATTAAAATTATAAATATATATTTTAACTCAAACGTACAGTTTTTAAATTTAATGTTGCTGAAACAACAAAGGGATAAAATAATAAATCTATCTGATCGAGGAATCACTCATATTTGGAAAAGAGAGTTTATTACAGAGAAATGGCTCTTTCCAAAAATAAAAGCTATACTATACGCTTCTTCTGGGCTACATTCTCAGCAGCATATTAAACATATCAGGTCCCCATAAGGAGAATCATGTGCTAACGGCTGTCTAAATGACTCGGGTAAAGTTTGTAGCATGCCTGCTTGTTGTTTTTGTCTGCTTCCACTTGTCATTGCACTAGGATGATGTCGGCGTAAATGTGCAGTCATATTCATTGTGTTCCCACTAGTGCTGTCAGCGTTAATCTGAAATGACGTTAACGCGACAACACGGAAAATCTCCGTTAACAAGCTAACGCGGATCGCCCCGTGCTTGGGGCTGGACGGTGTCAACATGTTAACGAGCTAACTGCGCTAACGCACTAGTTCCCACCATGTAATTGAGCATTGCGTGGCACATTCGACATACTGTTTTACTTTTGTCCATGACGCGCATACCATCAGGGTCATACTTCACATGAAGACCAAAATAGTTCCAAAGGCCAGATCTGAATGAGGGTGGGGGAGGTTCAATTTGCCATGTTGCAACGAGCTTAGCTTCTGTCTTGCTAGCTTGTGCTGCGCTCAGTGGATCTGTGCTCAACAGTGTAGCCTAGGCGGAGTAGTCGAACGCAGATCCACTGAGCTCTCAACACAGACAGCATCGTCAGAAGAAAAGTTGATAAAATAGATTAAAAATTTTGTATTGTTCCATACATATGCGTACCGAACCGAAAGCACTGTATCAAACGGTTCAATATCAATACGAGTATTGATATTGAACCCCTAATATATTTATATTTATATTTATATATATATATTTATATATATATATATATATATATATTTATTTATATTTATTTAAATTTGCATGTTACCAATGGCATCACCATCAAAATTGTGCCAGACATTTGCTGCATTGGTAGTGTGCATTAAATTCTTTTTATTTAGCGTGCCAGCCAATGAAAAAGAAGAAGAAAAAAAAACAAATAAATCAATGTCAGTGATTTGCTGTAGGTTGTTAGCTTTACTTTGATAAGCACAGATGAAATACAGTTTCCATTGTTCTTCAGTTACAGGTTTTTTTTTTAACTTTTATTTAACCGGGAAGTGAAGAGTGAGTTTCTTAGGCCGATACAGGGAGCATTAATCTAGTAAAACATGCAAACTGCACAGAAAGACCCAACACATGTTTGAAGCCAGCAGCATCTGTGCTAATCACTGAGCCACCGCGCTCCTCATTAAAACCAATGTGAGCAGCAGTCAAGCGCAAAGTAGCACTCTGAAGCTGCTCCAGTTCTAAATGATTGTAGCAAGGATGCAACAATCCAACATTTTCCAGTTCACGTTTCCAGTATGACACCTTCAGGTGTTTGTCAATAGCAGCACCACTCTGTTACCAGTGTTTAAATGAAACAAGGGCTGGGAAATCATTTCTATGGCATCATCAGGCTTGACTCGAGATGTGAGTAAAATAAAATGTAACAAATAAATATCTAACAAAAGACAAAAGCGTAAATGAAATGTTATCACTCGTGCTTACAACACACATCAGCTTTCCAAGAAGTGTAGCAGCTCACAGCTGATCGCAAGTGGACTCTGTATTTGGATTGGATATTGGTCAGATGTGAGGTCATCTGTTAAATTCATTTCGACTCAGACTACTTGTTGCGTCCCTAGGTTATAAATACTCATTATCGTATAGACATTTCATTACCATGTTTTAGCTGTATACCAGAAACTATGTATGGAGGCACACAGGGCTACAGATGTTAATAGAACAGTGACTAGCTAACGTCAAGAGGTACCTAAAATATGCTTAAATTAACCAGTTTCTGGGGCAAAAAAAACTCTTCAAGACAATTTAGCAAATTTGGTGGGAAAAACAACTGAGAGACATTTTTAAAAAAATAAGTTACAGCATCAGAACAGTTTGATTTAAAAGAATGAAACATTTCTCAAAGCAGCAGCAGATCATATTACATTTCTGGTGACTGGAAGCACAACTGTCTCAAGCAATATTCAACTCAGGAACATCCAAACCATAAAAAACAAAACAAGAATGCAAACTTGATCTGATTATTAGATGTGGAAATTCTCTACAGTGTAACTGCAGAAGGGATGAAACAATGTTCTGACGGATTATATTACAATGAATGCCACTGTGGATACAGTGGCATTCATTGTAATATCCAGATTGTTGTGTTGAATGTCTCTGGTAGAATGTAAAACATGTACAACATTTTTCCTTCTTGTGCAGATGATTTATCAGCATTATGTATCCAAAAGATGAAGAATTATTAAAATGATGTTTTTTATTTCATTTTTCAGTTTATAATTTAATTCAGAATTAATTTTAAGGTCTAAGTTTAACTTTGAAGATTTACTTTTGGCTTTGGACATGAGAGTGATATCATGAACGACGCCTTTAGAGTGTTAAACGGTAACAAACCTGCCACCCGTCGCTGTATGGAAGTTCATTAACAACAAAAGTATAAAACCACAAAATGTGACCAAGTTTATTAAATTCAGTGTATTTTAAACCTGATAGGCCAGCACTACTCACTGGGTCAAAATGCGAGTAGAAATTGCTTCATTATCTCACGACATTATATAAAGCAGGCTTAACAGTTTGCAACTTTTACATGTCAACATCTGTATTTACAATTCTCAAGATTTTTTTAATAACACCTTATCACAACCACTATGAATAAAGTGTGTATTGGTAGTTAATTATCTTCAATTAATAGTTATTTACGGCTAACAAAAATAATAATAATTTGAGTTGGGTAATGGTTTCTGTAACCAAGCTGCATTGATCTGTCCGATCAAAATAACGTAAGATTGTGAACTTTTGTCCTGTTTCTCTTTGCTGCTGATTATTAGTGTTATCAACTTATCTGCTGCTCTCAGTCAAACACAGACACACATTCAAGAAGTGTATTAATAAGTTATTAATATAGTTTCCCCACAAAAGAGTGTCAAATATAAATATAAGATAAAAATGTAATATATTAACATGTTATATTAATAATCCAATTAAATACTATTAATTGTGCAAATAAGTTCATTATTTTTAATTTTTCAATGCTAAATTAATTTTTAATTAACTTACATTTATTTACACTTTTTAAAATTATTATTATGTTTATTTTTCCATTCAAATGTATCTTTTCTTCACATTTTGGATTAATTCATTCATTTACCTATTTATTTATATATTGTCACATTTCTCCTTCATTAAGCAAAAGAGGCACTTTTTGTTTTCAAATGTATTTTTTTTTTTAATTTGAAATTGGAAATTATTTTCAAATTAATTTTAAAACATTGTTTTCATTCATTTCTTTTTTTTTAAATTTCATCATTACTTTTTTATGCACTTAGAGCTGAGGCACTTATGTAATCCATTTGAGAACAAGTCCAAACTCAGAGTATTCAGTCATATGTACAGCATTTCATAATTCCCTATACCAACCCTAACCTGATCACATCTGCAAACACACCTTAATAACTGTGTCTGCAATCTCTCTTGGAGTGGAGTTCTGCAGTCTCTTAAACTAAACTGAAATCTTGGATTGAAATTCCTCTTTTTTTTGTCATTCTTGAACTTCCATACAGCTCTGCAATCCGGATTTCTTGTATTTAATGTGCAAAATGAAAAATGTTTTTCTGATTTGTGACACCAAAGCAAAACACAGAAATTGATTAAAAGTGTAACATGAATAGAAGAAAAGGGATAAAAGGAGTTGTAGAAATGTGTACCAGTTGTTTGCTTCTAACCTCTTTTTCATCAGGGCGAGCGCTCCCCAAGTCACGCTCAGCTGCTGCGGAGCTAATTACATCTGAGAGAAGAAAAAGAGTGAAAGAAATGTCTGATTACACACTGAGAGAATCAGATAGCAGCACAAAACAAGACATTTAAAGCAGCTGTTTGTATAAAAAGCTGCAGCACTTAATGAGAAGAAATGTGTAGAAAGAGTGTAACTCTGCAGGATGCTTATTCGGTCTCCAGTATCCCACCGATGTTTCCTCCATCTCACCTCGATGCTACATGACAGCCAGGAGACTAAAAACAGACTTAACACATTTTAATTTTCCACTGAATTAAAAATCAGTGTTACTGCTGTCGAGGTAACGTTCAGTTTTATTACAATCACTGATCAAAGTCAAAGTGTTGATGTTTTCACCTGCTGATTCATGTCTGAAATGTTTATGTCTCTTTTAAATAAACTTTAATTTCCCCTAAGGCAGCACTTTGTTCCGCTTTAGTGAAATTGCACACGTCACATAACACATATTGATAAAAACTGTAATACTTCTGAGGCTTTTCTCTGTTTTTCATCATGTGGAAAGTTATGAAAGCTTGAACTGATGAAAAACTCAGTTTAAGAAATGGATGTAAAGATACTGAGGGAAAGAAAAAGAAAAAAGTCACAGCAACAATCTGGATTTTCACTGGATAAAACCCCTGAAAAAGATCTAGGCTGGAATGAAAAGTGGAGTAAGTGTGCAGGTGTTACCAGTCCTGCTGTGTTTACAGTCAAGAGTTTCTCTTCGGGTTTGCACTTCTGAAACCAGAAGTCCAGAAAATCTGAATTCTTGACTATTAAAATAAAAAACTTGACCTTTGTGACTGCGATTTCACCGCAGACAGCAAACATATGCAGAGAGAAATCATCAACTATCTGTGTACACTTATAAAAGTTAACTAAAAAAACTAAAACTACGTTTTAAAAAATAATAATAATAAAAAAAATACTAGGGTTGATAATATCAGTTTTTGTTTATTGTGGCAAACTTTTTTTGCAAAAAGATTAAAATAAAATACAAGTCAGAGGGAGGCCATGAAGACCAAAACGAATAACTTCACAATGACTTACGGTGTGATGCAATAAATCGTTATTGCCTCCATTTTTGCAGCTCATGCTTCTTCCCCGTGTACCAGTTTGTGTCCGTGCACAGGAAGGTGAAGATTCTCCAGTTTGAAGGGGAAAATTGTCTGCATTTGGAGCAATGATGGTGGCATATACGTGCAATTTTTAAAGTATTTCACGACCATCTGGTTCTGTTGTTTGCAGCAGAGGATAGAGTGTTAAAGAATGGCACAGACTAATGCAGTCCTGAACGTGAGATTTTTGGCACAGTGTGACATGTGCTGTTTACATCCAGTATATGCAGTCAGCATTCTGAGTGCTGCTTCTTAAAACCACCATGAGCCGGAGAAAAGCCTCGACGTCAGCCACCCTGAGTTCCCCTACAGCCGACCTGCAATCAGAGCTACAGTACGACACCTCTGCGTGAGATTAAAGCAGTGGTAAGGGATTGGTGGGGTTTTCTTTTTCTTTTTCAGTGTGAGGTGGAAGCATGCAGATGCAGACGGTGAGGATGGTATCAGATGGAGATCCAGATCCTGCTGGTATTTTTAGCTTTGAGAGAGGAGCCAGAAGGTGTTGGATTACGCAACGTGGGAACATGCCACCCTCACTGATGGCAGTTTGTCATCTTATATGAGCACTGAGGACCACGATGCAAGGAAGTATACTGCTTATTTATGTTCTTAAATAAGAAACATCGGCCCAGAGCATGAAGAACAATGTAAAACATTTTGCTCTAATATTAATAATAATAGAAACATTCTTACTGTTGTTGTTGGTTAAACTTTCACACTTCAACTATAATTTTGCAGACAGAAACTGTACATTATATATATGCACCAAGTTAATGCCATCAGTGTGTCTGTGTGTGTTTGTTTGTGCTGTTTTTTATTGTTCGGTTCATCAGCAGTCAGCGTCCCTTTGTCAACACCCCTGATTTTTTATTATGAAACATACTAATACATATTTTTTTGTCCCATAATTAAGTGATAACTATAGTTATATATCTTAGTTCAAAGAAAAAAAAAAAACCAGTCATACAATAATATTTTATTTGGATTTTTTTCATGAGATCAGAATGAAATCAGACACTGAGCTTCAAAAATCTTCTCACAGGACTTTTTGAAGGTGCAGGCTGCTGCGAGTTTTACTGTGAGACCACAGCCTCCTCTGCTGGTCGTCTTACTGAGCAGACAACATTTACCTGAGAGGCTTTTTGAAGGTTGAGGTCAGTATTTCTTCATTTGTGTCTATCTGACTTAAAGTTTTCTAAGGTTTTTTCTTTCTTCTAAAGATATGAAGCAGCAAGAAGAAAGCTGAAAAAAGTGAAGATGGTAAAAAAAGAAAAAAAGTTCAGTAGAAATGCAACAGAAACAAACAAAAAAAAACAGTTAACAGGAGGAAAGAGAAGAAATTCAGAAAGGAGAGAATAGCTGAGGAGGATCGTGGTTTTTAAGACAAGTGCCTCCTGCCTATCCATTCTTCTTGGTCTTCTTCTGTTTTACTAGCAGCTAGCAACTCATTTAATTAGAGCAGGTAGTTGTACTGCCCTCTAGTGGAAGAGAATGTAACCGTTGTCCATTACTCACGCCGATCGCTTAGAGTACTAATCAGGTGGAACCAGATAATATTCTATGGCACACCTATGTGCTGCAGCACAGTGGTTGGGAAACACTGCTTTATAAAGCTGTATAATAACTCTTCACTCTGTGACAGGTAAACACACCTGTCAGGTAAAAGATCCCAAAGATATTTTTGTATTATGCAGCTGTTGTTTGTTTATTGTTCATTGTAGACTTTACTATTTTTACTTTGTATTATTCTGCTGTGGTATCAGTGAGGTATCTATCCATCTTAATCCACATGAAGACACATGGATGATCTGAGTTTGCAACACTGAAATTAAGTGTCACAGCAACTGGATGTCACGCACTACAGCTAAAGGAGGGATGCTGTTGTTTGCCAACAGAAACACTGACAAGCTGAACAGGAAATGAAGCAACAAGAAAGCATCAATCCCGAGACCCTCTGTGATCCAGGCCCTCCAAGATAAAACAGATAAAACCAATATCCAGGCTATCAGTGCCTGTTTGTATTCCCCACAATAGCAGACATTAAACTGGTTTCATTTTGCTATTGAAACTATATATAGTTATATAGACTATATATACTCTGGTTAAAGAGTAAAACATGGTGAACAAAAAGCTTGTTCTAGTTTCAGGTTGTCATTCTTTGAGTGGAAGTAAAACTGATTTAGTTGATCTGGTTTTTAAACAGAAACTAAATGTGTGTTTTAGCCCTTAAAATCTGGAATATTTCCTGTAAGACATGAGGTGTTATAAATGTTGGAAAAAATTAAGTGATAAAATTTGACCAAACCCATAAATTACATGGTGCATGGCTTCATTAAACAGAAGATGGCAGCAAACCTCCAGCAGTCTGACTGAGCTGCGCTGCAGCTGCAGAAACACTGCCGGCTTTGTCTCCTTGAATTCGGTGAATGTTTAATTATGAAGTGAACAAAACATGTTATTGTCTGAGCCAAAGATTCGGCTGTATGCACGCCGTTATCACAGGGTGTTTTCAGAATATTTTAGTTACAGCTTCAGTGAATCAGTGAGCTCCTCCGGCCAAACACACTGGCACTTCTCCAAAAAGGTACCTTGTGTTTTAACCGCCAGCAGTAAATGGTTCTGCATGTTTATCACGAGGATGATCTAAAATTATGCAACCTGGTTAAAAAAAAAAAATCAGCTCATTTACTTTCTCTATTCTGTGAAGTTACAGAAAATCAGGTCTGAAGTGAAGGCAGCTGTCTTTGGTAAAACACAGAAGACTTAAAGGATAGCGAAGCCTAAAAAAGAGGTGTGTAATAAACAGAAAACATCCATTTAAAGTGTAGAATTGTTATTGATTTTGACCTCTGCGTAACCACCATCGTCCTCAGGCAGCTGAACGATAACACATGCGAAACAAGGAGAGTCAGGAGGAAGCTCAGAGAAGATTTTTTATGCCTGTAAACCACTGCTCAAAAATTTTGGACCGTGTAGAAACATCTGTGTTTTGAAATAATGTCTCAATAATATTTTATTTTAACAAACAAAGCAATTCATTCACAAATTTTACAGATAAATCTACAAAAGTGTACAAAGAACCATAACTGCTGTATTTTCTGTGCATTTTCAATCATCAACTTATGAATTCGCCTTAAAAAGCTGTGTTTTTGAAGCCAAACGTGACCACATTTGGATGAAACGGTAAAGCGGTAAGCTATCAGCTAATGCCAACAAGCTTAACCAGCAAGCTGAATAATTACTCAAATTAATCTAGCCAACATCATCTGCATCCCTGCAGCCTCAGCACCAATCTGTCTGTCAATCTCCCCTCACTCATGAACAAACCCTGAGATACTTTAACTCCTCCACTTGGTGCAGGAGCTCATCCCTGACCCAGAGTGGGCACTCCACCCTTTTTCAGCTGAGGACCATGGCCTCAGATTTGAAGGTGCTGATTCTCATTCCCACCACTTCACACACAGCTTGGAACTGTTCCAGTGCAAGCTGGAGGCCATCACCCGATGAAGCCAACAGAACCACATCATCCGCGAAAAGCAGAGATGAGATTCTGAGACCACCAAAGTGAAAGGCTTCCACCACTTGGCCTCACCTAGAAATTCTGTCCATAAAAATTATGAACAGAATCAGTGACAAACGGCAGCCCTGGCAGAGTCCATCACCCACCGGAACAAGTCCGACATACAGCCGGCTATGCAAACCAAGCTCCTGCAACAGTTGTATAAGGATCGTAGCAATGGGCCAGAATTGGTCCATCATGATGAAGAGAGAGCTGAGGGTAAAAGCGAAGCACTCAATTTACCGGTCGATCTACGTCCCTACGGTCACGAGCTGTGGGTAGTGACCGAAAGAACGAGAAAGCAGATACAAGCGGTGGAAATGAGCTTCCTCCGAAGGGTGGCTGGCCTCTCCCATAGAGATAGGGTGAGAAGTTCGGCCATCCGGGAGGGGCTCAGTAGAGCTGCTGCTCCTCCACATTGAAAGGAGCCGGTTGAGGTGGTTCGGGCATCTGATAAAGATGCTTCCTGGGCGCCTCCCAGGACACGCTGGAGAGATTATATCTCTCGGCTGGACAGGGAACGCCTGGGTGTTCCCCGGACAAGCTAAAGGAGGTGGACAGGGAGAGGGAGGTCTGGGCTTCTGTGCTTAGGCTGCTGCTCCCGCGACACAGCCCTGAATAAGCGGAAGATGGATGGATGGATGGATGGATGGATGGATGGTCTCACCAACACTATAACATATTCTTCTTTGATGGCTTGTCTGTATATTATTTGTCAGAATAAGGCAAAAAGGCTCTAACACCACAAACAGCCCAGTTTGGTAACACCTGTTCATCAAAGGAGTCACAAACAACACTTAGTTTGAATAAATAAAGTAAATTTAGTGATCTTTGATCTGGCGACAGAGTAAAGTGATTTTCACATCTCCTCTTTTTAGACTATGGGAAAGTGTCAGACCACTGTGCACACTGAGTAACATTCAGTGTTGAAGAATATCAAGTTTCAGAGCTCTGATGTGCAAACCAACAGAATCACTGAGAGTGAACCAAGCAGAAAAACAAATACCTCGAGATAATATTGTTTCTTTTACCCACTCTGTGCATTTGTGATGATCATGAATTTACGTTCTGCAGCTGGGGTCTCGTTTGCTCTTGCAGATCCCAGTCGATCAGTTGTCCCCATATCTATCTATGAAAGGGTTATAGGGTTGATCCATGTTGTGCAGAAGAATAAAAAACACATCTACATCCCCTTTCATGTGAAGGCAGCCAGAGAAGAAAAAAAAACGTAATTTCACATTTTCCTATCAAAACATAAATCAGACGACTGACTCCAGATATTTAACATCATTTTTGAATCAAATGTGCCAAACTGATTCATCAGTGCGTCTTTGTTCGAGCTACAAACAGAATCTATGTATGAACTTCTAGATTTGATTTCCTGACACGTCTACATCTAATCTTTTGTTGATTTACACTCCAAACACGGCCCAATGGACATGTGCAAGAGTAGAATTGGTGTTTGATGGTCTATGTGCCAACTCACACAAGAAAGAGTGCCAGGTTGGTAATACACAGTCAGAAACTCTACCCGGAGGCCCTGTCAAAGCACCCAGATCTATCAGGCTGGGACCATTTCAATAACACTGTGAGTCACAGTACTGATGCCAAGTGTATTTCTGCAAGAAGCTTAACCTAGTCTTATTTAGAAATTTATTACTAATGTATAATTAACAACGTATTCTCATAATTCCTACAAATTAGCATTGTGTGGAGTACAATTTTTGCTGTCTCTTTGGACTTTGGCTCATTTTCAAGCCGAAATTCTTTAATTCAGCAGCATTTCTCTGCTTCATTCACTGAGGACACAACTGCAAACGTGGAGGCAGCCAATACTACTGAAGATGGCTAACATGACGCCCAACAGCTTTTGTTTGAATATGGACAAAAACATCTGTCCTGATTCTGATAAATTGTCTAAGTACAAACAGAATAAAATGGTTAAAGTTCATGTTCATACACCCCAGTGAAAAAAAGCAGTCAGTCAATGGAAAAAAAAAAATCACACAACTAAAGTCTGTGTGCAAAGAGACAAAACTGAAATTATTAAAAATAGATTTCACACTATTCGACCAAGAACTGATGTCTCGACTTCCTCTGCAGCAGCAGGAAGACCTGAACCTGAAATATTAATGAAACCACAGAACCAGAGCCGGTAACACTGTGCAGGAGCTTTAACTGCTTTATTTCATCTAAAGACAGCAGCACTGTAACCAACCTGTATCTCAGATACACTGAATAAAAATATCTATCATTCAGGAAAAGCCAGTAACCGCCCGAAGCAACAGAAATTTTCACTCTTATATGGTAACAGTTGAAGTTGTGTTGGCTCCATTTTAGTAAATACAGATCAGCACAGCAGGATGAATTTACTCGACTGATGTGTGTTTGTACCTGTTCCACTGTTAGTGGGTGTTCGTGCACCATTGCTTAAGTGGTAGGTATATGCAAATATATACCTACCACTTTACTTACAACTGTGTCACAACTAATTTAATATTAATTAATATTAATTCATTAATAGGTGTAATTTAGAGGGGAAACAATTATTTTATAGTGAGCAGTTGAATGCATATTGGGTTTTTTTTTTTTTAGACATCATGTACTACAACATTCACTAGGTTTCAATCACATGTGGGATTATAACATTAACTTTCTTTGATTTTATTTAAGTTTTACACCCAAGTTTCTCTTTATTTATTAAAAAAAATCATGTCTCTACTCACATTTGTGATTTTCACAGACAGGACGAGGATGGCATCGGTTTTGGGAACCTCAGATTAGCATCCCTGTTTGAACCTGTGTAAACAGTCACTCCAGGATTAGTTTTTCTGTTTTCTTCTTATTTTTGTTTACAGTACAGAACAGCAGACCCACATGACAAAGAGCTGTTATGACCATAAACTCAATGCAGAGAAAAAATCCATTTGCCGTGTTGTCACATTATTTTAGTGATTGATTAGCAGGATTACTTTCTAGAGGCCCTGTACAGCTGAACACCACAGAAACCAGTCGCCTGTGTGGTGCAGCTACAAAGGAGTCCTCCCAATGAGCAGAGTAGAGAGCCTTGTTAGTTTCAGCTCCTTGCACACTTCTCACAGTGCGACTGATTTTTGTCCACACATGGTCCATATCCTCCATTGTGGCCCATAGATTATGCTCCTGCAGTATTCGGTGACTCATTAGCTGCTGGTTCCATTATTGATGCTCTGTTTGCATGCCGCAGAGAAACCTCACTGAATAATAGATTGAACCCGACTGCTACCGCTTTTGGGACAGAAAGGTGGGGAGCAAGAACAGAAGGAAAAAAAACAAGAATGGTCGTGGCCATCTTTATTTACTCTGCAGAAACCAAATGTAAGAATAATCATTTTGTACCGTTTTTAAAATGTAAAGCTTTTACATGATACTTATTATTAGAAAGAAACATCTAAGTAATGTCACTTTTCTAAAAACAACTTCTTTGTAAACATGTAGGACTTGAAAACAGACGCATAAGTGTGGCAATCTTGTGATATTTTCTTTCCAGAGTCAGCAGATATCTTGAATTTTCAAATAGCTGCAAATGACCTTTATCAGATGATGAGTCAGAAAAAGTATGTGTGGCTGTTTTGGTGCTTGTGTCCACCTGTGAATGATTTCCTGGAAAGTTAAACAAATAATGTGCTGCACCATTGTAGACTGATTCTGTTAAAGAAACATTAAATACATTTAAATTATGTTATCACTGGTTTGTATAACGTTGCTAGTTTATCTGATGAACCTTTATGCTCTCAGCACACGCCCCTGAAGTAACCAGCTAACAGTTTTCCAGTCAAGTTCACCCCTCTCCACTCAGCCGGGCGCTTCGAGACTTTACCGACCAATATGTGATGTCAGAGTAGCCATGTTTAAATATGTTTAATGGTCCTGAAAAGCAGTCCCACTGGAAAACCAGCTGGAAAATAACTGACGTCAAATCTACACTTTGCTGACAGATAAGATCTTTTCAACGTCAGAGTAACGTTTCATAAATAACTACTTACTTAAATCACACTCAAGATCAAAAAAGACAATAGGTCAGTTTTATAAATAAAGCCCTAGCAACGTAATCTGATACCAGTATAAATGCAATTTAAAAAGCAAATTAAAGAATCTTAAAGGCAATTTTGTTCTTAACTGGTAACCACTGAAATGAGACGCCAGCACAGCAGACATGGAGTCCCTTTTAGTGCTGCATTTTCCACCAGCAGCAGAATAATACGTCTGTTTTCCTCCAGTTTACACACTGAAATGCAGATTAATCAGTTTAGACACACATGAAAGACTGAAGCTGCTCCTCTTAAATCTTAAGTCCCTGTTATGTAGATCTATGGTAAAGTAAATAAATAAAAATATTAATAATGCAAAATTTCAAGTCTTTGTTCAGCATTGAGATCACTACTCAGGTTCTAGAACATCAAACATTTTCTGTTTTTTCTTTTTAAAGAAAGTATATTTTTTGTTGGAAACCATAATTGTAATTCAGTTTAAGCCGCTCAGACAGAGCCAGCTCTGGTGCATCAAGACGGCTATAAAGATGGAATCTGTCTGTCATCAATCTGCTATCAGTTTGAGATTTAATGATGTCAGGCTGTCAATTACATGCAATTTGTTTATGATAGCACTGCAACTAACTGGTGAATCCAAAAATCACAAATCTGCTGCCACGTCCACAAATTTCCGACCAGTGCCTCCAACAAGGTGAGCTGTGCAACCGCCTTGCAATCAAAAGTCACCCAGAGGTTGAGGATCTTGTGTGCTCAACCTCTGGATAATCAGCGGACCTTTGCAACTACTGTAATTGTTTGCCAAAAAGATGGGGAAAAAAAATCATCCAATCATCAGCCACCAATATTTCCTGGTTAAAAGACAGTTTCTGTCCCATCTTTTCTCTAGTGTTTGTAACTCAAAGGAACATTTGTACACTGATACTACAGGATGAGCTCTTTTTTTAGAGAGTTGGAAAAGTTGGAATATAAAATCTGTCTTTTATATAACTGATGCAAGAACTATTACCCAAATAATTTATGTTTGTTTTATTTTTTTTTATTTTTTATCTGAGCATTCAGAAGTTGTGACTACTGTTCAGAAAGTGTCCAACATCGTCTCACGCAAAGATCCTCTTTGCTCCATATTTGGTTTGTTAGGATCAAATCACCCAATCCACTTTATGTAATAATCAAATAAAACTATCTGCATTGGATTTCAGTTTATTTTTACACAATCTGTAGCTGCAGCAGATGAACAGATGACAGTTTAATGACTCTCAGATATCAGGCGGGTAAAACAACGAAGTGTTACTGGAAGTGATGCCTGCTGTCGAACATGGTCTGTGGTCATACGCTCACAAAGGCTGTTAGCAAACATCGCTACGTCTTTCAGTAAGATGACATCCTCGCGTAAAACTCTCTGCTCGAGTCAGAAAAAGAAAACAAACAGCAGGGCGGTTAATATGATTTCACCGCAGAAAAGAGCAGCGCTGAGTGGAATTGGACAGTGCTGAGTGTTATTACAACATTTATTCAAATCAATTCAAAGTGAAAACAGCTTTGTTAACATGACAGCCATGGTGTGTTTCTGCCAAAACTGCACAACAATCTCATTTGTCGAGCTTGGCAGGAGGAATGTGAGTTTAATGGTGATGAAAAGACTCATTATGATCTGTGAAGAAACCCTTAAAGGGAGTGTGTACTCTGGATTTTTGGCTGCTGTTGTTAATTTGTCAGTGGGATATCCCATCAGCTCACTAAAGGCTCATCAGGGCTTCCACGTGTAGCTTTGTTTTTGCCAAAGTGCTGCAGTTTAAAGAAGTGTGGTGTACATTTTTCCCAGGCTACTTGAATTTTATTCAACTATTTCCATTTTCTGCTACTTTATTATACTCCACTTGTGTCTGCATGTTTTATGATCATTCAACTATTTTAAAGAGTAGCCTAACACGGGCTAAAAAAGGACTGTTTTGCTAGCCTCTCTGCTTAAAGAGGACCTTTAGGGGGCTAAATAATGAGATCAGCATATATTCATGTAACAACTCTAAATCAAAATCTCAGACTAAATAGTGAAGTCTGAGATAGAGATATATCTATATCTCTATCTATATATATATATCTATATATATATATATATATATATATATATATATATCTATATATATATATCTATATCTATATATATATCTATATATATATATCTATATCTATATATATATATATATATATATATATATATATATATATATATATATATATATATATATATATAGATTACTTCCCCAAAAAAGTAATCCCGTTAGTTTACCGATTACTTATTTTCTAAAGTAATTAATTACTTAGTTACTTTTTAAAAACACGATTTACAACCTGAATAGGTGATAAAAAAAATAGATCTTTCAGCCCAATTCTGCATAATCCATCATACAAAATGTAATCAAATGGAAAAGTCTCTTTTTAAAACTTGTTTTATCAGTTTTAATCTTTTAACTTTATGCATCAAGCAAAAATTTAATTATATGCAACATTCTCTGACTGGAAGACATTAGTTTAACATTTAAACCTATTTTCTGCACATTCCAGCACATAAAATAAAATATTTTTTGTGTTTACACTCACTCTTTCAAATAGATGCAAGTAAAACACAGCAGAAAATAAATAAAGTCAAAGACTAGCGGTCCTGTTGCTCTATTTTCACCTGTAAAGCAGGAGTGGGGTAGGCGGAGGTTTACCCTGGTGCAGGTGTGCCGCAGCGGTCAGTTGAAGAATCCGCGAGTTTCTCTGTGAGTTTCCCATTATGTCATAGCGCACTTGGTGCTTGCTTGGAAGTTTAGGGGTTTTTTCGCTGTAAAAAGAAGTTTTCTTCCCACGCACAACGGACACTAATGTTTTTGTCACTTTTTATGGAATCAAACTCAAAGTAAGGTCAGTACTTCCGCGCTTTAAACGCTGCACGCTCATACTCTCTCCCGCACTCGATATATTGTCCATTATTGATCTGCACACAGCCTGCTATCATTTTCATTTGAAAACGCATCTATTTTTCTCCGTTTTGGCCTTCCATCCACACTGAGACGGCGTTTTCGGTCAAGGAAAACTGAGCTTTTTGAAAACGCTCACCAAGGTAGATACATTTGAAAATGCCGTTTTTGTGTCGCAGTGTGGACAACGAAAACAGAGGCTTTTCGAAAACAATGACGTATTTTAGTCATGTGTTGCAGTCATGTGACCAATTAAACGAAGATTATGGAGGGCATTATACAGCACTTGTTTTGTTTGCTCTCAATGTTGACAGCCCTATTAAAGATTAAAATCAGTCTGTACATGCTCCAGATAGAATTAAAGAATTTGAAGAAAAGCTAACTCACTTTTGCAACTTTGTACTTTTGTATTACTCGCAGCAACAACTCCACATCATTGTTAGTCCATTTAAAAAACTCTGTGCTTTTACTCGACATTTTGCCGCGACGTTTCAAAGAGCCGGAAATTAAATAAACGGCAGACAGAAATGAGTCAGGTCGAATTGTCTTACGTTTCACACATGCGCAATACAGGAAGGTAGCATTTTCAGTGTGGATGAGATGAGAGAGAATATTTGTGCAGGGGTTTGGAAGTTGTTGGCCTTCTGTGAGGTTGGAGAGTTGTTTCAACGATTACCTAATGTGTGACAAAGGAACTCACTGTGATGCTAATGATAGTCTGCGCTCTTACCGGTTTGTAAAAGTTAGTCTTGGCCTTAAAATTACTGCAGCAGTTTAGCAGAGATGTGCAGAGCGCAGATGGGGAGTTTAAAAACTACAGGTGATTCATGGGCAATGTACAGCATTTAAAAAATAGACAGTAGACAACTTGAGTAAGCAGGCAGGGCTTTGATATTTTCCACTATGACTGTGAATTTATTTGGAACTTGTAGATGGTGAGGATTACCAGCAGCTATGAGCACAGTGCCAGACCTTCGTGGTTCTCTCCTACAGCAGCGTTTCACTGAAATTATTAATCACTTAAAATGTTTAGAACAAAGTGCCGCATATTTCTGGCAGAAATAAATACACATACATATTGCTGTGCAATCGGAGTGCAAGTGTGTATGAACCCTGTAAATGAATGAATGCTCCTCCACACTGCTCCTCCTGGTGGATACACCATTACAACCAGCGTTAGTACTCATGATTGTGTGTAACCCAACCGGACTCTGCCTTGTGTAATTTTGTCTTGGATTGGGGTGCACAGTAGAGAGACCAGTGGGATACAGGCGTTCAATTTGTGGCTTGGATGGCGCCGTTTATTTAGATGCTGGGGCATAAACCATAAACCAACTCTGCTGCTGGCCCTTGCAAAGCAATCACAGAAAACATTGAGCCAAGATGGCGCTCATGCGAACAAGAAACTTGAACTACGATGTCCTGTAGAGGACAAATGGTCAAAATTGCGCAAATCTACAGTGTCTATGCAGCTCAACAGCGGCACCCTGTGATGTGTTCAAGTCACTACCTTAGTTGAATCGTCCACGTCACAGGCGGAGGATATCATTACGGCCGTTGGTCAGGATTCCACTGTGCATCACATTCTCACAGGAACATGCACATATCAATCTGAAAACTTACAAAATGTATAAATGTTGTTTTACTTCATTCTCAATCTCTCTTACACTGCTGGAGTTGCAGCTACTTGAAGGTAAGACACACACAGAGAACATCTGTTCAATCAAAGTAATGTCACCGACCTGGCGTCTCCTTTAGGCTGTAAGCTTTAATGTTTAAATGGCACCAGTTTAAAGCTTCAGAGCTCTAATATGAAGCCATCACCTTAGAGATGAACATCAGCGCACTCAGTGATAAAATAATTAACTTGAATTAGGTTTATTTTACTACACCCTGTGCACTCCAGCATTCATCACATGTCCTTTTTCCAGCAGTGTTGCCTTTTGCAGTTATATTTTTTTATGTTCTTTATAGGTTTTTGATCACCATTTTCTCATGATGCGATTGTGTCTCTGATTAGAATAGGTGGCACTCGGAGGGATCATTTTCTGTGGAAGGAATTGAATGAAACCCCCCTTTTAGACCGGTCAGATGCTGCAAACGCCACTTTTTGATGGTCTCTTCTATTGTTAAGCCGCTGCTGGTCACTTCCTGTGTGGA
This sequence comes from Perissodus microlepis, assembly GCF_051167445.1. Classification (NCBI taxonomy): domain Eukaryota; kingdom Metazoa; phylum Chordata; class Actinopteri; order Cichliformes; family Cichlidae; genus Perissodus; species Perissodus microlepis. Next base: position 32,333,033 of record NC_140472.1, read on the forward strand.
TGCCCCCAAAGCATCACATCCTTCATCTATCAGCAATAAAAACAAGCATGAAAAATGTTGCATCCATTTACAGTGCAATCTTTTAGTATGACCTTTCTCCCTGCAGCTTGAACCAGTGACTGAAGCCTAATATCCCTCAGAAAGCACTTAAACTAACTCAGTTAACAGAATGAAATGGGTGGGTTACATCAGGAAGGGCAGCTGACATTAGAGTCTGTGACAAATCAAATATGAGAATTTATTCGCTGTGACAACTCCTTCGTAAATAAAGGAGAAGCCAAGAGTGTCTTTGTTAATGTACAGTTTGTTCAATGCATACAGAACCAAAGACACTAAGTGTGTTGTCAAAAAAAATGACAGCACATGTATCTGCTTCAATGTGACGTTCCAGATTGCGTTTGTATTTTGCTTAATTCCGTGTTTTTGCTAAAAAATCCACCATGAGCTCATAAATTCTACGAACTCAGGCTTACATAACAAGCAGATAAGATGAAGAATCCACTGCCATCTAACCACAGCCAAGAAATAATTGTTTGTTCCTGGGAAGCCAGTAATATTAGCGTGATAAGAAGCAGGCGTGTGACTGGAGAGCTGACAGGGAAAAGTGAAGGAGAAACACTTTGTCTTTCTCTTTAAAGCTGCCACCACGAGCGCTCGAGGAGAAATGCTTTGATGTAGTTAAAGTCAATACACAGTGCAAATCAAAGAACACGCAGATGTTTGGCATATTTGTATGACACACAAACATTAAATGTCTCTACGTTCAACTCTTTGGTTTTCCTAAAATGGTTTGTTTAAATTGTTAACACGCCTCATTTAAAAAGAGGAGCCAGAACCATCTGCTGCTTGTGGAAAGACTGAATGTAAAAAATGCTAAAGAGAGGGAGAAACTGCTTTAAAATATCACTTTGTTTTATTCATTTGAACTTTGCTTCTTCGTCTTTAGGTTGGTATTTTGTTATGACACGATCCAGCATATTTAACACATACTCAAAGCGTGTTAAATAAATCCATATTTAAATCATATAATTAAACCAACAGACGTACTTCAAACATACGCAAATAATTCCTAAAACTACTCTCTGGAGTTCTGGTTTCATGGGGCAGAGATAGCTGCACATGAATGAACGCGTTTACATTTTTGTAGCCCAAAAATGTAAACGCGTTTGTCACATTTTTGACTGTAGGGAGGTGGACACGTGTTGTAGTTCAACTGTAGTATGAGACACTTTATGGCATCCACCATTTTTGTTTCATCAAGCGAGCAGCAGCAGACTCCTTCAACCACCACGATGTGATGCAAACACTTGTTTGCCTTTTCTGTCTAGAAGAAGCTGTGCGTAGTTATTTTATTATGAGCTGATTCTTTGAAGCATCCTTTTGTTTTGCAGGGATGGAGCAGCTCCCCCTGATTAGCCCTGAGTGAGTCAATTTGGTGCAAAACAAGAGAGAGAGTTACCCAACATGCATGCTGGCCTCTCAGTTGCTGACCTCTTTTCAGCTAGCATCTACTCGAATGTGATGTCAGCAGACTGCATGCCACTGATTAGCCTGGGAGTGACGTCCATGGATGAGTCATGAGACAGACTACTTAACAAGAATCAACCCTGCAAAATTTTGACACTCAGCAGTGAGCGAAATAGTTACACACAATCACATTTTACCCAAAGTCTGACAAAAGTCATAGACTGGGCAGCAAATACATGATCTACATGACTTAGCAACCCGAACCCACATTGAGGCGATAATGGAAAACAACAGATACTGAGTCGAGTCGATGCTAGCGGAAAAGAGGTACATTCAATAGTGCAACATACATGCACATCTGCGCATGCCTCATCACTGTTCTGGCCAATGAAAGTGTGAGTTGTGTGCAAGTGCAAGCAACAGAATCCTGACTGCAGTTTCCTCCGCAGCCCTGACTTCCATTAAAAACAATGATTTTTCTGAGATTATGCAGAGCTCCTTTAAGTAAACCGAGTAGTTCAGTCACATTTCTTCTTGCACTTAGAAATGCAAACACAATGCTCCATTTTATGGAAGTGCTAGTCATCTTACTTGAATGAAAAAGTCAGGTTAAAAGTGTGCTTGACCAGTGAGAACAAAGACAGCTCATGTAAGCGAGCTGAAGAATGACAGGAAGTATGGATAATGAAGCTGGAGGGAAACTGGGGAATTTCAGCTTTCCGCGTGAGAAGTTGGCCTCATGGTGTTGCAGAGTTCAGACCGCACTCTTTTAAAAAAGTCAAGTCTGTAAATATTTAATCTGCACAAGGAAATTTAAAGTCCCGCAAACTGAAATAAAGTGATCTTGTTTGTTTAGATCTACGCACAAATCCTTTTTCTTCTTTCCTACAACTTACAAACAACAATTAGCTGAGCCTCTCTGCATTAGTTACTTCTACAGAAAACTATGCTTACTTCTTATTTTGAAGTGTCTAACCCTTATTTTGAAGTTTAAGAGTCTGGACACTAATAAAACTTTTAAGTGAGGATTAGAAAACTGACCTCACCTTCACCGCTCAGAAGAAAAACTACAAGCACATACATAAACCTGTTTCCCCACACACCTTTTTCTCTCGTTTTCTGTGGCAGACAATAATAGAGTTCATTAACAGCAGCATGATGTAATCTGTCTGTGTGTGTGTCCGTGTATGTGTGTGAGACCCAGATAACAAGAGTAAACACTGCTGATTATCAAGGCCAGAGAACACTGTGCTGTAATAATAATAATAATAATAAAACTAATTTAATGTAAGTCCTGAACATCCATAAATTAAATTAAGATCCGTGTAAACAGGCGTCCCACTTCATGTTGGACTACGCAGCATTTTTACGCCACATTTTAATCTCCTGGTTTAATTTTGTCTCGTTTCCAAAACACACGAGTCTCCCAAGAAACGTGCGGCCATCCTATGATCCTAAAAACTGATGCCACCCTATAAATGGAATAAACTGAATTTAACAGCTGCTGGGAAAAAAAACAGTAACAAGGGGGACTTCATAAGTTAGCTGCTTATCATTATTGTATTTGGGAAAATTATAGTTAAATAAAATACGGTGAGGTTGTTCTGGATTGTACCCAACCTCTGATCTGCATCGTTTCTGTCAGTTTATTATTACCTCTTAACATTAATACTCACACAGATATACTCTTGGCCTCAGACTTGCTGGGAACTGATCGATATGATTTTCTGCCTTTTACCCTTTTTATCTTTCACTTTGCTTTAGTCAAATTTTTACTGGTTCACAGACAAACTGGAAACTTTCCACAGATAGTGTAAAAGATGCACGTACCCACCTCGAGAAAAGCCAGAGATGGATCCGAGCTGTCAATCGCAGCTTCTAGCCACTGACCATCCTCTTTTCTGAAACTCAGAATAACCAAACTTTACAAAATGGACTCTTTTATTCAATCCGATGTGAAATAAGTGACTGAGCACGTAAACTCAGGAAAGTGTCTGCAGAGGTCAACTCTGAGGGACGTTTTCCCACAAACTTCTATAGGACTGGAAGTCTGCAGGGGATCAGTGTGCTTCCTGCTTAAGTGACAGACTTTGGGGCGGAGACTCACTTTACCCTGAAAAACTGTATTTGGCTGGTTTACTAAACTTAATCTCAACTCATTATTTCTGCCTTTCAGAACTGTTTACACAGCTGTAGTCTTTATGTCTGTGGTTTGTTCCTGTCTGTTTATACATATATCTGTCTGTGGTAATAGATATACAGTATGTAGCTGTATATAAGTGACTAATTAAAGTTGATGTAGCACAGCACTGGACCACCTCCTCGTGCTAGAACATCTTCAGTCCCTATGGATGAGGCACTGTCATCATAGAAAGGAGCTTATAAAAATGTATATTTAGCTGTTTCTTTTTTGATGTTTTAAGTTGAGTAGTCACAGTGGATGTCAAATAGCATTTTTGGTTGAAATGCCCATTCCAGCAATCCACTTCCATAATTTCTAAACTGTGCATTGCTCTGTTGTGACTCTTCACGCCAAGAGGACGAATGGACCCAAACCAAGCCAGCAGAAAAGCAAATTCCCTCCCTGCAGGGGTCGGATGTTTAGGTTTTCCTTGAATTTGAATGTGTGTGATAGCAGTCAGGTGAGTCCTCGTGACTCCAGGCTCTTTTCCTCGGTTCTAAGAATAACCACCAGCATGAACGGGCTGTTTTCACTGTGATTGTAGATAGGCCCAGCAACTTCTTATCGCTTTGGTTCCCACACATGCTCAGCTTCAGCACACACATTCAAACACTGCAGCCACTTTCAAGACCACACTGCACTGGTTTGTGTTTTTGACATACTTCTATCATGGGTACTTCTAATGATGATTTCCAGCCACAACTTCAGTTGACTCTACTACATTAGATTCACAGCAAATTCATCCGTATGTTACACTGGACCTTTCTGCAAAAGCTCAGCATGTATGCTAAATTACTCATTTTTTTACTCCATTCTCCTCTCTTTAACTCTACGCTCTTCTGATTGGCCAACCCTCACAAACAAATGACCTCTGTGTTCACAGCTATACCTGTGCCTGAGATGACCTTAACAGTGATATCTGCTCTGCTTGTTTGCTGTTAGATGCACATTTTTAATTTAAAAAAATTTTTTTTTATTTATTTTGAGACTTATTTAATTAATTATTTGTGAGGACAATTTTTCATTTTCATTCATTGCCTTCTGTTATGGTTGTCATAAATGTCCCCACGATTGGACAGACTCTGACTCTACCCTGTTGGACTGCAGCAGGTAGTCCTCCTTCTGCTCTGGAGAGCCCAGGTGACCTCTGAGAAGATCATGCTAACCAGAACATGAACTCAGAGGTTGCAGAACATTTTGCAAAATACTATAACAATTTTTTTTATTATCAAAACAAATAAGGTAAATACTTTTCTCCTGAAAGTTTTCAGCATCCTTCTATTCATCCATTGATTCCCTACTGTGAGTACTAGATTCAAACCCAGGAGTTATGGGAGTTTTTTTTTTTTTTTTTTCATTATATAAACTGTTGTAAAACATCTTTGGTTTAGTGTTAGGGACATCACGGCACCATCTGCTGTTTCACAGCATCTGACATTTTGATTTCAGGTCTGAAGCAAGCAGAAGATTTTCTAGAAGCAGCCACCTTCCACCACCACAGCCAGCTGCTTTCAGCTGTGGTTTAACAACGCTTTTAATGTCTTTTTGTCATTTTTAACGGGCGCCAAGAAAGGAGTCAATGCTGCAAATCTTTAACCAACCAATCATCGTGCAAGAAAAACTAACTGCATTGTCACAACAAATATGTGAGGTTCTTTGTGTAAGTACAGGTGTAGAGAATAATTGTAGCTGTTTAAGTAAATTCATTCCTATTCAATCAAAGCTTTCCAGTGAACACACCCCGGCTCAACTGTAGCCAGCGTGTGGAATTAATAGAAAGTGGAATGGCATCCCTAGTTCAGCTCTGTTCTTAGTATGTGGTCAGTTCTTTAAGAGCAGTCAGATGCTAATAAAACCCTGCAGTTCAGCTGTACACATTTAACCCAGGACAAGGGGAAACTCCTGAAGAAGTCATGGCAACCATGCATTGTCATTTGCATTGCCACAATTCTTGTATCATGACCATATTTTAAAATTAAATGAATTTATTATACAGGCAAAGTTATAAAATTTTGTCACAGTCCAAACATCCACAGCCTAGACTGTAAAACGCTACAATTAGACCTTCATTATGGTGCCAGTTCTAAAAAAGAGTGTGGGTGGAAGAGACCCAGGATGGACGTTTCCAAACTAAATACATAAAAAAGTGTATGCACGTCTAACCGTAAAACTCCCTCCCTCACCTCTCCTTCTGCTCCCAGTCCTGGTCCAAATTTGGCAATGCTGGTCTCTGCGAAAAGGCATTTCCTCCTGGGGATCGTGGCTCTGTGTAACTCTTGACTGCCGTTTGAGTCTGACAACATCACGGTTTTCCCACACGAAAAGAAAAACAAGCCCTGACATAACATGTTTTTGAATTAGGGGATCAAAGCTGTGAGAGCAGAGGCTTCGTGGGAGCCAAGCATGTCACCCAAAAATACTCTATGTGAGAAGGGGGGGCTAGCCTCCGTTAGGTTTTAGGAGGGCATTCAGAAATACGGTCACATACTCAGAAATAAGTGATGCAAATGAAGTGACGCACCTATCGTGCCTGCGGCAGCAGAGTTATGATCTGAAGCTGTGTCACTCGGTCGGGTTTAGGATCAGCATGTGCCCAAAAAATGAGGTTCCCCAACTACATGAATATACTGAATGACCAGGGTTGTTTTTTTTTGTTTTTTTTTTCTATCAGTGGATTTATTTCTTCCCTGATGCTGCATTGATGCAGGATTCATCAGGCTCAGACTGTGAAAGAGTGACTGAAAGAGCATGAGAGATCTTTTTAGACATGGATTCATCCCCACAGAGAATCTTTGAGACCTGCTCAAGAAGACTTTATGCACTGGGCTGAATCTCCAGTGTAATAATTTCAGTTTAAGAGGTTTGTGCTCACCTTTTTATGTGGGCCCACAGTAGTCAAGAAATCACCCGAGACGTCTGCCCGTCTGACCACTAAATCCGGCTCGACCACCGCGGAAAGTAACATCTCTAGCGCTCTACAAGGTGCCCGCATCTTCCACCAAAGCTGTCGCGAAATCGATCAATGTAGAGCAGTGTCACAAACCACGGAGGCCCCAGAACAGTGCAATCAAACGTTGAGTTTATTAACAGCCCGGAGAAAACATCAACATATGTCTTCTGACCAAAATACATGTTGTGGATACTTATAAAGCAGTGGGGTACACGCCCCCCCATGGCGTCAATGACAGATTAAAATAGGTTCCAGACATTAGTCACAGTTAATCTTGGTTATCGCCTCCAGTCATCTGTTACCAAGTAGAATAAAATGCAACAGATTTGCAACAAGAAGCTGGAAACATTTGGGCCTCTGCTCAGGCCTATTCCTAGATTATATGTATAATATGTACTGTAAGCATGCATTGCAGTTATCCTTCTATGTTCTAGTTTCCCTCAGCATGTATCACCTGGACAGTCACGCCAGTGAAGCTTAAAACCCTTAATGAACCGAACATCAACTCAAAATAAGCACAGATATGCAATGTGTATAAAATACTTCCAACCGTACTTGTAATAAAAGTTAACATAATGGAAGGATCCTCAAATGGACATCTTCAATAAACAACTGTAATGCAGTATCAATACTGTGAGAAATATTATTAGATGAAATAATGCTGTAAAGAATGTTATTAATGCAATTATAATGATGCAGATTATATGGCAGCAATAAAATAATTTCTGTATCTCCACAGTGGTAAACACAAAGTTTACCACTTAACTCGGCACTTTGATGGAAGCTTTTGGAAATTGCTGCAAAATGTAGAAAAGTCGTGGAGCAACACTGTTTAAGCAACTCTGAGTTTAAGCATGAAATCGAGTGCGAAGAACTCCCACGGTTCAGCTGGATGGGATAACAAAATACATCTGTTTACAAAAGCAATGTTGCAAATGCAGTGGTGAAAACTCTATGGCAATACTTGATGATTAGGATGAGATGATGAGCAAATATTTACACCGTATTTGGCGAATTCTTTTGTTACATCAGTTGAAATGATGATGAATCGATAATAAAAAAAAACTTCTTTCAGCTTCAAATATGAATAATTTTACCTGGCAGATGTATTGTATTATAGAGGGTGAGAGCATGTGGTATGAACGTTTTCCTGTATCAGTGGAGCTGAAGGAGTCTGTTGGAGAAGCTGCTCCGCTGCCTGTTCAGTAAGTGGTGCAGAGGGTGTGCAGGGTTATTCATGACGCATCTACAGCTACAGAGCCAACGATCATTTTGTTGCTTACACTAATGGATCTCAGCTTCCTTAAGATTTAAAGGCTTTTTTCTATACACCTCTGCAATCCTCCTCCTGCCCATCACTAATACATCCAACCATGGTAGAATCGTCAGAGTATTTCTGCAGAGGCATGAACGGAAGCTGTGCTGAGAGTCTGAGGCATACAGGATGAGCAGGAAGATGGAAAGAGAGCAGATGTGAAATAAAGATATAGCCAATGCAAAAGGGCCTTAAACTTGCATCCTTTCTCATGTTCTGCAGGGCGTAACTCCTCTGCAGAAAGAAGTCAGACTGTGTAGTTTATGGTATACAACCCTACTTCTCACTTGATTTCTGATCTTGGCAAACACTTTCCTGATGGGGCTACGGGTTCATTCACTGGTTTAACACCTTCTTTAAAACAACAGTGTTCGTTTTGTTAATCATGGTCCCGTTAAGACTAAAGGAGATGATAAACGGAGGCATGATTTAAGGTGTGGCTACAATGTAACTGAAAAATCGTGACTAGAGTCCTGTTTAGGAATCCTCATTTTCTCAATTGGCTCCACCACTCACTCATCTAATTTCACAACACAAAGACGGTGACAGCAGCTGGATCGGTGATATTGGCAACTTTCAAAAAGTTTGGGCATAAAACAAAAAATATGTGACATAATCAGGGAGACTGTTTTGATATGGTTCAGTCCTTTTCTGGTAAATTTTAATGCTTCTTATTGATCAAAATCCATTTACATAATCACAGAATGTTCTCTCCGCTTTGTTTTTACCATCATAAACCAATTTCTGTACTAAAACGTCCATGTATTTGTGCTGAAGTAAACAGATCACACAAACCAAAGAAACGTCACTTAAACAATCCCACATTGTATAAGATGTTGACAGTACTCTCCTCCTATCAATCTTTTTTGTGAGCCTAATCAATCGCAAATACAAACAGTCCCTTCATGTGAGCGCAGTCAGCCGATTAGTTTGGCACAGAAAAACAACGGTGACGTGAGCCAAATAAAGCATGACTCTCCTCTGAGAAACAAACTGTAGACGGAGTCGGAGAAAGCTCAGCATGTGGGGGAATTACATTCATCATATCTGGGTTGACTCAGTAACCAAAATGTCCAGTCACACAGTAAGAAATCACTGATTATGTTTGTCCTTTAAAAATATTTTAACATTTTTTACATGCTTTGTTTTACAGTTGAGGGGAAAAGCTTAAACAAGCAGAGGATGCAGTGATGCAACGTTTTTTTTTTAAAGTTTAAATGTTTAATATATCAAAAGGCAAAAAAAAGATTTAATTTTCAAATAAATCTTATATTTACAGTACCTCTGTGGCCTGTGTCTAATTGATACCATTTCTTTGCCTATAATGAAGAAAAACTAAAAAACTAAACAGTAACTATTGAAATATCATGACTATAAGTAAAGTACACGTGCTGGGGGCGTGTTCATGGTCACACTGAGCAGGTGTGCGTGCAGGAATCTAATCCAGTGAAAAATCACCACCGATCCATCCCAAATAACTACTGAGCAGACTCATAAGCTTCATTTTTGTACAGTGGGAGGAACTGGAGCGAAGTCATCTATCTTTTTCTTTAAAACAATCACAGCCACTGACACAGAAGAATTGCATGCTAAACAGTAAACTACTGTCTTAAGTGGATAAGGTCAGCTAGAGCCCCAGTCACATAGGCCTAGAGACTGGTCAGCTACGCCCTGGCAACCTGCAGTTGCTAGGGAAAAATGTGTATTCCCTGACTGTTTGCGAGTGGAGGTTAGTGGATGTCGTTAGGTGAAATTTGTTGCAATTAGCGTGGTAAACTGCGCCAGTGTCTGACTCACTGAGGTCTCACTCCTCCATCCTCCTGTGGATGGAAAGGGGCTTAAATTACTTTATAACCTTAGCTAATAAAGTAACCATTATCAAATTTGCATAACACAGCAAATGGACTGGTTCTTATATAGCACTTTTCTATAAGCGCTATATAAGAACGAGTGCTGAAAACACTTTGCTCTAAGACTGCAGGCTTACTTGCTTCCAGGTCCCTCTACTGTGGAATCAGCACCCAGTTTGGATTCGGGAGAGAGTCACACTCTCTACTTTTAAGATTAGAATTAAAATTTTTCATTTTGATAAAACAGATAGTTAGGGCTAAATCAGGTGGCTCACTTGGTTATGCTGCAATACTTCTAGGCTGCTGAGTGTTTCTGTTTCACTCACTCATTAGTTATTATTAATCTCTGGCACTCTTCCACAACATGTCTTTGTCCTGTTTTCCTTCCTAACCGGTCGCAGCAGATGGCCCCGCCCCTCCCTGAGTCTGGTTCTGCTGGAGGTTTCTTCCTGTTAAAAGGGAGTTTTTCCTTCCCACTGTCGTCAAAGCGCTTGCTCATAGGGGGTCATATGATTGTTGGAGTTTTCTCTGTTTACTTTGTATTGCTGTAGAGTCTTTATATTATAAAGAGTCTTGAGGCGACTGTTGTTATGATTTGGTGCTATATAAATAAAATAGAACTGAATTGAACTGAACTGAAAGTGATAGCTGGCTGACTACGAGTAGCTTTCTGCTTTACTAACATTATCACTCTATGATACTAAATTATTAATTTTAGCAAGGAAAAAAAAGATGTATACCAAACATAGCATATATGTATGTAGCTTGCATGCTCCCCCGCAGTCCAAAAGTCTGCTTTTTATGAGCCTCTCCGTGTTAGTCGTGTGATGGACTGCTCCCTGCACCTCACTCTGGGAGCTGGGAGAGATTCCAGCCAGAAGCAGTTAAGAAAACTGATGATTAGATGGTCTGAGATTCCAAAGTTATCAGTTTGGGAGACAAGTATTAAGTGTGTGTCACATTCAGCAATTGTATTATTATTGGAAGTTGGCAGAGCACAAGCACCAGAGATTATTTCTTTTTAAACAGACAAGAGCTACAACTTTTAATATAAAGCAAATATTATTCTCAAAACAGGTTAATAAGTGCAGTTTTTCCACATTTTCCACATTTCTTCAGTCTGTTGTTTATATGAACAGTGCAAGTTCAAGTGTCTCTTAAAAAAAGGTCCAAAACCTCCACATGTAGAATAAAAAGTAAACTAAAAATTTGCTTATGTATTATTTATTTATATAATGGTAGTGCATTTTATTTCTAAAAAGTAAATTACTGGTCATTTCTGTGCAGTTTTCAAACTTTGCAAAGCCATCCGGTGAGAAGATAGATGGCTCGCTGTGCAATGTTTGAATTTCTTACTCTTTATACCAAATCTGTTGTAAAACCATAAAATTGCAGCATATTGCATCCAGTAAAGGCTTTCCTACTGCACTAGTAATAAATTATGTGCAATTCAAAGAATGTCATAATATGCAGTGCATATGCTATATATAGACAGAATCATTTGTGCTGAAGATACAGTCTAGTAGACTTTTGGATGGTGGCAGGAAGTTCAACCCGAACATGAAAACCTTGAATAAACTAGCAAGTTGCACTCCAATGCTTCGTTCACAGTTGTTAAGGAACTAATAACTAACCTCAGCTAGCTTAGATTTTTCCAACATTACTACAATATGGATGGTGCATTTAAAGGATTTTGCATATCAAATCAATCCCAAACCACATAAACAGAAAATCTCTTTTTAATAATCAGACAATTACACCTCTATTTACAATAATGTTCAGCAGGTTTTCAAAGTTTGGGTCACAAGCTGAGAAGCAAACAGTTCAACCAGAGTAACAACATTAAAAGCCCTTCATTCAGATTTTTTTCTGCTACCACTAGTGATTTGTTGTTCGAGTGAAAGCTGGAAGCTGCATCACACCCACTCCCACAGATGAGCAGCACTGCGAGGCTGTCAAGGAAAATATCAGGACTTCAAAAGATCTGCATGTTAATTAAAATATCTGTTTTTTGCACATGGAACTCGTCGACGTAATCATACGACTTCTAATGACAAAAATGTCACTTTTGGCAGATGAATGTGATGTTTTCCTGACAGCAGGAAAAGGAGAAGGTCATTCCTGTTTCCTGAACTCGTTGCCATCATCAAAAAAACAGAGTGAGCCATCTGTGTTATGCAACAGTATTTAGAAGACAAGGAGCACAGTCAGTAAATTTCTCTCAGTAGCATCATGAGACAGACGCACTGATCCAGACTGAACCAGAATCATGCAGGTAAAGTCTGACGATGAAGCATCCTTTGCAATAAATAAACCGGAGCGTCCGACATGTCAACATTTTACATTTCAAAGCAGATTCTGTAGACAGAACGCCACGAAATAGCATGACAGAAAAATGTGCTAAAAATCTAAACAGAACATTTCAGGGAAGTCTCCAGAAATCCCTGCAGCTGAACCCTGAACCCTGACATCGATCTGACCTCTGGCGCCTCAGCCCCCATGGTAAAAAGGCATGTTTGTGTTTCTATTGGAAAACTAAACACTGGTTAAAGTCACAATGAAATAAAAAGAGTAGTAATGATAATGATTTTAACAGTGTCACGTTTCTCTCGTTGAAACATTTTATAGTTCTCATTTATTTCCATGCACACTGTGAGAACATAATTAACAGTAAAACGACCAAATGGACATAAAAATATTTAAGACATCAAAGACAATAAAACCGCATGTATACTCAGAGTATATGTGAACTAAAGTATTATTAAGAGCATGTTTCTTCAGAAAAATGTTATTTGTTAATTACACACAGCACATTTACTCAAAAACAGCAGACAAACTGAAGTTTAGACTATAAATATACGATGGATACAACCATAGTGACTCAGTTTTTTGGGTCTGCATGTTAAGACTAACTCTTGAGCCTGGAGTGATTCTATTTGGGAGTCGGGGTAGAGCGGTAAACACAGACACCTGCTAATTAGTGTTAATTAACAGACAAATAAAATGCTAGAATCTCACCAAAACTGAAGCACAAACTTCTTGGACAGTCTGCAAACTATATCATTTGTCAGATTATTCCATTACAAACGTTCTTAAAGGCACCAACTCTGCATACACAGCTTAGGGTCCAGTTTAATGAATCAAGCAGCTGTACAAATTAACGTTACAGGAGCCAATTCTAATCAGAATTTGTAAGATCATAAAGTTATTAAAGTTTGCAAATTGATTCTGAAATTGAGGCGCTGCAGTATTGTCTTACTGGCGGTTCTGGGTTCAAATTTCCTGGTCAGCTAGAGGCCTACCTGTGTAGTCTGCATGCTCTCTCACAGTCCAAAGGTGTGCTTTATGTGTTAACTAGTGATTTTAAACTTGCCACAGACATGCCTCTCTGTGTTAGACTGCTCCCTGCACCTCACTCTATGGAGGCTGAGAAGCACTTAAGAAAACTGATCACCAAGTAATTGCATGCATATGCAGCAACTGTATTATTACTGGGAGGTGGCTGAGGTTTTTAACAGACAAGAGATACAACCTATAAAGCTACTGTCAAGCAAGTATCTTATTAGGCCTACTGTTATCTTTGATTACACATGACAACAGTCAAAAAAATTAAAAAAAAAAAAAAAAAAAAAAGAATCGAGACAAATGGAAAATGCAGTTACTTAAAACCACCTGTGACCAGTAAGTAATTACAGCAGGCTAAATAATCTAGTGCTTTATGTGAACATTGATAATCGTGACTCGGTGTGCTCTAACTATTAAGGTCTTTGTCTTCGAGCTGAAAGTGAGAAATAAACTCCTTGCTCCTCTGTGCACAGAGGTGGAGAGCAGCTATGTAGCATCTCTGGAGGTGGATCAAGTGAAATTTCATGCCCGGAGCCATGTTTAACAACCTTTTTTGCAACCATATTACAAAATTAGCAACTGGCAAACATTAGCATTAACAGCTTGGATCATTCCAGTATCTCAGACAGTTTTCCAATTCAGCATCATCATTTCTCCCTTTACTTTAAGAACTGTCTCCAGCAGTGAAAGCTACTTTTACGTTTTCCTGTTTTTGCTGCTATTTTGATTTCTTTTCTTTGCATGAGCACAGTTTCTATCTGACAGCTGTTGATGTTCGTGACAAGAACCTTTCAGAAGCTTTCAAATGCTTTAGCTTCTATTTGTGGTCCGATTCCCTCAAGAAAGGATCTTGTGGTACAAATTACATGAAACAAATGTGTCCAGTAAACCATTTTGCATTGTGTCGATGGTGTTATTCTCGTTACTGTTTCAAATTTACAATGAGCCATTACAGGAATGTGACTTCATGTTTTAGCTTTGTAGGGTTACTGCTCGAGTATAACTGCAAATATTTCAAAGTAAAAGGCTTGTTAAGAAATGGACAGACTTTTATTGTAACTATTTCAAATTAAAGCATCTCCAGGTGTTATATGTATGTTATGATTTATTCTCTATTATATTTAAGGTTTGTTTATAGAGATTTTGGTTCATATACTGTTGGTGGGGTGGATACTGGGTTTGACAACCATTCACATTTACACAAATGTGTGCATTATAAAAAGAGGAAAAGCTCAATATGATTTCACACTTCTGCCCAATAAGAGAGTTATTACTTCCTATTAACTTAAGGCAACGTTGTATTTCAGCTGAAACAGTTGTTACCTGAAAACCATCACTTATGCTGGAGAAAAAGAGAAATAAAAGCTTGCCTTTCTTTGTGCTTGCTTTAAATAAAAGGCCTGTTTCGTTCAGCATCTGAGGTTATTAACGGCACCGGACACTATTCAAATAAACACAGTAAAAGCACTTGCTAATACAAACTGTGGCTAGCTTGTTTGAACGGTCGTGTAGTTTCTCATTCACAAAGAATGCAGTACATGGCACAGCTTCATTTTGGCTCATTTAAAGCTCTGTTTATTAATGTGAGCTCTTCTAAATGAGCCAATAAATTAATTAAAAAAAAAACACTACGAACTACAGCCGAGTACAGCCAGTGCAGTTTGGATTTTCATTCAGTTTTGCAAGCAATTTTCATGAAAACATACATTTCTTTTAAATGCATATGATAAAAAAAACTTTGATTCTACCTTTGAGAACAAACCACCTAAATCCCAGAAAGACAGTAAGTAAACGTGTGTGGCTTCTGGTCTAATACTCTTATACATGAAATACTTGTAATGTTTTTTTGTTTGTTTTTTGCCATCTAGGGGTGACATATGAAGCAAAATGACTTTACAACAACACTTCCACATTCAGCTGTTCTCCAAAGATCACCCACCCACTCACCTGCTCTGAAATGACTGACAAGTAAAGGTACAGGTTCCCAGAATTCTGTGCAAATGTTCATCAAGACCATCGATGAGTTTTTGTTTATTCTTTAAAATTTTTTGAAGACTGCAGTCACCTTCCACTTTGCATATCCATCCTACTTGTGCAAGTCACTGTGACACCCAACTTTTATCAGGCTGTTGTGTAATGGTCACTGGCAAATAGCAAACACATGGTGAATGGGTAAATTACCGGCACCTTCCTATCATTATTAAACCTATCCCATTCCCTCTTCTTTGTCCAACTACAATAAAGTCAAATTGTCAAGATGCTTTCAGAAATTTCATTGTGACTTTAAAAACAAGTCCTGCGAGTTTTTAAACGCAGCATACAAAGAAATGCTTTTCCTTCTACTCAACACTAAATTATTTTTTTAAAAAGTGGCTCCAATCCAGAGGTGCAGCATGTCAGACCTCTGTGGCAAATAAATAATCTTAAAAAGCTTCAACTGATCCACAAGATCATCTGGTATCCCGCAGGTCTACAATAAATCAATAAAACCCCCGAAGTTAGCCATTGTTTAAATATTGATACTCTACATGTATTTACATGAAACCAAAGAACAAAAAACAGAAAAAATAGAAACGCACTCATTGGCTCTCAGAAACAGGCTTTGACCCCTGACACGGCGAGGTCGGGCTCGTAAAGCTGGGTGATATCCCTCTTGCTGGAAGAGGGCAGAAACACGAGCAATAAAGTTAGCTGAAACCAGATGTTAGGATCCTGACAGACAGCTGATTCATTATCGACACCGACTGCACTACAAGTCATGAGCTGATTACCTTACAATGTGCCTTTTGATTTAAAAGACCTGTACTCTGTCAGCTGAGATCAAAGGCAGACAGCACAGAGGCTTACAAAAAGAACCGCTGATAAACCTGAGGATGAAACACAAGAATAAATCATATCATCTATTGTTTCTTTAACAAGGATTCTTGTCTGCTGGCAGAAAAACTTTCCAGGCCATGTTTAAAAAGTAAAGCTAACTTTTTCATGTGAAATCCGATGCTTTTTCAGATTTTGAGCTTCTCACTAACACCCGAGAGAAAAATCCTCTTGATAAAACACACACAAGCTCCTAAATCTTCTTAATCTCTGGGAAATAAGTCCATCTGTTGTGCATTTTGAACCCACACACGAGCCGATGATGTGACGATTTTAAGGTGAATGATTTTTCCTACACTCGTTGTCATCTGGAGTTCCCCAAAGGAAACGGATCAGAAGTCTGCTTCAAGTGTTTTAACATTTTTTGCAACACATACTTCCACCCTGAAAGAACCAAGACAATTTACAGATTTACAGTCAGGCTTGAAAAGATTAATAAATTATTTTTTGCATCTCAGTGGATTGGGCAGCCCAGCTCACACTGTGCTATACTTTTTTGCATTTGGGAGTCATTAAATCAGTGCAGTGAGGCATGTTTATCAAATCCTCTGAACTTTCTTCATCAGTGTCAAACTTATTATCTCCGTGTCATCAGCCTGCAGCCATGAAAGAGCAGCATCACACAGAGAGAATTTGAGAAAGTCCCAGCAGGAATGACACAGCCTCCTTTTTCCACAAAAATCATCCTCTTAAAACGACCAGAAAGCTTCTGCAGAAGCGCCTCCCTGTGCTCACCGCAGGACCAAAAAGACCTGTGTCATGCTACGCAGTAGAGAGCAAAGCACACACAGGGGGGCCGATGCCTCCAAAGCGACAGGAGCGAATCCATCCAAGTCAAAGCTCATCAGAGCTCACATTTGGCATCGGGGATCTGGTCTCAGGCTGACAGGGGCTGGAGCCTTTTTGGCCTCCGTGCAGCCAAGGCAGGAAGGAAACAGTGGGCTAAAGAGGCGGCCGAGACCTTTACGGAAGACGCTGTTGGAGAGGCTGTAGATGAGACAGTTACAGAAGCTGTTGCTGATTGCCAGCCATGTTGTGAGGAAGGACGCCACCTCGTGGTGATATAGGCCGGCGCTCTCTAGGAGGAAGTAGAGGATGTACGGCATCCACAGCACATAGAAGACACTGGTGATGCGGAAGAGCACCATGGCATAGCGTTTGTCCGGGCAGCCTTCGCAACGCTCTCCCCGCTCGCCTTTATCACCCTCGGTCTGCGGGCTGAAGCGGGCTTGGCGTTGAGAGATCTCCCTCGTATGCTGCCGGCAGATCCGGAATATACTCCCATAGGTGAAGCAGACAGTAAGTGCGGCTGGTGCGTAGAGCAGCGCCACAATGAAGGTGCTAAATGCCGGGTTGGTTTTCCAAGAGAGTGCGCACCACTTAAATATGTCCCCATGATAACCTGGTTTCCCCCAGCGGAAAAACGACGGCAGGAAAATCAAAGCAGAGTAAACCCAAATGAGCACGATGCACACCCTCAGGCGGCATGGGGTGACCAGCGTGGTGTACGACAGCGGTCGTGTGATGGCGATGTAGCGGTCCACGCTGATGCAAGCTAGCGAGGCCATGGAAACACTCTTCAGCACAGAAACCATGTAGCCGAATCCTTTGCAGGTGAGCTCCTCATTCAGGCCTCGAAGGTAGTGGAGGAGGGACATCGAGGGCACGAGGCAGCTGACGCCCACCAGCAGATCAGCGTACGCCATGGTTTGGATAAAGTGGCTGGTGGTGTGGTGGTGCAGCAGCGGGGCACAATGGAAGACAAAGATCACCACCAGGTTGCCAGCGATGATGAGCACAGTGAGGAAGAGGATGACAACCACCTCCAGCACGCAGGTATCCATGCTGTGGGAGTAACCCATGGAGCCCAGCAGGCAGAACGAGGGAGAGCCGCTTTGGTTCGCATCAGAGGAAGAGTTCATGTTTGGACTGGAGAAGAGGGAGGGAGGAGAAGGGGGCGGTTTCAGCTCAACGCAGCCATCATCCTGTCATCCAAGTCTCTTTATTTTTTTTAACCCTGAAGTTGCAGCTCCAAAAACAAAGCATGCCCCTGTTCTTCTATATCAGCATCTTTTCTCCCTCAGCGGGCAGCGAGCCTGTCCTTAAAGTAGCAGTAATCCATTGGTGCATGCAAAACGCAGCCGGCCACTGCTGCTGCTGCTGGGGGGGTGAAATATGTGCATGTGTGCAACCTCGAGAGGCAGAAAAAAATTCCCCAATGTAGGACAAGAGATGCCCGTCTAGTGGTGCAGTGCAACCCGTCCTCCCCCTCACAGCTGTTTATCATACCCCCCTCCCTTGACTACAAATCCCAAGGTAAGCACTGTTCTCCAGCGGGCAGGAACCAAACAATTAAAACATTGAAAAAATAAATAAAAAGAGCCATCCACTGGCACTCTTCAAATGCCGGCAAAAGGGTAAAAGCAGGGAGAGGAAAACGATCCCAAAATTCCCAGCAGCTTCTGTGTGCCGGCACTGAATGCTTCCTCAGCAAAGAAAGTCAAGGCGGTCCAATCAAACGGCACGTCTGAAGGTAGAAGCCTCATCCGTGGGTCATTGAAACACAGATTTTCATGAGCAGACAGTGTCCTGGAATCCTGGAGGCAGGCAGGGCAAACATCCAAAGGTGATGGATAATGTCACTGGGAGCTCTTCTTGTCAGGCTCAGTGGCGGCTGGTCGACTTCCAGTGTGTGTGCGAAGATGGAGAGATGTGTAGTCATGAGTGTGAGAGACAGAGAGAGATGAAGGAGGTAGACGGTGAACTGCTTCTCCTTTCTGCTGTAGTGGCGATACAGTGATGATGCAGCGCTGCCACTGCTGCTTTCCTCTCCTCCCCCTTCACTCACTCGCTCGCTCTCTCTCTCTCGCTCTAACACACACACACACTTTCCTTCCCTTTCCACTCATTTCACTCTCTCTCTCTCACACACACACACACACACACACACACACACACACTTCGCTTCCCCTCCTCCTCCTCTGTCCGTTTTAATTTTTTACTTCTTTCTGCCTCCCAGTGACACCACTCTTACTGTACCACAATTACAGAACTGAGAAAGAAAAGTTTTTAAATAAGCTTCAGAGCAACTGAAATTTATTATATATACAACAAAATATCTAAAATCCATAAGAAACTCACAAATGTTAAGCAGAAATCATGATTATGGCCTGGTGCAAATTACATCGGTGTGAGGATCATTTGTTTTGTAAGGCATCTATTGGATTTTGTTGATGCTTGAAATTAAGGTTGTGAGACTTTGATTGCATGGCTGCTTGATAGACTTCACATCCGCTAATGTGAGTCACCGAGGGAGATCTTTTAACAGTGTTTGTGGCAGACGTGTCATAAGAGAAAACACAGTAACGGGAAACGGACGATTAACTTCCAGAGGGTAGCGGGTTTGTTAAAAGCTTATTTTGCTCTTAATTTGAAGTTTGAAATAAACTCCAAATTAAGAGAAGAAAATCCATCATAAGATGCCTGCCAAGTGGTGACCTGCTTCTACAAAGAGTTTGGCTTTTAGTGTTGCTTCTTTTTAATTTTATTGAAGGAAGTAACAGGCTTTCAGTAAAGACCACCCAAAGGTTTTTGCTTATAAATAAAAAGCAGCTTAGCAGCAGGTGAAGCTGCCAACATTTAAAATAATAACTCCAGACACAACAACTGGGTAACATCCATCTTTGTTATGCAGTCCAAGTTTTTGCTACAGACACTAAAGCTCATCATTTTAACGCTGGCACTGCCGAATAAGTCAAGGTACTCACTGCTGCACTGTTTAAACAATTAATACTACAATATACACTCACTGACCACTTCATTAATCGCACCTGGCTAGTACTGGGTTGGACCCTCCTATTGCTGTAAGAACCGTTTTAATTCTTTGTGACATATAATGAAGTTCTTTTGAAGCATAAATTATTCATTACAGTCTCCATTTTCTCTAATCATCTTCTCTGCTCTCTTTCTTCCTTTGAGTCCCTTTCAGTATTACTCTAACCCCCCTGCAGTTCTCTGTAAGCTTCATTTTCATGGACCTCCATTTTGCTCCTAACAGGAAGCTCCTCCCCCTTCCACATCTGCTACCCAATAAACATCAAGCAGGATCCCCTCTGTACAGAGACCATACTCAACCCAACCACATGCACTCCGCACTCTCCCCAGCAGCTACACCGATCACATATGAACTACATATGTGCTCAGAGGCACTGCAAGCATAAATGTGTGTAAACAACACACAAGACAGTTTCTAATGGATGATTAAAATTTCTACAGATCATGCTAAATGTAGAACAAACACAGGAAAAGATGAAAGGAAAATAGGGATGCAAGAGAAAGGAATAAAGACCGGCATGGAAAAAGATGAAGCACAATAGACCTGATTTTTTATTTTTTGGACCCAAACCACAGAAACTACAATAGCATTTCAGAAAATCTGAATCCAGCTCTAAATCAGAATTCATTTTAGTCATAAAAATCTTTACATTTTATTTTACACTTAAATTATTGTTTATATTTAATCAAAAGGTATATGAAAAAAGTCCTATAAAATTACTAATTTGGCAAAATTTAAGTGAACTTACTCTGATGATGTCTGCTGTGTGAGCGGAATATCAAGAACACAAACTGATATGGTATAAAGCACCAAAAGAGAATACAAAGACAAGTGAAACAATATCCAAATATTCTGGCGCAGCTCTACTATCTGCTTAAGCATTAAAACAAACAAACTAATCAACTAGTTAACCCACAAAGTTAAAAACAGTATGTATGAAAGATAATCTGAATTAATTGTTTGGCAGCCTTTTGTGACGACTACTGAAGTTGTGTTAGTGTGTTTTAAACAAATTTCTCCTTTGATGCATTATATTAGCATTACTCTTAGAGTTCACATATAAGCAACATTTGCAACGCAGAAGAGTGTGCGTGTGTGTGCGCGTTTTCTTACTATCTTGGTGGGGACCAAAATCTGAAATTTACTATACTGGTGGGGACCAAAATCCAGGTCTCCACGAGGTTGAAGGCATTTTTCACACTTATGAGACATAAATGTGTCTTCATCCTGGAAATGACTGTTTCATTCTCACCTGAGCACTACTGAGGTTTTACTGTTTGAGCCACACACTGTGCATTATGGAATCTGGAAAGTCCAATCCTGGTTTCATGCTAAACTCCTAGGCTGCCCTCACCTTTTAGTTCTTTGTTGCTCACACCAAGTCACAAACACGTAAATAAAATTCTGGACACAATGTAACTGCTCTGCATATTTGAAATGTTTTACCCACAAAATCTTTTCCACTTTTTTAAGATTCTCCTTGCTGCTTGTAACTGTCACACCAACACTTGCTCAGTTGTTTTTAGGCTACTATAAAATAAGAAGCCCATGTCCTATATGCGTCATTACCAAACGGTGCAGTCTGCTGATTCACCACATCAAACCAAAGCATCTCTTGTGATTCAAACCAAAGCATCTCTTGTGATATTTGGTGCAGGAAGAACTGGAGGGGTCACCGCAAGAATGTCAGCTCCTTCCAGCCTAATGGTGGGGAACAGAGACATCATTCAGACACTGTTTGTTTTCCTGGTACCATATGGTGAGCACTAGCCACCATGTTAGTGTCTATTTTTGCTTTCATTTCCAGGTCAAGGGTCAGAGGTGCCACATCTGCCAGACTTGTGACGCTGAATGTCGAGGTACCTGAATAAGCACCCGCGTTATCTCAGTTGTAAAGTTGTTGTAAAACATCAATGTGAACACAGACATCAGCGCCTCGTGGGTGTTGCCAAGTCAACACAACAGCAGTAAACATCAAGCAGGCCGACGGGGGAAAGCCACCTTGTGACTGATTGTTTAGAAAAAGAGAGCTTGTGATCCTGAGCCCGCTGGAGGCCAATTTGAACATCAGCACATTTTTCTTTAATTATGAATGCAAAGTTGCTGTTGGACAGCACCGTCAAAGACTTAAAAAACTACAGTGGTAAATGAACATGATTCATAGTTGGAGAGTACACACTGCACTTCTTTGTCAGGTTACCCAACCAATACAGAGGGAAAAAAACTGGACTTCTTGCATAACAGCACAGACATTGATTGCATTTATGATATATGAGAGAATAATGTGATCCGAAATGGCATCCAAGTTACTCACTTGGCATAAACAAGAGGAGAAAGAATTAGGCATAGGAGTTCAACAATTAACAGTAACATTACGTAATGTTTACAAGACTGATGAGACCTGCTATGATGGTTTGGAGACGATGAACATTGAACATCATTGAACAGCTCAGGTTTAGCAGTTTGAAGACAATATTAGAGTGCAAGGCTGGGATGTTTTGGACATGTGCAGAGGCGGATATATTGGGCAAAGGATGTTGACTATGGCGGTGCCAGCCAGGAGGAAAAGAGGAATATGGCACTTTAAGTTTATGGATCTAGTGAAGGATTACATCCAGAGAATAGGTGTGCTGACAGCAAGGCAGGAGTTATTCTTGTTATAACCAAGGTAGGGCTGGGCAATATGGCCTAAAATCCATATCACGGTATAATTTGAAGCATGTGGGGTAACGATATATATCGCGATATATTCTTTTCTTCTGTATCACGTATTTTACACACTATATGGCACACTTAAAATCCTTTAATTTTCTCAAAAATCAACAGTGCAACTTATGTATGAATTCTGGTTGTGCTTACTCACCTTGAACAGATTTTATGTGTTACACGGCGCTCAAAAATCTGTCCAAAAATGTTTTAGTACGACTTTGGTAAGCTATGAAGGCGCACCGCTTGATGGATTGCCTGAGCATTACGGCTGCCTTAGTCAGGAGCCTTGCAGAGTAATCTGGGTCCTAAACTCCCTCTGCTTCAGGTCCCAAAGTCAAACAAACACTGCGGCATCACTGAAAGTTAAAAACTGTCTAAATTCTTTCATTTTTAATAAAATGAGCAGCATTGCTGCTTTACCAGGTGTAACAATTAAGTTTAACACCCAGGCATCCATGAAAATAGAATTTATTAAATTCAATGGAGTTAGAAGTTAGCAGGAAGTTAGCTCGCTAGTTTCCACCTAAACATGATATAGCATGTTCTGACTGAGAGATTCCCATGATGCATTGAGTATTTCTGCTTCAGTCACCTTTCTCACTCACTGTGTTAATAGACCTCTCTGCTGAATCAGATTTGTTATTAATCTCTGTCTCTCTTCCACAGCATGTCTTTTGTCTTGTCTTCCTTCTCTCACCCCAACTGGTCGCAGCAGATGGCCCCGCCCCTCCCTGAGCCTGGTTCCGTTGGAGGTTTCTTCCTGTTAAAAGGGAGTTTTTCCTTCCCACTGTCGCCAAAGTGCTTGCTCATAGGGGTCATATGATTGTTGGTGTTTTCTATGTATGTAATGTTATAGGGTCTACATTACAATATAAAGTGCCTTGAGGCGACTGTTGTTGTGATTTCGGTCAAGTTTACTTATTTTGGTGTTGTATAAATAAAACTGAGTTGAATTGAAAATTGAAAAGTATTTCATGGAAACACAACTGAATTGAAAATAAAATATACAAAAACATCGTGTAACAAATTTGTCCTAAAACTGTCTTAAAACGAAACAACCAAAAACAAACCCACTCAAATAATTAAGAATTCTGTCAACATCTTTGTTCAAAACTTTGAGTATATTTTTATTTATTAGGCTGATAATAAGCTGAAGTCATGTTTTTATACTCAATTTTGAGCCAGCACACTGGACCTCTCTAGGAAGTCAGAAATTTAATTTCAACCACTAAAACAAATTTTTATGTTTAGGAATGCAAGAAAATAACTGTAATTTGGGATCTTAATTGAAAAAAACAGTAATGTGCTTTACTTTTTCCCTCTGCTTTTTTGTAAGATAGTAAATTTGAAAATTACTGGATGATAAGAGTAATTATATTTTAGCATTAAAAACATACATATTCTAGAAACATAAGAAATTGTTTTAGTAATTACCAATACTGTTAATTTAGGGTAGCTTGACACCCTACATTGGGTGGTGTTCTATTTGGTGGGGAATTTGTTAAGCACTGTAAATAAAAACTGATTAGAAACTAGAAAAAAACATAAATATGCACCAGTCTTCATAGATGTTGTTCTTTCTGTATTGAACAGGCCTGTCAGTACAGTTGCTGTGTCCGTGGATGCTTCTCTGCATGTATCAAACAGAGCCTGGTGCCTTATTTTTCTGCAGACTTTTGATGGCATTACTCATCTTCTGTTGTTAGATTTATCCTTTGTGCGTTGTCATATCCTGGGGCTGGAGATATATCTTTTTATATTGGCAGTGGTGGTATTATTTGATAGTCACAATACCAGTTTTGACCTTGTTTTTAAAAACCTAACGACCCAGCAGTGTGACGGTAAACATCACTCCTGAGTAACCCCCTGCTGCAGCTGACCTTTTAGTCTGCACTTGAGCTGTAACAGAGGCAGGAAAATTAGGTCAACCTTTGTACATTACCTCTCATCCACCCTTGTTTAACAGCTCCTTACAACCTTTTTTTAAGCTGATGAAGGGAAGGCATACACTGCTTATTATGTTTAATCTCCTCAGTGTATATATTTCCTTTTTGGCAGGCACTGACCATAAGGAATATATTTATTTTGACAGAATGTTTAGGTTAATCATGGTCTTCAGTTGCTCCCTCTGATTGGTGAAGGTAGAACTGAAAGATAGAAAGAAAGACTCCAGTGTTTTAATATTTTTAAGTTAACTTTTTTGCAGATAATTGTTTAATTTGACATGAACCATGTACAGAGACAGAAAGGCACAGTAAGCAACAAGTGCAAAGTTGCCCTCATGTGATATGTTCTTTAATAATTCGGACAGTTAATGCCCTCAACCCAGGAGACTTCTTAGAAATCTGGCCCATGTGGCCTAAGGGTTGTGATAACTTGGGACTCATTGGCTTCTTTGTTAGAGATTCTGGAAAATTGTGCAAGCCAACTTTCCAGATAATCACAGTTTTTACATGAATCATTTCAAGTCAGTTATTTCAAAATAATCACAGAAACAAACCAAATGGGAGTAAATTATTGCTAAGTGTATCTAAATCTGGGTCAGCTTGTTTGTTGACCTAATTGCCGTGCATATTCATCAGTCCACAGTCTGGGTATGTGCTGACTTTCACTGTGGTTAGGCTATTTTCTAATGATACTCAAGAAGGCCAGTGCAGAGGGCTGAAGGCATGTTTGCAGTTCAAAGTGTCACAGACCTACGGCAAAAGACTATTCTTCTTTTCAATTCCCAAATGATTTATTACACAGATTAATGAGGACCTATCATGCTAATGTTTTTATTCTTGGAGTCTGCTAGAGTACCAATGCATGATTCAAAGCTGAAAATTATTATTATTTTATTATTATTTATCTTTTACTCAGTTCACCCTCTGTCAGAAACAAGATGTTTTAGTTTCCTAACATCTCATTTAAAGCAACTGTCTTCTGATTGGCTGCCCTTCGTAATCAGACACAGGTGGGTTGGGCTTCTGTGCTTTAAATGTCAACATTATGGTTGTCCCATTTGTATGACACAAACTTGTCACAAAGTGTTTAGACAAGTCTGAGCCTTTGGCTAAGAAAGTTTACTTGTGCATACGCTGACATGATTATTGGCCTTGTTTATGTGCACATCCAGCATTGCGACAGGAAATGATGCCTGTTGTACAGGGTGGGCCATTTATATGGATACACCGTAATAACATGGGAATGGTTGGTGATATTAAAGTCCTGTTTGTGGCACATTAGTATATGTGAGGGGGCAAACTCCTCAAGATGGGTGGTGACCATGGTGGCCATTTAGAAGTCGGACATCTTGGATAAAACTTTTGTTTTTTCAATAGGAAAAGGGCCATGTGACACATCAAACTTATTGGTAATGTCACAAGAAAAACAATGGTGTACTTGGTTTCAACGTAACTTTATTCTTTCATGAGTTATTTACAAGTTTCTGACCAAATGTGTTCAATGTGCTGCCCATTGTGTTGGATTGTCAATGCAACCCTCTTCTCCCACTCTTCATACACTGATAGCAACACCGCAGGAGAAATGCCAGCACGGGCATCCAGTATCCGTAGTTTCAGGTGCTGCACATCTCGTATCTTCACACCATAGACAATTGCCTTCAGATGACCCCAAAAATAAAAGTCTAAGGGGGTCAGATCGGGAGACCTTGGGGGCCATTCAACTGGCCCACGACGACCAATCCACTTTCCAGGAAACTGTTCATCTAGGAATGCTCGGACCTGGCACCCATAATGTGGTGGTGCACCATCTTGCTGGAAAAACTCAGGGAACGTGCCAGCTTCAGTGCATAAAGAGGGAAACACATCATCATGTAGCAATTTCAAATATCCAGTGGCCTTGAGGTTTCCATTGATGAAGAATGGACCCACTATTGTTGTACCCCATATACCACACCAAACCATCACTTTTGTTGGTCCAACAGTCTTGGAGGGATCCATCCAATGTGGGTTAGTGTCAGACCAATAGCGGTGGTTTTGTTTGTTAACTTCACCATTCACATAAAAGTTTGCCTCATCACTGTACGAAATCTTCTGCGTGAACTGAGGGTCCTGTTCCAGTTTTTGTTTTGCCCATTCTGCAAATTCTGTGTGCCGATCTGGGTCATCCTCGTTGAGATGCTGCAGTAGCTGGAGTTTGTAAGGGTGCCATTTGTGAGTAGCTAATATCTGCCGAAGGGATGTTCGACTAATGCCACTCTCCAATGACATGCGGCGAGTGCTACGCTGTGGGCTCTTGCTGAATGAAGCTAGGACAGCCACTGATGTTTCTTCATTAGTGACAGTTTTCTTGCGTCCGCATTTTGGCAAATCCAACACTGAACCAGTTTCAAGAAACTTAGCAAGCAGTTTGCTGACTGTAGCATGGGAGATGGGTGGTCTCGTAGGGTGTCTTGCATTGAAATCTGCTGCAATGACCCGGTTACTGCGTTCAGTAGATATCAACACAATTTTGATCCGCTCCTCACGCGTTAACCTCTTCGACATGTCAATGGCTGTGAACAAGAGAAACTTGTAAATAACTCATGAAAGAATAAAGTTACGTTGAAGCCAAGCACACCATTGTTTTTCTTGTGACATTACCAATAAGTTTGATGGTGTCACATGGCCCTTTTCCTATTGAAAAAACAAAAGTTGTATCCAAGATGGCCGACTTCTAAATGGCCACCATGGTCACCACCCATCTTGAGGAGTTTGACCCCTCACATATACTAATGTGCCACAAACAGGACTTTAATATCACCAACCATTCCCATGTTATTACGGTGTATCCATATAAATGGCCCACCCTGTACTTTTAAATACTCTAGAAACAACAAGTAAGCCTGCAGTGCGATATCCAAGCACTCTAATGGGTTGATATGGTACTATAAGGTCATTAAGATAACATAGGGCCTGATTATTTAAGACCTTGTATGTGAGGAGCAGGATTTTGATTTCAATTCTGGATTTAACAGGAAGCCAATGAAGGGAAGCCAAAACAGGAGAAATCTGCTCTCTATTTCTAGTCCCTGTCAGTACTCTTGCTGCAGCATTTTAGATTAACTGAAGGCTTTTCAGCGAGTTTTTAGGACTTCCTGATAATAATGAATTACAGTAGTCCAGCCTGGAAGTAATAAATGCATGAACTAGTTTTTCAGCGTCATTCTGAGACAGGATTTTTCTAATTTTAGAGATGTTGCGCAAATGGAAGAAAGCAGTCTTACGTATTTGTTTAATATGTGCATTGAAGGACATATCCTGGTCAAAAATGACTCCAAGGTTCCTCATAGTCTTACTGGAGGCCAATCCAGAGTAAGTGTCAGGAGAGACCATATTTCAAAGATTTTAGGGCCAAGTACAATAACCTCAGCTTTATCTTAATTTGGAAGCAGAAAATTTGGTCTTCCAGGCATTTATGTCTTTAAGACATTCCTGCAGTTTAACTAATTTGTGTGTGTTATCTGGCTTCATGGACAGATAGAGCTGGGTGTCATCTGCATAGCAGTGAAAATGTATGCTGTCTTCTGATGATACTGCCTAAGGGAAGCATGTATAATGTAAACAGAATTGGTCCCAGCACTGAACCCTGTGGAACTCCATAATTAACCTTAATGTATGAAGAGGACTCTCCATTTAATTGAACAAATTGGAGTCCATTAGATAGATACAATGATACAAACCACTGCAGCGCAGTACCTGTAATATCTACAGCATACTCTAATCGCTTTAATAGAATATTATGTTCAACGAATGCTGCACTGAGGTCTAGCAGGACAAGCACAGAGATGAGTCCACTGTCCAAGGCCATAAGAAGATCATTTGTAACCTTCCCTAAAGCTTTTGTTGTGCTGTGATGAGCTCTGAATCCTGACTGAAACTCTTCAAATAAGCCATTCTTCTGAAAATGATCTGTTAGCTGTTTGACAACTACTCTTTCAAGGATTCTTGAGATGAAAAGAAGGTTGGAGATTGGCCTATAATTAACTAAGACAGCAGGATATCGATGCATTATTGATTTTAGTTTAGCTTTTATTAGTTTACCTTAGCTTTTTTCAGTTATTAGAATATGAAGCCTACTTGTCAGGGGCAGATTTTAGAGGTTCACAAAAAAACAATGCTGTGTAAACCCAGCTGATTCGCGGTCATGTATTCATCCTGAAGTAAACAAACACCAAAGCCTCACCAGCCTTTGACCAAACTGACCAAAGACTGAAACTAAAGGTATTTGCAGTACTGTTTTTAAATTGAATCTTATTAATACACAATATTGTTTAATCTAGTACTTTTTTCCCAGCATTCTAGTTTTTTGTTTGTTTTTATTTCCGCTAACCAAAGTCTTTCATCACACCTACTTTCAGTTCAGTTTTACATAACTGTAAAAATCATAAAAGGCATGTTATTAAAACTACCAAAGAAGGGCATCCTAGACCTCTCCATCCACATTAGCTGACCAGAGTCAGCATTGGACTCTAGCAGGAAGGGTTCAGATGGTGCAAAGGATATGATGAACAAACCTTTGCTTTTCACAATATCCTTGAGGAATCTCAAGCATTGTCTGGAATCGATTGGATTTCTCTGCATCAACTTCAAAGACCTCAATTTAGTAAATGGTAAATAGACTGTTACTGCTATAGCACTTTTCTACTCTGAGTACTCAAAGCACTTTCTACAGCAAGTCTTGTTCACCTAGTCACACATAGTCGCACTTGCACCCTGACTCAGGCTTCATTATCTTCCCCAAGGATACCTTGACATGTATGCTAGATTTAACCATCCCATTGGTAGAAAACTCGCTCTACTTCTTAAGCTATGGTCGCCCCATCTGACAATATTAATCTTATGAGCCAGTTTTACCAAAAGTTCAAGTGTAGCATCATCTTATAAAGTTCACAGATTGACATTGACTGAGAATCAATCAAAGTAAGGATGGCTGTAGCTCAGGAGGTAGAGCAGGTCATCTGCTGATCAGAAGGTTGGTGATTCGATGTCTCCATATCTTTGGGCAAGATACTAACTCTAAGTTGCTCTCTGATGCATCCATTGGAGTGTGAATGTTAGTTTGAAAGCACATAAAAGCACTGAATGCATAGAGTGAATAGGTGAATGGGTGGCATGTTGTATAAAGTGCCTTGGGTGCTATGTAAGAAGTCCATTTACCAAAGTATTTCATTGTGATGTCCACAGACATGGTTATGTGTGAAACCACAGCAAATGTACAAAGTAGTATATAGTAGGTCAAGTTTGAGGACCTGAATTATTATTAAACATAATTAGTAACAAGACAAGTAGCAAAACAGTTGGCGTTAGGAGAAGAACGAGCATCTCACCAGAACACGGTTACAGTTACATCAAGCTTGAACTTAAAAATCAAAGATACAGACATAAACACAGTCCTATTTCCTCTAGTCTAATCCTTTATCCAGTCTCGTTGGGCTTAAAAATCCATTTTTCAAGGTTAATTTGACCAGAAGAGCAGCAGAGACTGTAACAAATATAAACATAAATTAAAAAAAATAACACATGACACAGAGTGAACACAACATCCAGATCATATGAAATAATTTCCCCCAGGGATCAATAAAGTATTCTGATTCTGAATAAGATATCATGAACAAGAGCAATTTCCAGAGCAATGACAAAGAGGACCACTTCCTTAGTTCTTTATAATGTCCTAAAACGCCTCCACAGTAATCACTTGTGATGGCTTCAGATCCTACGGCAGATTATTCCAGGAAACAGAAAACGCATGTTTAAAAGCATTTTTCCTGATTCTGCTCTGACTCTGGGGGTCAAAACAGGGCTCTTTGAGACCAAAGGTTGTGTGACTATTGTTTTTACCATAACCAGTATATCCTCAGATAACAGTCAAGCAGAGGTTTATAATTTCCCACACGTGGGACTAATAAAGGTTATATTATCTTATATACAAAAACCATGTAAAGGGAAAGTGTGGGCTTACAGAGACAAGAGCATACAGAGAACAGAGCTGTGAGATGATAATGAATCAGACACACATAATAATTTTACAAACTGCACAGTTGCAATGAGGGACTGAATCTAATAGTAATAATTTGATTTAGAGCATTAAATCGCCTTCATTGGCAAGCTACTGATAATTACTCTGACCCGAGATTATCGTCCATCAGCATGACCTTAAGAGAGAAAGTAATCTGCTACCTTAAAGAGTGCGTGTTAAGCTCACCCGGCCAGAGATCTATCTGTTATTAGCAAACTTACAGGAGAAGGACGGGCCAATGGGACTAAAGAGAGGATCACCCAACCCTTCTTCTTATCTAACATCCCAAAAGGTCACCGTTTCATAAAGGGAACTCCTAAATCATGCAATACAGACTAATTAACTTAAGTGATTAAATTACCTATACAACTACAACAACTACAAACCATCAATAGCTGCTGAATTGTTCGTTCGAGTTCTTATTGAACCTTCAGTCAGTTTTGGACTGACGGCAGCAGGTAGAAGAATCTTTTCTTTATTCTTTAAATAAAGAATAAGTAATGAAATAAGTGTTCTCATCTGAAATCATGAGGGATGGCTGTGTGAATGATCACATATTAGTCAAATGTACACTGTTAACAAGCCAACAAGCTCACTTTTTTTCCCACCGGCTCATACATGATTCATGATGTCATAAATTCACGCTGATATTTTTTTCCCCTGTTTTAAACCACCCTCTCTGTTTTTTACCCCCTCGGAGAAACATTGTGACCTGCGAGAACTCCAGTTAAAATTGAATTAACCTCAGGCACATGGTTCATTAGTGGAAGGCCTGCCTGGTGCCATAGGCAATTAGCTTTTACAGTCCGAGTCTGCACAGTCAGTTCTGTGTTCTGGATGTCACACAGACACACACAGAAACACACAAATGCAGGATGCAGCCTATTAGCATCAAAAAATAGAGAAAACAAAATCTAACATGTCACATCCTCTTGGTTTTCAAATCTTTCTGTTCTTCTGAAGTGAAGCCTTACTCCTGATCAGAGTAACCTTGCCTGTAGATTTGCATCTTTGAAGCATTTCCTCTTCTGGAAACAGCAGAGGAAGTAAGATAGAGACACACACAGCGAATCAGATGTTGTCCAGGTGCTAGCCCACCTTTAATAGGAGTCTTGTTCTGCTCACTACAAGCGAGAAGGCCGCTCTAACCAGAACCTGTACATGATGGAGAACTGCTGCAGTGAGCTCAGGTCAGCATAGCTCACCAGACTGCAGAGCAGACGTGGGGAGTTCCTGCTGCAGTGAGCGCAGAAAGAATCAGGAACTGACTGTAGCAGACTTTCTGCACCATTACTTATTGACACATAATGGAAATGGTATTATTCAGGCCAATCACATAATGTTCATAATTGCAGCTTCTCTAATGTCCACTTGAGGATGTCTTTAAAAGAGAGTTAATCCCCACAGACTCCCATGGTATAGTCCTAAATTTACAGCACAATTAATCATGTTACTGCCTCACAAAAAAAATAATTTTGATCCCTGCGGATAGTTTCCAACTTCATAACAACTCTGAAGAAGATGATTTTTTTCTAACTCATTCACCTGAGTACTAGAGATAGGCACATAGTGACTCTGACAGCTGCCCCATGGTCACATCAGGCTCCCAACATGGCAGCAGCTAAAACATAAATGTTCAAAACCAGTCACATCCATCTTTAATACTCACTATGGGAAATCCAACTTGGACACTACTTGGGCTGCTCTCTCTCCCCCTTCCCTTCCTTCACTGTTTCAGGAAATCTCAATATCAACATAGACAGGCTTCAGAAATGTGAACCTAAAGGTTTGCAAATATGGACCTCAAGCTAAAAATGTAAAACTAACAAGCTCACAGTGAATAGCTAAAACTAAAGCAACATGAATCCTCACGACCCTCAACATTATGACGGTGAAGTAACAGTCCAAAGACTCTGCTTGAGTTGTAAAATATACAGACCTGATGTGCTGACAAACATGACAAATGATGAGGGAATGAAGGACACTAAAAGAAAACAGGTAAGCAGACAGTACAGCAATTATGGAGTTGGAATAAAATAAAAAAAAAAAGAATTACACTAGACCTGCTATTAAATAGTTCCTGCACCTTAAAAAAAATCCATCATTCACCAGTGTTGGGTGCATTTAAGTTTTTATTTATGATTTTGAAGCCTAGTATTTAATCAGCAATCAGGTTGACACTAAACTGGCCAACTATTTTCATGACCAAATAATATTTCTCTAAGCAATGGTGGTAAAAATTTGATGCCTTCCTTGTCTTCAAGAAAACTTCTTCATCTTTAAATAAATAGACAGACAGACGTTTTCTATCATTTTCTATTTACTCTATTAAATTGTTAAGGTTAAACAGCTGAACACAAAATGAGGTTGTTTTGAAGCCAGATTTTGTCAGACTGTTTGTAGTTAAAAAGGGGAAAAAAATCTGACCATAAACATCCTTTAAAATAGTGACTAAACGTTGCCACAGAAGTCACAAAAGCTGACTCTGTGTTGAGCTCCCCACCAGCTGCTGAGCAGTGCAGTCACATCATGCAGGGTTTGTTATGTTCCTGGCAGTGGTTTACATTTTCTGAAAGGTGTCAGCAGATAAAGGTCAGAGGTCAGCGGTGTTCATGTAAACCTACCTGAGTGATGTGGACCAGAAGACAGAAACAGTCACTGTGACTGCTTAATGAAACCTTAAGTCTTAAACGGAGTTAAGGTTAGATTAGAGTTTTCTATAAGTTTGTTTTTGCACAAAAAAGCTTAATTTAATAAAGTAGTAATAAAGGGTTTGCTCATTTCAGTAATACAGGGTTTGTTCATTCTATGAGAATGTTTAGCTTGGTTTTTATTAAAAACAAAATGCTTTGGAACTTTGTGAAGGCAGCTGACTCAAGTCAGAAGTGGGAAGTAACGAGGTACAAACACAGTAGGGATGGGAACATGCAAATTTAGCAATTCTGATTCCATTATCGATATCACTTATCAGTTTGATTTCTTATCGATTCTCTTATTGATTCTCATTAGCTTCACTTTGAGAGCCACCACTATCGTTAAGGCATTAAGCAAATTAATTGCATGCCTTGCGGTTAAATGTTAGGTAATTTACTATACATGCACTAATTACTCCCAGGAGAAAGTAATTTGTTACACCACTCGTTACATTACTTTGGCATTTCTCCGTAAAATGAATTGACAAACACAGTCTCATAATTACCATTTAATAATATAAACATATAGGCTAGAGTCTCACAGACCAATACATATTCCTATCATAATGAGGACACATATAATCTTTTTTTTAGCATTTAGGTATGAACACAAAGCACAGAGCAAATATGGGAACCAGCACAAAGAGACTTCAAAGCAATCGCCATGGTGACGCTGGAAAAACTTGCCACCTGATATTCGTACTTCAGAGTCTATACAGTCTTTCAAATCCCATCGTAAAGCTCACTTTGTTATGTTGGCTTTTAATCAGAGTTCAGTTTGAGTACCATCAGTTTTTTTGTTGTTGTTGTTTATATTAAATATAATGTATTTGCTTCACCTCATGTCTTATTCTTCTGTATTTATTTTTATATGGTTTCCTCTTGTTCATCAACTAACTTGCGATGCACTGTGGTCAACTTGCTTTTAAATGTGCCATAGAAATACAATTGACATTGACCTTGAAATTTTACCAGAGCATCTTTTTAAGTGCCTGTACTACTTCTTCACTATACAAAAACTTACTTACTTTTTCCAATTATAAATGCTGTATTGATTGTTAACAGATTTGACTAATCCTACAAAACTGATTATACGCTAAAACTGAGACGTTTATTTCAGCTCACGCACGTTTGGAGGGTTTCATGGATACTCTATCTTGGAATACATTAGGTCTCTTAGTAGCAACTGAGCATTAGTTAAATGCCAGAGCCTGCCGGAGCAATATTGTCCACACCTTTATGACCAGTACCCATCTTCTGACGGCTCATTCCGCTGCTCATTTCAAACTGATTTCTTGAACATTAAAAAAGAGTTTAAATAAGTGAGTGGGTTCATCACCATCATTCACCTCCTCATTATCATAAGCTGCAGTGCACTGAGTGGAGCTGAGGAGTTTGGTCATTCAGGACCTCAGAGCAGACCCACTACTCCTTCACGTCAAAAGGATCCAATTGAGGCAATTCGTATTTGAGAAACTGCTGATCTACTGTGATTTTCCCACACTACCATCTCTACAGTTTACAAACATCAGAAAAAAAGAAAATATCCATTCAGTGTCAGTTCTCTGAGTGAAAATGCCCGGTTGATGTTCAGATCAGAGGAGAATGGACCACTTCAAGCCTATATGATGGAAACAGAAGTTCAAATAACCACTTAGTACAACCAAGCTATGCAGAAGAGCATCTATTCACGTTAAACCTTGAAGCAGATGAGCTACAGCAGCAGAAGACCACACCCGGTGCCACTCCTATGAGCTGAGAACAGAAAACGCAATAGAAGACTGGAAAAATAAATGCTGCCTGGTCTGATGAGTCCTAATCTCTGCTGTTATATTCAGACAGTATTGTCAGAATTTGGTGTAAACAACATGAAAGCATGGATCCATCCTGACCACAGTTTACCCATCTTTTGATGCCTGTTTCCAGTATGGTAACGCATTATAAACAAAGCTCAAATCCTCTCAAACTGTCTTCTTGAACATGACAATGAGTTCACTGTACTCCTGCGGCCTCCACAGTCACCTGATCTGAATCGAATAGAGCACCTTTGGGATGTAGTGAAATGGAAGATTCACATTATGGAGTGTGTAAGTGTATTTTTACTTTCTGCTCACTGATACCAACAAAAATCAAATGAAAAAAGACAAAAACTAAATCAATATCTGCAGCCAACATTAATTATTCCTCATTATAGCCGTCTAAAATAACACCAGTATCTCTGTTGATCTGGCATTACAATCGTGTGTGTGTTATACCTACGGAGCAGTAAGAAATATAAAAGAGTGGAAGCCACCCTCTACACATTTTTGAAAATCTTGTGTTTAATGGGATAAACATGACAATTATATTCTGAAGCAAATTTCTAAATAGTTTCTAAGCATTCTTGGACAAAACATTCCACGAATTGGACAAAGAAAAGAGCTGATACTTCCAAGTTTGGTTTGTTTGATATGAAAGCATCCACTGAATGCCTTTAACTTAATTTAATCATGACTTGGAAATTCTCCACCACTGCAGCTGCTCACCGAACCAACATAATAACTTAATAATCATAATTGCATTGCATTGTTTAAGTGGAGGCCTGTAGATTAGACAGCTCCCCGTGGGCTAAGCACACTTTTCCAAATGGGCGTTTCAGCTAATGGTTCCCTGGAAAGAGCGCTGTGCTAAAGGCTGATAAATGAGCACCTTCATTTATGGCACTCAACACACCCAGACACACACGTGTACACACACAGCTGGCAGACAAGCACTAATTTTAGTTTTAATTGAATTCACCACCTCTTGAATTCATCTCAGGGTTGTGATTAAGAACAAAAGCTGCGCTGTGAAACAATCACGGCTGATTTCTCCTTCACAGCTCAGAAACACCTCTGCTGTTCCCCATGACTGATTTTCAGCTGAAGTGTGCAGTGAGGGGAGGAGACCAATGTGTATAACAGGCTGTGTTTTTAAGACTTTTTTTCTTAGCAAGAAGCACATGTGTGGGCATGTGTTCATGAAGACACCATGTGTTTGCATGCTTGAGTGTGGATACCCGTCCATCTCATGCATTGTGCTTTCAGCAGCCACAGTTATTGTCAAAATTGGCCCGGGTTCCTGCACTATTAAAAGCCCCAAATCAATGCTTTTTTAAGACCTTTTTAAGACTTCAATTAAGGAAGTGCACTTGTGAAATGATGACATATTGACCCAGTTTCCTGCGCTTGGATGGAGCCTCTCGTTTTTTTAAAATTGTGACGCAGTTCTTTGTCTTTTGTTTTTTTTAATAAACACAAGCACCCAAAAACCATTCAGCTGCCATTTGGAGCCTCTCTAGCTTATTATTCATGCCTAGCACATCTTTAAACTAACTCACAGTGTGCATCCAATATTCCAGACACCAAAAATGCAACGCCAAATATTCAGAAAGCAATCGTACTCAGGCTGAGTAAAGTGTAAATTAATACACTAAGTTTTGGGTTAGGACTTTTTTAAGTGCAAATAGTCCAAACTGGTAACAAGATCTTAATGACCACAATGTTGTGGTTTGTTTTGTTTTTGGTGAATTCTTCCTGCTATATGTTGTTGTTTGCCAATCAACGACCCTGGATATGACCTTTTATTAAGGACAATGTAACCGTCATCCTTTATATTAGGGTACCCACAGCTCTGTAGCTAGAAAATAAGGTTGCACTAACCCTCCAAATATTGCTGGTTTTTAGTTTGTGTCCGAATCAAATAATTTAGTAAGAACATGGTATATCATATAGCTACTGTTAGCTTCTAACTCAGCCGAATAAAATTCCTGGACATTAAGCTTTACAAAACATGTCTTTCTAATAAACAAACACATGTGAGAACAAAAGCAACAACAATACTGAACAAGTGAATATATAAATATAAAATCTTCATCACATGTTGAGAAAATGTGACATTTTAGACTCTTGTTCTTGCCAATTTAAATTTTGGATTAGATGGCAACACACACTGCCACAAACACAGCAACGTAACAAATGTTTGTTTTTTCTGCAGCTGAAAGAAAGAAACATATCACCCGAAGCATCAGAATATCCAATTCTACAAATCACCAAATACTGGTCGGGCTTTAACCCCGTCTGTTGGTTTCAAATATTTAAAACAATTTACCATTTTTTACAACACTAATCAATAAGTGCACCAAGGCTCTGGGACATAAATATACTCAGTTTGAAACCAGAATAAGTTAAAACATCAATGTTCTGTCATGTGACTGTAGAACAGGGACTACAAGAGAAAGAAATGGAAAAGGACAGTAATGACGGAAAGAAGGATTCATTTCAGTGACTATGATGTTAGGAGAAAAAAAAAAAACACACAGATGAGAAACTGAGGTCCCAGAGTGAAATATCTCATTAACTCCAGAGGTCAAATGTTACAGTACCTTGTGCCACATTTAGTGTTCTGTTAAATAAAAACCAGGTGTGTGCTAAAGCTGAACAGACCTGGAGATAAGTTGGGGCCTAAAAAGATTACAGGTCCCCCCTGGGCTGGGTCTTGTTTGTAATGTATACTTGAGCAGAGGTTCCCAGGCGCTCCGGTCTGACCTACTTCCACAGTCCTGGCAGCTGAACTCAAGAACCCCTGCATCGACACCGCCCATCACACTCCAGATGTGCTGATCTGAACTAAACTGGAAGCTATTTAACAATGCTTACAACATAAAAATCTATATTACTGTAATAAATCTTCATTTGGTTTAGCTTGCTTCTTTTACAGTAAAAACTACACTTCCTCTAATGGCCACTGTGGTCTCTCAGGACAGTTTCCTCCTGTATAACAGCTATACAGTGAGCTTTTCTTCAAACATGAAATGTGAACTTCGGTGAATCTTAAAGTTAGTGGCATGGCTGCTTACACAGCTGTAGCTGCTAGCTGTATGCTAGGACTCACCTTCACTAACTTCAGTTTATTGTCACTGAGCCTTACCTTTCGGTTGTGTTTTTATGTTTTTTGAGCAAGGAATTCTCTAACAAATCATAGCCTGAATGAGTCTAAGCACAACTTGTGGGGACTTGACTCAATTGGTTTCATTCTACTTACATTCCTGTTTAACAGGAAGGTTACTAAGTGCAACCGTAACTGTTAAATATTAATTTATGTAACGTAGACACATGATTTTCACTGATTTAATCAAAGTTAATTTCTGTTTTACTAGAAATAGATTGTATGTAATATAATCAAAACCATTTTCTTCTCACTCAGTAGGGGCTTCTAGCTCATGAGTCATAGTTTGTTGTTTGAGAAGACCAGTACTTTCTTGGAGTAAGTAAAGATTTTTTTTAAAAAAAGTTCACTTTCCCTCATAAACAGTTTATCTACATTCATTCACATCATACAAACACCATGAATTTGTATTCTCTAGTGCGTGCATGAGACAAACCCAGGCATGTCTGAAAGCCAGAGCCACGTGTCTTTTCTGATACAGATTTAGCATCTGAAAAGGAACTACTTCAAAAAACTGTTCCTGCTAAAAATGGAAACAACAAGGTTGTTTCACCACTTGAGGCAAGAACATAGTGTCAAGTACAACCTGGTTATGAAGGAAGTGATAGTGGTATGACACAGCCATGCTGATTCATCATGGAAATTACTGATGTGGTTACATCATGGAAAAGCAGTGCTTTAAGCAGCTAGTTTCTCAGTGTTATTGTGTGAATATATAGTGCAAACATATAACGCAGGCATCTGATGAGTTACAAGCTTTAGCTACTTTAGCTGTTGTTAAACTAAAGTGTAAATGAGTTATTTTAAACTTCATACTTCAAGTTTGCTTGAACAGAAACTGCAAATGTTCTTGAAATATCATGTCATAATTTTGAGGCTATATCGCTGCCCCCCAAGCATTAGTCAATTAGAAAAGAGAGGGATTGTCAAATAATAGTAATGGAGACACAATAATATTTGGAAACAACTTACCACTCTCACTCAGAAAGGAAACAAAGACAACAACAAAAAACATGGGCGCCTTTTGTAAATTCTGATTGGGTGGGCAGCCTTCAACACAGAGGCGACGGGGTCTAATTAGCAGGATTTTGTGGTCCAGCAATACAGCAATAATAAAAATTAAAAACATGAAAATCTGGTAAACTTACCTTTAATACTGCGACATTACTGCGACTTAAATCCGGACATAAAAGCCACTTTGTGAGGTCATTTAAGAGCTTGTAGCCTCTTTAGCTTGTTAGCAAACATTCCTCTTCGTGTTTTTCTGATATTCATTTCCTGTTATTTGTTTTGCTTATTCACTGTAATGGATTCAGTTAAAGGTCCGTCCGTATTTAATGAAATCCCGCGTGACACCTGCGTCATAGACGCTGGCCCCTATATGAACTTTAACCTTTGGCAGGAAATACTCCCACAAAAGTTGAAACAAGTCAAAAATACTTGAAGTAGAAAAATAACATAAAAGCCTTTTATCTAAAGGTACATATGAAAAAGTGGATTTTTTTTTCTTTTCTTTTCTTTTCTTTTCTTACTTTTTTTTGCATTAAAAAATCAAATAGCTGTGAGTTATCAAAGTGGTTAATCACCTAATCATTTCAGTTTGACTACTAGGGTAGTTAAGCAACGCAACAGAGATTAATATTTTATAATTTCTTCAATTTTTTGTTTCTTTTTGTGTTTTTAAAGGTGTGATTGGGTAGTATTTTTATAAGTAGTATTTTTTTGAAAAGTGTTATTAGTTGAAGAATGAAGGCGTACATAATTTTAAAAGTCTATGTATATTAAAGGAATTTTTTAAATTGCATAAATACATTTAGCATCTTTACATTACATCCACAGATCAGAGTAATCCTTTTTTATCTACTAATGAACCTTCGTCCACTTAGTTTTAGCCTTTCCTTCTTTCTTTAAACCAATTTTCTGAGTGTTTAGAGCTTTTGGTTCACATTAGATTACCTGTACAAACACTGACTTTGTTATTTTAAATGTTGGCATGTTTCATATGAGCATCCACCATTGCAGTAGTTTGTATATCACAGAAAGTAGAAGGAGAATAATAGAAAAATAGTATTTCCTGCAACCTTGAGCCCTTCACTTGGCTGACTGTTTAAGTCAGGCTGAAAATACAATGATAGTTTATATAAAACATTTAAACACAAACCTAAAAAAGGAGGTTTTAATGTAAAATCACATTGTACAAAAAAAAGCATGTGGATGTTTGAGTGCAGGAGGAAAAAAGAAATGATATTTAGACTGAATGTAATCATTTTCTCACAGGTTACATTTTAATATTTGGGTCCCACAGGTCACTAATAAAATGTTGCATTAAATATTTACCTTTGACTTCTTTTTATATAAAGTCAACAAGTACAAGACATTTCTGTTCTTATGAATATGCTGTTATATAACTACTGAGAATCGGTTTTTCTTATTCTTATTGTTTCTAAAAACCTAAAGACCATCTTACTCCATGAACAAAATCAGGATCTTCCAAGAATGATGAGGCTATTATCCAGAGAACTGACTGGTCAGGTGCTGGTTTTTCACCTCTTGATCTCTTATCTCGACCTAACCTTCTCCGGATCATGTTAGGCCACCTTCATAAAAAACCCAGAGTTAAATCTCAGGTAAGCTCTGAGGTTTTTACTCTGTCAGTTAAATCCCTGAGTAAGCAAAGCTAGAAAGGAGCAATAGTTCACACTTACTGGACCTTTACGTTATAGTTCATCATCATGTTTTATGTCCTAGTTATTCATTCAAATGTATTAAATCCAGCTGATATATGTTATTTTAGAGTACTGATAAATTAGACTGAGTCATAACGTTTTTTTGCAGAAACTCCACAGGGGCATCTCCAGTTTCACCCAAAATTTACTTTTTTATATTCATAATAAATGGAGTAAAAACAACATTTTTAACAAATGTTTCTCCCCAGGATACTGATATAGGACACTGATATAATGCTTTAAGGTTTTAATGTGTGTTGGCTTTGGAATATGAGTCCAGTACTGTATAGCTGACCACGTGTGATTTTATTGGCGGACAAATTGCTGATGAAAGTAAATCAGCTTGTTATTTGGCCATTAATTTTATTAGCAGAGTTACATTTAATGGTTTAATTGAATTTAATATGAGCCTGAGGGGATTGTGAGGACATGCCAGACTGGGATATAAAAGGATGATGAGCCAGAAACAAACAAATAACTGAAGAATCATAAAATGCAGCATTAGTGCTTTACAATAACGACCCAAACCTGAAGCAACATCAAATCTTTGAAATTCAGGGTGCTGTGATGAGGCGCTGCAGGCTTTGAATCTGCCTCAGACCTGTTCCTGTGAGCTGGAGGACCTGAGGTGAACCAAGGCAGGCATGGGAATCCATTCAAACTCCA
Source organism: Perissodus microlepis (assembly GCF_051167445.1). Classification (NCBI taxonomy): domain Eukaryota; kingdom Metazoa; phylum Chordata; class Actinopteri; order Cichliformes; family Cichlidae; genus Perissodus; species Perissodus microlepis. Next base: position 32,374,611 of record NC_140472.1, read on the forward strand.
CACAGAAAGGCTGGAGCTAGATTTTTAATATGCATGTTTTTATATATGTTTTTGTATCAAAACAACAAATAAAGATTAATCTTTTGACATAAGTGTAACACGTGTTTGTTCATTTTTAATTTTCATGTCAATCATCTCTATATCCTGACCTCTTAGGGGCCAAACATGGCTCACAGACTGTCAGGGGCTCAGTATGACCTACGATGGACATAATATTAACTACATCCAGATGTGCGTACACTCTTTAAAAAAAAAAAAATCACAGTACAGGGCAGCTGGAAATCATTGCTGTATTTTCCCAAGGATAATACAGCCTTTCCAATTTCTATAGAGACAGATAATCCAGTATGTAACATTTGACTGAAGAATTCCACCTTATAACAAGTCAGTGAGTTTAAATATATGGGAACTACTGTGAGTAGAGATAGAAGATCATTGCACAAAATGAAGATTTAGATTGCAATTGCAAAGAAAGCATTCTCTGACTTAGCAGAGACTTTATTCAATCGACAAATTTCTTTCTAGATGTCTGAATTATACCGATCATCACGTGCTGTATGAAAGAAGAGCATGGACAACAAACAAGAGAACTGCAGATACCAACCATGTATTATTGATATAATGAGAATATCACACTGAAAATTCTACTTTTTTTTACTCTTAGTTTGGTATATGAATACAGGCCCACTGTCTTTGTGATTGACAGCCAGTCAGAAGAAAACTGGCTTAAAAGTGATGTGGGCGGAGCTAAAACAGTTTGATTCAATAAGAAAAAGAAAGAAATTAGTTTATGCAGTTAATCATACAAAGCTAGTCTAGCAGAGTCCAAGAATGTAAATGAGAAGCTGTAAATGAACAGGATAGGTCTATCTGAAGTCTTTTAAGCCCTCATAAATGTGTCCAGTCCAGCAGAGACAATGCACGCTTTTAATGTTCATCCATTTACACGGTTAACTGTGCTTTGTCCATCGTCCATCCATTTGTAAATACATCCATTCATCCATCCAGCTGCCCACACTGTGAATCAGATAATCCTTCGAAAATGGCCTTAAATCCACCCACATACACTCCACATGCCTCCACCCACAATCTGCATATTAACACTATTAGCATAATTAGAAAACAGTAAATAATTATTTATATTTAGCTCTACAGGCTGTCAGTAAACACACTGCCTGATGTGGACGTAATTAAAACGCACATTCTTAAAATATATTTCTTCAGGAGGAATGTAGGTTAATCTAATTATCTTGAAACCAAAGAGTGATTCCTCATGCCAGGCCTGTTTCAAAATAAAGTTAAAAAGACACATGCTAACAGATTAGCCACCTTTGGCTCCTGCATCCTCCCGAGGCTAGAGCAAACAAAAGTAGGGGGTCAATGGATGAGTAATGGGAGGAAAAAGGGATATCTGCTACTGAGACCAGTCATGGAGGGCTATTTCAGGCCAGGGCCTGTTTAACAAAGAGTCCTTATTCAGTTCAAAAAGGCCATTTATAAAAACAATGGTCAAGGTCTGGAGCCAGACTCTGGAGAGTGAAGGACTGAAAGTGCTTGTATATGTCAAATAAGCCACCTGAAGAATGGCAGCGGTACAAACAGCTAATATTACTCCAGCTATTATTGTCCTGGATCGGACAGAGGAAGTTAGGGTTGTGTAAAAGATGACGGCAGAGCTATATTTTAAAACTAAAGTGGATTTTTGCGAAAAAATATGGGAGGAAAAATCAAAAGCTGGAGCTTCAACAAAAGCCATCATCCAACAACCAGCTGCAGATCTGATCCTATTCATAACTTTTACCATTAGTTTTTGAGCTACTTGCAGTCAGACTGGGTGTTTTATGCTACTGCGGTTAAGAAAAAATACTATTAGTACAAATTTGATGAAATTAGAAATGAAGATGTGGCATTGAGATCCCAAATGTTAGCACATACCAACTTAACTTATTATCGGATTGTCAAGGACCCTCACTGCTCATTTTCTAGATAAAAAAAAAATGTCTGCAAGCTGGATAATCAATGATTTTTCCATCACTGTTGCACATCTCAGGGTGTGATATAAGGCCATTTTGTCAGGGAGGATTCATATGTAGTTGTTGTTTCAGACTTTACTGTGTGCATGCTGGGCACAATGTTTATAGAGACAACAGCCAGTGAGCCTGAGCAGCAGGCAGGTTATCTTAGAGATATGAGACATGTGCAAAACCACCACCCACTGACCAATAAATTATCTGGATAAAAGTGGTTCAAGTGTCGTCATTCCCAGAAGATCCCTCTGATGTCAATGCACAGACAATAAGAGAAGATTTAATTTCAAGAGACCATCTAAATCCTTTGGTTTAGATTCTTAGGGGAAAAATTATTCCTTCTAGTTTTTCCCTCCAATACATTTTATTTATAGATTTAGCGTTTCTATGAGATGCATGGAGATGTAGTCCTTAAGTAGGGCACCTATGTCAGCTCATAGTCAATGAAAAAACAAAGAGTTGATTCATCGTCAGCTTCTTGCAACCAGTAATCGTGACTGATGATGTTAGGGGTGGGTGAAGCCAGATAGGGAACATATTTCCTGGATATGTTGGACTTGTTTCAGAGGACAAGCCCCAGAGAATGGTTTGCATTGGAAATTTTCACTTTTCTGCTGGTTTGCATCTTTCTAAAAAACTGTCAAGGCAGCATTTGTTCATACCAGCTGTATTTGTCCATGTTAGGAAGGCTTGTCTTCAATGCACAGGAACAAATACCATCCAATTGTTCTTTTCTGTTTCTAAAATCACAATTGCACTCTCCTTGGAGTCCCAGGGCTGAAGAGGCTCACCTGTATTCATATAAATAGGTGCAGGCAGAGCAGCTGGGTTTCTCCTGCATTGCCAGCAGCCTTTTGCTTACACTGCTTTTTGCAGTTTTGACTGCAGTCCTGTTTTTACACTCAGTTTTATTAGTTTGGTTTATTAACATACCTGCTGAAACCTGTATAAGACAGCACATTTTATGGTTGGTTTAAACCATTTTCTCCCCCTCTCTCTCCTTGCTTTTTTTGCTGAAGCTACAATCTCACACTAACATGGCTCCATAGTGTATTAGTTTACCCAATAAGCCTCCCAGTTTGAGCCCAGATAGAGAGATCTATCCCTGGTAGGGTTATGTCCAGAAGGGCATTGTTGGGTGTAAAAAACAAACAAAAAAAAGAGACAAATCTACCAAATCTTGTGGATCACACTGCTGCAGTGACCCATGGTGAATATGTGAGGAGGTGAAACAAGTTTCTTTCTTTTTCTCCTTTCATAAACCTTCCCTCCTAAAACTTTTTAAAAGTGCAGCAAAGTTTTGTAGCATGTCATATGCTGAGTTCCTTTGAGCCACAGATTTGGGGACTCCAACAGAAGGCTAGAACAGAAGAGCTGAAACTAAAGACGATTGGTCTCTTTTTGTGCCACGATTTTCTAATAGATCCTGAACTGCAGATAAATGACATCTCTAGGACTTTACAGTCTTTCCTTACATTGTTCTGCAGGCACTGGTTATCAAAGGCAGCACCTAAATGAAGAACCACAATATACCGTGCATCTGAAAGAACTGAAAGAAATTCTGCATACAGCAACTCTTGTTGCCGTGTCTGTGCCATTTCTAATTGGCTGATTATGAAAATTAAATAGAAGAATAGACTAAAAACTTACATGGAAAAAAAACAGTTCAGTGAGATCTTCTGTTTTATTAGAAATGTATAATATAAACATTAAAGTGCTTGCACCACTATCAACACATTCAGATGTGGCTCTGTAAAATTATGGCGTGTCATTTCTCATAAAGCGGGATTACGGCTGATGTATGACCTTCTTCTGCTATCACCCCGAAACCGTGTCACTGTATAACAAATGAAGCGTCTTATCTTTGTGTGAAGATGTATGTACTTATTTTGGACTGTTAGAGGTGTTTTCTCTTTTCCAAGCCAGAGCAGCTGCTCCAACTTTTTTAAGCCAACTCTTGTGTGTATTCTGCGAAACTGCTGATTTCAACACAGTTTTCACACCAAACAGCTCTTCCCATTTATCATCTATTGAAAACAAATAAACAGGCTGAACAAGGGAAGACGCAAAAGATAGCGATCAAAGATAAAACAGCAAAGGTTTAAAGAAATAGCTTCATTCTTTTTTCTAGCAAAAACTAAAATCAGATGAGTGAGTCTAAACTAATGTCTTGGTACTGATATTTAACAGTTTGGGGGTTAAAAAGCTCATTTGTTGGCTGAGATTAGGCGACAGGACTGAAACCACTTTACAGCAAATACACAGCCAGCAGCTGATTCACTTACCACCTCATTAAAGGCGTGAATACAGGAAAGAGACAGTTTGACTCCCTTCAGATGTGACAAGAATCAGCAGATTGAACCTCAAAGTTCAATATGTCACAATCTGTTAGTATAAACAACAATTCACTCTTTATGTACAGGGCCCATGAATGTGAGCGCTTAGAAGGACATAGCAAGCATAACATGCAAAAGTGACTTCACTATCAAAAAGAAAATGCCAGATATTTTAATCAACATAAAAGCAGCAGTACAAAATCTCTTTGTAATGGTCATACCGCATATTAAAGATGGATGTGAGCGTTGTGACATCACCCTGAAGGCTCAATAGCTGCTACCATGCTTTTTAATTTTTTAAGTGACCAGTGGCATCCAAATGGACTACACTGTAACATTTTAAAGGGAAGTCCAGCTTTGGTGAAGAAGTGCCAGATGTGTAAACTTTCGTGTACAGCATTCACTGACCTTAGATAGATTAGGATAAGATGTGTTGCTGTCAAAACTAAATTATCAAGATGGTGTATTTAAAAAAAAAAACAAAAAAAAAACACACATACACATTAAAAAAGGGTGAAGAAGATGTGAAAAAGCTGGAGTCCCCAAAGTCCTGAAACTAGGAGATTTGGTAGCAGAATAATGCCAAGTTTAAGATAATAAAAAGCACTTTCAGTCACCAAAACTGGAGCACAGACCCCTTAGACATGCTGTTAGTACAGTTAACCACAAGCCACGATAATTACCCATTCAACACATTCAACAAGAATCACCAGTTCAAATCTATCACTATCTGACTAGTATGGCATCAAGTACCTAGATGTAGAAAAGCATGCTTGTGTGAATGGGTGTGAATGAGGCATGTTGTTTAATGCGCTTTAAATGCTCCAGTAGGGAAGAAAAGTCCAGTCCAAAAGAACCAGTCCAGTCCAAATCACATAAAAGGCACCAACAACACAAAAATAGTCAAGTGTTCCATTTTTGTGACATGAATTTGCTTAGTGAAGCCCAGCAGACTGCCTATATGGGCGCACCTGTCAGTAACAGTGTCCATTCCATTAATAACACCAACTGTAAGCTTGATAAAAGTTAAACTGGTCAGTTATATAAAAATGTACCCTCTGTGCAGTAGACCGTTTCTTTACATGCAGAATGAAATCAGGAGTACAGAGTGAAATGGCAATACTGAAAAACAAACACAATAACACGATGACTTTCCATTAACCCAAAAAACCAGCTGTTGTTTTTAGTCTCATCTGTGTACAAATGAAAATATACACTCAGGCTCCCCACCTTACTGCAGTTAGTGAACCTTAGCGGAGATAGGAAAAATATGTCAAATCTACTCAGGGTTGTTTCTCTCCCATCCTGGAACAAAACTCTCCATCTTTCCATATAATTTGATGAATGTGAACACATTCCTGGCAGGAGAAAATCTTTGTCTGAGCCTGATTAGAGTTATTCCTGCCCTATAAAGGCAAAAAGCAGCATAAAGAGAGTGAATGTAAGAAAAACGGCAGCCAAGCAGCCAAACGACTTGACAGATTTGAGAAAATGCAGTAATTTATTGACTTAGTGAAGTTTTCCTTCACCGAACACAAGCTGACAAACTGATTAAGTTTCATTTTCCAGACAAATGAGTAAAGTTGTTGCATTTTTGTTTTACTTTGTAAGGCCGACGGTACATGAACATTGTTAGTAGGTCAGTTAGTGAGGGCTTCCCTGCTCTGTAAATTGAAAAAACTCCTTTCATAGTTCTCCGTTTTCACAGGCTTGCATGGAAGTCATCTTTACAGGTCTGAAACCACTGTACTGTCCATCTGGGCTCGGGTACTCCCTCCTGATTCTCCACACGCAGCAGCTAGGGATGGCAGGATGGGTGTCATTGGGTGGGACCCCAAACCGCCAGCTGATGTACTCTCTGTAGGCACAGTGACGCAGGGCGGCAGTCTGAAGCTTTTTCACTGAAGGAGACAGGGGATCCTGGTACAGGAGCACTGCCTCCAGCAGGGAGCGCCGCAGCACCAGCTGCCCAAACAGAGGAGACGAGGTGATGCAGGTGCCCTCGGTCCGCCTGCAGCACAACTCCTCCTCTGGGAGGGAGGAAGGAGCACAGGAGTCACACATACACCAGGCTGGACGATGGGGTTTGGCATTTGGATCGGTTTTCTTGCCAAGGGAAGGCTGAACATCATCATTGGTGTCATCACTTGGCTGTAGGAGGCAGAGAATGGTTCTCAAGTGTCCTGGATCCTCCTGCAGAGATGAGAGCATCATTTTAAAAATCTGTCTCTACAGCGAGAAATAACAAGAAATAATGTTGCATGACATCACACACAAAAAACACACAATTAGGTTTTGTCATCATAGGTTGTTTTTTTTTTTTTTTAAATTGTGCTTATTCCGGTCCCTCAAAAAGGACCGATTTGCCTTAGGAGATAGTACCAAGTTCCTGGGATCACCCTAAAACCCCTAAAACAAAATAAGGTAGCGATTCATGGAGAACTCTGGATGCCTCAAATAAGAAGAATTCTTGGAATGTCCAAGTGAGAGAACTCGAGGCCGACCCAGGACACGTGAGAGGGATTGTGTCTCTCAGCTGGCATGCAAACATGTCTCCCAACAGAAGAACTGGTGAAGGAGGAGGTCAGGGTATCTCTGCAGATGGATGGATGGATGGAACTTCTTTTTGATGAAGATGCTCAAAACTTTCCTTATATTTACATCATGTGTCTATCAGATATAATTAAATTCACAATAGAATTTTCAGCGGTAGGGTATGAATTACGACCTCTTTGTGTTTTGGGAGTAGAAAAGACCTGCTGTGAGAGAAGAATTATGTGCTACAGGTGAGCACAGATATTATTCTCATCTCGCTGCCATTTATAATCTGGGTTTTCTCACATGGTGTATTTAAAAGCAGTTGAATTAGCCATTAGCAGCTCCCGTTTCTTTCTGTAGGGTTGTATGTGCAGGCTACTATCAAGCATCTTTTTTTGTACATTTTCCTCATTTACACTTTGATTTCTGCACTCTGTAGGTTTACCTTACGTGGCTGAACAGACATCGGTTTGATGACCTGTAAACTTTTCTTTTGTGAGCGTTTTACCAGTCGAAGGTTGTTCTCATCAATGTAGGAAACACAAAGGATGCACTGCAACACACGGTCACATGAAATAACATTAATGACATTACCTATTAAATTTTTTGTCACTGGTTCAGAGCTGCAGTAAACACAAAATCAAATCAAAACACCTTCACCTTCTCTTGATCTTGGATTGATTCCACTTTCCTTTCACAGTAGTTTTGACCGACCTCTGCAGAGTAACAGCTGGTTCCAATCAACCAGTCGATCAGGATGGTTGTCTGGACGGAAAGACAGACTTTCACATAAATAGAGATGAGGGACACTTTCCTTCAGTAAACGTGAACTTTACACTAAATACGATAAATTACATTAGACATATACAAAATACAATCAAGTTGTTTAAATCAAAATTAAGTCAAAAAATTACAATTTGGACATAAAACCCACATTTATGACCAAACCTTTCTTGCCAAATTAAAAGGTTCACTTGCCATATGTAAACAAAACTAAAATTACTTAATTTCTTTTTTTCTTTTTTTTTTTTACTGTGGATATTTGAAAGGTAAGCTTTTAACTTTTTGAAAATTTTATAAATTTTATAAATTTTTATTTAAAATCTGTCAAAAGACAATTTCAAAAGTTTTTAAATAAGTTCTTAAAATGTATTAAATAATAAGGTAACCATGACATTCAAAGGACAACATCATGTAAAACGTTATAAAACTATAATTAAGGTAAAAGTATACATACAAAAATGTTCCTAATGTTAAGTCTTACATTAAAAGACACTCTACACATGAAACTTATTTTGACTTTTTACTGTGAGTAATCAATACAATTTAAGAAGATTAAAATCATGTAAATTTTATGAAATCATGGATAACTTCTCGATTGTTTAATGACATTAATTAGCTTCCTTTGATATTTATGGTTGCTCCCCTGCATCTGCAGAGGAGTTGAATATATTTTCCATGCGCTGCACTCCCACTCTGGACTTTAACACTGAGTCCCACTGTGCTCACTCCTGAAGGAGGATAAAAGCATGAATGGACATGTGTGTGGTCTCTCACCAGGGCGTAGTAGGACAGCGTTGAGCCGATGTAGATGATGAGTTGAATGAAGCTAAACTTTCCCGCCTGAAAAACAAATCACAACATTTTCCCCTTTACATTCTCCTCTCGCCAAAAATTTGGATATACTGACGCCAGAAATTCCCAAGAGCAAACGGGCAAGCACAAATTGAGTTACTGATAAAATACATCTTGTATGACTTGTCAGTAATTTTATTTCACTAACAAGATACAAAACTTTTTCCCTTTCAACTGAAAAAAAAAAAAAAAAATGCACATAGCACGCTAAACATAAAAGCCAAAATTCACAGATACCGAGTCTAAAAATATTACCAATCACATAAATCTGATTTGTCTGATCTGATTACATTTTGCTTCTCTGTCCAACATCAGTTTGAATTTTCCAGTGTTAAACTTAGATTATTTCCTACAGCATCACACAATCAGTCCAATTTTAAGCATTTTGCAATTCAGATTCCAGCTGACTTGACATTTGCACAGTTTTAAATGGAGTCAAAGTTGCATAACAGGAGTAGGGAAGAAGTAAATACATAATTACATTAAAAAGGGGGGGGGGGATGGCAAAGAAAGTAAAAGAGAAAAAAAAAAGAGGTTATGAATGAGTTTTTCGAGAATAGTTTGAAAGAGTTTTTCAAAAAATAAGTCATGTTAAAAAACTGGAGGCTTATGCAACTGATTTCTTTGAATCCAAAAATTGTTTGACATGCAAGGTCAAATGACCCAACTGTAATACATTATACAGTGAACTAATGGTTTGCAGAAAATCTGATCTCCTGGAAGTACATCTAAAATGACCACAATTTCTTCACACAAGGCAACAAAATGACAGGAAGCAGGTTCTATTACAGCTGTGTGAAGTTCAGAATTCAGAACATATCAGAAATGACTGATATGAAATAGAAAGGTTAACTATTAACATTTACATTTGTCAGTGATGTTGACTGTTTAAAGGAGCACCTCATTGCTGTGCATTGCCGTTATCGCCTTCTAAGTGGATTCACTGCTAAAAGAGGTAATAAAGGAAGCACTGACCAACAATCAGCTCTCAGATACTTTAGGGTCACTTCACTCATTTCAGAGCCTTCCTGAGAAAAGTTCACTTTTCAGCCACAGTCCTGGAACTTTTGTCTTAATGAGGGCTTTTTGATAAATTATTAAATAGGAGGAAAATATACGGTGGCCCTGAGAGGCCAAACGGACTGCAACTTAAGAAACACCAGCAATAAGAAAAACGCTGCAAAAGCACACAAAACACAACAGAAATAGGAAAAACGAGAACGGAAATAGGAAAAACAGATTTCCAAAAGCACAGGGGAAGTGTTTCTGGGGAGACAATAACCCGACGGACCAGTTGCAGGAACCAAAATATGCTAAGAATTGCGCTGGGGTACACTTAAAAGAAGTGGAGGATCTATCGGTTTTGTGAGGAAAGAAAAGATGAGAAGTAAGTGTGTTAGCCTAACTATTAGCCTAGAAATCCGTCATCAGTATTATATGAATCATGATAAAACACACCTACCATGTTTTGGGTTCCTGCAAATGGTCCGTCGGGTAATAGTCTCCCCAGAAACACTGCCCTTGTGTTTTTTCCTATTTCTGTTTTCTTTTTTCGTATATCCGTTGTTGTTTTTCCTTTTTTCCCTATTTCCGTTGTGTTTTGTGTACTTTTGCAGCGTTTTTCTTATTGCTGGTGTTTTGTTAAGTTGCAGTCCGTTTGGCCTCTCAGGGCCACTGTAAAAATATCATAAACTCACATTTTTCCCACTGGGAACTATCTAAAGCAAACATTTCCCAAATTAGCGTGCCAGTGTGGCTACAGTATGCAAGGACTATAGCAGTGCAGTGATTAAAACCGCTGCCTTGCAGGAAGCAGGTTGCTGGTTCAAATATCCTGGTTGGCTTGGGCCTTTCTGTGTGGAGGTGTGTACAGTTTGCATGTGCTCCCTGTGCCTGCGTGGGTTTCCTCCCACAGTCCACAGGCATGCACGCTGGATTAACTGGTGGTGCTAAATTGGCTGTAGGTGTCAGGTAGTAGTGTTTTAGGTGAATACTGTGAGTGTTTTGTTCTAATATGATTTGTAATCTGAAGTTCTTTGACATTACCATTATGGTTTCTTGCTCATTTAATGTGAGTCATGGTAATATGCAGTAAAATATGCAATATGCAATAAAAAAAAAAAAATAAAAAAAAAACCAGGAGCAGATTGTTTTGGGAGAAATCAATCTCCTCAAGGGGGGGGAATAATTAAACTATTCTGAAAACATGACAACAAAAGAGAAATTTTCACTTTTGTTGTGCTGTCTTATATTAATATTGTATTTTTTTACTCCTCTGGGCCACAGTAGTACACCGTTAGATCGATTCAATGGATCAATACTGTGAATCAATACTGTGATTTTGTAACGAACAGCAGTCTTACTCTTTGATGAATTAATTGTTCAGCATTAGCAGTCAGCTTTACTTTAACCCTTTAACAGAGGGACGAAACAATAAGGAAATAAAAACCTCACCTGTCCGAATACCATGACATCAAATCTGATCCCAAATGCTTTGTAGAGTGTTCGCTCCTCCACTCCATTCACAGTGTTGTACTTTGCAAACCTGGTGAAAAAACACAGGATGTGACAGATACAATAACTTTGAAGGGCTGACGTAAATATGAAAGCAACAGAAGGTTTGTCACCGCTTGTGTATAGCTTTAATTGTTTTCATTGTTCCTTTAGTGACTCTTGACTGTCCACTGCACACAGAGCACGATGGAGGTGACCTTTGACCCGCGCTCACCTGAAGTTGAGGCCTGGATAGAGCGTCTTGTTGCTCTCTTTTTCATCTAGTCGCTTGAAAGAGTATCTGGGAAGGCAGCGCTGCATGAGCCTGTCGAGGTTGCAGTCCCATTTGATCAGGATGCCGATGACGCCTCCCTGTGGTCAAAAGCGGGACTACAAAAGCTCAACATTTACAGAGGAAAACCCAGAACTGATTTTTTACATCAGTTCATGTTTCAGAATTTAGAGTTTTTATTGATTACTGTGCTTGTGTAATAAGGTATATTTTCCCCAACATATTAAACTTCAAACCTTCAAATAAGAGTATTTCTACTTATGTCTGAGAAAGAAAAAAAAAAAGCAGGACAATAGCGGCAATTAAAACAAAGTGCACCCTGAAAACAGAACATAAAACAAAATTAAACTATTTCTTTATTTTTATGTCCACACACAGTTTGTGGTGGCAACGCTTCCTTTTTTTTGTTTTTTTGCCCGTCGGGACAGAAATGGCTCACAAAGAGGAACGAGTGTTGATGTCCATTTTACTGACTAAGTTAAAATCTCAGGATGGAGAAATATTGTGGTACCAAACCACTTGGGGATGAATTCTGCTTTCACCTGAGAGACCCGTGAACACATTAACTCACCTCCACTGCCATCTCAGAGAACTTTTCCCCGGCCTCTCGGACAATGTCTCCCAGTCTGAAGATTGGGCACAGGGAGTCGTTTCCTCGGTGGCAGTTCCTCAGGTAGGCGTCGTTCATCTCTGGGAGGATGTTCCTTCTGTAAAAGAAAGTTTCAGTTCCCTGGTAATGAAGAGGGTCTTTCTGAATGTTTTTTTTTATGCCAAATGCAAAATATTAGCATCATTAAACACAATGTGCAGTTGCAGCAACCCAGCAACAAGGAGCAAAGGTAACACAGCAGCATAGGGGTTTCTGTATGTATTTGTGCAAACAAATGCATGGACTGCTGAACAGTTTTGCTCCTGCACAACAGCACAGTAAACCTGAAATGAAAATACTGTGATCCAATTAATTTATTGTTTTCATTGAAGATAAAGATCTGCAAGATGAAGTGTAAAAAAAAAAAAATCTCCTTAGCATTAAAAAGAAACTGTCACAATGATCAAGCTCCAAGAATTAAAAACTAACTCCAAAACTGCTGATGCAAAAAAAAAAAAAAAACCCTGAAAGAAAAACAAACTCATTGAAAAAATACAAAATCTCTGCATTTCTTAACTGAAGCAGCTGAAGGGGAGAAACTGAATCTGCTGTATCCGCAGGCACAGAGCAGTCTCACCTGATGTAGTTGAAAGCTGGGAATCGGATGTTGTTTTTGATGAGGACAGTGAAGTTCTCAGCTGCTGCCAGCAGAGCAGGTCTGCGTCACATGAAGCGATGATTATTAGCCAAAACGCTTTTGAGAGCAAACTAGGCCAATTAAAAACTGCTGGGAAGTCCTGTCAGCTTCATAAAAAGGTTCTTGCTCTGTATAATCCATAGATGTTAATATTTATATGAGTGGTAAATGTATGACTCTAGTATTCAAAGATTGTGTGGTGGTTTAAACTTGGCTTCTACTTATTGGAGGGGGTGTGATGGCATGTATTAGTATGTTTTTCTCCTGCTTTACAGTCCAAGCTTTTGCAGAGGACTACTTGTATGATGTATCTTCCAGCTGTTATCATAACAGAGCCAAAGAGGGCGTGGAAAGAAGGGAACAAATCATGGAAGAATAACAGCTGTGTCTCTTGCTCCTGATTGAGTTGGTATAACCATTGCACAGTCTACATGCATCTAACTAGATGTTGTACCCATGTTTTTTAAATCGAGCTCACATGATGTGGCTGTCAGTGAACTTCAAAGACTTCTGAAATGTCACATTGTGTAGACAAATTCATTTCTCTTACCTTGGAGGAGTCGATCTGGTTTCGATCGGACACCACGCAGAAACTTCACAGGTTTTCTTCGATAAATCAAACTTCACACACGATCCCGTTTGAATCCCTGCAAAAGGGAAGCAGTCGTATAAACCCTAAAGGATGTTTGATTCCTGCAGCAGACTCAGAGCTGCACAGAACTACAACCATCTGAGCTGCAAACCAGAAATTATTAATTCCTCTGATTTCTGTGGACACAGGACGTCACTCTCATTTTGGGAACAGCACAGGGATCCAGTGGTTAGCAGAGTCACGTCACAGTGGGGCCTTTCTGTGTGGAGTTCTCCCTTCACATTGGGCCTGTGTGGGTTTCTCCCAGCTTCCTCCCACACGAAGATATGCATGTTAGATTAACCGGTGATTGTAAATTGGCCATGGATGTGAGTTGTAATGTGGGAAGTAACCATTATATAATATAAACAGATGGTTAAAGGTGCTTTGTAGTCTAAAGCACTTTGAGTGGTCAGTATAAAATGAAACATACAATATTTTTAATGCTGTGTTTTTATGTTTTGTTACTCTTGATTGTCTCACAGTTTCAGTAAAATGGTTTAGCTGCTCTACTTGTTGTGTATGAACCACCTGAAGTTAAAAATTAATGTAATGTGAAAAAAGTGCTTCTGAACACAACTTTAAGAGAAAATACAGACATTTTTTTATTTTTACATTTCTAATCTTTATAGAAAATCTATTTAAACTGACAAAAGCGGGATAAACTGACACCAACAAAGTGTCATTTTATCTTTTAATACTTAATGATGTCTTTATTCTTAGCTTCAAGCTTATTTATTGCTACTGAATTTTTAATTAAATACTAATTAAAAACTAAAATTGGATCAAAAACTGCAGTTCCCATATCACTGGTGGAGGCTGACTCCAAAAGTGAGTGAATCTCCATAGACTCTCATGTTAAAATGCCCAATTTCAAAGTAGAAACAAACATGTTTAAGGTGAACTGGACCCCTTCTTGTTTGCTGCCCTTCTAGCAGCTAAAAAACCTGCAGTCTGTTGGCTCAATTGCCCTGGACATGAAACAAGGTGTATTGAAAGAAGTCACTGTACCGTGTTTCTGCTGGTCCCAGGCTCCTTTCTCACAGTCCTTATCAGTGTGACAGAATCTGCCTTTGAGAGGAACCTGAGAAATAGACAGTGCAGAAAATTGGAGTTCCTCTTATTAACGACATCTTCTATTTACTGTGGTCTTTGTTAGCAATACAATATTTGATGTCATTAAAACAAGATGAACACAGATAATAATAAAAAATATAAAATGGTAATGATGAAAAAGCACCTGCGCACATTTCCCCTGCTTCTGATTCTTTGTCACAATGGCGTTGGTCACCACAAAGAAGGTGTTCTTCCCCTACAAAGATTTTAAAATAAATAGATAAAGGGTTTTTTATTTTTAACAACCACAAAAAAACCTTCACAGCTCAGCACCCAGAGGATCAAGCTCCCACCTTCCAAGGCCCGCTGTAGTCCACCTCATCCCAGACCATGTTCCCGACCTCGGGCAGGGGCGCCTGAGCCACACCCTTTACCTTTGTGGTAACCGAGCTGACCACCAGGTCAAACTCCTGGTACTTCCTGTTCCATAACATCATGATACTGCAAGATAGGAAATAAATGAACATTTTTAAATGATTAGAGCTTGGGGATTATGAGTCACATTGTCTGGTTTAGAGGATAAAGACTCAAAATTGAAGGAATACGTTCAAGTTGTAGATATTTACCGGACACTGATGGTCAGCTTTTTGTAGCTTAACCAGTTTTAGGCACATAAAAAGCTGCAATTAGCTTTTATGGTGATTAATCAAAGGACATTTTGATATCTTCTTGTCTAATAACAGAAAGGTCATGTTTTTCTGCAGCTGTCTCTGCTACTAGCTATGCTACTATGTTTGGTGGGAAGAAACAGAAATGCTCCTTTTCCAAATGGAAATCAACCAAAATGAGTTAAAAACTTGCTGGATATGAAATTTGTTCCTCCACAAATTGAAGATAATTTTAAGGATCTCACACTCAAACTGGAGTTCAGACTCAGTCAGATATTCATAAACGATCACTCGTGTCCGTTTCTCCCTGCAGACGCTTTGAGCTTTAACGGGACTTGTGAAAGTGCAGAAGTGAGAAGTGTCAGCTGAGCCGCACTGTGCGTGCGTGGGCTCAGATATTTCACATCCACTCACCAGATGAAGAGCAGAATGGCTCCGTTCAGACTCCACTTGAGTGAGCCGAGCCGGACGCTCTGGATCCGGACCAGCTTGTTGGTTTCATACTGACACAGAGCGCGCAGCCTGCAGCACGGCATGGTGATGATGGAAAGGCGCTCCGGGCTGGATTTTTAGGACTTTTTGTCTGATTTCTGTGCGGAGGAGGAATCTCTGACTCATTTCTCAACTCCTCTTCCTGTGTGGATGGTCACATGGCCACACTTCTGCAGATGCACCATGAGCTCTCGCGGAGGGAATTAAACTGCAGGCATCTCATGATATCAGGATTTGTATGTCTAACAAATGTAAAAGGTAACCTAGACATCCGAATTATTTTTCTCTGACGTTATTTAGTGTTCCAATATTAATGATAGCCCTTAATTTCATTTACTGGGAAAAGCTTCCTACGGTTCCCAGTCTCATTCCCCTCCTAGATAATTTGTTTAATCTGTTCTGCTGATTTTATTTGTGATGTTTAGTTGAAATGTTTCCTGTAATGAGGGATCATTAAGTCTGATATCAGGCTGCTTTTGACTCATTTTAGCGCGAATTTATGAGCTCAGGTGTGTTTATTCTATACAACTTTTGCATGTTCATACATATTTATGCTTTTTGTTTATTTATTTTTGATTCATCTTACTGAAACTGCTGTTTTTGTTTTTGTTTTGTACATGATAAAGGTCGGTTGGATCGGAACGCTGATTTAATAAAATAATAATAAGCGAGAGTGTGTGGAGGTTAGAATTTATCATTTATCCTTTTACTAAGACTGCAAAGCACTTGTTAACTCACAACCGTCACCGAGCAGCTTAGAGATCAATGTGCACAGATGGCTGAGTCTGAGCCGTTTTCAATAACTGGAAGTAGCATACAGGACATATACAGGATGTTTTTAAAATATGGAAAATGAAAAGTGACACAAGAATAAAAAATCATTAAAATGTTTAAAGTATTTTAGCTTTTTCATGTCTGTTATTCCACTGCAGTTGTGAATTGCTGCTACACCCCGTGGATTAGAGCGCAGCTCATGTTGTTGAATATTTTCTCAACAGTTTTGGAAAATATGCGTTCATATTTTTAGTAATATATAATTTCAAAACACAAAATTAACCAGGTCTTTTTTGTGTGTGTGTTTATTTCTCGTTTCTCTTGTGAACAAACTTACTTGATTTTTAGAAGAAGAAAAAAAAAATCTAATTTTTCCTTCTGGCGTCTTCGCCTTTGTCCACCTGCCTGTGTACACAGAGCCAGAGGAGAGGAAATGCTGTGCCACTGCTGACACTGTGTTTGTGTTGTTGTAGAGGAAAATACATTTACCTCTAGACTCATTCAATTGTTCTGTGAACTCATAGTTCAAAATCATGAAAGGAGGTTCAGGATGCGGAGGGGAGAAACCACTTTAGGACTGTCAGAAAAGTTCCAGATGAGGACATCAAAATGATTTTTGAGAGGACGAAGAATAAAGAAGAAGGTGTGAAGCTCTTATGTTCAATGTGTAACACAAACATGAAAAATAAAGGAACCAAGACTTGAATCTTTCTTCTGTTTTTTTCTTCTTCTTTTAAATAAACGCCTTCCTGTACTCTAGATGGCAGTGTTGTCTCAAATGAGTTTAGGGGACTCTAATCAGATCACTGTGGAAGGATTACCTCTCTCTGTCTCCATGCAGGCTTATTAAAATTATTTTTTTAAATGTATTAAATTAAAAAATACCAAACTGAAACTTCTTTCCATGCAGCAAAGAGAGAAAACTAAACAGCAACAAAATGAAGAATTTGGTTGTTCCATGTTTGCTTATCTTCCAGATAAAAAGCTTCTTGTCCCCAGCAGGACAAATGGATTGTTGTGATGAGACAGACTTTCCCATGAGGAAACAATGAAACAGTCATGTGTGCAGAGCTGGAACGTCAGTGAGAACATTTCACTCAGGTCAGGGTTTCTACATAATCAGTGCATTAAATGTCAGACCTTTTCCTTTCCATGCAGTAGTTTAAAGCAGGAACTGTAGAGCCAGTATCATATTTATTAAATGTGCCTTTAGCATAAATAAGATCAAGGTGGCATCCAGAATTGAACCAAAAACCTCTTGATTTGCAGTCAAATTCTCTACATCTGAGCTCTACCCTACATGTCCCCAGCCCTGTGCAAGCCCATCATACAGCGTGGGTTACAGCGAGCCTGAAGGCAGCACTTTCGTAATCATACAGAGAAGAGGACACACAATCCTGACATCTCCTCTCTTAGTGGTATTAAAAGTATCACAGAGCCATAGCATCCCCTCACTGCAGGATTCAATAATTCAATTTTTTGTCCATTTTGCCCAAAGTCCCTACATCTAATTTTCCAAAAAAGAAAAAAAACCCTGTTGCCCCCTCTCATATCACAGTTACAGCTCAAATCCCTACAGCTCAGTTTTCCCTCAATTTGAGATTTTTTTAGAATCTACACATCTTACACAATATTTTTTCATCCTTTTAAAATTAGATCTAACCTTTTTGCTTTAGACGTCCCAAACAGAGTTCCATCAAGACCCTCGGTGCATGAACGGAGAGGGAGACTCAGCTGTCAAACTCTCCAATCATGCTATAAGGGACTCTTATTTTAAATCCAGGGGCAACGTTTGAGTTTTCGAGAAGTTTTTATAATTTGGCTTTTTCTTAGTCATTCATCTTGTTTGTAAATGCACGTGCGTGGTGTACAAACATATGCAAGAACCTAAGCTCGTGTCAGTGTATTTAGTTTGGTATATTCTTGTTACTGTGTAGAATTTATCTGAATTGTGAAGCATTTTTCAACTGTAAGTTAAAAAAAAGTGATACTGAAATTAGGTTATTATTGTATTATTTAAAAGGCTGAAGATCTCCTATAATGAGCATCAGTTTTCTTAAAAACTCACTACAAATGTTTGATTTCAGACGTTCACTGCTGGAGGATGGTGTCTGTCAGTATCACAGATCTGTGGGGGGAAAGCTGAAGATCAGGTTTTAAAATATTTTCTGGGGAGGATAGCCTTCTTGTGACCTTATCTTGACTTTGTGATAGCCACAGGCTTTGTTATTCAAAGTATTTCACCCATTACATTTGTCTAAATGGAAAAATGTCTAAATCTGTTCTTACATAAGAAGTGATTTCCAGAAATTTTGTGACTGGCTGACAACTTAGTTTTAATCAGATGTAAATTTATTTTTTTCTTTGTACAAAGTGCAGATGGTTAAATGTTCACGATTATTTTAAGTATGAAAACATCCCAATAAAAACAAACTGGACTGATCAGTCCGACCAATAAAGTTTGATTTTGTCGGTTTGCATACAGAAACCTCGTCAGCGGAAAAACTTCTGCAGTATAGGTTTAAGCTGGGCAAAATTGCCGCTGTTCTTCAGCTTCTGTGGCATGTTGCTGGACTTCATGAGCGCCTCGTGAGCTTCTTCGAATAACTTCTCACCGAGCTCTTTCTTCACTCTGTCCCTCCAGGCGATCAGCTTCGGGCGACCTTCAAACCCATCAAAACCAGTTCCAAAAGGCTGCAAAACAGACAATAGTGCAGTTATATTTGTGGAAATCAGCTGACAATTGTTAAAATTTAACAAATCAAACCATAAAAACTCAGAAGACAAAATAAAGTTAGAACAATCCGAGCATATCATTTTCATTCAGACAATTCACCTGATGGACTATCCTGCAGTTATGACTGTCTGCCAGCTACACGCTTATCATCTGGGCCTAATGTGCTCCATGTGAAGCAGGCTTAATGTGGAAGTGGCCCTAATTTAAATATATGGTAGACATGTTCTCGTGCTGTCCTACCATGGAAGCACAGCATGAGTGGAGGTCTCTTTTTTTTCCTCTTGTACCTTCCCGTTGTTATGTACATTTCAGTGTTTTTCTGCAACGCTACTGATCTCCGACTTGTAACCCCATGTGATGTCTGTGTTATGTGTGTAAGGTCGGGGGGGGGGGGGGTCCCATTTCACTGCAGGGCAACCTGCTTGTGACAAATAAAGCTTTGATTGATTGATTGATTAGATGAGTTGAGGTACCCGAACTCATCACGAGTCAATGCTGCCAGTCAAGGCCAAATGTTGTCCATGAAAACAGTTAGAAACGACTTTTGACCAAGTCTAAGGGATTTAGACCCGGAGTAAACTGCAGTTTAAGACAACTTAACTCGACCACAATGGACTGGTAACACAAACCAACTGGGCACAGTACCATGGATATGACTAAACTAAAGACTAAAGACTAAATGTGACAAGACTCTTGGAGAAGAGATTTAAAGCTCCCTCTTCACACATGCTGTGGGAGTTTTAATGTATACGCAGTATTTACTTATAATTTTAGTTTTAAAATTAGTTACGACAGGCAAAGTAGAAATCCTGCGACAGAAGCAGCAGTAGTGATGGAAATATTAGTACCTGCATGATCTCCACTATGGCCACCACATCAGCCACAGAGATTTTGTCCCCGAGGATGAACGGTTTACTCTGGAGGAATTTCTCCTCCAGCAGGTTGAGCGACTGCTTCACATTCTCAACAGCAAAGTCCATCGTCTCCTTCGGGATTTCAGAGTCCATGACAATCTGATACAGAGCCTGCCATCACAGACACACAGAGATAAACTGTTGGCACCGGCAATGCAGTCAAGAGAGATAGTTATCGCTGATCCAAAGAAAGAGCTTCAAACTTTTCTGTTTAGTTTTGTTTCTGTTTTTCTTAGTTGACTCTTTTAAATGTTTTTCCGTGTGGAATGTGCATAGATTTCCAAATGTTCTTTTGGATATCGTCATGCTTAAAATCTCTAATTGTTAGTGTCTGACTGCCAGGTGGTCATAAACTCAACATTTACTGGATGGACATTCATAGCACGCAAAGGATACACTTTTTGACTTTTCCTTTTGTGGCACCAGCAGGTGATCCTGTGAAGTATCTCAATATCCTGGCACACTGTTTACTGGAAAGTATTACTGTAAATATTACAAACAAAACATTGTACTAATGGTGCTTATTCTGTGGTTTTTTTAGAAGTGCCAGTTTTCAGCTCAGCCATCCTGTGTCATTTAAACGTCATGCAAAGCTGCTGACTTTGTGCCACATTGTGCCTTTCTCTGAAAGAAGAATCAACTCTAAATTGGTGCAAAAGTCTAAATCCAAAGTGAAACTGGTCCACTGAAACGTCCAAACAGACGTGTCAGTGGGGACCAAAACGTACAGCTGGGCATTACATAACTTGTGAAATCATATCTACAAAAGGAACTAATCAGACAAACGAGGCTGATGAAATGTGTGTGTTGAAAAGGGTCAGGTGAGGACGCAACAGTTGATTGAACTGGGACACGAACCCTGAGCAGGAAGACCTTTGAACAGTGAGCTCTGAGGTTCATGTGCTGCCAGGACAAGTATTCGTTCACACGTGCTCGCTGCTGCAGATCAGCAGGAAACCAGTGATCTGCCACTGACCCCGAGTATTTCTGCATAAGGTACTCCAAGATCGCAGTACTGCAACACAAGAGAGAACAAAAACAAATGATGTTTTAACCCCTACTTTCTAAAGTGCTGAATTTAACCATTCTTAATTATCTTTTAGTTTGAGAAACTCTGTTTTGTAGGTTCAGTTTTAGCATTTAGGATGTCACAGTCCTGTTTTTTGAGCTGTAAATGACCATATTTAGATTACTCTCACAAATATCTGCCAATTACTGCCAAGTATCAAACAAGTGAAATACTCAAAACTCACTGAGAAACACTGAGGCATAGACTTCTTAGATGTATTCTTAGTACAATTACAGTAAATGCACAGGAAGGTGTTTAACGTGGCACAGAACTGCATGCACAATGGTCCAAAAGGCACAAATGTGGAACATGTGATATTAGCTATGCTGCAAGATCTAAGTAAAGTATGTCAGAGATACAAGACAAGTAAAGTATTTCAATTAAATTATGTATATAATTATATCATTTAAATAATGTGTAAAGAAGCCAGACCAAAACTCAGACTCCTGATGTACCTCTCAGTCAGAATGAAGCCTCCATCCTTCATGACAGGAACCTTTCTCACAATGCTGAGGTCCCCAAACTCCTTGCTGTACTGCTGCCCTGAGACAAACACAGAATCCATGCACACGTTACAACACGTTAAAAAACAGGTCTAGATTGCACAACTGCATAAATTGTTTCAGAATGTGGGAGAAAGAGATCAAACAGATTAAACCGTCTGGAAGCAGAAAACATTGCAATGTTTCTCTGTTCCTTTGTCTTGGGTTTTTCTCTCTCCCTGTTTTACTTGCTTGAAAAACGTCCCTGTCTTAAAAAGTCGGGTATCTCAGAGTTAACAAAACTCTTTCTGGGTGAAATGTGAAAAATGTAAAATGATATCCCAGAGGGAGATTTTGTGAATGTTAGCAATTACAGCACAAGTTAAAAGCCGCGGGGACATTCATCTCCTCTGAACTCTTGCGAAATCCTTTTCCAGTCCAAATTATTCACAGACAAAGAGAACAACTTGCTATGAATGCAGTCATGCGGACTTCTATGATAAGTTCAAAGTCTACAGATCATTTAGCTCTATATTTTTTTCCAAAATATACAAATGCAACTATTTTAGAATGTGAGCTGAAACTTTTACAAAAGCATGCATGAGTCAAATATAAACGATCATCTCTGTCCCATGCAAGATTACCTGTGGCAAGGTCGACAACCTTGAACTCAAAGGGAATCCTGAGCGCTCTGGCAAACAGAAAGACAGAGCGGCAAGGTGGGGATATCAAATCGAGATAGAGCTCCATCATGTCGGAGTGTGACGGCTGCAGATGCTTCCCTCTGTGTTGTGGCTACTCTCCTGCCTAGCCTGATATAGTCTATCTGACCAGAACTCCGCCTCTACTTGCTACATGACCTACTAACGTTTAAGTGATAGTGATCGTTCAAAGTAAGCAATGGTTGAGCAATCTGAGCTTTGGTCTCAACTTAACCAAACATTTCATGAACTCTAGTCACTTTTTCATCTACTTTATGGGTCTCTTAGCTCAGCGGTCCCCAGGGGCGGAGCGTGGGGTTGTTTTGTCAGAAGCCCGGGGTCTTTTGGAGTGTAATTTTTTCATAGTTAGATGCCTGGCTGACAACTGTATAAAACAAAAAGTACACACAATATTCGAAGCACATAGTGCACACTGTGGGAATTTACAACTGTGCGTGAATCCCCCCTGATATTGGTATGATCCGAGCTCAGGCACTAAGCGACTGAGCGAGGGGGCGGGGCAGCTGCTGCCTGTGAGTGCCCTGTTGGAGAAACGGAGCCAGCCATACTAAGGAGAGCTTAAGTTTGACCAGGTACCAAAGCAAATCATTCGTACTGTACAAATAATGTAAATATGACGGTGCATCACGAAAGATTGATATCAAACTGATCACTTGACCAATTATTACGTTACTTGCTCTTCGAGTGAATCAACAACTGGCAAAATGAAAAGCCGAACAAATGCTATTTTTTTTAGAGAGTCTTAGCTTACGTGTGTTTATTTCATATTTTCAGTTCTTACCCTCCCCGACTAAATCGGTTTCAGTTATGTACTGAAATATAAGAATGGACATTAGAGGGTTCTTTCAAAGAAAAAACTCAGGTAAATGTTATTTTATATATTATGCTTTGTATGTTGTTCAGTATATTTCTATGCAAAACAAGAGGGATTTCAGTACACAGCAGGATATTCACAGTTGTAACCAGATATTTACACTTTAGGGAGAAAACATAAAACATTTTTACTGTACAACATCAATTTAGAGTAAACTTTTGTTTTAGATAAATATTGAAATATCTTTTGAATTAGTTAAATGTCAGAATAAAGAGAGAGAGATCTGTCTATTTATTATCACTTTCATCAAATGTAGGAGTACATGTACACTAAGTTTATTGTTAATTAATAAGAAAACTCTGATAGGTTAGTAGAGTCCATGTGAGTAAATTGGTGGCACAGCTGTGGATGCATATAAGGCAAAACACAGAGCCTGTTTCTGTGACATGGGAACATCAAGAGATGTCAACCAAAACACCAGGAAAAGAATTGTGGAGCTCCATAAGTGTGGCTCAAGTTTGAATACAATTTGGTGCCATTTGCAATTAAGAAATACAGATAGTTTCTCTCTTTACTCTTAAAGTTAACAAATATGTTTTTATATTTATCAATCTAAAAAAAATAAACATTTAGTCTGATTTGATGTTACAATTAAAAAAGTGTTTGTGTTTTGATCTGAAGAGTTTGTAAATATCTGTATATTTGATGATTGTCAGCACAAAGAGGGAGAGAGAGGAACAGAGATGGAATAAGAGCAGGTGAGAAACACATGTTAGTCAAATGGTTGTTTACCAAAAGTATCATCGTATCATAGGTACTCATGTATCTCGTACCTAGTGTTTCTTTTTAGGTTTGCTATTTTTCAAATTCTACATTTATTAAGTTTTGCAGGCTTGTTTGCACAACAAGGCTAAATAATTATATAAACTTTTCTCAATCTAAATAGTGGACTTTGGTAGAATTAAAAAAATAAGTGTAGTGCAGGTCTATGATGATTTTTAGTGCTACTATCATCTAGTTCTGATTCTGGTTCTGTCTTGGTTAAGTCCTAAGTAGTCCTGATTTTGAACTGTTGTAGTCCTGTTTTAATTCTGGATCAGTTCTGGGTCTGGTTGAATTGGGGTTTAGTCCTCGTGCCTTGATACAGCCCTGACCTTGTTCTGCCTTGCTGCTTAATTAAAAAACTAGTTTAAGGTGTCCTGCACATGTGATATATATTTTTCCCTATATGAAGTCATTCTTTTTTGAACAAAACTCAAAACAGAGCCAATTAATCTTTCAGTCATTTCTAAACCCCCCCCCCAAAAAAAAAAAAAATCCCACATGCATACTACCCTTTTGGGCTAAGCCCCAGGTGTTTCAAATGTCTGGCTCCGCCTCTGGCGGTCCCCAACCTTTTTTGCGCCACGGACCGGTTTATGCCCGACAATATTTTTCACGGACCGGCCTTTAAGGTGTCGCGGATAAATACAACAAAATAAAACTAGTACCGGTACCGAAAAAAAGAAGATTTATTCATAACACGCGTGAAAAGACCCAGGAAAACCGAGTTAACGATAAAAACGATAACAAAATAACGCTGAAAACCGATAAAAACCCTGAAAACCATACATTTCACACCTGAGCCTCAACTCTCGCGGCCTGGTACCAAACGACTCACGGACAGGTACCGGTCCAAGGCCTGGGGGTTGGGGACCGCTGTCTTAGCTGAATTAGTGCCTGGTTTAGTCCACTGATCTCAGCCTAAGAGAGGATGCTTTTCAGTTACTAAACTGAAGGCAGAGAGACTCACAAACAAGCAGCATCTGGAGGTGGTGGCAGTAAAAGCCTAACAGAGGGAAGACTGCAGCATTTGTGTAAAACAACGTTTATATTTAAAAAGAAGTTATTGTGCCTATGCATAAAATGACTAAATCCTAGATTGTTAATTCAATAGTTTTTTAAATCTTTGAATTAATCTTCAAAGTTTCTAATTAAATTTTCATTTAAATCATTTTGCATTAAAAGTTACAACATTGCATAACTGTGCAAATACTGACTGTAAGTCATAGAGCTCTCACCTACATCTTATCAGATGCAGCTGAAAGCAGGGATTTGGATTTTGTTTTTGACACAACAGCAAAGTTCTCAGCTGTGTCAGCAGAGCAGGCCTGCATCAAAAGAAACAATTGGTAATACGTGCAGAAGCCAAAATAAATTATTCACAACCCATAAAAATAGTTGTTGTGTTGGATGCACAACATGGAACTGCAGAACTTTAAAGGCTTAATGTGTATTTAATGACTTCTTGAAGTTAAATGGTTGTTCCATATCTGCAGATGCCTGAAAACAAAGTGAATGATTGGTCCAGAGCAGACTGTGGTGTCCATGGACACTGTAAATTTTATACTAATTTTATACTAACTTTACACAGCTGTTTAAATCCATAAAGGGTTGCAAACCTCAGAGCCACAGCAGTATAGGCCAACTGATTACAGTCTGATAAGCGAGAACAAAACTGCACTAAAATGCTAATTGTTTTCTGATTTTTTTAAGTTATAAAAAAACGCTGAACTGCTGCACTGGATCTTTAAACCCTAAATAAACCAGTAAGACTGCTGAAATTGCGCACTGTGTAGACACCTTCATTGAACTTACCTTGTGGGGCTTGTTGTTTCTATCAGACACCACACAGAAACTTTTCTTTTTTTCCCTCACACATGATCCTCTCCAAATGCCTGCAGAATATTAACATTCATTTAAACCTTTCTGATTCCTTTTACAGATGAACTGAACCAACCTTGAAATTAGCACAGAGCTGCAGAGCTGTATGACTGAGCCTAAAAGTGCAACACAGTAATGGTAAATGGCCTGTATTTGTATAGCGCTTCACTAGTCCCTAAGGACCCCAAAGCGCTTTACACATCCAGTTATCCACCCATTCACACACTGGTGATGGCAGCTACATTGTAGCCACAGCCACCCTGGGGCGCACTGACAGAGGCGCCACCGGGCCCTCTGACCACCACCAGTAGGCAACGGGTGAAGTGTCTTGCCCAAGGACACAACGACCGAGACTGTCCGAGCCGGGGCTCGAACCAGCAACCTTCAAATTATAAGGCGAACTCCCAACTCTTGAGCCACGATCGCCCTGATAAATTCCTCTGCTGTCTGTGGAAACTGGTGGTTTCTATCATTGCTTCTTTTTTCTCCCCTTAAGGAGCTTTAATTTTGCTAAAGTTAAACATGTTAAGTGTTTAAAATGCAATATTAAATAAATATCTGAGACTTTTGCACATCTTTTTGAGGCCTTCTTTGTTATTTTTCCTTTGTTTGGTTTGTTTGTTTTCAATCATGTGCTCTAGATGGCAGTGTTTGCTCAGCTTTGGTAATAAGCGACTCAAATTAGATCACTGGATAAAAGAGTTAAAACTACTGTCAAACTGAAACGTCGTCCTCACTGCAAAACAACCAAGAATTTGATTGTTACATTTTGGTCTTCTCCCAGGAAACAATGAAACACATATATGCTAAAAGCTGAAATATAACTCAGAATATAATATTAGTGTTTAGGTTTCAACACTGTTTTGAAATAAATACCAGCTCTTTAGTATGTATGTGGATCTATTTACCCTTGTGACTGTATATGTCTACATCACAGAAGTAGACATGCTGAATAAAGGCCTTTGAGTATTATAATCGTCCTGAGCGGGAGAAGCGTTGCAAAGTGAGACCTCATATCCACTCATAGTAGTACGAAATCACCCAAGATGTAAAAGAGTGATAGGATCAACTAAATGCAGTGGGCAGTAGTCTGTTTTATTTAAAAATAAAAAAATAAAAGACCACAATACTACATTTTGCTCTACAAGGGCCTGATATACTCTTCTCAGAGACTACATCAGGTAAAAACATAATTCTTTGTCTTTACATTCATCAGGTCCCAATCAGCCCAAATAGCAAAGAGAAATTAAAAAGGCATGAAAGAGTTCGGGTCTTGGGAGGTTAAACACACACACAGAATATTGTTTTTTTGTCTTAATGATTAATACAAGTTAAAAATCACCTGACAGTTGCAGGAAACAACATTTTTAGCCCTGACTTCAATGAGCTAACAGATTCCACACACATCAGGTGTGAAGGGTTTTTCCACATCTGGGGAGCATGAACACTAAATGCAGTTTGGCTTTGCTTCGTCCTAACCCTGGGAACACTAAGCCTGTTCCTGATGACCTGTAAAACTATTAGCACGACTTTTAAATCTCTCCTTTTATACACAGGGAGCCATTGCAGCGATTTGATGACTCGTGTCATATGGTCCATTTTCATGGTGTTGATTGGTTTTCAGTTGCCTACTGAAAAAAATATATAAAATATAAAAGTTTTTCTGTAACTTTTTTCACCAGTAATCCCTTAAGTCTTGCAATATTGTTAATTAATAGGCTAACTTAGGAGTGTCAGTTTGTGCTGTTGCCCTGTTTCCATAGGAGAATGGAAACAGGACGACAGGATGCATATTTTAAAAATGCTCTATAGACAAAGTTATAATTATTTTGAAGTTTCTTTGCAGAGAACATGTCCAGCCATCCATAACGAGCCATCAGACTCCAAAATAGATTTATCTTAAGAAATCACTACAGATGGTCAAATTTACAGTAAATGATCAATTAAGTTATGAACTTGCATTGCTTGATGGTGCTGTCATTTTCAGGGAGAGTGTGCTGTACTACTACATACAAGTTTCTTTTCTTTTCCCTCTACAATGTGTTAACCACTGGCTTTGTTATACACAGTTTTTCACCCATTTCATCCATCAAAACAGAGAATCCTCCCTGTGTTTTCTTCATGTATGAAAGAAATACAGCTTTGGACGGCCTTCAAACCCATCACCTACACCAGTTTCAAGAAGCTATAAAACACACATTGGGAAAGGCAGTTATTGGTATGTGGGATCTATTCCTGTTCAAAAATTCAAACCTTTTTGTTCCTATATACATAATTTAGATCCTAAAATGTAGCTTTTGAGCATGTAGCCGTCAACAAAAACAACTCTGACATCTTGGGCTGAAAATGTGGGAGAAATAAGGTGTCATGTGTGGCTGTGTGGCATGCAGGATCAAGGATCCATGGAACGTAAACAGCAGCTTTATTTGCTGGAAAAATCCTCCACAAAACAAACATACAAAAAAACAAACCAAAACCCTGAAGAACTAAACACTAGGAAATGAGGATCACAGAACTAAGAATGACAGAAACCAGGAAAAACTGAGACACCTACAGCACATGGAACAACACGACAACAGGCAAAGGAAAACACAGGGCTTAAATACACAAGGGAGTAACGAGGGAAAGAGACACAGCTGGGAGTAATCAAACATAACGAGACGGGGAGGAAGCAAAACTGAAAATATTAACAAAGGACGCGAGACTGTCAAAGTAAAACAGGAAACACGAGACGGGCGCAGAGACACGGAATTGACACTGAAATAAGGAGAAGCACAGACATGAAAACATAACTTCACTAGGACACAAGGAACACAGGAGAGGCACAGAGACAGAAACCTAAAGACCAGGAACTCAAATCCAAATCCAAACCATGAAAAACCACAAATCCAAGAATATAACTTAATCAAGAAACACAAATAGAAGTAATGACAGAAGCTGTGGTACCTGCATGATCTCCACTACAGCCACCACATCTGCCACAGAGATTTTGTCCCCAAGGATGAACTGTTTGTTCTGGAGGAATTTCTCCTCCAACAGGTTGAGCGGCTGCTTCATATTTTCAAGAGCAGCATCCATCGTCACCTCCGGGACTTCAAGACCCATGACGACCGGAAACAGAGTCTACTCAAACAGACACACAAAGATCAGTAAGCAGCAGTACTGATCCAGCGTGGCAGCTTATAGTGGCCGGAAGACTAGTAGGTATTTGTTAGCATGGTCAAAATATGACAACATAAAACACGAACATAGTAAGGAATTATATGAGTATGTTATCTTTTGTTCTCTAATGTGTACCTTTCTATTGTTTTTGTATATATTTTGTATATTATTCTCCTGTCTATTATTTATATTTTATTTCAGCACAGTTGGTGTGGAGCACACACAAATTCATTTTACGTGTACAATGATAATAAAGGGTTATTCTACTCTATTCTATTCCATTGTATTCTGTTCTATTCTATTGTAACCTCAGAGAACAGGAGAGCTTCACAGAGCTGCTAACATGACTGTAGCAACATTAATAGTAGGAGAAGAAAGATATTAAGTATTATATACCTTATAAAATCAGCTACAGATAAGAACTAATCGAGCAAACGAGCTGATGAAATGTGTCATGTGAGGACGCAGCACTTGGTCGAACTGGGACACGAACCCTGAGCAGGAAGACCTTTTGACAGTGACCTCTGAGGTTCACGTGCTGCCAGGACAAGTATTCATTGGCACGAGCTCGCTGCTGCAGGCCGGCAGGAAACCAGTGATCTGCCACTGACCCTGAGTATTTCTGCACAAGGTACTTCAGGATTGCAGTACTGCAAGACAAGACAAAACAGAAACTAATGATGTTTTAACGACAGGAAATGTGACAGAAACTCTGCTAAAACTGAAGCGCAGAGTGCCTGGATGGTCATTTTGTTCAATTAACTGCAGAATCATCCATTATTGTTTTTCTGATAATAGCACTATTAAGTGTTAATAGTACTAACAGCAGCATTAAACCATTAGATCTTCATCATTAGTAACTTACTGTGAACAAATGAACCGACCAGACTCCCAAAGCAGCTTCAGGCAGCAGCTTGAAAAATAATCAAACTATTTGAAACAAAGCTAAGCGGAAACTCGACGCCCTGCTGTACCTCTCTGACAGGGTGAAGCCTCCATCCTTCATGACAGGAATCTTCGCCACGATGTTGAGTTTCCCAAACTCACTGCTGTACTGCTGCCCTGACACAAACACGTGAAATTCACAGACGTGCTTAAGTTGTTTGTGTTGGCATGTTTCCATCATGTGGAGAATGCAGAAATAATAAAGACAAAAATGTCAAACTGGTCTCAATTCCAGTGGTTTTAATGACTCATAATCCCCCTTTTTCTTCTTTGTATCTGCTATGAAACAGTTTTCTTAATTTTCTTTCCCCAGTACGTCTCCATTATACACAGTCAGGAAAGGAAAAGTTGTGCATCAAGACTTAATGTAAATCTAGCTTTCTGGGTGAAATGTGAAAAAGAAAAGCAGCCCAAAGGAGCATTTTTTGTTATTGTTAATGGTCACAGTACAAATGAAAAAGCATGCAGGACATTTTAGTCCCCTGAACTCTTGAAGAGTTGCAGAGCTGCAAACTTCCAAGTTCAAAGCCTGCTGATCCCTCAGCTGTGTAAAGCTGGTTAGTAGCATTCTGTTCATTTCCAAACTGTAAATAATAATTACCATTTTACTGCAGAAAGTGAGCTGCTGTGAGATTACCTGCAATCAGGTCGACATACTTGAACTCAAAGGGAATCCCGAGCGCTTTGGCAAACAGGAAGACGGCGCGGCAGGGTGGCGAGATCAGGTCGAGATAGAGCTCCATCATGTCGGAGAGTGAAGGCTGCAGAGGTTTCGTCTCCACCGACCTTCCTCTGTTTTCTCACTCCTCTTCTATCTGTGCAGAACTCCACCTCTCCTTCCACTACACCTCACTGACTTTTAAGTGGTGCCAGCTATTCAAAGCAGGAGGTCACTGCGACAGAGTGAGCTGAGCTTTGCCCTTAGCTTTGCCACCATTTTTTAAAAATGCTGAGATTATCACTTTTACCTACTGGTGCTTGCAATCAGATGCACATTTTCAGGGCAGCAACTATATAATAATACCAGCCTGAAGTTCCTGACACAACTTCAAGCTAGAAGATTTGAATTTAACACTTTTCTGTGCAACCACTCACTGAAATAAACTGCTGGAACAAATCACCCATGAGGTATACAACTTTAACTCCACTGATTAAGCTAATTATGATTTATGATAAGACGTTTGGCTCAAGAAGGTTGTAAAGTAAAGCTCAGCAGCATTCCTGGTAGATCAGCTGATCTCAAAGCTAGCCACATCAGCTAACGGTTTCTACATAACCACTGGGAGATGTCATATGGAGCGGGCTGTTTAAGCAGCCTTAATAAGCCCACAGTTGTCACGCATCTATAAGCCGTTTTGCATGGAGGAGTCCCAGGACAGGACAACATGGGAATTTTCTTCTCTCTAAAAAACAACTCATGGTTGGGAACTCAAAAGAACATCCATCCATCCTCTTATCAGCTTCATGTGGGGATTGAAACTAGAGGACAATTTAGAATCACCCAGTAACCTATCCCAACTAATTGTATGTCTTCGGACTGTGGGAGGAAACCAGAGTACCTGGAGAGAACCGGCATAAACACAAGGAGAACATGCAAACCTCCACACATACAGTCCCCAGCCAAACTGTGGAGTCAAACTGAGGACCTTCTTGCTGTGAGGGAACAGTGCTAACCACCACGCCGCCACACCGCCCGCATAACTTTCTGTAAATGTAAATGTTCTGTAGCAAAACGACGGTGATTATTTGCAATAGTACCAGAACAGGCTTAAAGAGATGTTTATTTTCACACAGGTGACGGACTCATAACCACTTTTTCTTTCTCACTTTTGACAGGATTTTGTTCAGCTTTCTGCAGAAGCTCCTGTGTCTGATTCCTGAGGGAGAAACAGATTTTACACGCTGCACAGGTCACACATAAACAGGACAAGATTAGGAATGTTACATTTACTACCTTAAGATTCTTTGCTGAACGTTAACACCTTACGTTTACAGAGACTAAAACACATTTTGACTATTTGTCAAAGAAAAATACAAAATATGTGCAGCACACACTAGGAAGGCCACATTAGAATTATCATGTTATAAAACTGGAAGGAGGTATTTGTTAGCAAACAGCTGCTTATTTCCACATTCATCATAGTAATATTACCACTCAGTGGTCTTTGGTTTGTCTGCAGTCGTCTTTTAACATCTGCAGATTCACTTCTAAGTGAGATCAACCCATAAAATAGCCCCATCCTTTTGTTCTTCTTCCTTCACTCTTTATTCTTATTTAAAGGAAAATAATTTAGGTGCTGAACTACTTTTCTAAATATCTGGCATTCATGCAGAAATGGCAGAACGTTTGAGGCCCAGGACACTGACTTACTCTACTGTGTGTTAAACTTGAAGCCTCATTTAGTGAGGAATGCATTGTTGTTCAGCTACTTTGATGAGAAGTGTTAACAGCCATTCTGGCTCTGTTAGGACTCGGGCCTCGCAGGGCTCTGATCCAGCTCACTGAGCTGCTGAGAGGAAACAGCTTCAATGAAAACAAGAGATCAGCTCCCAGCAGAGTCCGCACTGTTGTTTTCACAAGTCATGAGAGTATGACACACAATCCAGTGAAGAGCGGTTCCAGTACCTGACTGGCATGCGGCCAGAGGTCATCTTCAGAGCACGGCGGTGCTCTCCAGGATCTCCAGCAGCCTCTGCACCTTCCACTGATTCTCAGACGACTTCTCTGCATCCTGCAGATGACAGAAAATACAAAGCTTTGATAATGACTGAGAGACATCTCAGTGGACAGAGGCATAGAGAAAGTTTTACTCAAATATCTGATCTAGTTGAATATTAAATATTCTTAAAACGACTACCCAGTACATTTGTGAGAATCTAACAGATTATAGTTCTCAGTAGTGGATATTCTAATGCATTAAATCAGGAAGGAGGTGCAGGTACAAGTGAGTAAGCATGAGCTTATAAATATAATTCATTTTTTCTTCTAACTGTAGGTTTTACTCCATTTTTACTGCTGTATTTCAGCTCTTACTAAAGTCTAACCATGTCTTGTGTGTTTTTAAGATAATGTTTGATATTTTTCTGTTTGACCACAAATACTTTTCTCCTCTGGGAGGCAAAAAGACAACTTGATGTTTTAAACTTACCTGTTAACATGACATTCTCCAACCTTTCAAAAGAAATGCTGCAAATTCAAATGTTTTTAAATAAACCATCATTTGTTGTCTTTGTGACATCTGCCTTTAATTTACAAACAAATACTCTGAAAATAAAGAAAATATTATAAGTTCTGAATATAAATCTTTACTTTGTCTATAACTCTTGCACCACTTGATGCGTGTTAAGAATATAAATGAGATGTTTGCCTTCTCTTCAATAAGCTCTAGTGGACATTAACCAATATTTTCCTGCCCTGCAGCTGCCACACATATCCAGAGTTTTCAGGGGCACTAAAACAGCGGCACTGATACCCTGACTGTGTTTTACCGACAGGATGTGTCCGAGAATGATGGCTGCTTCCTGCTTGACACCCTCCAGCTTCAAATTCTTGCACCTCAGTTTCTGGATCTGGTCTGAGAGTGAAGTTATCCTGGCTGATTTTTGACGACACTGCTCGTGTACTAAAGACAGACTCTGGCTGAAAACAACGGTTAAACACTCGGTTAGAGCGTAGCTCAGTTTAAATGTGTGACGAGAGATCAGATGATCTCTGGTTAAAGTTTACGTGTGCATACACATACTTAGCACAATTTACAGGTTACTGCCAATAAACTGACAAATGATATCGTGACCTTGAACGCAATTTAAGTGAAGACCCATTCGGGATGCTGTGTTTAAGCATCAAACGTTCACTAAACTGTAGACGGACGATGGGTACCTTTCATCCTGGCATAAAATCATTAGTCCTTCAGCCAGATGAGCTGAAAATGTGTTTAATAGCCTGAATCTTTTCTTTTAATGTAAGTCTGTCAGTCGGTACTAAAATAAATATGTGTCTGATCCTGTTCTGTGGACATTTAAAAAGACATTTGTCTTCTACCTGAGAGTCTTGATTTTAGCCAGTGTGCGCAGCTTATCCAACGTACAGTCCTTCAGCTCTGTTGTCAACTGCTGGCACTGCTCTCTTAGCTCATCTATGTTCTGAAAAATGGAAGACAGTGAATGATTTTAGTGATTATTGTGCTTTAATTAATGATATTTAATGTTACTTTTATTTCATAGTCATAAACAATATCAAGCTCAATGCTGGGGGCTTATATATTTCAGGCGTTCTCGTTGCAGAAGCTGCAAACGTAATGATTTTATACATCCTATCAGATAAAACATCAATTTTCCATCTTCTTCTTGGGTTTGACCTTTGACACTAAAACAGATATCTTTAAGTATATGTGTAAGTGCAAAACACTGAGACCAGTGCTTGGTCCTCACAGGAAATGGAAGACATGCGCTGTTCATTTCTTATTTGATGTAGAGAAAAAAATGTAATAAAAAATACTGCAAATTCTCAAAAATCTCAAAAGTACTGCTAACTTCTTGGGAAGCAGCGACTTTGAATGATAGGTATAAGTTAGTTTTTTCAGTCCAACTTAAAATCACTCTCATCAGTTGACTGTCTTCTTTTAAAAAAACTGAAACTGAGTAGATTTATATAAACTTTCAGTCTCAAACCCATTCGGGGAAGCTGCTGTGAGCTGTCCGCAGTTCCTGAGAACACTTGGAAGGCGCTTTAATAAGAAACATCCAGTGTCTTAGTGAGGTGACATTACTGTCACGAACAGCTGTCCTCTCACCTTCTTGAGGATGGATTTCTGCTGAATAATCTTAATGAAATCTTTCTCCAGTTCATCTTGTTCAGAACAAAGATCCCTCTGTCTGGCTTGCATGGCGTCTACGTCCTCCTGCAGGGGCACCAGCTCACTCTTCAGAAAGTGGAGCTGCTCCAGCCGCTCCTCGTGCTCAGCCCTGTTTTTTGTAAGTATTTTTTCAGTCTTCAGCTTTACAGTAGGCTCCACGATGCTCTGCAATCTCTCAACTTTCCTGGTGAGAGAATAATGGATGAATATTTATTGCTTGTTGTGAAGAAACAGTCAGACCCTGACTGGACTTCACCTGTCCATCTCCACCTGTGCTGCCACCTTCACTGTTTTGGTGGCAATGTCATGCTCTTCCTTCTGTTTTTCCAGCTGCTTCCACAGAGACTCCATGGCAGACAGACGCCACTTCACTGAAATCAGGTCCTTCTTCTGCTGCTCCAACTTTTCCACTGAGGGGAGGAGAGGAGTGTACACGTAGCAAAGAGATTATTGATGCATGCTGGGTAATCCAGGTAAGGAAATCTAATAAGTTGATTCTGAAACTAAGCCTGTGGCTCATTGTTAAACAATAGTGCTAGTTTTAGTCATTTCTAAGGTTTGGGATTTAATGACGTAACGAAATATGTGTCCCTGAGATAGAGAAGAGATGACGCTCCACTCGAAGGTGTTTTAAACAGTGTGTAAGCACCACCTGTTCAGTGGGGACTGTGACCACACTGTCCTCACTGCTTCTTACATTTTATTTTTATTTTAAATTTCTCTATTTGACATCACACTGTAAACAGCCCTTTACTAAGTTATTGCATCTATAGGTATCCAACGTTTGTACATACACACACCGGCCATTTCATTAGTTACACCTTGCTAGTACTCAGATTAAACTCCTCTTGCCTTAAGCGATGCCTTAATTCTTCGTGGCATGGACTCAACTGTAGCTCATCTGCTATCATCGAATACCTCGGTTCTGCTGAGTAGTTATTTGAGTTACTTTTGCCTTATTATCAGCTCAACATGGCATTTTCTCCCAGAGAATTCACCAGATATTTTCCCCTTTTTAGCCCATTCTCCGTAAACCCTGTGTGGAGAAAATCCCAGGACATCAGCGGTTTCTGAAATACTGGGACCAGATCATCTGGCACCAACAACCACGCCACATTCAAGGTCACTTAAATCCCCTTTGTTCCCCATTTATGTGCTCGGTTTGATTTTCAGTCGGTCATCTTGACCATGATGGTTAGATGACGCCTCACGGAGTGTGTGGAAAAGTCTGCTTACTGTGTGGAGAGAGACTCAACTAGAGTTAATCATTCTGACATCGCAACAACAAATCAGTGAATACTAAATGCACTGAGTCACCGCCATGCGAGTGACTGATTAGATATTTGTGTTAAAAAGCAGCTGCAGATGTGTACCTAATAAAGTGGCTGATGAGTGCACATGGATATCTTTCCCCTTTCAAAGAGCTCCTCAAACAACAACAGTGTAAACCCAGGAAGTGCTCTGATGTGCTTCCTATCCTGTTTTCAGGTACTAAAGAATTAATTTGTAAGAATATCAAAGAATTTCTTTGGTCTCATTAATAATTTGCTTTTTTCCTATTGGTGCTGCTGTCAAAATGTTCTCACCCTCTATCTTGTTCTCTGACTTAAGCTTTTCAATCCGCTCACGCATCTCCTGCATCTCCTTGCTGTGCTGCAGTATCAGGTTGTCTCTGTAGCGTTTGGCTTCCTGATGCTCATTCTCCAGCTGTTCCAACAACTCAGTCACCTTCTTTTCTTTTGCAGTCAGGATGCGTTTCAGGTGACCAGTCTGGATTTTTGAGTCCTCCTGCAGCACGGCGAATTCAGAGACGAGCTCCTGGTATTCTTTCTCCATCTGCTGTTGTTTAGGCCGACAGCTGCAGGTTGAACAGGGACACGGCAGGCTCAGGGATTAGATTCAAGAATCTAGTTTGATCTTTGTTATACATACAGTGTGCATCATTGCATTCACTTGTTCACTTAATTGTTGCTCAAGGCCGCTTTAAAAACATTTACAAGGAGAACTGGCTCCTTGAAGGCAACACTTAAAGAAATGGGGGCGGTGCCTCAAGGCTGTTGCCTGGTACTGCACTTTAAATTAATTCTCTGTTATATTTAACGTAAATATATTATTCTCTCAATTTTATTTGCATACTACACTATTTGCTTCCCAATAATCTAAATTTCGAGATTTAGGTTAGGCAAGTAGACAACCCTGAAGGGAAAAGCTCAAAGTGTTTTTGATAAGATTAACATTAATATGTTAAAAGTGGGAAAGAAAGATACAATTACACTCATATTTCACTGTATAAATGAACTCTTACGGATTTAT
Organism: Perissodus microlepis; assembly: GCF_051167445.1. NCBI lineage: Eukaryota > Metazoa > Chordata > Actinopteri > Cichliformes > Cichlidae > Perissodus > Perissodus microlepis. Next base: position 32,411,556 of record NC_140472.1, read on the forward strand.
TTCGATAAAAGTTAAAGAGAAATAGACTTACCTATCCAGCTGCTCCTCTAGATATCGAATTTGTTTCAAATATAAGGCCATTTCTTTATCGGAAGCCATTTTATCTGCTGTGCTTGCTTTTTTCTCCTGTTCTCCTATTTTATTAGTTATTTAACTAGTTTAAGCAGAAAACGATAACTGCAGACAAACCGTTAGGCTACTGTCCTTGTTACTAAGGAACTGACCGCTCCGGAAGTTCTCAAGTCAAATTTTACTCGTTAATTAAACGTTAAATATTATTAAATCGATGTTATCTATTTTATCCGATATCAGTGCCATTTTCTTCTTTGTGCATATCTTCATTCCAGTTTATGGTGTTTTTCAAAAGAAAAAAAAAACGAAGAAGAAAAGGAATAAGTTGTTATAATAGAGTGATGCTTTCAGGGACCGTTTGTCAGATCAGTTTTCACAATCTAACTTCAATATTATGTGGTTGCGTTTATTTATTTATATTCGCTATTTTGAGGTTTTAGCCTTTTATTATTTCTAGTTTAAAATTTATATAGAAATATATGTAAGCTTTTCATATTTCTTAAATAAGAAAAATGTATTTTAAAATTCCTGTTTTATTTTATACTTATTATAAATTAACTTTTTTCTATGTTACATACATTTATTTTCCATACTGTAATATTTAAAAAGCAATACAAACCCCCATGAAACAGTGCCAACACTGTGATCATCATTAGTTGATTATACATACAATACATAGTGACTGCAATTTATCTTTAATATCTATGCTTTTAAGCTGCTGAAGTCATCTTTTTCTTTAGTTTATTCGTTTTATATTTGGATGGATTTGAGTTCACATGTGTTTTCTTTTGTTTTTTCATCCTGTTTTTGTTCCTTTCCTCTCCATCGCTGATTGTTTTCGCATACACCATGTCACATAGCACACTGAAATTAAAGGTTTCCCATTCCTAGTGTGGATGGATAACAGCCAACTCGAAATAGAAGAATAAGCCCAGATCTTGCTGTGTGGATGATATAATAGTAGTTAGACTCTGGTAATAACTACGCTTGCACATCAAATTGTAGATATGAAGAATAAAACACACATATATGGTCAGACAGTATGTCAGATTGACTTGAACATCAGTAATTGCTTATTGTCGAGGTCTGTCCTATAATTGGAAAATGCAATGAGGTGGCTAATCTCTGTCTTATCTTACCTGTCCTTCCTGTTCTTGAACTTAATCAGTGGTTTGCACCTTGTTGTGAACTCAAGATGATGACATGCCGACCTCCTCAGCAGCAGATGTTGTTTTTTTGTCTCTCTTTGATCCTCATATTTAAAATCACGGAGAAAAGCTTTACACTCTAAACTCAGTACTTTGAATCAAGCTCAAACATCATGTTTACTTTATTTGTTTGAAATGAAGAAAGAGGCCTCACCTGAAACTGCCTGTCGATTGGTTGTCCAATTAGTTTTGAGGATCTGAAAATGTGGCTCTGTGTATAAAATGAGTCCAGTTCCTGATCAGTTACTCTAAAGTCTGTACAGGCAAAACTACACAATTGTGTATTTATCCAACAAATTAAACTTAACTGTATAACTCAGTTAATTAGATTGGTTGTGTACTCATTAATCACTCATCCATTAACATTTTGTAGGAAAGACTGAAGACAATTTGTGTGACTGTCTCACAAAGGGAGATTTAAGTGGGTATTTTTAGAGATATTTTCCAGTAGGTTGCATTTCCAAGTCACCACCAACAGAGGTCAGCAGAGACGCTGGGATCCTCGTTATTCCTCTTTGTGTTCACAACATGTTTGTGTGCATGTTAAGCTAGAAGCAAATATTTGGACATAGTTAGGAAATAGTTTGATGACTGAGCCAAAATGAGCCTTTCTTTAAACGTTACAGCACTATTACTGGAACTGGGAATCCTTTGTTAACGTTTCAGGACTTTCATGGATCATTATCAGCTGATGACTTTCCAGATGATTAGTTTTCTGTCTCCTCAAACACTGATGGTACGCAACAACCACCCTGGGGTCTGAAAATAAAGTTTACTGATGTTTCTAAAAGAGGCAAACGGCATAAAAAGATATGAAATTACTTCCGGCTTGCTATTTCAACTCTCTGAACCATCCCTGACAAATGGCAGTTAAGAGAAGCTGTGAAAGTCATGACGAAGTCATTACTGAAGCTTTTCACATAAACTGCACATCAGCTTATATGGTACGTAAACAGTAGCTGGAGAGCTTGAAGGATGGTGCTCAGACAGGTCTACAAGGAAGTGTTATAAGGAAGAAATCCATGCTTAAATTAAGTCTAAATTTATTGCTGTCTTAGTTATTTCCCTCTTGGGCTTTTTGGCTTTACCACCACCTCTTTCTGTAATATGCAGTTCTGCTCCTGTGTTTCAACCTGTTATCTTTCTGTTTTGTTTTGTACAAATAAGCCAGCAAAGTGTAGATAATAGAATAAAGAGTATACAAATTCCATCTTTCCAATACTTGACCTGAATTCTTTCACGTTCTCAGAAAACAAACCTCCAAGTGGGAAAAAGCTTAAAATATTTGGAATCAACACATATGTGTAAAAAAAATAACAACAATTCACTTTATTAATTTCTTTTACTGTCAAACTCACCAGGTTTTAAGAGTTACTTACCAACAACCTTCCTGTGTGCATTTTGATAATTTGAGAGGAATTTTCATTTTTAAAAAACACCTAAAGCTGAACATTTGTTAACGTTCATTGTAACATTGGTTTACAAGTTCAAAACTTCAGCGAAAGAAAGAAAGAAAGAAAGAAGCGGCTGATAATCTGAGCCGTCTACAAAAGGCCTTCTTTGAAGTGTCAAACTGAAAAGCATCACTTCTGTTGTGAAACGTGTTTTATTTTTAAAACAAACACAAACACAGTCTGTTCCTGAAAATAACAAATCTGATAAATAAAAAGCAAACACATCGCAGAACAATCAAACATATTTTCACAAAGAAGTCAATAAAAGCAAAAAATAAAAATAGAGAAGTGTATGATGTGAAAAGTATTGAAATGGGACCCTGAGGTCAGAATGTTTTTGAAAGGTTAAAAAAATATTGTTTTGTTGTTGTTATGTATATGTTTCACTGGAAGCTAAATCTGCTGAAGATGAGGAAGTAGAAGAGGGCATCCATTACTTGGAGGGTTGGTGGTTCAATCCCTGGCATGCCAGCGTATCCTCGGGCAAGACACCGAACCCCAAGTTGCTCCTGACTCATTTGTCCAAGTGTGAATGTTAGATCAAAAACACGTAGGTGTACAAAATTTCTTGTGTGAATAGTTGAGTGGAACAAGTTGTATGAAGTGTTGCAGTAGAGTAAAAAAGTTGTAGTCAAAACCAGTTGAGTCACCATTTAATAGCATTCGTACTTTTACCAAAAGAGCCACTATAACGCCACTTCCAAAGGAAAGTAAGGTTTAATTCAACTGTGTGGCCTTGCTTAGATCCACTGCAGATTTCAATCATTCTAGCAATCAAAGGTTTTGAACACCCACAAGCTCAAACTTCTTTTTCATCCCAGAAATTACAGGAAACTGACATTTGCTGATGTAAACTTATAATGGGAAAACCCATTATTTGACTGCAAAGGATGCTGAAACCAAGCATCCTTAAATGGAAATCAAAGATTAGCAGCAGCAGAACATTTTAGTCTCCCCATTTTGATCTCCTTCCTTTCTGCTTTCACCTCTTTGGCCTTTTTGTTGTGGCGAGGGCTGCCACGGGTCGGCCGGGGTCACGCCAAAACGAGGGAACGAGGCTTAATGCCTTCGAACCCACTAATAACCCCCACCGCGTCCTCTCTATCCCCCTTCAGAGCAATTTTTCATAGCTCTCCGCCCAGTCAGTCCACAGTCTGGTTTGCATTAAATGGACACATGTGCTCTTTGTTTTGAGAAGTGCGGCTGACACGGACCTATAACCAGCCACATGAAAGATGGATTTCTCAGGCAGCGGCTAAACTTTGTTCAGGGACTTTTAACAGGAAGCGTCATAGCGACAGGAAGCGGATGATTTGACTTCATTAAGAATAACGGGTAGAGTATGCATCCAATGTGGAAGAGTTGATCTGAGAAGACCTTTATAAGCGGGTCAGCAGATTGATATAAATCTAAAGCCAGTATGAGGTTAGATGCTGCAGCTCTACCTCATATATCACATGTCAGAGCTTTACACCCGCATGTTGCTGTAAAAGAGAGGCGACTTTTCTGTCCATGACCAGGATTTATACTCTGCGGAATAATAGCTCAGTGTTCAAGTCGAGAGCATGTGGAAGTTGATGGACACATGAGCTAAAGCTGTGACCCAACAATTTATCTAACTACCAAACCACCCTGGAGCACCAAACAGCCATGAAATGTTTTAATGAAGCTCCTTAGGAGGGACCTTGTAGACTCCAGCACCAGCATGCTGGATTCAAGCAGTTTTGCATGATTCACAATTTAAAATAACCCTTATTCATCGACTTCCAACAAGAACCAAGACAAGGAATCACATTGCTTGTAGTTTTTTTAAGCTTTTTCACTAAATGTCTCCATCAGAGAGACTGATGGAGACAGAAGAGATAGACAGATAGGTGGATGTTGGGCATAATACACAAAGGAGGTCTTTTGTCTGTTCCAGAGGTCCGACTGATGAGCTAAAGAGTGTTTGCAGCTTCTCATCCTGTGTCAGCTGGGACGGTCCCCCACAGCACGCCTGTGTTTAAGAAAAGGGATGCGCTGATACCCATGTGAGCAGCAGGGAAACTAGCAGGAGGGGAATCTGGATTTAATCCAGCGATCTCTTGATCTGAAGTCAAATCTCTCCCACTGAGCTATACTCCCTCTCTCCTTCAAGCCACTTTGAAAACAAAACACTGTATAAGAGACAGACTGTGCCCATTATGTCACCTGCTGGTTTGTGAATATCTCACTTTACCTGACAAGCAGACCCACTGAGCACCACTGTAAGCTTATCAGCAACTTCTCAATCACAATTTAGGTCTGCCCTAAAGCGTATCATAATTTACCAAACATTGCGTTTTGAAGGCAGTGGTATCCAGATTCAATCTCACCTATCTCATCATACAGTCGTTGTCTTACATTATCTCTGTGTGGTCTTTCTTCTCTGGGGCACAGAATATGTTTGAAAATCAAGAGCCTACACGGATGTGGGCTCTGTCATCCTGAATGACAGAATTTGACTCTATTATCAGAAGGCTAAAGGTGCTCGTTCACTGCATCTTGACGGAAGCAGTGCTGATCGTATATTAGCAGAGGTGGGCAGTAACTATTTACATTTTACATTTACTCAGTTACACTTACTTGAGTAACTTTTTGAGAAAAAATGACTTTTAGGAGTAGTTTTACTACACTGTACTTTTTACTTTTACTTAAGTAATAATTTTATGAAGTCTCACTACTCTTACTTGAGAAAAGATTCTTGCTACTTTATAGAATAATAAACACATTTTAACCATAAATGCATGAGACACAGACACAAACCTACAGTGTTTTAATGTTATTCTATCTGCTGAGCCTGTCGTGCCATTTGGAGAAGTAAAGTATCACCATGTATTGTCACTTGAAGTACTTTACCCTATTCTAACATATATTTATATTACCTTCTCTAAATATTAGTTTCATAATGATTTGGAAAAGTGTTTCCTCTGCTGAGATTTATTAATTTGTAATCATCTTATTTATATGTAGTATTTTCATTTTGCTTTTCAGTATTAAACGACATATTTTTGTCTGTCTGAATATCTCATTTTTAAACATTAAATCAGATGTTATGATCAGTTACTCAGTACTCAAGTAGCCTTTTTCACCCAATACTTTTTAACTCTTAGTTGAGTAATTTCTTGGATGGCTATTTTTACTTGAGTAAAACTACGTCGAGGTAGTGCTACTATCACTTGAGTACAATTTCTGGCCTCTGTATATTAGTAACAGTGAAAATAGCAGGGGGGCACCTGGATTTGAACCAGAGACCTCTTGATCTGCAGTCAAATACTCTACCCCTGAGCTATACCCCCACATTCAGGCCTTCCGCTTGCATAACACCACCCACTGGTTTATGAACTTTTCAATTAAACTGACAAGTAGACCCAATTCCACAATAGCAAAATGCAAACACAGCACAGCAGATCGCCTGACTGTAGCCACGTTTTTCCTTTAACTTGTCACGTTTCTGTATTTAATTCTGGAGCAGGGGAACCAGAGACCTCCCACACTCTGCAGATATCGTCAAAGAATGTTTCCAGCACCTTGTTCTCTCTGTGCCACAAAGAATAAAGGCAGCACTGACAGCAAAAGGGGGTCCAACAAGGTACTAGGAAGGTGTACTTACTAGGGCACACCCACCAGATGATTGTATTTATATTGTACTTTTGTAAATCCACATCATGAAATGCTTTACAGAAGCTACAAAATAAAAACATGGAAAGGTAAGACAACATTAGGTCCAATAAACTGTAATAAAAACAAAAGATTGCTTGAATTATATTAAAAGTTAAGCAAAATGAGGGGACTTTCCCATAAATATGTGTTTGAAGACATGACTCAAAAAGAAGTCACTTTGTGGGACATATTTATAGAACATTGTTAAACGTGCAAAAGTGTTTAATTAAAAGATTGAAGTTTGGATACCTTGTTGTGCTGAGCGCAGCATCTTGAAACGTTTCGCCTTTGGTGTTGTTTTGTCTGATCTACAAGGTGTTCGAGTGGCTGCAGGGCTAAAACGCTATTTAAAGTTCGAGGGAGACGCCATGTGTTTGAGTGACGTGGGATAAAGTCTGGATAAAATGAAGCTCACAACCTCAGTATGAATAGAGCCACTGTTGGTTCGGGATACGGAGATGATAAGAAGAACAGAATACGATCAACCTTTAAAGGATCCTTTTGGAGACTGTTTGAGTTATCACACAGCTGAAATGTTCCTTCATGATTTGCTATCTGTGACATTTGCATAGCTGCAGGCATCACAGCTCATTTTACACCTTCAGGGGAGTTCGTGTGCTGCGCTTAATTTACCTAAAATACAGGAAATAGTTTCCAAAATGTAAGATCAAACTTTCAGTAGCCGTGAAGGAAACAGCACTGGTGCATAATGTCACACCCTGCTTCCCTTCAATCACCTGAAACCAACAGGAAGAGTTTTCTCAACTCACTGAGTCTAATGTGGCATGCAGGAACACACACACAGTTACCCAAGTTCAAAAGGTTCTTAGCAGCGAGTTTCCAAGTTTGGGGTTTCAAGGCTGTCAAGTCAAGACAAATCAAAGCCCTGAATCATTTCACAAACATCGCCTGCTTGTATAATGCGACACGCTGCTCTATGCTATTTTAAATTAGCTGTTGCAAAGAAGTAGTCTGAGTGCAGTCACAGATCAGTGATGATGAAGCTTTGATTTTTGTCAGTCGTCTGTGAGCTTCAGAGAGGAGACACAAGCTTACTTCTCAGTCCTGGCTGCTGTCACATACATTTATAAAAGATGGACGCAATCACCTTGATGTAAACAATTGGTTTTGAAAAGATGAGTGGCATCCTACTGCATGCATGTATGTGACATTAATACTAGAATCTCACTCCAAAGGAAACAAACGTCACAGCAGGTCAAAATATTCAGAACATAATTAACAGAGATTATATGACAAATTTGAGCCTTTTGGATGAAATAAATTCACCCTTCTCTGCAGTTGTTGTGAAGGAGGAAATGGCCATGCTTATTTCTACTGAAAGGTTGGGGATTTTAACACGGGGGGCTTGTTTTTGGCGACAGTCTCAAGTGCACATTAGAAAAACTGCAATTCTTTGCTGGTTCCACACCAACTTTATTTTTCAGCCTCGTGGTTACCATGTGGATGCAATCTGCAACTTCTCCACTAGCTGCCACTAAAACCTGCGCACTGCTGCTTCAAGGTGTCATTGCGCAACTTCTTCCTCTCTCCTCCGTCAGCTCAGTTTTTAAATTAAAAAATTATAAGGCATAATTTATTTTTCTTTTAGCTGAACTGCCGCTTTAATCTCTCTCTCTGTTGAGTAAACACCTGTCCTACACTAATATCACATATTCCAGGGTGAGTGTTTCATGAGCCCTGACAAAATACCTCATCCTTGCAACAGTGAGGTACTCAGGGGGCACCCGGATTTGAACCGGAGACCTGTTGATCTGCAGTCAAATGCTCTACCACTGAGCTATACCCCCACGTGACAAGCATCAGTGAGAACTTTTGCATCAGGTTAGCAGTTTATTAACAGAAGGGTAAAGGTGATCACTCAACTTGATGGAAGTGTGCATCAAAAGCCCTCGCAACACATCCCATCATAGTTACAGTTGAATTAGCATCTGGATTTGAATCAGAGACCTCCTACGCTGCAGTTAGACACCGTACCCCTGAGCTATATCCCTCGTTCCCAGAACCCACCTGTACAAAAACTGCATGAAAAGTTAGACCTAGTGCCCGTCACATCCCCCACTGGTTTATGAACCTTTCAATTCAACTTATAGGCTGATCCAAGAAATCCCAGTGAGAAACTTAGCAACACTGTAAGCTTACAAGGAACTTGTCAATCAAAATGTAGATTTTCCCTAAGACGTACCCTCGTTCACCTGTTTTTTGAAGGTTTATCACACATTTTGAATCTAATGGGATTATAATTTATAAAATGATCACCATGTGATATTTAGTAAGACCTGAAACTGAGACTGTACTTCCACACATCCACTTTTCAGAACTTTTTATACTTTTTTATCTACTGTGTGTGTTTATTTTTGGTTTCTATCACTATCTGCCTCTGCCTTCACTGACAATGGGCCTCTTTCTATTGCCAAGTACAGTTTCCATAGTTAGTCCAGGTAATCTACCATCCCCCACTCCATTTACCCGAGGAAAGCTACTGATAGCTACTGGGAAAACAGCATCCTTGTCCTCTTTTTATTCTGCAGTGGAAGCTGAGTTTTCCTGCCAGTAACCAGTAAACACTCCAGTAAGCCAAGAAAGACACCCTAAGATCAAGAAAAACATCCAGAGATTGCCACTGTTACGCTTTAGAGGGGCGGTGACAAACTGGCTGCTGGGTCTTTTTATGCTGTAACATACAAAAACCCTTCAAATATGTATTTGTGTTCAGGCAGATGTGATAAGGGAACAACAACCATCGCACACATGCAAACAACAGCTCAGCATTATGTCACTGGCATGTCATGCTGCACACTTGTTTGTGTGTCTATTTTTTATGGTTTTTGTGTTTTTACCAAAAGGAAAAACACGGAGCTCCATCAGCATAATCAGAGCGTGTGATAATAAACAGATTGAAGCCTCCGTTCAAAAGGCACCAGCTGCTGGGTCAGGACCAGATGGGAACCACTTAACTCTTTTCATCTGAAAACATCCTGGGCTTGACTTCACCTTTACAAAGAGATGGCATAAATAAGGATTGGACATAAGCCTGGAACCAACGTGCAGCTGTTAGGCTGTGATGATTGTTATGTGTGTCAAATATTTAAAAGCATGAACGTGGATGTTGTTTTCCTTAATGTGGATGTGACGTGTTTAACCTAAAATGCTGAATGAGAAATAAGTAGGTTAACTTAACCACAGGTTCATAATGTGGATGTTAACTGGTAAAGTAGATCTTAGTAGAAAAAAAGCTGAATTTTAGTGAATTTAGCAGATTTCTGTTGCTTTAAAAAATAAGCTTATATACTGTACATGGATCAAAATAAATTCAAATTTTACAAAAGAATGTCTTGGTTTGTGTTTAATTTCTAGACACTGGTGGGTGCCTTACAAATTACGTCCACTGTAATCCTCACACTTAAAACGTATGAAGTTATCCCTGTTTTAGAGGAGAAAATACAAAAAGCACAATGATAACAACCTTTTTAAACTAGAACTGGAACAAGTCGACTTAGTCTGGAATCTGAAAATAAAATGAACTGAAAACATCAGTTAAAAAAGACGACTAGAAGTAAAAACTGATTAAAAGTACAAATGTGAAAATAAATCTGAGGATTCAGAGGTGGACTGGTTTGGTGACTCAAGAAGCCCATCACTGGATTTTGTCACAGTGTGTTACTGTTTCAACATCCAACCAGACAAAATTATAAATGATTTTTATGTGTCACTACTTTGAATTAATTTCCCTGCAATAATCCTTAGAAACTTTCTGTCAGATAGAACTGTGAGTCCTCGGACTGGGATGGTTCATGGGTGAGGCGTTTCAGGCATGTCCACTCACGAGAGGTCTGGGCATCTTTTCTTAGATTGTTGCTCCCATGACTTAGACCTGGATAAATGAATGGATGAATGGATGGATAGACAGATGCATCAATAGAACCAATTTCTTTTTGCGCAGATGACTAATGACCTATCATTAAAAGGGAAAACATTTTTTCAAACAGCAGTGTTAAGCAAGGAAATGAGACACTTAGGAACCACTTGGGAAGGTTCAAAACAGAGCCGGGAAGACGGTTTTCTGGATTTCAAGAAAACAATAAAAAGAAAACAAAGATGAGATGCAAGAGGACAGAAGCTTTTCTGTGAACACTGGTGTGTACTGAAATATATCAGCTGGCTCTTTCAAAAAGTTTGACAAATATCAAATTCATCAAGACGCATCTTCTGTTTATCTTCAACTGTTTGTAACACAGTGAACTAACCAGTAATGCCATCCAAGTACAACAGAGTCCAGCCACTCTCAGATGGCTCACATCTGCAGCCACTAGAAAAACTACCTTGAAGCAGCCTGTGTTAACATTTAGTCCTGGATGTTGGCATTTAAACCTTTACCGGTGGCTGTGTTTCTAATTACATGCATCAGCATTCTGCAGCACCTTAATCAGCATTTTAAATGAAACGCCAAGTTTCCATTGTTTCCTTTGACCAGTGTCACTCCAGCAGATTCCTGTTCATAGTTATTGGACTTGGCAGTGACTTGGATCCTAATTTTGAGGCGTATTTCTTTTTTAATTGAGAGCTGCTGTCATGTGTTGGAGCAGTGCCACCACTTGTAAAAAAGAAAAAGAAAACACAGAGGAGCAAAATGTATTGGGACCATCTGTGGGGAAGTGCTCATTGATGTAATTCACACAGTGACACTGGCTAGCTCAGCACAGGTTTATGTACAGTTACCAGAGCTGTTTTAAGTATGCGCTAACTTTAGACAATAACACATTTGTGGAAAATACGGAGAGAATGAAATAACAGACCTGCTGGAGATCAAGAACACTCTTCTTTCAAACACAATAAAAATATATGGAGCGTGATCAAAACGCAGTAGATCTGAGGTTCAGCTACAAACTCTCAGATGCCTGCCTGAGGCAAAAATTATCTCATTGGTTTGGTTCTGTCGTAATAGATGGAGACAAATATGCAGCTTTTGAAGTCCAAGTAAACTGGCAAACTTTTAAAAATAGAATAAGTTAAAGCCGAACTATAAAAACAATGGTTTTTCTTTGTGTTTGGGCTTATGGCCTCAATCTTGGATGAAATGTTTCGGTCAAGAAGTGAAGTTGTTCTTTATATTAAAAGCACCACAGGAGCTTTAAGTTGTCCAGATCTTATCCTCTTCTCCGTGCAGACATGCAGATCTCTGTCGTTTGCTTCATGGAATCCTGTTTAAGGGCTACTGGGCTAAAATGAGCCAGTAGGAAAGCTGATCCACTGCTTATATCTGGGAAACCATTCATCATTCTAGTCACTTAACCCTAAATTTAATTACCATCTTTCTTTTCCTTTTCAATTTTCATCTTTCTGTGGATGGCAGAACTTAATAGATAACATATTTTTCAGTTTTTGCCTATCAAAGCATTTCTTGGCACCACAGATTTTATCGGTTCCATGTCAAAAGCTTGTTATCTCCGACCATGGCTTTATATCACATGCTGATGAAGTGCCAGTGAGTAAAAACATGTGACCGTATTAGCAAAAGTTGAGCTCCGGTTTGCAGCGTAAGCACTTTTTCTAAATAAGTGGTTGTGGGGAGAAAAGAGCCCATCTTACTCTAAGACATCAATTTGTACCCTTGAAATTCATGTTTCAACACAGCATTTCGTTACTTCTATTCAGTTTAATGTTTCCCCCCAAGTTTTTAGTCATTTTGAAAAGCATTTTGCAGACACATGTGACAGGCTGGTGGTTATATTATTTACTAGAAAGCCTGGGAGTCAAAAATATTTCCAGCATTTTAGGCCTTGCTGGTATTTACAGTCATGTGAAGAAAGAAATTTTCACAGGAAAGCATTCCTACAAAAACGTAGGACAATATCAGCCATTTGGAGCTAATCAAACGCACCTGACTAATTGAAGTTTGACTACCTCTAAAAAGTAAACATTTTGACAATTTTTGATTGTCTGAAGCTTTCCAGTCTATGTTACAACAACACCACAATCTTCCCAGAAGTCGACGTCCCAGCAAATTCACCCCAAGATCAGACCGCACTCAGAGAAACTGCAGAAAACCCAACAGCTACATCCCAGACTCTACAGGCCTCAGTTTGCATGTTAAATATTAAACTTTGTGATAGTGCAAAAAGAAAAAGACTGAATTGTTTGGAAGAGTTGTTAGAAGAAAGGCTCTTCTCACTAAACAGACCACCTGTTTACCTTAGGTTTGCAAAACTGCATCTAAATAAACGTCTTGATCCGTGCTCAATCATCCAGGTAAGTAAATCCTAAAAGGTTGATTCTGTTCATCTGGACCAAAAGCACTGCACACTGTGTCCCAATTACATTTGCACACAATTTACAGTACTTATATGCTGTGTTTAGTGAAGACCAAACACAGCATATAAGCACAAACACCTCATACCAACTGTCAAGCTGTAGTGGAGGCGTGAGGATCGGACAGCTTGAGTCTAATCTCGTCTGGATACCAAAGTGTTCTGGAGTCAAATGCGAGGCTGTCCGACAGTTAAAGCCTGGCTAAAACTGGGTAATGCAACAGAGCAATGATCCCAAGCACAGCAGCAAATCTACAACAGAATGGCTGAAAAAGAAAATAATAAGAAGATGTTGCAAAGGCACAATCAAGGTTTTGGCAGGACCTTAAGAGAGCTGTGAATAAATGAATGTGTGGAAACTTCAATGAACTGAAGCAGCAAAGAATAGTGGGCCAAAATTCCTCCTCAGTGATGTGAGAGAACGATAAAGTTTTTACTGCTGAACTTGGTTCTACAAACTCCTGGGATTCACAATGTTTATCGTCGGACTGCGTAGAGTGCGTAAAATACAAATTTATTTTGTAAAATAACTGGACTTTTGGGTGTCCCCTGAAAGTTTGTGATGCTCAAAAGAATAAAGGTTTCTTACATTGAAAGACTTCGGTGTTATTTATTATAGGATTTGAAATTGCAAATGTTTGTTTTTAATCATAATAAATGTTTATCATTTTGGTCAGTTACAGTTTAATTTGTTACAGTGGACAAAAACAACCGTGTCGTGCTGAGGTTCTTTATAGATGAGTGATATACTCTCATCAGCCCAGTGCAAGCTTTAAATCAGCCTGTTTACGTAATTCATCTGCATGCAGTAACATTAATTACAGTATCCTGTCCAGAAATGAGTAGTGTTACTTTCTTACAGAGCCTTTCCTTTTTCTCTGTCATTACACTTGCAGATAACAGGCCTGATGTGGTGCAGGGCTGTCAGCCAATCAGATTTTATTGAAACCTTTTACACGTTCAAATAGCCTTCAGAAACCTGACAGTCATTACACAGAAAGGCACTGCTAAATTCTTTACCGCTATTAGTGGTTATAATTACAGAAGTGTTCTCACACCGGCTCACAAAGAGGTTTTCCTCACGAAGGGACGGCGCTGCAACTGATAAAAATAGACTGATGGATATTCCAAGTATTTTTGCGTCAACACACACACAAACACACACACACACACACACACTCCTTGAATTGCTATAAAAACTTCACCTCCCTCATACTCCTCCCTAAGAGGTCAAGTATTATCATACTAAGTGTCCTTTCATCAAACTCTATTGGGCAAATATTAGCAGTACTGGAAAGTAACAAAGTACAACAAGTACAAGCTAAATTGTGCAACTAAAATACTTGTATTCGATTTCCATCCATCCATTCACAGCTTATCCAATTCGTGGCTGCAGGGGGGCTGGAGCCTATCCCAGCTGTCACAGGGCTGCCCTAGACAGGGGTCACTGTAACTTCAGTTACTAATTACTTTACAAATTCAGATTACTCATACAAAATTCTATTAATGGATTTAATAGGATTAATCTATCAGTGTTATATTTAATGCTGTAATGTAGTAATGAACGATGTATTAATGATGGGTCAACTATGACACCACAAGGAGAGAAAACCACATGCAAGCACGCTTTTTATGTAAATGGTTAGCTGAAGCCTTACTGCTACATTTACTGCTAGCTACATTAAAGTGACGCACGCATGAATTTAATTAGTTTGCATTTATGAAACGAAACTGTTTTGGAATAACGTTTGCAGTCAATGAAATTGATGTTTTTTGACCTGCCTATATGATATTATTTGGCTATTAAGTTTTTCAATTACACACGCACACACACAAACAGGGCTGTTATTACAATAAACACATCATTTCATATTAGTTGTCACAAAATTGCATTAAAATGCTCCAAAACGGGCGACGTGGCAGTCTAGAGGTTGGGTTTGTACCTCCTCCCTGTGTTCACCCGCCCAGTCCAACTACATGCATGTTGGGTTAATTGGCCATTCGTAGCTGGTCATAGGTGGGAATGTTTGTCTTTCTCAATGTGTTAGCGCTGTGACAGACAGGTGACCCGCCTCTTGCCCCATGGCAGCCAGGATAGACTGCAGCAGTGTTCACAACCTTGAAACAGTGGACAGAAAACCAGCTCAAATAATGAGAGGTGTGTAAAAGCAGACATCTATCAGTTATATCTTTTGGCACACCAGTCAATCAAAGGAGGCCTGTCCTTATTCATACACAACTTTAAGCTTTATTACAATTAAAATGACTCAGTTATATATGTTTACAGACTCTACACTGAATCCAGTGGAATCTCTGGATAACCTCTCTTCCTTGGGGTACATCACTCATCTATAAAGGTCATATAGGTCCAGTGTTATCACTTACAAGTCTACTTTTAGACATGTTACGCTTTAATAGAGTATTAAAAACCATGTACAGACACAAAGTTTTCATTTGTTTAGTTAAATGTTACAAACTTTGAGGTCCAGTCCTCACCAGTGACCCACTAAACCCACCTGAAGCTTCTAGAGTTCTGGCCAGACCCCTTCCAGGTGTTTGTAGCTAATGTAGTAATAAAGTTTCCATGACATGACAGTCCTAACAGAGGTGAGATTGGCAGCAGTTCCACTGCAGCCACTTCCAACAATAAGGGAATTTTGTGAAAGTAAGGACACCCTGATTTACAGGTTTTAAATCTTTAGTAATAACACTTATTGGAAATGAACTCAGAGTCTTATTTCCTAATGATGCACTCAGAATTATGTCATTGTATAAGTGCTTAGCCTAACCTAACTCAGTAATGTGCTGGCACAATCACCCAAAATGTTACCAAGAAAAGGGGGTTTGGTGTCGGGCAACACAAAAAGTTTAAATCACACCTGCTTTGCATGTGATACCATTACATTCCACCAGAAGGCCGAACACAATCCTAAAACTCTGATGTTTTATGATATTCTTATTACAACATGCTGATGTCAGCCTTTTTTTTATTACAATGCGATGATATCAACAGTTTTTATAGCTTATTAATGCTGATGTCAGCATTGGTACTATGGAAATCTAGTAGTGTATTAATCTTTGTGTGTTATTGTGAATTCATACATTTATGTGTTGAAAAATCAGATTCTACAGATCTCAAACAAAGAAAATGCTTATGTCGCCCAATGACATCAACATAATTTATTGCTTTACATTTTGGGCATCATCCAATGGAAACTAAAGCTTTTTCCTAATTCACCTGACCCTGACCTTTGACCTGTGACACTGAAGAATTACATATTGAAATGTTTTTATTTTATTATCTTTGCACATATGGTCGGAGCCAAATTGGCTGAAAACTTTGGCTTCTATAAGCTGTAACGAAAATGAGGTTTGAAGATACATTCATGCATTGTCTGAATTTGCTAACTTTATGGCGCCAGTGTGATCTTGTAGGTCTTTTTTTTTAATAAAAAGTGTGCTGTACAGTTCTCTCCATATGGTATATGACTCAATAGTATATTGATGTGAAGTTTGAGGACAATGTTTAAAAAGTGGGATTATTGATTTTCACATTTGCTGTAGATCACTTTGACTTTGACCTTGAACATATTTTCAGGAAGAATAAATCAGCACTGGCTGTTTTTGTTTTTTACCATCACATAGAATTTAAAAATGATATCTTGAAAAGTGTTAACTGCGAACAAACAAACAGACAGACAGAGCCGATTACATGCTACCTGCGTGATTATGGAAATTAAGTTTAAAAAAAAATTCTCCCACTCACTCTTATTTCATCTTGTTTTCAGAATAATCGCATTACATTTTTTCTAAAAGTACTGAATAGTTCCGCTGTACATGTGTTTGAGTTTATGGTTCATGCACTTTCCCCACTTAAACTTAATCCTGGGTTAAACTTAATCTTGTCTCTGAAATAAACAAAAAAAATAACAGGTGGGTGAAAATCCCAAAGCCATCAACATCATCTGTTTTGCGTTGACAGGCGTGGCAGTGAAAGGGTTACGAGTCACATGGTAGCGGGTGGTATTATCAGCCCGGGGCTGTAGAAAAAAGAAGAAGAAAAAAAAGAAAGTCTATCTGGAGAAAAAAAAACTGAGAACAAAGAAATCTGTCTATATAAGTTGCCCCAGATCCTGCAGCGGTGTGACTCCGGACTCTGCACTCCGCAAAACAGCTCTCCTGTGCACCACCACCACCACGGCTCCGATGGCTGCAATGATGCGGACTTCTCTGGTCGTGTGCTGCTGTGTTTTTGCGCTGCAGTACTTACAGGTCATGCTTTGTCTGCCAGCGCGGGGGTCCAGCAGGTACAAAGAGGCACCGGTGAGTTGGAGCACGCCTGTTTTTTCCCCATTTTTGTAACTTGTCGCCGAGTCGAAGCATCCGTGCTTTTGCAGAAGTTTGTAAACTTTGAATGAGTGGTTCAGCTCTGACACTGTTGCACGAGTCAAACATGACTTGTTGCTTTTCATTTTGAAGTACTGTGCAGTGTTTGCTTTCTTCATTCTTTCTGCTGCTACAATCGGCCCCAACGCCCCCTAAAACACACACGGACACATGTGCACACAGTCGTGCACAATAGCCCGCTTTACCGTGCAGACTTTAGAGTCTGCTCCAGAATAAACACGCTATTAATTGTTGCATAAAAACGGCTTGACTTGAAATTACTTCCAGGTTTTCTTACGTGTTTCTCCAGCTGCAAAAGTGCTCGCACATGCACGCGCGTGGCTTTCAATCATCACGACCAATGACCCTTGTGTTGTAATTAAGAAAATGGCTATTTTAGGGGCGCACGGCAGTTGACCTGTCACTGTAATTAGCCCGAGAGCTGCTCTTACTTTGAAGAAATTACTATCATCACTGTTTACTTTTTGTCTGCTCAGCAGCAGCATCCACGAGCGTGACTGCAGCCAAACCTGACGTCTTCTGCATTGCATGCACGCAGGGTGACAGCAGAGTGTTTTGGTTTTGACTCGGATGTAATGAGGATCTGATGGTTTGGGAGGAGGGAGAGAGAAAATAAAGGTTGCAGGGCCCCTGCAGTCTGTCTGCAGGGCAGGAAGCTGTAATAACAGCTCTTAAAGGCATTTTGTCAACAACACCATAAAAGTGAGGGGTCCTCCATATGGCCCCGGCACGATGGCGTCTTTCTGTCATTGTCATGTGCTGTGGTGGCTTTTCTAATTTAGCAGTTGTTTGGTCTGTTGCCATTATGGGGGACTTGACCACATGCTGCAGTGTTGTTTAATGTAACTATTTATTCTAGCATTGTAATTTAAGATTCAGCTATGTTTACTACTCCTTTAATCCGTGTTTTTGCTTACACAGCTCCTCCTGCATCACGTGACTCCTTTCTAGATTATTTAACTGTTATTTACTCAGTGAAGGCCTGTTTAACACAGATGCTTGTTCTAAGGAATGTCCTGTTTACAGGTATACAGCAAAAACGCATTTTATCAAAACAATCTGGCAGCTCGCATATGCAGTTACAGAGAAGAATGTAATCCTTACCCGGAATAATGATTACATTCTTCTGATTACAAGTTAACAAGAATTTTTTAACCTATTTTCAGATACTGATGTGTAGAGTAAATAATCTGCATTATGTTTTACACACAGTGCAATTTGGACAAAAGTTGCACAGCACAAGATGTAAAGATTTCCTGACAAGAGATTTCCAGAGAAATAAGAATACTTTAAGGCAAGTGTATCTGTCAGCTGGGAAATTAACAACCAATTGTTTCATGAGAAATGCAATGGCGAGTTTTGAACTCTAAAGCAGGGAAAGCTATTCCTGTAAAGGTCTTAATCCAAGCTCACACCAGGTCCTTGATCAGGTGAGAACATGCCAGGACTGGTCTACCATAACAGCAAGTTAGTTTGGTAGCAGGTTCATACACTTTGTTTGACGAGTCTTCAGGACTCGTGCCAGTGACTGCTGCCCTGGCATGATCTACTGGTATGGTTGGAATACAGCATTTATAAATATGTTGTCATTGGTTTCCAATTGCCTGTAACTCCGACTGAGCTCTTGATAACTACACTGGTAGCACGTCCTCTCCCTAATATTTATCCTGGAATGAGGGCCTTTTATTTATTACCAGGAAGTGATATTTTTCAGGCACGCACAACATAAACAGATTTCACTCATATCTGTTATGTGTAGTTATTTAAGTATTAAATAAATTAAATTATATGACAATGCAGCTTAAAAATAATCTGTTTTATTTTTACAACAAGATTACCCATTAACACTCTGCTTGACTCGGCTCAGGGCAGCTGGTTACTGTGTTTGTGCCAGTCCAAACACAGGGAAGTTGCAGAGTGCCCTCTGGTGGACAAACTATGCAACATCAGCTCATTATATGTTTGAATGGTGTTTCTCCCGGCTCTTTTTTTACATAAAATTTTCCCTTTTCAGCTGTTACAAATACTAACAGCGATATCAGCAAATACCATCAGCAAGTAAAGAGTAGGGTCCAATTCTTCATCGATTTCTATACAATCGGAGTACTTTTTGCAACAAGCAGACAGAATACGTTCATTGCTACACAACTGGAAACTAGTCTAAACAGTCATATAATCTTTAAGCATTTTCAACATTCAATATTTTAAGTTAAAGCAAGAAGTAACTTTCTAATGGCTGTTTAGGGTGCAGTAAAAATCAAGAATTCAAGTGAAAAATTAAGATAACATGAATCTACTTACAATAATAGAAGATACCCAGTATTTCTTTTCTAGTTTTCTTAATAGTAAACAAGATTTTTTATTTAAGCAGTGGAGCAGTATTGTCTAAGACAGGAGAGCTGGTATCCATGATCTGATGTCTGCTCTACTTTATGGTAACTTCCTTTCATTGGAAGAGGCAAGTTCTTTAGCCACACTTTTCTCCCACTGAATTACAGGAGACATTTAGGATGATGTAAAGAGGACGGTTCAGCAGGACCTGATTACAGCTCAAAGTGTGGGGTCTGGGTCTGGGTTATGCATATCTTTGTTACTGACTGCGTGTTACTGCTAACTTGCTATCCAAGCCCCATTCCTAATCAGTCAGTGCTATAAAGGATTGTATTTTCTTCCATTATAGAATCTGATTCTTCAAAGCACTCTATGGTTTGTTTGATAGCACAAAGTTGAAAATGAACATGTTTTGCTATGAAATACTTCTCTAGATGCTTCTGTGACTATCACAGATGCGGGGCTTTGTGTAGCTTGTTTGACCCTCAATGCCGTGTCAAATTATAAGACGAGAGATGATTCAGCATTGAGGTGACAACATCCTATAAAGAAGTCTCGCTGCTCGGAATTTGTTTTCATTTTTTCTTTTTGTTTTTTTATGCTTTGTCACACATTTTAACTCAGGTGATGATTTACGTGAAGAATAATCAATGGTGGAGATTAGGGCCTGTAACACGGTGCATTTGTCTGACCCCAGTTTGCAAAGACAGGAACATACTTTACTTATTTCCAGGTCTGTATATTTTTTTTATATTTTTTAGACTGTTTGTAGAGTAGCTTAGCATGATTGACAGTTCAAAATAATCCTTAATTTAGTGATACCACGTACCAGTCAGACTTTTTCCAGGTCTAACATGATTCATAGGCTTTGGATATCTGCTGAAACTTATCACTGACACAATACCAGGGCGATCGTGGCTCAAGAGTTGGGAGTTTTCCTTGTAATCGGAAGGTTGCCAGTTCGAGCCCCGGCTTGGACAGGCTCGGTCGTTGTGTCCTTGGGCAAAACACTTCACCCGTTGCCCACTGGTGGTGGTCAGAGGGCCCGGTGGCGCCAGTGTCGGCAGTCAGTGCGCCCCAGGGTGGCTGTAGCTACAATGTAGCTTGCCAGAGTACCAGGAGAAAACCCCACAGACACAGAGAAAACAAACTCAAGAATCAAACCCATGACCTTCTTGCTGTAAGGCAACAAGCTTCTCACTGCACCACCATGCTGCCTGGTTCACATGCAGTTCATATTTAAGGAGAAGACGCTGGTTAGATTTACCCACCGAATTCTACCTTATGTACTCGGTCTTTAGAAGTCAGTGATAACTCTCAAAACATTTGCTTACATTTTGTAAAGTATAGCTGGCTAAATCCACAAAGAGCAGTGAATTTTGAGTGAGCAGCATTGGTCAGCTGATCAATGCCTGACATGTTAACCTGCCCTGCTGTTGTGCTTCTATTGTTTTGAATAATTTCACATATTGTTTTCCACATTCTTTCAATTCTTTCCTCTTTTTTAATTTAAAGTAATCAGACATCAGATCACTGCAGTGTTGTTATGACACATTGTCACGGTGTGAAAAAATATTGCCTAGCAACACATTGTCAGAACTATGTTGCACCTGTGGCGAAAATGCTTTTATGACTCCTGGTCATTTCATGGGAAAGTGTAATCTGCAGTGTTGTCAGTTTTTTCTCTCTTTCTCTGTTTTTTGACAACGGAGTGAGCGATCACACAAGCCCGGTCAGGCCCGTGTGTCTGTGGCATTCAGGGCAGTGGGATACATAGCGCCTGTTTTCTCTGGGGTAAGGGGGCCGTAAGAGCTAACTGTTTGCATTTCGCTTTTGTCAGTAAAACCGGAGTGCCCCTTGGTTTTCCCGGTCTGTTTTTTTCCATCACGTTGATGCCATTCAAGCAAAGGGATTGGCCGGGGAACCGTGAGAGCAATGGTGACATCAGAGCCAGCCTAGGTTCCCATCAAGCGGATCTGGGTCACAGCTGCAGCGGGCTGAAATTGTCGAATGTGACACCACAGGAGGGGGATACACTTAAAAAGTACATGCACCCCTCCTTAATACAGCTTTTGTTATTTAAGAGGAGGAGCCTCATTCTGAATCCTTTACTGACAAGGTGAGAGGAGGTGGAGGGTATCAGACCTTTATATTTCCAGTTCAGGTTACTCTACTGACTGAATGCAATGTCTCCCAGAGAATTACACTGTATTTGTGTCTGTAGTGGGGCAGTAGGTGTGCACACACAAGGTCAGACTCCATACTCTTGGACTGTTGCTGCAGGAGGTAGTTTCACTTTGCAGCCTTGGTGAGCTCGTCATAGCGGCACATAAACCAGTTGCCCACCTGCAGCAGTTTCTGGTTAGATGCAAGTGTAGATGCAAGAAAGCTGGATGACATCGAGGCTGTAACCTAACCAGCGTGCCTCGAGGTAAACATTTTATGGAAAGGGTTGGGGGAAAAAATCGATATAGCAATGGTATCGTGATATTTTGAGTGGCAATACAGGAACACCAGTTATCATTATTTTATTAAAATATTCTGGGATTACTATGAATAAGAGGGCTCATTTCATTCATCACATTTACGAGTTAATGTTAGCAAATCTACATTAAATCGGCTCAACGGAAAAACCTCCAACACAGAATTCTGGGAGTCGGAGTTCTGGCTGAATTCTAGGGCATCAAATACGTATGTCACAAAATGACACCCAAATCAGTTCAGAGCTTTTATATAATGTGTTATTTATGGATTTTTGGTTGATATTTTGTCCGTCTTGGTTCAAAATAAACTAGAACTAAATGAAATTAGAGATAATTTATTTGTTTCTAAGTGAGGAAATCTACAAATTTAGCGAGGCATCAAAAAATAATGTCCTCCACTGTAATCGCAGACTGATATCAGACAGACTCAATCTTTAGTCTTTAGGTGTTAGTGAAAAAAATAACTGAAATCAGATAACTTTATCTTATTGGATAAAACAGATAAAGACAAAGTTTTACTTTGAGGACATAATTTGCAGTTGAAAAAATGTGATTAAGCAGTAATTCACCATAATGTGAGAATATATTAAAAATCGCAATAATATGGCACCGAGAGGGAAGCGTTGCAATAATATTGTAATGTGGGTAAAATCTGTTGATTCTCACTTATAAAGTATTCATAATAAAGTCTTTAAGACTCTAAGATGGATTTATGGATTTCTGTCTCAGGTGTTTTGTAGGAGCAGGTCTCACCTGTTGTTTTGTTGTCTTAAACTAAATAAAGAACAACTGAAAACTCAATTTACACAGTTCGAGCAGCACTGCTTATGCACCCAAAAAGGTTATGAGTGCATAGGCTACATATAAAAGTATATATAGCGACTGTATATAGTGATGTTACCCACTTGTTAGTATTGGCATGCAGCGTTTCAGGTTGGTGCTAAAGCTCAAACTGCGTTACTGTAAAAACAAATCTGTTGAACAATTTTGTATTTGGATTTTACTGGTCCAGTCCCCAATAAAACTTGAGCCTGATTAATCTGTGGTAGGAACGTGACCAATCAATCACATCTGTTAGACACAGCGCATACGTTCTTCTCAAGAGTTAAACATCTGTTGGTGCCAGATTTGCTGTTTGTTCTGTTACCGTACACCAAGTAGTCGTGACTGATGCAGGCTGATGTTACTCAGTCGGTGGGGAAGTTCTGTAATTGTGAACCCTTGAGCACAGCATTTTGCCGTCGCCATCTTGGTGTTTTGAAACCAGATGTGATGAGCGAGGGGCGAGAAACAGGGCACTGCACATGCTCATTGGCTAATAATTTGTGATTGGTGAAATGGCAAAAAAAAATGACCACAGTCGTCAGGGAAGAGTTTACAGAGCTCATGGATCACATGAGCTGGAGTCATGTCTCAATGAAAGGTGATGCCCCCCGCTGGCTGGTAAAAAAGTTGTGATGCCCTTCCCTATTGGCTTCACTTTTCAGGTCTGTAGGCTACGTGCGTCATTTCTACTGTCTATGAGCCAAATTATAGAAGCTTGCACAGCAGTAGTAGTAGCATCTAGCTAGAAAAGAGGAGGAGAAGATTGAAGGCTGAAAAGCATAACAAAGATTTTAAAGATTTTTAACCCACAGCAGCTCAGAAACAGGTAAGGAAAAGAATTCAGGTAGCATAGCATAGCTACTGAAAAGGCCACTGCTTATTGGACATCCAGGACTCTTTAATGTTATCATTTAAGTTCAGCTAGACTGCACACATGTTGTGTTTGGCCCTTTTTTGCCGTACGTGTGAGGTGTTTCTGTAGCTTACAGCAATTCTCAGTTAAAATTTATTTATACAACAAAAGTTAGAAACACAGCATCAGAGCAAGATCAGCAACAACCAGTGTGCATGCACTTGGCAACAGCGGGGCTGAAGAACCCCCTTTAAAAAGGAAGTTTGGTGCCTTGCTGCAGGATTTTTCCCTTCTCTGGAAAGAAATCCTGTTAAAACTAGTCCAGATGTTGAAGGCTTGTACCTGATGTCCTCACTTTAACTCTGGCACGTCTTACTTGTGTTGTTTAGTTTTCTCTAAAAGCCGAATAGCAAATCACACCATAGTAACCTTAAAGAAAAGCCAGCTGATTTTCCTGGTAGTTTGCTCTCCTGGGGTTTTTCTCTAATTAATAATCACAAT
The DNA here is from genome assembly GCF_051167445.1 of Perissodus microlepis. Classification (NCBI taxonomy): domain Eukaryota; kingdom Metazoa; phylum Chordata; class Actinopteri; order Cichliformes; family Cichlidae; genus Perissodus; species Perissodus microlepis. Next base: position 32,435,697 of record NC_140472.1, read on the forward strand.
CAGCAGTGAAATCATCCTGCGGCCAGGCGAACAGGAGATCTGCGAGTCTGAGGTCATATGAGGAAGCGTTTTGGGTTTTTTTCTTGACAGGAAAGATAAGAGATTCAAGCAGATGCCCAGATGGTTTGTATCACCTTCAACTGCCGGGTGTTTCTGATTATCAGAAGATAAATTGGATTAGCGAAGTAAGAAGGAAGATAACAAAGTATTTCTTGATGAAAAATTGTTATACTCCCACATCCCCACCCCCACCCCCCATCTAGTACAATAAATGTTTTCCTACTGTAAGCAATCCTTTTCCCCGTTGTTTCAGTAAGAGCACACCCTTCAAATTGAATCCTTATCTGTCTCCTCAAGTAAACACTCACTTATGACTTACTTCCTGTTATCCGGATTAGGTTTAGACTGTTTCTTTTGGATACTCAGATATCATGTTGATGAAAAAATCTTTACACTTCTTGTTTTTCTGCCATAAAAAAGACCATTGTTTGAAGCACTGGCAGCATCACCTGTCGCCTCTTTGAAACTTTTTTCACTTCAGACATCGACGCACCCTGGGGTCCTTTTCCTTTTCACCAGTCTGTGCTACTCTCTGAGTTTCAAGAAGATGTTTTCATATCAAATTTTATAATTTCCTTTTTTTATGTAGCCAATTTCCTTTATACTTAAGCTGCAGTTATAGATTTCCTACGGTCCTTATTCAAAACACATGTTGTGTGGACGTAATTCACTCTGCTGTACTGAAGCAAAGGGTCTATAAAAATGTGACTTTTTCAGAAGAATCTCCCCCAGATGCATTTTTTAAATAAAAACAATGTCTATCATAAAACTACAGTTAACAAATCTGGCAAATATATACAGTAAATCTTGAGCCACCCCTTATTTTTTATATTTTGCTTCCAAAGAGACTGGCTCTCTTTTCATTTTTAAACTCTGACTATAAATCATTGAAGCATAAAAAGACACCTAATTTAAGGGATGAAATAATGTTGTGTCTACCAATAACAGACAACTGAGCAAAGTAACAATTTCAAATAGTATCTTTTAGCACTTTGTTATAGCAACTCGTCACAAAAACACATTTCCCCCCATTTCTTTAGCTGAATCTATGAAAAATGCCAGCGATAACACAGTTCAGATGCAGAGAAAAGTGAGTGAGTATCTACGTTTGTGCTTTTTTGGTTGGTAATTGTAACATTTTTACTGTGTTAGACTTTTATTCAGTATTTTAGAGGTGCATTTCTTGACTCCAGCTGTGTTTGTTAGCGTTTGAAAGGTTTTGTCTGCTGTGATGGTGAAATAATTATATAAATAGTATGAAATTGAACAGAAGAGTTAAATTTATAATAGGAACTCTCTTTCGATCTGTGTCTATGCTCTGTGTCTGTCAAAGACTATACAAAAGGACACTAAGGAATGTCAGTGGCCCAGAGGAAACCTGGCTTTAAAATTTAAAGTTAAACCAGTCATTAAACATTCACAAAAAGCTGAAGTATAAACATGTAAACTAAAGTCATCACAGGTACATTCCTCTGGTAATTTCCTTCTTCAGTTAAAAAATATGAAGTTGGAATAACTACTCCAGAAGTAGTTGCATGTGCTTTCACTAACAGCTTTCCCAAATGTCTGTAACATATTAACTGAAGGACCTCTCTGCTCGTGTGAAGATGTGCTGTGGATGAAAGTGTTTTTCTTCTTCAAACGAGTGGAAACCATCTCCCTGGAGGTTCTCTGTCACATCAGTGACCCGTCGGGGGTTGTGGTGGATTTTTTGTCAGACTGGAGACGCTCTTCAGACGCACTGTGCCCAGACTTGTCTCTCTGTGCTCTCTAAATACCACTCGCAGATCTCCTGCACTGCTTCTTGCAGATCTTGTCAACATTGTAACCAGAAGCTAGATGTGTCCGTGCATGTAACGGATGACCCCCTTCGCCGCCACCATCGCACACCCCCTCCACATGCTCTCAGCGTGAGTGAGCATCTTCTACGCCTTCGGGCTTTTTGGAGATTTCGTGTCTCATCGCTAACTTGCATTCTCAGCAGAAAGTGACAGATTAATTGTCCTGAAGGTAGTTTTTCATTTCTTTCTCAAACATCATCACACACTCTCCTGACAGGATTTCCATTGTCTGTGTGTGCGCACCTGCAACATCCAAGTCTCATCAGCAAAGTTGTGGAGGTGGCATCAAACAAAGCGGTCTTTCATATAACTGAGCTCAACCTAAAATGTTGGTAAGACAGAACACGTTTATCCTAAAATATACCCCCAAAAAACTCATTGTTTTCCAAAGATTCTTCTTTTAGGTTAAATATATGCTGTTTGGAGCTGCACTCGGAGTCTGAAATTAACTTTTTATCTGCTGAAGATTAAAAATCCATCAGCTTGTTTTCTAACTGGGAAAAATAATACGTCAGATTCTGTTTCACTGCATTTCATCAACGACATCGGCTAAGATATTATCTCGAGTACAAACTAAAACACATTTAGGTGAAGATAATACCTGTGCTTGGATTTAACCTTGAACGTCAGTGAACCTGTTAGGAATCAGGCACATTTATGACTGCGGGGTCACGCGGGTCAAACAGTCCATTTGACACACAGCTGGGGAGGCTTAGTCTTCAACAGGATTTCTTTGAAATGACCAAGCAGTGCCCCCCCACACCCCAACCCCGTGTACCCAGCGCCAGGTATAGTTTTACGACCCTGAAAGCCGACACTCGCTCACCTCAGCACTGATGTGATTGGGATCAGGTGGGGGGCAGCTTCAGTCTAAACTGTCTCGTTTAGAGCCCGGGGTTGGCTGGTGTCCAGGTGATTCACAGTTCAAATCCCCGTCATCAACACAAACCACAGAGGCTTCGTGCTGTCCTGTCAGCAAAACAGCTATCGTTATTATGTTCAAACACCTGAGATGATAACGACCAGGGGTGGAAAAACAACCAGGCAAAGATTGTAACTTATATCACAAAATACCTTTAAGGTTTTTTGGGGGGTTTTTAAGTTAGCCTATGTGAGGCTTGGGGATGGTTTGCACAGAAGGCATTGCCCCAGTGCTGCCTAAAGGTTAGAACAGGCCATGACCTCTTATGGTGATGAAAGGTGTTTTTAAAATGTGTTTTTATCTGTCTGCGTTGCTGCATTGTGCTTGTAATTATCACTTGCACAGATAAACAATCTCAAGAACACAAACACGAGCAAGAGGTCAACCTCAGTGACTCCAATTTACCGAGGTGAGGCCTAAGAGACGGATAGCAGCTGCAGTCATTTGTGTGGATGTGTGTCAGTTAAAGCAGCCACAGCGCTAACTTTAAGCCTCACCAGTCTCCAAATTGAAGCGTTATTACAACAAAAACATCCATACAGTTAATAAGGCGAAGGGAACTGTACATGACGACAAAAACCTTTTTTTATACCGGGCTGCAAACATATGTTTCTTCTGCAAAGTTGGACATGTTAACATGGGAATCTGTGGCGATTGACTCACTTGTGGAGACAGCCTCAAGTGGCCGTTAGAGGAACTGCACTTTTTGGCACTTACCAGCTGTACTGTTTTACTGTTTCTGCTTGAGGCGAACTGGCAGAGAGGAAGTGAAACATCAAAAGTGCAACAGAATGACCAAAAAAATGAAAACAAAACCTTAAAGCCATGATAAAAAAAAAATGTGATACATTTTGCATAATCTGTAATTAATTAACTAAATGAACATGAACTCACAGGCTTTGCCAAGTAAGATATGTTCTGTGCTTGTAATGTTTTCCTCCAGTTTAAGATCAGCAACCATTAGATAGATAAGTTTCAGAACACATCGTATCGCGATAAGGGTTTTGTTGTTTATCTGAAGTTTTTGTTGTCAGTATGAACCGCAGGAAGGCAGATAATAGCGCAGAGACAGAAAGCTCGCATCAGACTGGTGCTCAAGGAAGAGCAGAAAGAAGCCGAACAAGGTGTAAGCTTTCCAAGGCTGCCTTCGAAATCTCATGGGGGGGGGACTCTGTTTAAAAGGCCTTTTTGTTCAGTCGTAACAACACTAACAAGCCATTTAAAGAAAAGCTGCAGGACATGAGTAGAAACATTCCCCCGAACACGAATAAGGGCTTTCTGCAACAAAACAAGCAGCTGAAATCTCCTTTAAACAAAGTGAAACGCGGGAGGTGGAGGGCCGTGTATGCGTAGTGTTTGTTCTGCAATCCAGATCCATCAGTCACTGCGTTTCTGCAGTCTGGAGCACATTCCACAAATCCTGCTGGGTTTTGTTCCCCATAACCTACCTAACAGCGACACAGTAGAGTCCTGCAGAGCAGAGCGAGTCAGGCTCATTTAAGCACAGCACATGCACCACTGTGACCGTACTCAGATAAGCATTCTTCGTTTAATTATTTTGCTTTTACAGGTTGTGTGGCTTTAATGGGAATTCATGTTGGGCTTTTGATATAGTAAAGGTTAGACCTGGCTTTCTGTCAGCACTGCAAAACCTCTGTAACATCAAAGTAATGATGCACGACGGGTTGAAAATACATTTTGGCCTTTTAATTTTGCAAACAGGTGACATAAAGTTTTGCAGAACCCATTCACTGGATAGCTTTGTTTCATTATCCTGCACCTTAAGTGTAAATAATTAGCGTCTTCTTTCTGTGGCTATAACTGCAAAATCCTCTGTCATAATGAAGCATTTAATTTAAGCAGGTTTAATGCTTCATGTTTGATTTATTTCCTCTGCCAGTGGTGAAAACTCTTAAGGAGAACCTTTTTATGCTTTTCCTTTCTGTCTTTTCTGTCATATAAAATGGTTTATTGTCATATTAATGAACATGGCCCAATTGTCAGAACATGTATTATTATTACATTTATCTTGGTTCACCCCTCAGGTCATCCCCAGTCTCAAAATGGCGTTTGTTAGCTCCTCTCGCCCTTCCTTTAAGCCACAAATGCCCAAAAAACATAGCCATGTATGGTGACAGTAACCACTAACACACCCAGCTGAAGTCTATCTGTGTTTGAGGTCAAGGTTACCTCAGTGCAGTGCACTACTGGGTTCACTATATTATCAATATCCCTTTCCTGTGACATAATTCAGATCAAAGAGTAGAAAAAACTGCATGAAACTGAAGATTTAGGGCAATCTGAGTCTTGTGTTAAATTGACCTTATCATTTTGAATTTGGGCCATGTTTAATCTGAGCACCAACAAACGTAACACATATTTTTAAACTGTTTTTAAACTAACAATGAGTCTTAAAAACCTACAGATTTCCCACCTTTTATATTAATTGTGCAGCAAAAGTCTCATCTTGAAACATCCCACAAGCATGTAAACTGATAAACAAATGCTAATTCCTAAATGCCAAGGAGAACTAGTGCTCAAAGGGAAGATGCATCCATCCATGCATGCTTCATTATTTCACAAAAGGACAATATCTGCAAATGTCGGCGCTGCACTGGCCTGTGGGAAGATTCACGGGCACTGATAATGGAGGTAATTTGTTTCATCTGTACGTATATCGATAGTGTCTTTTCCCACAGGTTTTTCTGAGTGGCACCGGAAAAGGAAATGCACATCATTTTGTGATAGGATGAGTACACCCAACAGTTCCCTGCAACTGCAGAGCTGCAGATGCAGTTTTGCTTTAGGCTGAGGACAGAGTGAGATGAGGAGGTGCAGATGGGATAGATCCGCTCTGTAATTTGCTTCTGTGGAAATAAGCAGAGGCATTTCCTCTTGATCTAGCAGGGGGAGGGTGGTATTAATGATAATGGGACATTCTGGGACCAACTGGCTCTTAAACTGAGGAAAAATACATGACTCAGTGACCTGATTATGAGGTTATGCTGTCATTAACCTCAGGGTTCAAAATGACGATGATTCAAATCCAGAGAACATTGACCTCTGCCTCAGGGCTTTCTGTAGTTTGTTTTTGCTTCTCTCCCTTCTTATTACTTATTTTCTTTGTCTTGTTTCTTCTTTTCTTCTTTGTTCTTTTTAACTTTATGTCCCAAGTCAAATATCCCAACAACTTATAGTTGGATTATCACTCAGTTTGCCTCACACATTCACATTCCCTGCACCACGAATCATAACAACTTTTGGTGAATTTGTAGCAACTTCACAACTGATAAGATGCACATATTATAGCAACAACTGTGTGTGCAGAGCCAAGCATTCACCCTCTAACAGCAAACTTTAGGTCATTCAGACTGAAACATTAGCGATTGCCTGCAGAGGCAATGAAAAATGTTGTAAGACTTCTGATAAACCCAGTAGATATCAGAATAAAGCAACACTTCCTCTTCTATGCGTCCATCAGTGTTTAATTTAAGACTATATATGCAGAGCATTTCTAAAAATCTGGTTTTCAGATTGCATATCAGCACATGCCTCTGTTGCTCTCCACAGGGAGAGTTTGCCTGCATGCACTTGAGGACTGCGCAAATGGGATTTGCAAATACTTCTTTGACTAAATACTGAGTAGAAATGGAAACCTAAAAGGGGGGCAGCTGTGGGTCAGGAGGTAGAGTAGGTTTTCCACTGATTAAAGAGTCAGGTTTGAAAAGTCACCAGTTCTTTCACGTGCTAAAAATGATTGGTTCAAGCATGGGCAGCACAGTGTGGGACAACCACATAGCTACAGCACACTTAATCTAAGCTGTCATGTTTCTGCATTTCCATCTAACGCCATGACATCATATCTGGCTTCACTAATCTCACAAACAGCTGCAAACAAAACAGCAATTGTAAAAATACGGGCTTATCTAGGGGGTCATCGCAAAGGCACCATCTTAACAACTGGCCTCCCGCTGCCGTCATCTCAGTGAGGCCTTGTTCTGCTGAAGGTCTCTTCCTGTTAAAACAAAGCAGATCTTTTTCACTTCCACACTGGCCTTTACGTTAAAGTAAAACCTGCCCTGTGGCTGCTTTTGTCGTGAAACTGAATTGAAGTTTATTACAACCACAACATTTTTAGAAGTGCAATGACATTATATTTTAATTGGCAAGAATCTTTTTCTTTTTTTGTCTTTGATAACATCTGGAGGAAGTTTCTGGTGTTTCTGGGCAGTCTTCTGTTATCGAGCTGCACATACTAAACAAACATCCGATAATTCTTTCCTCAGATATATGAAACAGTAGTTTGGAAATAATCAAATATTGTTATTTGTGTAATTGTGCCTCTTATTAATGCATCAATTCTAAATAACGGCCAGATCGGATGCATTTACATGACAGACTTCAGTCTCCCTGTTAATTAATATGCATTGCTCCATTTAACTAAAATAAACACAAGCTTAAAGGTCAATTTTGTGTGTTGGGCTGTGATATCAATTGCAGGAGAAACTGGGGCTCATGCAAACTCTATATAGCCGTGAGGCCTATGTAATCAGATTAGGTAAGTAATTGTGTCAGATTGCTTTTAGTTCAGTGGGTTAAGTTACTACTTACAAAAAGCTGCCAAGTAATTTGTATTCACTGACATGTTCAAAGTAATCTGATCCAACCCTGCCTACAGCAAACTGCAGTGGTGGTAAGTACTGACCCACAAGGTCACGTACAGACATGCCAAGTTGTCCCTGCCTATGAAAGCATGACGTTGTCTAAATAAACCACGTTGTTGTTTCAGGTCTCTGAAAACTTTCAGGAGCTGAAGAAGAGAGCAAAAGCACCTCAAACTCAGGAACTGGTTAAAGAGCCACACTCACTGACAAACAGCACATTGAACCATCCCCGCTGTGGCGTACCGGACTACCCCACCAAGGAAGAGTGGCGGCACCGGGGGCGATACCGCCAGAGACGCTACACCCTGTATGGACAACGCTGGGACAAGACGGACCTCACCTATAGGTACACACTGGGGCCCTTAGCTGTGTTGTAACTATATGCTCTGCTGCATGTGTGTTTGATTATAAATAAAGCTTACAATAATAAAACGTGAACTTCTACAGTCCCGAGAGAACTCCGTGCTGATGTAAGCCACGGGATTCATCCGAAATGTGCAGCTGAAAAAGCGTCCTGCAGTGTTACCATTTGGTGCACGCACATACGATTGTTTTTCTGCTTCAGCAGGCGGCTTTTTCAGACGAGAAAAAAAACTGTTTTCTCAAACCCGAACAGCAGATGGACACAGTTAGAGATTAGATGGTGAATATGGTGGAGTATTTAGGAACAATGAGCCAAATATAGAGACTGAGAAAGTAAAGGAATTGTGGCGTCTTAGTAAAGTGTTTGGACAATGATCACAACAGCTTCAGTGCAGCCTGGTATTGATCCTCCAAATCTCTAAACATCATTCTTCCAAAAGATATTCATTCAAGTGGTGAAGGAGTAGAAAGTTATGACTGTATGGATGTGGGCAATGTCCACTCTCATCAGCATAAAAATACTTCATTACAGGATAAATGTGATCACTAAGAAATGCTTTGCAGTGACGTTTCCCTCCATCAGCTTTTAAGTGATGACACATTAACCTGTTAAAGCCTCTACCGGTGCAGTACTGTGTGTCATTATACCGTTATACAGTTCATGTCTTGCGTACCTTTAGCTCAGTTTTTAAAAACATCTGTGCACCTCAGGACCCCAACTTTTTGGTTGCAAAGCATTCAAAAACAGCAACTTCACTGATCTTTCAAATGAAACCGACTCCCTCTTACTTATACACCCAAAGGACTAATTACATGCAAACAAAATGCAATGAATTCATCAACACCTCCCATGTAAATTGGGAAACAGGGGACATCTGGATTTGAACCAGAGTCCTGTTGATCTGCACTCAAATGCTCTACCACTGAGGTATACCCCCTCAGCCAGTCGCTGACTTTATGCAGAAGCTAGACATAGGTTCCAGTCTTGGAACGTGAAGGTGATGTTGCTGTGCTTTAAAGCTGCATTCTTTGAAATGAGCAGCTCCAGAGTTATATAGAAGTTTTTGAGAAAATAACCTAGTTCTCATTTCAAGTGACATCACTTTAAGTTAATTAATAGGCATCACTTTAAAGTCATGTCTTTTCTACTTAAATTCGTGTTGACTCACTTCCTCATGTCTCTTCCGTGTTCCCATCTCCACTGGGAGACGAGGAGTTGAGCATGTCCATTTTGGGAAATGATAATGGGAGAGACTCCCAGTTAAAGTTAAAAAAATATATACACAGAAAGGCACAAGCACATGGTTTAGGGAACTCCAAGTGCTCGTCGTTATTTAAACATAGTTCTTACTTAAACAGGGGGCATCCGGATTTGAACCGGAGACCTCTTGATCTGCAGTCAAATGCTCTACCACTGAGCTATACCCCCTCAGAACCATGTTGACTGTTTGCAGAAGATGGACATAGGGTCCAGTCTTGACAAGTGAAGGTGATGTGGCTGTGCTTTAAAGCTGCATTCTTTGTAATGAGCAGTTGTATAGAAGTTTTTGAGAAAATGAACCTAGTTCTCATATCAAGTGACATCATTTTAAAGTCAAGTCTCTTCTACTTAAGTGTGTGTTGACTCACTTCCTCATGTCTCTTCCGTGTTCCCATCTCCACTGGGAGACGAGGAGTTGAGCATGTGCAATTTGGGAAATGATCATGGGAGAGACTCCCAGTTAAAGTTAAAAAAATATATACACAAAAACGCACAAGCGTATGGTTTAGGGGAGGAGTTGGGAACACTGGCGCTTGAGGCCTGGAGTTCCCCACTCCTGGTTTAGGGCATGGCTCCTTTTCAATCAACCATTGTCCATTGGTTTTTCATTTAAATAGGAATTTACTAAAGTAAAATAATCCTCATATGTCTTATACTTAGTGCCGGTGACATTGTCTTAGGCTTCTCCTTTAAGAGAACTTTCTTCTGATTGGCTGACCCCAACCAAACAAAAGGGTATGCCCAATTCGCACCACCCATTATGGCCATATTTGGTGGTTGCCATATAGTGCAGCTTGGAAAGTTTTTTTTCAACTTAAGCAAATAAATAAATGAAATACAGCTCTTACACAAACAGGGGGCACCTGGATTTGAACCAGAGACCTCTTGATCTGCAGTCAAATGCTCTCCCACTGAGCTACACCCCCACATTCTGTTAGTGTTATTGACCGTATACAGAAGATGGACATAGGGTCTTTAAAAGTGAAGGTGATGTGAATGTGCTTTAAAGCTGCATTCTTTGTGAGGTCCGGCTCCAGAGTTACATAGAGGATTTTGAGAAAATAACCAAGTTCTCATATCAAGTGACATCACTTTAAGTTAATTAATAGACATCAATTTAAAGTCATGTCTCTTCTACTTAAATGTGTGTTGACTCACTTCCTCATGTCTCTTCCTTGTTCCCATCTTCACTGGGAGACGAGGAGTTGAGTATGTGCAATTTGGGAAATGATAATGGGAGAGACGATGAGATTCCAGTTAATGCTAACAAGATTGATTCTTTATTTTCTGCAGATTTGTCAGCTGCATGTTCGTTCCACCAATCATCAAATCATCTTTTTCAGTCAGATAGGCAGCATTTAAATAGGAATTTACTAAAGTTACTTAGTGCCGGCCCTCGTTTTATCCACTGTCTGTGACATTATCTCAGGCTTTTGCTTTAACGCAGGCTTTCTTCTGATGACTTTCTATATGGACATATTAAAGGTTGTGACTCAATTCGCACTACCCAATATAGCCATATTGGGTGTAACTGCCGTGGTGCAGCTTGGAAAAGTTGTTTTTCAACTTAAATAAATAAAACAAATTCCTTATTTAAAGTGGGGGCATCTGGAGTTGAACCAGAGACCTCTTGATCTGCAGTCAAATGCTCTTCCACTGAGCTATACCCCCATTTTCTGTTATGGATTGTTTGCAAAAGATGGACATAAGTTCCAGTCTTGAAAAGCGAAGCCGATGTGGCTGTGCCTTAAAGCTGTATTCTTTGTAATGACCAGTTGTATAGAGGTTTTTCAGAAAATTAACCTAGTTTTCGTATCAACTGACATCACTTTAAGTTAATTAATGGACATCAATTTAAAGTCATGTCTCTTCTACTTAAATGTGTGTTGACTCACTTCCTCATGTCTCTTCCTTGTTCCCATCTCCACTGGGAGACGAGGAGTTGAGCATGTGCAATTTGGGTATTGATAGTGGGAGAGGCTCCCAGTTAAAGTTTCAAAAATGATACACAAAAAGGCACAAGAGTATGGTTTAGGGAAGGAGTTGGGAACTCCAGGCCCCAAGGGCCGGTGTCCTGCAGGTTTTAGATCTCACCCTGGGTCAGCATACCTGAATCAAATGATTAGTTCATTACCGGGCCTCTGGAGAACTTCCAGACATGTTGAGGAGGTCATTTAGCCATTTAAATCAGCTGTTTTGGATCAAGGACACATCTAAAGCCTGCAGGACACCGGCCCTTGAGGTCTGGAGTTCCCCACCCCTGGTTTAGAGCATTGCTATCTTTCGATCAACCAGTATCCATTGGTTTTTCAGTCAGATAGGCTGCATTTTATCCACTGTCTGTGAAATTATCTTAGGCTTCTCATTTAAGGGAACTTTCTTCTGATTGGCTGACCCCTACCAAACAAAAGGTTAAGCCCAATTCGCACCACCCATTATGGCCATATTGGGCATAACCCACCTAAATCAGTCCTTATTTAAAGAGGGGGCACCCGGATTTGAACCGGAGACCTCTTGATCTGCAGTCAAATGCTCTACCACTGAGCTATACCCCCATGTCCTTATTTGCTGCCTGTCATAGACTGTATATAAAAGATGGACACACAGCATTTTGATTGTGGTCTTGATTGTTTTCCTTTAATTTGTCATCTAAGCATTAGCAAAGAGTAACAGCAGAGCTAAAAGAGAGAAAATACACATTCAACATATGAACATTACTCTGTGTTCACATCTTGTTCCTGCTCTTGAGACAGACTGGATTAAGGACATAAGGAAAATAATCAAAGATTACACAACCTACAGAACACTTTCAGTCGTCAACTTGACCTTCAGAAAAAGGGGTGCTGCTTTTCTTTAATCTAAAGCCGTGGCACCATCGAGCGTCTGGCGGTCGTCTGCTGGCTGCTGCCTCTCTGTCTGGCTCACCCGGTGTCCCTTTCATTGTACTCATTCTTCAACCTAACACTATACGAAGACAGGCAGAGTGAAAGCAAAAGGTGGGAGGGTGATTTTAATAGCAGCGCTGGCCACAATCTAATTAGATTCTGCTTCACAGGACCAGCTCATGGTGACACCTGACGGAGTGATGTGGTTTACCAGGATCAAGGCAACACCCAACTACGTCAAACTCTCACTGTTATGACCATAATAAGGCCCTCGTTCCTCCCCAGCCGTTGTAAATGAGTCTGATATGAGAGTGGAGCCATGCTAATGAGGCCCTGTGTTTATTTTTTATTCAGAACCAGCCAGCGTTTTGAGCTTGTGAGGCAAGCTCTGGCATGACACCGAAGTCAAGCTGGCTCAGCTGAGAGCGCTGTTGTTGTAACCGCTTGAATGGTTTTTAGATAAACTGAAAAGGAGGTCTCAGGTGGCTGCAAAAGGTTAAAGGATGGCAGGGCTGCGTTAAGGGAGATAGATTCCACGAGTTTGCTTTTTTTATATATGTTAGACTTCATTCTTTAACTTTCTTATGTTAAAAACATTTTGTCTACTGCAAGGAAGCAAAATAAGTTGTAAAAGGTTTGCTTAAACTGGTCTGCAGTGACAAACACTGCACACACATGGAGTAATGACTTGTCAGTCATACAGTAAACCAAACCCTGCTGCTTTTTGAGTTTAAAGGAGACAGAAAAACATCATAAAACCCACAGAGAAAGTGTTTCCTGTGGTCACTGCTTCACTTCAGGACTTCTAAGGAAACAAGAAGTCGTCCCTTTAGGAAGAATGCTGGTTTAAGTCACTTCAGGTATATCTTTGGCTTTTAACCCAGAAGCTGCATCCATGTTTATACAGTTTATGGTATTAAACAGCAATTTATCCAGCTGTTACAGCGCAACACCATTCATTTGGAAACAGATTGACGCAGTCTAAAGTTCTCTCTCTTTTTGCACTGCTCTCCACCAAGTCTGAGAGCATGGGCTGTGATAGTTTCAGCTGCTTCTTTTAAAGTGCTCCAAAATGGTAAATGGCCTGTATTTGTACAACTTTACTAGTCCCTAAGGACCCCAAAGCGCTTTACACATCCAGTCATCCACCCATTCACACACACAGTCACACACTGGTGATGGCAGCTACATTGTAGCAACAGCCACACTGGGGCGCACTGACAGTCCAAAAGACTTAAATATATATTTTAAAGGGAATAATTTATTATTTGAGTACCTAAGTACCTAGGTCATATTTAGATTTATTTATATATATCTTCTAATGTATAAAATATTTGAGCCATACAGGTAGATGTCTCTTAACAGAAACAATACCTGTACACTTTGTATTTGTAAAAATACACTCTAAATTCAGAATCAGACACTTTTCATTTTTCAGTAAACACTCTGTGGGTATTTCTTTTCCCACACATCGAGGTTTAAGATTTTTTTTTTACGCTATTTTGGAGGGCAAACTAAAAAGGCAGTTATTGGGATGAATGTCTGGAGTTTTTACTGCTTGTGTGTCTCCAAATTAAGACCATATTTTCCATAAAACCCCCAAAGAACAGGAGCTGATAACGACCACTGTAAATTATGGAAACGTGTCCTGTCTTCTCGATTAGTTCATTGAAGCAATGCACTAAATTCTTAGTGATGGGCTTTGTGAGCCGTTAATGTGCTCGGTTTTAAGTTGCTGTAGTTGCTTTGATTTGTTTGGTACAGATGGCTGCAATGGTTAGTTTCAGATGTTGCTTTTCTGCTGGTTTTAGTTGAAGCCATTGCCGTGTTCAGTTGAAGGCGTTACTGTGGTTGCAGAATTTGGCTTAGCTGCTGTAGTTGCCATATTTCACAGTTGCTTGAATTTTAGTGGTTGGTTTCATTTTTTTGTAGTTTAAATGTAATATTGGTGTAGCTTCAGTATTAGTTGCTGTAGTTTTACAACAATTAACAGCAACTGTAGTTTTGTAGTCTTTGGGTAAGAAAAAGTTACCCAAAAACAAGTCCACAGATGTCATGCTCAGAGCGAGAGAGGTCTATTGCAAAAGCTCTGTCTCCTTTGCCTCTCGGTCTGTTGTGCTGCACATCCAGCAGGCCCTGATCACATGACCTCAGGGACTTGCTGGGGACGTATGGATGAAAAATTTCTCTGATCCACACTGGCCAGAGCCAGAGACTTAATGTGAGCATCCAAAAGGAAGGCTGAGTCAAAAGTTACACCAAGATCTCTCATCGCTAGAAAAAGAATCTTGTTGTTGTGGAAATCATCTCAGCCAACATTAATTAAAGTCTGGCTACAGGATATCTTAGGACTCTTAAAATTGGAGAAGATAAAATTCTCCATCAGAGGCTCATCGGATAGATTTTTTACTTAAATACTTAGAAAAGTTACCAGCACGAGAAATCTCTCTGTAGTCCACCATATGACAGTGTACAAATTTTTCTGCTATTCCCGGCAGTGCCTGTTCTACCTTATAAGAATACTCTATTTAAAGATATTCCAGCATTATTAGTTTGTTTCGACCGAGGAGCAAGTAATCATTAATATTAATATTAATATTGTTACTATTGTTAATATTGGTTAAGATTTATATCATTATTGATTAATGTTAAGACCTTGTTTTTTGAGGCTTGCAGATGTTAATGTTAATATTAAACTATAAGGATACGTACTACTATCTTATTGTTGATTTCTTTTCTTGTTTTTATTTTTTGTTTTTTGTCTTTTTACTTTGTTTTGTTTTGGGTTTTTTGTTTTTTTTACTTTGTTTTGTTTTGGGGTTTTTGTTTTTTTTTGGGGGGGGTTGTTTTTGTTTTGTTTTTTTTTCTATGGGTCAATTCATTTTCTCTGTAACATATTCATTTTTACATTATTGGGAGTGGGGGGTATTCAGGTACTCATCCCATTTATGTTTTTTTTTTGTATGTTATAAAAAAGAAAAAGGAAAAGATTATTATTTCTATATGCACCTGTGTGTTTTATGACAGTTTGGTATTGAAAAATAAAAGAAAGAATAATAAAAGTTACACCAAGGTTCCTGATATAAGATTTTTCAAATGTGGTTAGGAGGCCTAGAGTTCCTCATCATTAAGTTGGATAAAATTATCTGCCATCCAACTTTTAATAGATTCAGCATCATCTGCACAGCACTGATAGGAAATAAAAGTGCTTGAAATGTACCAAAGAGGGAGTGGAAACAACAGAAACAAGAAAGGCCCCAAACCAGAACCTTGTGGCACACCGTAGACAAGAGAAGTGGAAGAAGACAGCTTAGCTTAAACAATGGAAGAGAGTTAGCCTGGTTTCATCCACTCATATGTCACATTAATGAACATTTTAGATTTTGATGTCTTTATACAATAGGAAGTTTAAAACCATAGTTTGTGGCTTGAGAGGACTCTTTACAGTGAAGCTATTCATTATGAACAGTCAGGTTGCGCGATCTGGTACCACTGTGCCAAAAAATGTTATATGGCCAGGAGCGCTACATACAAGCTAAGCACGTCCTGACAGCTCTGAGCAATCTTCTCTGTGTATTCACAGAGTTCTAAAAAACTTTACTCATGTAATTGAAAACCTCATGTAAGTCTAGATCATACTTTACAGAATTCAAGTACCATTTGTGTTAAAGTTCCCCACTTAGCACCGTACAAAGTGTAGCAACACATGGACACACACTTGTGTCTTCTTTTAGAGTACTTTCAGTTAATAGGGCCAAGAGTATTTGTTTCCCTTTTTACACCCATGGTAACAACCAAATTCAGGTGTTTAACACTTCTGCACTGTTAGCGCTGCATGGCAGATTCTGTGATGATTGGACAGTCAGGCCAGCTTGCTGCTTGTTTTCAGCAGTTATGCCTCTCTGCAGATGTTGCTGTAGTCCAGTGGGTACTTAAGCTGGAGATGTTTAAGTGTGTGGTTGCAGATGTTTCTGTTTTCGCAGTGGTTGCTTTACCTGTTGCTTTTGCCATTTATAGTTGTGCATCTTGCAGTAGTCGCAGTAGGTATTTTAGTTGCAGATGTTGCTCTGTTTGCCTGAAGAGGGTTCATGTATTTAGTTGAAGGTGATGACGTTGCTGTATTTAGGTGCAGATATTGCTGTAGCTGCAATGGGCGGTTTAGTGGCAGATGTTTCCTGGTCGTTTACTAGTTGGTTTAATTGCTGTAGTTGCAGTGGTGCAGTGGTTAGCACATTTGCCTTACACATTAACGCTTCCTGGCTCCTCCCTGGGAGGAGACACAGCGCCAGCCTCATGGGGTACTCAGTGTGCTCCCAGGGCCGGTCCCATGGATAATTGCGAGGGTTGCGTCAGGAGGAGCATCCGGTGTAAAATCTGTGCCAGGACAAACATTGCTATAGTGACCTCTCGGGATATAAGAACGCATCCGAAAGAAAGTTTCAGTGATTGGGTTAGTCAGAGTAATTACTGTGTATAGTTGTGTAATCACAGTGGGTAGGTTATTGACAGACGTTTCTGTAGTTTGCTAGTTGGTTTAATTGCTGCAGTTTCTTTAGTTTCAGTGGTCAGTTTCGTGTCAGTAGTTACTGTGTGTAGTTGGAGGTGATGCTACAGTTTTTCTGGTCGGTGTGGTTGGAAATGTTGCTGCATTCAGAAGACGTCCAAAGCTTTGCTTGCCAGAGGCTGTTGCTTCATACCAACCCCAGACAGCTGTGCATTTCCATAATATGTCACAGTAATCTCATTTACCGCAGAAGCAACATTGAGATTTGATGCAAAGCCAGTGTTGGTCCATATGATTTATGAAGCGTTTCAGTCTTCTTGGTAAAGCGTGATATTTTGGGGATTTTTGGTTTTATTTTGTGGGTTATCACACTGGGTGGTTTTATCTAAAAGGAAAGGGAGGAGATTTTACCGCAGTGTTTTGTTAGCAAGCCTGAGGGTAGAAGCACACCTCCCCGCTAAAGAGACAACTGAAGATATCTGATTAAAAGGGGGATGCAAGGCTGGTGGTCTCACTTTGCTACTGTACATCCTGTGTGTGCACATGTGTGTGCGTATGTGTGTGTGTAACACCTCTCTTCATTTCCTGCAGGATTGATGGATTTCCTTGGCAGTTTGGAGAGGAAAGGGTTCGAGGTGTCTTTCGGGATGCAGCGAAGATCTGGAGTGACGTCACTCCGCTCACCTTTACCGAGGTCCGTAATGGACACGCTGACATTCGCATCGACTTCAGAAGGTGGGAAGAATTGCTGAAAAAAATATTAAAAAGATGTGTCATTTGGTAAAGAAGAGCCTTTTTTTTTTCTTGCTGCCCCAAAATGCACAAAGAGCCAACTAATCTTTGTGTAGGAACAGCATCCAAGCTGTGATAGCTTCAAAGTCAGGGGGTACCCGGACTTGAACCGGAGACCTCTTGATCTGCAGTCAAATGCTCTACCGCTGAGCTATACCCCCACATGCCAGCTCTTTGCAGAACTGACTTATATTTGCTTTCTTTGTAAAGTCCAGCAAGTCACCTCTGTATGCAAAAAGATGGAAATTAGCCTTTGGCTATAATCTGGCATGTTTACATTCATGTAATTTTTTTTTTTTTTTACATTTATGTTCATTAACATGCACTGTCCTAAATAAATAAATAAATAAAATAAAAAAAGATAGTATAGAAGTCTATGATAAAAACCTTTGTTTTGTAATTACAGTAAACACTCTACTGCTGACTTTATGTTCTCACTAGTTCAGGTTAATACAAGATGTTTATTTCATGAATTATGTTCCTGTGCTTTCATTTATTGGTTGATGAATGAAAACAATTTCTCAACATATCGGTAAATACCTAATATTGACCGATAATGTTGCCAGTTAACCTAATTAGTTGTAAACTGTTCCTCCATTTTTCTTGCTTTAGCACCACCTTTTATTGCCGCCGTCACAACTTTTTGAGACACGTTGGTGCCATCAAAATCAAAATAAGATAATGCTGTCTCAGTTTAAGCATTTTCTGAGTTCTATTGTGAATAAAATGAGATTACATTTACATTTTTAGAGTTGTAGTTGTAGTTGTGAGTTAGATCCAGCATAGATCATTTTGAACTAAAGACAAAGATCTTTGCTACAGAGGGATTTCCAGAATCACAAAGATGAAAACACGAGATTACAGAGCAAGAAAAGACAAGCAGATTATACGAGAGATATAAAACTGGACTTTTGTGGGGGATCTGTGTCATCCTTGGAATTACGTAAATTCTTTTGTGAAGCTTTGATTGGTTATCAGTGGAGCGATTTTTATGTTTTTCCTCTTTTGATTCAGGTTGTGTTTTTGCTTTTGAATTGATTTTATCCACTCTTATAGAACCAACTACAGATGAATGATAAGATAAAGGAAAAACCAGCATTAAATGCCCCAGTAACCTTTACGGCCACCAGGTGCTCGATTATTCAGGTCTATGAGCACATCTGGAGGGTTGATTACCTTTCTTCCCAAATATATTCTATTATTTTTTCTTGCGCTAGTAGTGATGGAGAGTGAGGTCACACATTAATCCAAGATGTCCCATTGTTGTTCATTTATGACTACAAAGACCAAAACATACGGTTCATTTTCCTCAAATATATATAATCAGCAAATCGTTTAGTGATCCCTGTTAGTGATGCCTGGGACAGTTCAGCCATAACTTTAGACTTTTCCTGCTCATTCATGCTTGGAACGATCTTGTTACCGAAGTGGACACGCAACGGGATATCATAGCGTGGCTCAAGCACGTTCATCATATGTTTAAACCCCTTGTTTTGCACAACAGAATATGGCCTCATGTCTGCAGCCATAAACACCTTTTTTAATAGCTTTAGCCCGGTCGGATTGGGCAGCAAAGGGCTACTTAAATGCCGCGAACTTCTCTGCTCCTCCACTTGGACCGCTAGCGCTGGCCATAACTATCGCTTGACAGACTGACCACGTGCACCATACACACACTTTTATTTTCTTTTTCGAATCTTCGGATCACGTGCGTGCCGAACCGTGGAGTGGGATTGGTTCAGATCACGGATCAACAGTGATCCGTTGCACCACTAGAATGCACACTTAAAGGATATAGGGAACTACAGGGATCTAGGAGCAGGGGAACACACAACACTGAGGGACAACAAGCAAAAGAAGAGATGAGCAGTACATTGTTAATTTATCCAAATGTGCTTATTCTTTCTGCTAGTGTTGAATCCTCCCTTAAAGCTGAAGCTGACAGATGAACGTTTAGAATCTTTTGTCTGTAAAGCTGTTAAAAGGTTTCTTGTCAGTGCCTTTATTGCTCATCGGAGTGTTTGTTTTATAAAAACCTGCAGTTTATGGCATGGAGACAACCTTCCCTTTGATGGCCGGGGTGGCATTCTTGCTCACGCTTTCTTCCCTAAAACACACCGACAAGGTGAAATTCACTTTGACGCTGATGAGTCATGGACACTCGGAAACCACATGGGTGAGTGTATGGCTGAGTTTATTTTTTATTGCTGGAAGCTGTGCATAAAAACTGTGAAATGAATAGAATTACAAGAGTTGTGATTACTGTCTGAATATCTCCATTGTCTGCTGCTGTCGCTGTCACTTGTTTCCCAGCAGAACATTTGTTTCAGTAAATAGCTGCCATGTTTTGTGGAGTTGCAGAAGGCATTCATCTGTGGCTCTCAGTAATATCCAGCCTATTGTTATGGGTTTTCGATCCCCGTATACCATAACAGGAGCTTGGTTTTCATTGCTAGCAATAATTCATACTGCTGATTTAGTTCTTAATTTTTACTGACAGAATTATTGGGCACAGCAAAGGGACAGAGGGGGTCAGTGGTTAGAGGATTTTGTCTTTGCTTTGTTGGGCAGCTTGAAGTCAGGTGTTAAGAACCTTGATTGGGAATTTGGTTAAAGTGTGAAGCCGTGGTTCTCAGTATGAAAAGGATGGTGTATGTACTCTGGGTAGAGATCTTTGGAAGAAGTGTCCCAAGAGGGCAAGAAAGAGTGGAAGAGATTGATGGAGAGGGTTGTGCAACATTTACAATGATGCAGATGGTCTAACGGTAAAGACAGATGAACATGAAAGTAGAATTGTAACTTTATGGTTGATTTAAGTTCCTGGCCTCACTTTGGGTTGTGACAGAGGGAATGAGTTTGCAAATAGCAGCAGGAATGAGCAAATGAGGGCATCTGCTACGTGCTGCATGAGGTAGCGTGTAGCCTCCATTCAGAAGAGCTGGATGACATGCCCAGGGGAGGGAAGTTCCCTGTCACACTAAGATAAGATAAGTAGCTGAGGATGGATGGGTGGGTGGATGGATGGATGACTTTTGGACTAACGGACATTTTTTTCGCTTGTTTAATCAAATTATAAAGTAGTTGCCAGGAGCTTCCATAGAAGTTGTCAGGTACATTACTTTAATATATGGACTGAACTGATGTATATCTAAACTTTCATGCTGCAGTTTTTTAGATAATAGTGTTATCGCTAAGACCAAAACAAAGCAAGGCATACTTTTATATGAGAAAAGTACGAAACTGACAAAAAATAGTCCATGTTGCTGTCAGTTTCTTAAACGCAATGTTTGTGACAGTCCAGAAAATAAGTTCACTGTACCACAAATGAGGCAGTAAAACAGCCACATAAATGACATAAATGTGTTTGTACTGGAAACATCATCAACAACATCTGTGTATTGTTTTAGACTCACAGATGTTTTTGTTGTCTTGAGGTGACCAGCTTTGGCTGGGGAGACAACGTCACTTTTTCAATCATGTTTTCTTGAAGTCATAGAGTGCTTGTCACACCTTGCAGCTAATTTAATATTGCCAGTAAGAAGTATGTCGCTGAATCGTCCAGAGTACCCAAAAGTAACTCGTGCAGGCGTGCAGAAACTCCAGATTCAAATCGAATTCCTTATTACCGTGCACTGCTGCAGCACTGATAACGTCTGTGTGTCGGTGAAATGTGTGGCTGAGAGTAGGTATGAGTCAGCAGGGAGAGGTACTTTTTATGACTCGTTCAGGAGCCTTGGCACTGGATGGGCTTAGGTAGCAAAATCCCCACCGTGAAAGCAGGTCAAAACAAACAAAACTATCTTCAGACTTTGTTTGAACCAGGTGTGCCCCTCCATCCTTCCACCCTGCAGGCATGGACCTTCTCCAGGTTGCCGCCCATGAGTTCGGGCACGTCCTGGGCCTGCAGCACACCCGTACGAAGGGAGCCATCATGTCCCCACACTACTTCTTCGCCGACTTTCCACCCAGAATAAGCAATGACGACAAGTGGGGCATCCAACACCTGTACGGATCTCGGAGAGTTCGAGCCCCCGAACCCCAAACCACAACCGCCACCACAACCACTACCACAACTACCGCTACCACCACCACCAGCACCACCACCACTACTACTACTACTGAGAGCAACGAGATCTTCCCTACTGGAGTAAGTGAAACTGATGCAACAATCACAGAGTCATGAAAATGACCTAAATCTACACGAGAGGTTCGCTAACCGTGTGAAGTAAACCTTTACCCTGAAGCTTTATGTAGGCATTCGTGGAACCCAGAGGATAAAACTTTTGTTAGGATTTCATTATTTGCATATGTTATATCTGAATATACTATATCTTGACTCTACTATATTTCTGCTGTACGACTCAAATTAGTTGTCATTCAATTTAATAAACAGTTGAATAGTTTCCAAAACAAGAACCATAACAAGATAATGGTTTTTCTAAACAGGACAACGTTAGCCTAAACAAGTTAAAGTTTACCTAAACAGGATCACGTTAGCCTAAACATATTATTGTTTTCAAGATCATCAGGGTTGCTGATAGTCACGTTTCTGGTTTATGAAACACACTTTTGCATTCATTCTCACACTGCCCAAACAAACCTTACACCTTATAAGGATTGGCCTTACAAAGGCATTTCCGGAGCTTAAACATAGGAGAATGCAAAAAAAACCAAACAAGGTTTGTGTCTGACAATCTGACTGTAAGAGCTTATTAATCAGATTCCTCAGCAAACGCAGCTGATCCTGCTTTGATAAGACTTAAACTGGAGCTGACGTGTTGTTTCCAGCTGTTTAATAAATGCCTGCACTTTCATAGCGTACGAATCCAAAAGTGAGAGAGTCACGCACATTTATGCATGTGGCACAGAAATTATCAATCAGTTACTGATTGGTGATTAAAAGGAGTTTAGCCTTCTCTGTGTCAGGAGAGACTTTAAACGATAAAACGAATGAATTGAGTCATATTGAATTATTCATTACGCTGAGGGAGGCCCGGTCAGGACCCAACACTGGGCCACGTCGGCTTTGACACAGAGTCACAGTTTTACTGTTAAACACAGGTTGAGGAGCTTCAGTCAACTGTCCTATTCTCAGTCTTCACCTCTTCACTAAAGTCAAAGGTGTTTTTTGTTGTTTTTAAACTCAGAGTCAGTGTTTCCAGTCGAATCTGACAGCATGGCAAGCGCTAATGAGCTACAGGCAAAAAGCATGAAACAATCCAGAGGTCACACACAAGAAAACGACTATGAATGGAAGGAAGAATGAACAGACGCAAGCAGCACTGCAAAGACGATGAAATGATTTGGCCAGTTGGAAGGGAAACATAGGTTCATATACTGAGGAGGGAAATTGGCTAATTGAACACAGGTGTGGCCCAAGAAGAACAAAGGTATAGTTTAAGACAAATATAGATTTCAAAATAAAGTAGAAAGTGACTAATAGAACACAGGTGAGTCTGATCAAGTTACAAAGGATGGAAAGCTGCCAAACAACAAAACAAAACAGCAAACGATCGTCAGATCATGACAGTGTATAACTGAGACTTATGTTCATGCATGCTTTCTTAAAACATTTGCATATTGCCACTGATTAATTAGCTTCTTAATAAAATGTATTAGCTTGCTAAGCTGTAGACGTCTGATAAATTATCACTATATGGACAAAATAATCAGTGTATCAACCAATGAATTATTTGGGGTATATACACAGTGGCACCTCTTGACTATTTAAAGAGCATATCTGATTTCTTTGTGTTGGTATTGCTCCAACAACAGTATAATTACTGTTGTTCCACGACCACCTAATCAACCACTAACCAATCACATTGTTGTGCTGTTTTATTTTTAGACATACTGTATATTTAGGGGCTCAGTCTGCATTAGGGAGTTCCAGCGGATAACCTACACGTGTGTTTTTAATGGGACATATGGCTTGTTTTGGGAAAACAATGGAGCTCGGTTGAGTTTTATGGGATTTTTCAACAAGCCTCATCCTGTGAATGGCATCGATTTGTGCGGTCAGGAGACGCTTATGTTGCAAAATATATTTCAAGGCTGCATGCCAGTCTGACAGTGCATGTCTTTGAAACTATACCACATTAGACATGAGTGTTTTCTTTCATCAGCCATACAAGATAAATGGGGGTCAAACACAAAAGTAATCTTTTAGTCTCGTGAGAGTTTCTCTCAGGCGAAGACCGGGAATTGTTTCCACTTCACATCACTTCTTTGTGTAAAATTTGTAACTGAGAGGATTTTCACTTATACTGAAAATCCCTGAAATTCCCTGTGATCGTTTGTGGGAATAAAAGTAGTCTTCAGCCTTACGAAGCACAAAGACCCACTTTACTTGTCTTTTCAGACAATAAAACGGCTCTTTAACACTTCATTATGTGCAGCATGAATCTCTCAAACTTTACATGTAAGCAGATGATTGCATGTGGAAATGAACATTCGATCTGTCTTTTTTCCAGCCCGATGCCTGCAGGACAGAGTTTGATGCCGTATCTATGATCCGAGGAGAGCTGTTCTTCTTTAAGTCGGGCTACGTTTGGAGGATCAGGGACGGGCATCTGGAAAGCGGTTACCCGGCACTGGCGTCCCGTCACTGGCGGGGGATTCCCAACAACATCGATGCTGCCTTTGAAGACAAGTCAGGGAATATTTGGTTCTTTCAAGGTGAGCAGTAAAGACATTTGAGCTGCTCTTAAGTGGTTTATGGTTTTATGTAAGCGCAGTTCAGGGGAACGATAATTGTACAGAAACACAGAAGTAAAGCATTCTGCCCATGTATGGGCATGTTTAAATAGATGTAAAAATGTTAATTAACATGGGTCTGTGATGTTGCTGCAGTCGAGTGTGCCAAACCACCATAGACTCCCAGAAACACTGTAAAAGCTGTTTTTAAGTGAAGTAATTATACGTATAGCTACGTATAGCTAAATAAAATAACTGTTGCTCTTATCTTGACAAACGTCAGCTGCTTGATCAGCGTCTGCTTTATGGACGGGCCAGTCAAAAAGTCTTCTGACATCCTTTTTTAAAAAACATTTAATGCCTACTAAAGTTAACTTAACCTGTCAGTGGAAGAAACAACAGGTCTGAAGTCATCATCAAGATGCGTTTAAGAAATCTCAAATGAGGTTGAAATAAGGCCAGGCTGTACTCTCATGTAATACCACACTGGACCACAAGATGGCGAAGCGTCTTAGTCAACTTGACACATAGCTCAGCATACAGCGTTCAGAATTCACGTCATACTTAACCGATTCATTTTTGTAGCTAGAAAATACATTATACCAAAAAAATGAACGTACATTAATTACAAGTCATCTTATTATATAAAAATAATATTAATTGGAGCCCACCGTCTGTGCAGGTGCAAACTACTGGGTGTTTGATGCTGAGAGGCGGATCAGGGGGCCGGAGTCCATCAGGAATTTGGGCCTGTACGAGTCTGGGATCCAGGCAGCACTGCGCTGGGGCCAGGACCCCAACTACAACACCTACTTCTTCAAGTCAGGCAGCTACTGGAGGTTCAGCCCCCAGGACAACCGAGTCGAGTCTGCCCCGCGCAGCATGCAGGACTGGATCGGCATCCCCAGCGTCGTGGACGCCGCTTTCCGAGACATCTACGGTACGTGCGCGTGTCTCTGAAATAAAATGACATTTGGAGCGCTACATGTGATTGTTGAATTAAGATGAAGGAATGTTACCATGCTATAAATATGATAATAAACTGTTTAAAATACTTTACAAGCTTGGTAAGTTTTAAAAAATAACTCAGCAGTGGTTTTAACAGCTTTTCAGCTTTGCAACAAACAATGATTTTCAGCATTAAGATAATCTGATTCAGAATCACGCTGCAGTGGGGTTTCATGTTTTACACGAGCGCTATCAGTTTATAACGATTCCTTTTGATTTCAAGCAAATCAAACTAAAAACACAAATGCATGGAGAGAGTAAGAGAGGCTGTAAGTGTAACTGTACACACAACACAACAAGGATAAATGTCATTTATGAACGACCCAGTTATCATTAAAGCTGGTGCATGTGTTCCTGTGGATGTTTTGCTCTGCACACTGCTTGTTTTCCTTGTTCTGCTGCTTCAGGTTTTCACTTGCTTATCTGACATCTGGCCAAGAGCGAGCAGCTGTTGGGCCAACGCGGGCACATTCGCAGTGGTGCTGATAAAAAATGTTTTGTTTGTGCTCTCTGTGTTTCAGGCTACGCTCACTTCATCCGAGGACGGCAGTACTGGAAATTTGACCCTGTTAACATGAACTCTTTGGAGGGCTACCCTCGCTACGTCGGCGTGGATTTCTTCGGCTGCAGAAACGGGCGATTCTGAATCTGAGGATCTTTTTGTTTTTTTGCAATGGAGTAGTCTCTCTTTTTTGTCTGTTTGGGGTTTTTTTGGAGCAAAGACATTTTTATCTTTGGAGAAAGATTCAAAGGAGATGAAAGCGTCTCCTTTGAATCTGTTTATCTTTCATTTATTGATACACAGATCAAGTACACCTTCTTCTCAGGAAAACCAAGTTGTATTCCCTCAGACTTGGCACCTCCTGTGCAGCTATACTCATATTTATTTTGCACATTTTTGTCACAGTAAGGCTGAGTTCTGGGCCCTTGTCTAACGATGTGTGCTGTGAACTGCACACTTCTCACCTCCTTTCTCTGAGCCGAAAAGTGAGATTTTGGTCCGCAGACTGTCCTACTTAGTCTGTGTTTTCCATTCCAGCAGTTGTGTGTTTTCATCATGGACGGACTTCTGCTAACCCTGTGAGGGTCTGAAGAGCGACATCAAACTTTGTACATGAGCTGCTGTAGGTGGCGATCAGAGTTTTGTTTGAACGATGTAACCCAGGAGCCACTCAGCAGGAATATCAGCGAGCAACAATTTCAGCTATGCTTCCCTTTTTTACAGACATGATTGCACATGTAGTTGATTTTCCTGCCAACCTGAGTCCCATTAACCATAATTCAAAACCACCAAATCTATAAAAAGATGGACAGCCCACCAGGTAGTCCCATTCTGAAGCCTCGAGCTGAGCATTTCTCAAAAGAACGCAATGTTACACAATCTCACAAGCGTGAACATTGATCGTCCTTTATGACTGCAGGGAAAGGTATCATTTATACCCCATGTTGTATTCTGTATGGCTTTAATTTGGCAAATGAGGCCATGAACTCATTAGGTTAAAATTATATTTGATCTAGCTTTATGTGCATCTCTTATATACAGCCTATGATCAAAACACACCCAGATGTGAGAGACTTTTGGCAGTTATGGCAAATGTAGTGTGGGCCAGATGTGTCTCAGATAGGACACAGATTTGGTTTGGGCAACATCTGGCCAGATTCACCATCACTGCTGGCCCAAAGAACATCTGTGCCAAACATTCATTGGTGTTAGATACCAAAAATATAGTGCAGATAGTATTACCATACTATTATTCATGCATTATTCAGTGAGTCCTTTCAGAACTGATGTTTTCAGACACCTGAGTCATGATGATTTATGCCACGTTTCCTTTGCACTTTATCTAATTAAAATTTTTATCTGTACGAAAACCAGAAACTTCCAAGATTATAGCATTCTAAGTTTCTAATGTTTCAAGCTCCTATTTTAATTCTTTTCCACACACCAATAGAAAGTTTTGATAAAATTAGATACACAAAAATGAATGAAACAAAAAGCCAAAGAATGAAGAATCAAAAATTAACACTGTAACCACTCGAGTTGCTTGCTTTGACAGATAGAAACCACATACCGATACACCTCCTACAGCTTTTTTCATGTCAGCCTTGCTAGAGGTGAAGCTAGCCACAACCAAAGGTAGCCATGATGTGACAGTTAGTTGGTCACTTTCAGCCAGTAATAGTTGCCATAAATAACGTTTATGTTCTTCCTTAAAGTTTGCTCAGAGGTCTTAAACTAACTCAGGTGTGAGTCACTGAATAAATATAAGAAACCCAGCTTCTCCTCTGGGTCAGAACATGTAACACCAGCAACGTTTCATCAGTGTCCGCTCCACTGCTGTTTGAGACGAGGAGGTTTTGCCTTTACTTTATATCTGAACAAGAGTTTTTCAGATACTTTTCTTCCTGGCATTAGTAAATATTTTATATGTTTTATACAGTGCGGGGTCTTTAAAAAAAGGCAGAAGAAAAGTGAATGCCATTGCTGTACATCATGTTTTGATGTCACTCTTCCAGCATGATGGTGTAAAGTTCTCACTTTCTCAGCGTGCAGGCACCTGTTGCAGGAAAAGCTGCAGGGCGCCATCTAGAGTGCAACACTGTCAACCACCTCAGAGACCGTGGTCACTCTTTGTGCCATCTTTGAAGTCATTGCATCACCATCTGTAACACGGTGCTCTTTTCTGTTTCATTAGTAAGAGGTTTGGGAATAGCAGCGGCTGTGGAGATCAACCTGGTAATAAAACATTAAAAAAAAAAATAGGATTTAAAACTAAATTTGAGCTGAAAATTTTGTTGCAGCAATAAGAAAGTTACATTTCGTCTGCACCAGAGTCATTTTCAAATACTATATTGGTGCAGTCTGAAATATTAGATATACAAAAGTGTTCGAGGATCAACCTGAGGTCAAAATCTACAATATTTAACATAAAACTGTAAAGAAAATTCTTTCCATCAATGCCGGAAAGTAAAAGCAATTCAAGGACATGAAAAACTCTGGTTGCGACTCCTCTGTAGGTCAGCACCCCCCAGGTTGAGAACCATTGCGCCATCATTTCCTCTGCTGCGTCCCGATGCAGCGCTTGAAGGCTCAGTGCAGGACACTGGCGAGTTTTAACAGCTCTCATTGTTGTTTGAATCATTTCTGCAACCCGTGAACTCTGCTTTCAAACATATTTATACACAAACAGCTTAGGAAAATGTTCCTGTATATACATGTCTTTAATATTGTTTTTAATCTTTTGTAGCCTTTGCCCTGTTCATTGAAATGTATGACCTGCGTATTGTTTTCTGTTTTTTCTAAGTTACTGAAATAAATTCATAACCTTTTTATCCGTCTGGCTCTGGGAAGATTCAAGCTCAGAAACTGATGCAGACACTTTAAAACAGAAATTCACATTCTATAAGATATATTTCTGTAAAAGTAATTAGTTTTAACCCGTAACTCAGCCTGACATTTTTGTGCTTGTGCAAGCCTTAAAAACTCCTCACAAGGATTTTAAATAATATTGCAGGAGTTTGTTTGAAGCGGCGGGCTAACGCGCCTTCTCCTCTACAAGTCAGGGATCTTGCATCACTCCAGTGAAACTCCATCTGGGAAAGACTGACCAAAAGTACAACAAACATTAGAAATTATGCTGGCAGGGTAGGGGAAGCCAAACTCTAATACTGTGTGTTTGCCAGGAATAAAGCATGATGTGGATTGCAGACCTCTGTGTCCAGTGCAAGTTTGTTGCACACCACAGAATGACATTAAATTGTTCACTTGAGCTTTCCCTGATGGTCATGTATGCTTTTATATAAAGTTATTTAAAGTTAAAGACCAGAACTGCTGAAAAAATGTCCAGAATTTGTCGACATTTCCAGGTAAAGTTATGGATTATGTAACACTTATTTACGAATAAAAATAGATAAAAAGTTTTTATCTACAATATTAAAATATACTGTAGATAAAACCAGAAATATTACTGAATCTTATTATAATATTGCAGACCTGTTTAAACTCTTTAACTTTAGTTTTTTAATTGGAAAATTGGAAAATGTGCTTTGTAGAAGTCTTTAGAGAGATATTAGTGTCATTATAAAAAAAAAACTGCCCGTCACACTTTCGGTTTAGATAACAGTCCCACATTATTCTCTTGTTAATATTACAATAATATTACAGGAATTCGTATAGCTGTTAACATAAACTTTAACTAACAAAATAAATATTAGATAAAATCTTAATAACATCACGACTCAAAGCAATTGTGTTAAAAATTTTAAAATGCATTTTTGGTCTTTAAAGCGAAGACATTGTGGTAACGGTTTGCTGTGTTGTTGGGGTGGATGGTGTTAATTGATGAGTGGATGCAATTGTCAGGTGGTGGGAGGGGGCGTGGCCTGCGCTGTTCACTCAGGGAGTAAATCATGGCTGACAGTGAGGCAGGAGCAGCAGCAGCAGCAGCAGGGATGGCTCACAGTTTCACTCAGGAGTATTTTCAGATCCCTGTGGTGACCCGAGCGTACACGACCGCCTGTGTCCTCACCACTGCTGCTGTGGTAAGAAACAAATCCTTCAACTTACAATCTGCCGATCAGAGGGGAAACCTGTTTTGTCCTCAACCTGTGCAAATTAGAGATGTTGCCTTTTGTTATTTGTTAGATTGTGAGTCTTACTCAGGAGATCTAAGCACTTGCTGCACTTTAAGTAAAAGTTATGGAAACACTTGAGTGGTAAAGTTAGGCACCTTTTAGCACACAAGTGTTGAATCTAGTTGTAGCCTCCTCATGTAGAAAGTGTCAGTGAGATCAGTGAGATCGTGGTTATATCTGAAGTACTTTATTGTTTAATATGATATGAAGTGACAGCAAGTCATGTGTAATAGAAAGTACCTGTAGTATCAGTTGATGTGTTACCACTGAACTTGGTAAATAATTTCAAAATGAAAGCAATAAAACTGTCATTTAAAAAGAAGTTCCACGCAGGCGTTTGGTGTGTCCTCTAGACAGAGGAAAGGGGAAAATATTCAAAGGAAAAGGTTAGTTACAGTGAGGTGTGTGTGACACTGGATACTAAGGAAGGAGAGAAGGACTTGTGCTGATTGGCCAAGCAGAGAGATCGAGCTGGAAAGGATGTGCAGCAGGTTAGGATGTGAGTGAAGAAAGGAGTGTGATGAGAAGATGGAGGGGGCACTCTGGGGAGCTGATGAATGAAATAAGTAGATGATTAGTAAGGAGTAAGTGAGAGGATCCTCTGTCTAGAGGATAAACCAAACACCTGCGTGGCACTTCTTTTCAAATGACAGTTTTATTGCTTTGATTTGGTCCAGATGACATACCTGTGCAGGTATAGAGAGGGTGTCTAGGGGAAAAGGAAGTGGACTTTTTGACCAGAAATGTAGAAGAAGTTTACTGTTACTGATTTTCAAGAACGAAGCAGATCTGCAGAGCTGTAGTAACTATGAGGGATAAACCTGATGAGCCACACTGTGACGATATGGGAAGGAGAGAGAAGCTAGGCTAAGGAGAGCGGTGACAATCAGCGAGTAGTAGTATGGCTACAGGCTGACAAAGAACATTACAGATGTAATGTTTGCGTCAAGAGTTTTTTATGGAGCAGTATTGAGAAGATAAGATAAGACTTTATTGATCCCACGATGGGGAATTTTTTTTGCGTTACCTCAGCTCAGGTACAGATATCAGAAGGAAATACAAATAAGTCCAACCAATGAAAAAATAAGTAAGACAATGCACTAGGTCATCAGAAGCAAGACAGAATACATGTGTGTGGATGAGAGGAAGACAGGTGTAACAGTGAAGCTGCAAGGAGTAGAGGTAGTGAAGGTAGATGAGTTTAAATACCTGGGGTCAACGGATGGTGCACAAAAGAGGTTAAGAAGAGAGTGGAGACAGGGTGGAGTGGGTGGAAACAAGTGTGAGGGGTGATTTGTGAAAGAAGGATAGCAGCAAGAGTGAAAGGGAAGGTTTACAAGATGATAGTGAGACCTGATTTGATACAATATATATGGTTTGGAGACAGTGGCACTGACCAAAAGACAGGTGGCAAAGCTGGACATGTGCAGAGCAGGGAGAGTGGATATACTCTGAGAAGATGAAGACGGAGCTGCCAGGAAAACGGGGGCACTACAGTAATGAATGATCCATGGGTTTCGTGAAGTGGGACATGTGAGGGTAAGCGTGACAGAAGCAGAAGCTACGGCTAGGATAGGATGGAGGAAGATGATTGGTTGGGGCAACCCCTAAAAGGAGCAGCTGAAAGACCAGGTATAGAACAATTATCAAAAGGTAAAAGAAGAGCAGCAAACATCTAAAAACTTTTCAACACACCTGCTGGTAAAATGCTGCCCCCTGGTGGTGGTGAAGGTTTTATTTAAATTCTGCAGAGGGTAATGACAACAAGGACTTTTTAAGTGAACTTCCAGTTAGTTATAGCGAAATATCATACAAGCTACCCAGAATTAATTAATTTTAGGCTTTTTTTACTTTTTAGCAACTTGAGTTCATCAGCCCATTTCAGCTCTACTTTAACCCAGAGCTCATCATCAGGAGATACCAGGTACCATTTACCAACTATTTAACTGAAACTTTGAGTTAATTATGTGTTATATCGTCACTGTTACACTCCTCTTCCCTCTCTTTCTCAGATATGGCGCCTGATAACCAGCTTCCTGTTCTTCGGCTCTCTTGGATTTAGTTTCGTGTTCAACATCATCTTTCTGTATCTTTTTGCCAAACACTGAAAAAATATGAAAGTTTACCGAATTGAAGCTCACATTATGGTGAAATCTGCGGCAGAGCTGAGCAGACCTTAACTGAAAGTAAGCTATCGATACTGTCGGATGCTGGAGGAAGGCTGTTTTCGGGGCAGGACGGCGGACTTTGTTTTCATGTTCCTGTTTGGAGGGATCGTGATCACTGTATCCTTTAACGTGTTTAGGCGAAGGATGAGTGATGGGTAAACAACCACAGCTATGGGATGGTATAAGATGAAGAAAATCTGGAATAAGATCCTTTGACTTTAAAAAGTGCTTTTTAGGTTCCTGGTCAAAACCAGCTAATTTAATCAGAGGATTAAAACCATGATAATGCTATGAATGATGCTCAGTGATCTTTAACAGAATAGCTCACATGGAAGCATTTTTAATTTTAAAAAGTCAAAAGTGCTGAACACAAGCTCTCTTCTCTGTCACTGAAAGTCCCACTGTATGTCGACTTGTGTAATTTGCCTGGATTGCGTGGCATCCAAACTAGTTGTGAAATCCTGCTCCCAGATTTTCCACAGATAATTTAAGACTTATTTCCACTTTGATCAGAAATGTCAGTCAGAGACTTCTGCAGACGTCTGCAGGCTCCAAGCGTGTAAAGTCAGTCGCTGTACATAGAGTGCACCTCTTTTTGATGATGTGCAGCAGTTTGCTCAGATTCCAGGTTAATGATACTGTTGTGAGTGGGTTTACCACAGACGTGTCTCTGGGTGGTTGTTAAACAGTTATTGTGCAGGTTTGTGCAGTCATGCTGTGTTTCATGGGGAGTTTGAACTGCAGGATTAATTCTGCTATAAACATGTAACATGGTTGGCTGGAATGACGGGAATGTCATCGTTTGGCTTTTATTGTGGAGGGTTTAGCATTCATTAAACAATAACATTGTCTCTACCTGCAGAGATTAGATGGAAAAACTTGTTTCTTCTTTTTGTTTAGTTTAATCAGCTACTGTGGGGTTATATTCCAGTTCTTTACACATCAGGGGTTTTATTTTAAATTTCTGAAGGCAGAAACATGCTGTCTAACTAACAGATGTATAAAACGCTGTTTCTTCAAATAAATAGCTTTCTCTCTTAAACTAAAGCTCCAACAGTTCAGGTTAGTTTGTCCTCTTAAACTTTGACTCTTGATGAATAGATGAATGTTTTTATTTAACCTGAAGTCCCGCAGCTGTTCGGTCTGTTCGCCAACATCTTCTTCCTGGGTCAGGCCTTTATCATCATGCTGGTGTATGTGTGGAGTAGAAGACATCCGCTCATACGTATGAACTTCTTCGGCCTCCTGAACTTTCAGGCCCCGTTTCTTCCCTGGGTGCTCATGGGATTTTCATTGCTGCTCGGGAACTCCATCGTGGTCGACCTGCTTGGTATGACACGACTCGAATTCTGCTCATTCATTTAACACCAGTTAACATGAATGGTTGGCAAAAGGCGCTTTTTAGGAAAAGACCGGCTGACTCAACCGATTAACTAATTCTTCCCCTTATCCGATCCAATAGTTTATTTGAAATTCGGGTGTCTGACTTTATTCTCTCCTCAGGTATCAGTGTCGGTCACATGTACTATTTCCTTGAAGATGTGTTTCCAAACCAGCCGGGAGGAAGGAAGCTGCTGATGACTCCAGAACTTCTGTAAGAACCAGTGTTTATTCAGCTGAAGTCCAACATGTGGAAACTCTTTTCTTAGAGAGATGACCAGCCGAGGCACAGTCTGAAAACTCGGTCTCAATACTGGTTATACCACCTATACACCTTTTATATTTTGCTAGGAAAATGGGAAATTGGTGCAGCAATTTATTGAAACGTGCAAATATACATGGAAATACAGCATATAAGCCAACAGTGTTTGCACAATTATAAGAAGCCTGAAAGGCAGTATTTGGAATGACCACATTTATTCTATGACAGTCTGAACTCTGTGGGGCAGCTCTCTTTTAATTTCTTTCAGTGGTCTTCAGGAATAGTTTTACAGGCTTGTTGAAGGACATCCAAATCTCTTCCTTCTGTTGTTCTCTGTCAAAATGATCCCACACTGCTTCAGTGTTGAGGTTCGGGTTCTCGGGAGGCCAAACCAAGACTGACAGTGCTCCATTATGTTTGTTTTTTTTGTTTTTTATGTCCAGGGATGCTTATACTGCACTGGCTGTGTGTTTGGGTTCATTGCCATCCTAAAAAATGAGGCTGCTGCCAATCACATGCATTTTCAGATGGTATTGCATGGTGGATCAACATCCTACTTCTGAATTCATAATTCCATAACTATTGACAAAATTCCCAACACCACTGGCTGAAATGCAGCCCAAGCCCTGACAGAGCCTCCGCCATGTTTTACAGATGGATGTACACTCTCTCTCTCTCACTCTCTCACACACACACAGTGCAGTTCTTGTGTAGTTCGGCATACCTCAGACTTTCCTTCCTGTTTCCCATTCTCAAGAATTGCTTCTCCGATGATGCTTCAGTGAACAGTAAATGATCAACTGAAGGATCAGATCTCTCAGGTCCCGTGTCAGGTCTTTGCTGTATTTTTCCAATTCCTTAAATACATGACTTTTAGGTACTGTTCATTTGTACAGTGTCCTCAGATTTTCTTTTTTTATGGACATACTGCAAACCGTGCTGAGATGTCTTTTCAGCTCTTTGGGAATCATCTTGTTAGTGAACTCTGTTTTATGCCTCCAAAACTGCAACATTTTCAGTCAAAGAGATGTGAACAAATGACGTGTTTTTGTAACAGACTGCTAGTAACAAAATGCCTAAAGATAACATTTACAATTGGTTCTTTGCTAAGTTGTCGGTTATATGTACACACAACATTGGTGCCTTAAGTTTTGTGCTTTGTTTGTGCTTGAACAATTCAGCACGTCATTGTTAAGTAACTTAGCA
Organism: Perissodus microlepis; assembly: GCF_051167445.1. Taxonomy (NCBI): domain Eukaryota; kingdom Metazoa; phylum Chordata; class Actinopteri; order Cichliformes; family Cichlidae; genus Perissodus; species Perissodus microlepis. The sequence goes on from NC_140472.1 coordinate 32,470,344, forward strand.
AACCAAAGAGAAACCTTAAAATGGTCAGGTGCACTAGACAACAGCACTTTAAAAATAAAAGAACGTCTGCCTCCTTGGAATCCAAATATGAAGAAATGTGAGGTGACTCAAGAGTTTTGCATGGTACGGTATGAGGTGAAAATGAACACAAGCATCGTTTTGTTCTCTCCTAACAGACGAGCCATGTTTGATCGGCCAGAGGACCCAGACTACCGTCCCCTCCTGGAGGAGCAGCAGCAGGGTGGAGACCTGCAGCCGAATGGGGAGCAACACAACTGAGAGCCCAGAGAGCTGTGAAAAGTCAGACACAGACCGCCACAGGACTGTAAAGCTGTATAGACTGAATATTTAGCTTTGTTCAGCGTATTGTAACCACAGAGCTTTCATTTGCCTTAACAAGAAAAAAGGACCAGAAATGGAAGAACAAGCTGAAAACTTTTAACTATGGATGGACATGGAGGGTCCACAGTTTGCTACGCCAACAGCTTTACTCTGGACAAGTGCAGGTTTTATACTTCACAGCAAACTGGTTGAGTGAGATGATGTGGATGACGAGCTCAGTCAGAGGGACGCTGTAATAAGGTCAACAGTAAGGAGACATTGGTTAAATGCCACGATTGTTTGGACTTTTTCTTACACTGATGGCAACATACCGCGTTGTCATCAGTTAATATTTCACCTCAGTCTGCTCCACACATGATGCAGGAAAAGGAGAAATGAGCACAAATATAAAAGAGCACCCAGAGTGCAACTCCCCCCGAAGGGCGAGGGATATACTGAAACATTGTTTCATGAAGTTTTTATTCCAACATGCTGATGTCAGCCTGTTTTTTTTACAGTATCATGGCATCAGCCTGTTGTAGCATCATTGTGACGTTGCAAGCGTCATGTTGAAAAAATAAAAAGCCTGTTGCACAGCTCTCTCCGTGCCCTTTCATATGATATATTACTCGATATGGTTTCTTCTCAGCTCGCATTGTTATTGGTATCTACCATCACACAAAATTCGAAAATTATATGATGAACACGAGACTGCTAACAGACAAACACATGGAACCGATTACATAAATTAAAAAAAAGTAGGAAAAACTCTGTTACAATACTGCAAATAAATTAGGAAAATGCCAATAATTCTTTTTAAAGTTTGTTTTTGTTATTTTACCAATAAATACCAATTCAGTGAATTTCTGATCTTGGCTTTATTCTTTTTATAGTTGGGAAAGCTGATTTTGAGTCCAGCGTACTCCGCACACACGTTTAATGACAACATCTCTTACCGATGTCCAGTCTTTATTGAAAAAAAGGCTCCAAAACAAACTTGCATTGGTGCCTACATGCAAGCTTAATGTTCTAAACATTACCTGAGCTGATTTCTAGGAGGAGAAAATGGATGGTCGAGAATTGTTAAATAATCTTTTGAGCTAAACAAAAATGAAAACACTGTTGATCAAGAGAAAAACGATCTAGATCAAGGGTGTCGCACGCATTTAGGCCACATACAGCCTCATTCCGTTTTAAGGCCAGGTAAAACAAATGCATACGAGGAAAAGCTGTAAAACTTTAAATAAAGCCAGAAGTTAAAAATCTATGCACTCTTTCATATTTTCCAAAGCCGTTCAGTGGGCCGGATTGGCGTCTTTGACAGTTAGATTCTGTTCCCCAGTCCTTATGTTTGACACCCCTTTAGCAGGCTGGTTCTGGCCCCTGTCAAATCTGTAATTTGAACTGTGAAGCATCTTGATTTTGACCTCCTGCTTTCGTTTTATTAAGCAGATGTGTAATCTCAGGTGAGGACGAAGTGAAAGGAGCAGGACTGACCCGTAACTCTGCTCTCTGCTTTTCTGCTGCTGCCTGACTGAACTGCCGACGGCCTGAAAGCCGCCTGCACACGCTGCACTTTCACCCACCGCCTTTGTGACTCAAACACTGGGAACAAAATGGAAACTGCTTAGCACAACAACACAGCAACAAGCCTCAGTGGGACCCCGACAACAAAACAAGCACTTCATCATCTTGTGCAACAGTGCTGCTCGTAAGTATCAAGTCAAAACTGGGGTCAGACTGTTTTTTGGTTTGAATTTTGTGTTTACAGTAGGGTTTTTTTAAGCTTTCCACATGAAAGGACATTTGGGGAATAATTCATAAATCTCCAAATTAATTTTTTTAATTGAATTTTATGGGGGTTTTTTGGAGGGGGGGATTCATGGATAGAAACTCCAAACATTAAGTGTTACGTACATAATCTATGTTATGCAGCCGTCCTGGCTAGACAAGCCCACGACCATCTAGGAGGCCTCCAGGAGAGGCCTTAAAACCATGACTGGAAAACATTTAAGCTACAGTCAATTTGAACTGATTGATAGGGAATTTTTTAGGAATTCTTTTTTGGGGCGGGAGACTGGCACCATTCGGCTCCTTTTACCCCTGAAACTCTCCAACAGAGAGCATGCAGGACCCACAGAGCCACAATAAAGACATAAATGAGAAGCATGTTGACTTTTTAAGAAGCTGTAATGATCCTTTAAACGATCGCTTGCTCCATCTTTTTAAGGGGACTCAATTAAAGCTGATGCCTGGGAAATTTCAGCTTTATATAAACCTACAACAAAATAACTTGATTTAATAGCAATAACAGCAGCAAACTCACTGATAAACTAAACAGAATACCAAGTGCTTTATTGTTTTTTTGTCTTTTTTATTACTATTTTTTAAGAATTATTAAAATGTACAAAAAAAGACAAACACAACATAATATATTATCTGAGACTGGTGGGGTGTGTGTTTCCCTCCCTCTGTGGTCAGGTAAAGACAGTCAGTGGTCAAAGTGAGAGAGCAGCTTCTCCACGCTGAGTGTCAAAGGGAAACACAAAGGAGGCGGATTTCCTACCAGGGTCTTTGCCAAACCGAACAGAATATCAATATTAATCATAAAAAATAACAACAACATGGGGAACAGCTGACGGAGGTCCGGGCAGAGCAGGAAAACCCTCCATCCTGTGACGAAGGAGCTTCTTCGCGGCCGATGTTGCAAACTGAGATGATGTCATACCGCGATGGTATGAGCGCCGTTCCAGTAGGGGGCACCAGTGCTGCTTTGTTTACCACGCAGGGGCCGTGTTCGCGAGTCGCCTCATTCGCCTGTGCAGCAAAGAAGAACAGAGCATCAGTGGAGGCATCCAAAAAGGTTTTCTGTTTAATCCACACTTCTTTTTCTCAAAACAGAGAAATAAAATATTCACATTTAGAATAATTTGGCTGAAATTCAACCATCGGTGAAAAGTTTTTCAAGCAAGACACTCGAAGACAAACGTGAGGGTTAAAGCGACCTTGTATTCATGTAAGAAACCACCATTAAAAGCTGGGACCGTTAACGGCTGCAAGATATTCTTAACAAGTTAAAATGTAAAAAATAAATAAATAAATACTAGCATTTAACCTTTGCTAAGTTTTAATGGAAAAACTACGCTCAACATCAGGACTTCTGATTCCTCTCTGGATCATTTGGTGTTTTGGTTTAATCCCTGAGGTGTTTTTTTCAGGCTGATGCTGGCCAACGTTAGCCTGCATGATAACAGGGACAGAATCCAAACTATCGGATGTAGTGATGTCTCGTTTTCAGTTGATGAGGTTGGATCATTCATCCACGTTCTGGAGTTTATTTGATTCAGTTTATCAGCTGACTCCTTTTTTCTCTCTCCAGCTAATCAAATAATGATTTAAAATAACAGGCCACACCCACCTTGTGTTTCTGTCCTGGTCTCTGATCTTCTTCTCCATCTCTGCGTCTGTCAGCGTCTCCAGCAGGGGGCACCACTGGTCAGCATCACCTGTGTTTCTGATTGCTATCTCCACTGTGGGCAGAGGGTTTTCACTGCAAAAGAAAAACCAACAGAGACTTTAATTCAGTTTCCTTTACTAAAACGACCGCTTCCTGCTGCAGCTCACACTGTGGTGTCATTGAGTTTAAATGTTTTCCAGTCATGAGGTTCAAAGACGAGTACCGGACACAGTTTCCGTTACACCAATTAAATAAAGTTTTCTGCAGCTACGATGTTTGTCATGTTTTTGATCATGAAACAAATAACATTCCTGACTTTGCAGATATTTTAAAAACATCACAAGAAATCGAAAACTGATGTAGAAACAAGCGTGAGAAGATGAGGCACCGAAACGGCCTGAACTCATGTTTTTGTAACTTGACCGCCGTCGTGAGCAAACGCTGGCAGAAGCAGCTCGTTACCACACTCCCTGATGCTGAACTCTGTTCAGTGTGACTCTTCTTTGCACTGTTTGCAGTGAAAACACTTCATCATTCACTCTTCGTTGCCATGAAAGAAGCAGCAAAACAAACGGTCCTAAAGTAGTTCTTCCACAGCTGAAGTCCAGCTGTGACAGAGATCAGCGCTGCCGTCTGGGTTTCAAACATTTCATCACTTCTCGTCTGACGGCAGCAGACAGGCGGCGACATTTCAGCCGAGGGCAGAGGAAACGCACCCACCCAAAGAGACCCGAATCCAAAACCCTTCCACTTCTGACCGGTCAAAGGTCGCAGCCAGATGGCCACTGCACCAACAGCAAACACACACCCAAAAATTTCAACACTATCTGCTGCTCGGGGTTTCTGCAAGCTCAGAGTTTAACTAAAGACTTTCAAATATCAGAAAATAAATGTAATACTTGTAAAGATGATAACTCATGAATTCACCCAAACTCATCCAGTAAGTGCACATCGTTGCTGTGCAGGGTTCCTAGCATTCAACTGCACAAAATAACACTGTTGAAAGGGTACGCATACATTTTGGCCACGAGCTGCAGGCAGCCTGGATACCACATTATCAAGGAAGTCCTCAATTTCACGTGTCAGTGTTTGGGGAATTTTGTTCACTGCTCCTCTGGATTTAAGGAAATTTAACTGTCAGGAGGTCATAAAATGACACTACAGCCTATAACATAGTATAACATCTTGTTATTGTTTTTCCCATAAATTGTATTAAATGACATACCAATTAAATTTTGAAGGAAAGGTGCCGTTTTATCAGCACACTATAGTCTTTTCAGCTTTATATTATGTTTTCTGCACATTTCCACCTCTATATTTTTTATCCTTTGACTTAACTACAGCAGCTTTGCATGAGTCACATACTGACTCAGTCTGAAGCCTCACAGGGGATACTTATACATACCTCAGGGTTCTGTAAGTAATTAATAAGTAAAGAAAGGCATATCCTTATCTCCTGAACTGGATTGAAATCATCTTTAAATCCAAGTCGGGTGAATTGGCGTTTACAACATTTAGCTTTCAATGAAGGCTCTGTGATGAAACGCCTCACATCCTCAGCTCATGGATGCGTAATGTTCAGCAGATTAAAATCATTTTATCAAACTATTAGACAGATATTTATTAAATACCAAAACTAATTATTTCTCCAACAAATCTTCTGTTGCTTTCTCGCCTTGCTTAGACTGCCTCTGTGATCCCGTACCTGAAGGCGTACGTCCTCTGGTGCCAGCTCAGCTGACCGCGGATGCTGTAGGCGATGGTAGTGACAAACTCCCCGCCGAGGCCGAGCTCAGAGCAAAGCTTCAGGGCAAACTTCTCTGGAGAGTTCTCCCTCTCAGACATGTCCCACTCAAACTGGTCCACCAGAGAGATGTTCCCAACGTGGATGTTAAGCTGGAACAAGAAGAGAAGAAGACTGGGTAAACTTTTCTGTGCTACAGGTATGAACATGTCCGTTTACGTGGAGTGAGCATCACCTTGATGATCACCCTCTGGTCCGTCTGGTCCTCCAGGAGGCTGTCTGTCGGATAAGACTCGATCTGCTGTCGGATGGCGGAGGCGATGGCGGGGACGAAGGCCAGCGGGTTGAGGTCCAAGTCGTCACACAGGATCTCAGCGAACATCTCAGGTGAAATGAGCTTCTCTGTAAATTCCAGGAAAGGAGAACGAGTTTATAGTCTCGTGCTGACTTATTAAATTTCCAAGCTGAGAGGATGTGGTGACGTTACCATTCATATTCCAGGTGAACGCATCCCTGAGCTTCTGCCCCTCAATCTCCATGTCCAGGCGGATCGGAACGAGGACTTCGGACTGAGTGGCATTTTCATGGATCACTGCTGGATCGTGGTCATCAAAGCTGGGAAAGAACCACCCCAAGAAATAAGAAATTATAACCAAAAAAAAATAAAAATCAACAGTTAAATATCCGGATGGTCTGAAAGATATAAATGATAGAATTTATTTTATTTTTAAATATAAAACTTTTATCTGTAAGTTAGTCTTTGCTCTAAAATTTAGTTCGTTAGATCTGCTTCTGTGTGCAACGTCATCAAGCACTGAAGATGCAAATTCAATATTATTAGAAATTATTCATAACAGATATTAAAATAAGAAAACTTTTTCATTAAATATAACAAAACTTTAAACAGAAAAATCACCCTTCTTATCCTTGCTAAAAGAGAAGATGTGTTGCTCTTTTCATCAATCGGCACAAGTCAAATGTACCAAAAATAAAAAGAAATGCATGTTTTCACATTATTGGAAATACATTATTTAAAATCTGTTTTAATCTGTCTCACAATTATTTATTTGTGTTTATTTATGTTCCTTTTTAAATGACCTGTATTTGACAGATACAATCAAAGATATTAAGAAGGAATCCCATTATTATTATTATTAAAACGTAGAAACTTAACCAGAGATCCACAGTATAACATCTTCTACTGGAGAGAATGTGTGTTGACTTTCGTGCACTGCAACACTAAATGCTCTTCAGTCTCTCCAACAGCTTGATGCTCACCACAGGGGGAAGGTCCTCTTCTTGTCCCGGCCCAGTCGGCTGCGGTTGATGGTGGTGGAGCAGGGCACGGCGTCCAGATGATGGGAACTGTTGGGCAGCGTGGGAACCCACTGACTGTTCCTCTTTGCCTTCTGTTCCCTGGCGGGAGACAAACACAGAGAGATTAGGATCTAAAGTAAATAAAGTGCGATGTTATGTATTTAATGGAGTCTCTGGAATTGACTCCTATCCGCGAGGCCTGGAAAGGGTTAGCCTAAATGGAGCTTTAGGACTCGACTGTCCTTGAGGCCTTTTAGCAGACAAAACAAATGACAGCTCTAGCTCCTTGTTGACTACATTTTCTTATCTGCAGGGTTGAGGCAGGAGGTGGTGTATGAAACTCTGCAAGAGCACAGCTTCACAAGTGGATCAGCATACCTGGTGCAGCACATCTTTATAAAAACGCAGCAAAAACCAGTGAAAAAGCTAATATGACAGAAGTGCCAGCACTTCCTCTAACAGCCACTTTAGGATGGCTTCAAAAGTGAATCAGTCAAAAGATTATCATGTTAAAAGAATAAGCTAGCATGTTTACAGCTAGTGTTCTTGGTCTCTCCAGATAGCTTCTCCTCCTGTTTGTAAGGTTAGTCTCTGAACTGGACCGCTCTCCTCTCCTCTTTTAATGCAATTGTTTGTCGTTTCCTTAATAGATATTAAGGTGTTATTCACACATTTATGTATTTATGTCCACACGATTCACCCAAAACATAATCTATATTTTTGTGTTATTATCTACGTGACTGAAAACAGATCTCTCATCTCTAACAAATAAATAATTAAAATTATAATGACACACAGTAGGGGATGTTGTCCTGTTTTGTAAATTTTATAAGTAATGGGGGTACCTGAGGTAGGCGGGAGGCTCAGTGCTGATAGAAACCGCTTTGTACTTTTCGTCATTTCCTTCAAGAATCTCCTCGACCTCAGAAGCCTTCAGCAGGGTCACGCTGGTGGCCAGCTGAGTGTAGCCATGATCTGAATGAGAAGAAAGAGGTAGTTCAAATCAACAAAGAAACAGCAGCCAATGGACTGAAGGTGAGATTGAGCGGAACAAATAAAACAATGTGTCAGATTACATAACCTTCACCACATCTGTAAATAAAAAAGATTAAAATCTGTAATTCTGCAAAAGCAAACAGATGAACATGAACACTTCTGACATTTAAATGAGTTATTGTTGGAAAACTGTCACCATCAACGTACTGGTCCTGTCATAAATCCTTTTGTGGGCAAAATCACGTTCAATGCAAGAAAGATTAAATGACATAAGTGTCACTTTATTTCAGTTTAGACAAATTATGAGTGCTGTGAGAATAAAATAAAATGTAAGCAGAAGTTCAGCTTCGTTGACTCAGACTCTTTGTGTTCTACCTCTTCAGTGCCCCCTGCTGAACTACAAGCAATTTCTGTATAAATCTGGAAAGACCCTCAGAGGAAACAGAGCTTTTCTCTACTGACCGTGTGATGACTCCACGATTTTCTTTCGTTCTTCTACCGACGCCAGTTTTCTCCATAATGACGGGTACCTTTTATACAAGGAGCCTCTAAACATGCGAAGGTAGTTTCCCACCTGGACAAACAAAGACACGGACAAGGAGATCATGAAGAGAATCTCAATAACAAGTTCTCACATTTAGGTAATTTCTTACTATAAAAAAAATAGTTTTTTTGTATTGTTGTGTATTTTGTATATTTTATACTTTTTAATGGGGAATATATTCCATATAGGTGTCTTCGGGTTGTTCATATGCCAAAGTAAAGCCAAACCAAAAGAGATTCAGGCCTCATTATTGCTGAACAGTGCAAAAGTAAATATAGCAGCAGGAAACAGCAGGACTGTTTCGATTTATTCTCCAACCAGAAACCACAGGTAGAAATAATGATGCTCTCTCACTCTGCATAACATGGAGGTGTATATGTATGTTACTGGGATTTGTAATGGCATGCTTCCTACGTCTGCAGATGTTTTTATTTTTATTTTTTGTTTATAAACAGGAATTGGCTCATGTGTGCCAGAACCTAAAAGGAAGTGTAAAACACAGCAAGGCAGCAATATGGTGATATATGATATTGACAACTAATACATGTTTTGCATTAAAATAATTTAAAACCACTGTTAAATTAACCAACAATATGTTGGTTAATGGCTAACAAAGGAATAGATAACAGAGACTGTCTTGATGCATGCTCAATCATCCAGGTAAGTAGATCCCAAAAGGTTGATTCTGTTCAACTGGACGTAGCGTTTTCAGTGGGAGACACATTTCGTCACTGACCTCACAGCCCATTGTTCATTCAGTGGGCTGATTTTAGTTATTGTGCAAATGTGCCGTTTATACGTTTGGGGAAACCTGCAGTCAGCTGAGACTGAAGAAGTCACTTGGATGAGTGACGAAACATTTCTCCAACTAAAAACACTACGTCCAGATGAACAGAATCAACCTTTTGAGACATAACAGAGACAGTATTCGTTTGATAAACACAATTTTTTTTCAGCAACAGATTCCTTCAACCTCGCTGTCTGAGGGAACGTTACAGGAGGTCATTCCTTCCTGCTGCTAACACACATATGACAACTCAATTTCCCTCTGGGATTAATAAAGTCTCTCTGATTCTCATTGTGAAATGCAATCATTAAATGAAATGACAGCCCCATTCTGTCATATTAGTCACCAAACTGTCATGATCCCTAAATATGTAAATATTAAATTCAATCAGGACTATTGATTGACTGACAATTAGTAGTTACACCATTTCTCTGGATATTTTTTTTTGTCATTTATGCCCTCCATTTGTGCCAGGAAAACAAATATGCATTATCAACAGCTGCTTTTTTTCAGCCTACAATGTGCATGTTAAAAACACGTTTTTAAAGGCCAGTGAAGTGCTGCTTGTTTCATGAATGCAGAAAAATCTTAAGCTTCCAGAACAAGCTTGCAACTGTTCATGAAGATGTTTCTAGCTAAAAGCTGGAAAGGTAGGATGTAGGAAAGTACTGGAAAACACCTGCCCTGCCAACAATGAGCCCTACAATTTTACAACGGTGCGACGTTCATTTAAGCTACGTAACTCCGAACAGACCAACAAACCCGTAAGGACACTGTGAAGTGCCAGGCGATACACCATCTTGAATTACAGACCCAGAAACGACACAAATCGAGTAAAATTATCTCTTTTGTTATATTAAACACCGCTAACTACCCAGCTGATTACTAGCAGTTCGGGAGCAGAAACCGAGCAAACATCCGGGTGCAAGTTTTCAAGTTAAATGTCAATCTGAAACACCAGAACATAGGTGGACTTTCTTCCCCGGTGGTAAGGTTCTAAAATTATTTAGCAACAGATCTGAAATCAATGAATGAGCTTCAGCGCTACTGGCGTCGTTAGCTAAACTATGCTAGGCTAAGCTAACGGATTGGCCACCAGATTAAACGAGGCATTATCCGTTCAAACACGTAAATATTTACAACAACAGACTGTCGAATACGTTAAATACTGACCTCCGATCCGATCATGTAATAGTCTCCATCCTCCTCGAGCTGAAATTTTACCGGTTTTTGTCCAAACGTTTTGCTCAGCGCCATACTGAAATAACAAAGCTCTGTGCCACTGCGCAGGCGCACGTGACGACGAGCTCGTTCTGTCCCAGTTAGATGACGTAGAACATACGCGTCGAGTAGCCTATTTGAATTTTTTTGTTTAGTGAGACAGTTTAAACAGCTCAGTTTAGGTGTCACCGCATCGCAAATCATCCCAAAAACACAAAAATAAAATAATATTTTCCATTGACATGCTATGAAAATGCTACATTTTACAAAAGAATACCCTAAATATGACCATGCTAATAATCATACCTCCTGTATCTTACACAGGAGTTCATCTTTAGCATTTTTGAGTGTGTTAAACAGCTTTATGTCATCAGTCCATGATTTCCAGTTTGAGGTGACACATGTAGAAGGCACTCAGGTGTGTCTCAACAAAGAGGACACAAACACCTCATACTTGCTGTCAGCATGGTGGTGGAGGGCTAATGACTTAGGCTAGTTTTGCTACCACGGGCCCAGGGCCCCTTACAGTCTTTGAGTCAACCATTAACTCCTCTGTATGAAATGCCATCTTTGCACAGCAGCAAATCTACAACACAATGGCTGAAAAAGGAAAGAATCAAGGGGTTGCAACGGCTCAGGCCACACCTCAACCTGACTGAAATGCTGTGGTGGGAACTTAAGAAAGTTATAAAAAATTCCTTCACAATGTGAGAGATGGATAGTGATTTAGGAGATAAGGTCTTAAAGTTATCGCTGCTACAGGTGTTTCTACAAGTTACTGAACAATAGCATGTGCTTAGTTTTTCCACACAGTGCTTCTGGATTTCGGCTTCATTATTGTTAAATAGAATTTGACATGATGTAATATGTCGGTCATCAAAAGCTCTATTTACCTCAAGTTTAATACCCAGTAAGGGCCAGATCAGTTTTATGTTCCGATACCTAAAAATCGACCAAGTATGTACTGTTTTAAAAAACAAACCAAAAAAAATCATGAAAGTTTATAGAGGTTCTCCTTAAAAATAAGCACAAAAGAGACACAGAAAGTCCTTTTACTTTTATAAACTTAATGTTTATTCATATATACATGAATATATTAATCTATAACCAAGAAAGGAGAGAATGTACAATGCAAAACAAAATCTTTATATACAAATTAATAAATAAACAAAGACAATCAAGGACAGTTTCTGTTTTCTACACAGGTTTTGTGTTCTTGGGGAAAGTAAAACAAAGAAGCAGTTAGAAAAAGTTCTGAAATCTTTTTGTTAAAATGGGAAATGGCACCCGAGCACAGTTCAGGGAACAAAATAAAAAAATTAAAATAGACACACACACACACACACACACACACACACACACACACACACACACACACACACACACCACACCAGCTGGTTTCCAGTTTGTTGTATTTTTTCTCCTTGTAAACGCAGCCTTTTTTCTTTTTTTTGTTCAAACTCGCACAGAATCAGGTCAAATCACAAAAAGGTATGTCACTGTCAGCACGGGCTACGACGAAACACAGACTGGTCCATCACGTCAACCTCACCAGCACAGAAACGCTCACAGGGTCAGGAAGTTTGTCCCAAAGGTCCGCGCGCTTACACAAAGAGATGGAGCTGCTGCAGAAAACCTGCTTTCCGATTACTCCAAACATCCAGAAAAAACAGGACTCAAACAGGAAAAACAAGTATGAAAGTTTCGTTCCAACCAAACAGTACAGAGAAGGAACTGATGCTGCATTCAGGTCACGTTTGGAAAAGTGAAACTCTAAGGCTGGGGATGTTCTGTTTTGCTTATTGTCAGCCGAATGTGGATTTATGTGAAGTAAGGGGGAAATGGTTCAGAAGCAGACTAACACTTGGACGTTTTGACCTTTTCAGTGAAAGATGTTGACAGTAAGACAAATAGTGATTATAACACAGCCTTATTGTTTATAAAAATGATTGTTTTTGTCAGATTTGTTCTCTCATTTATATTTATGTAACCAATTACTGACATGTAGGAGACAATAAAACTATTTTTCACAGAGATAGCGTGAAATTTTCAAGGTCCTGTTGTGTAAAGAGGAAGGGAAAAGGCTGCATGCTGCACTGATTGGCTTGGATGATATCACAACAATATGTTGGTTAGCACCATTGCCTCACAGCAACAAGGTCCTGGGTTTGAATCCACTGACCGGCCAGACCCTGTGCCTTCGTGGGCTCTCTACGGGTACTCTGGCTTCCTCCCACTGTTTGCATGTTCAGTTAATTGGTGTCTCTAAATTGGCTGCAGGTGCGACTGTGAGCGTCAATGATTATCCATCTGTTAGCCGACAAACTGGCGACCTGTCCAGGGTGTACCCCGTCTCCCCCTCTATGTTAGCTGCGATAGGCTCAAGCGACCCTGATAGATAACCAGAAAAGAATGGATAAAAATCCCAACAGCATGAGGTAAAAAAGAACAGATGCTGCTGTGACTATGCTGAGTTGAGACCATGTAACACGTGAAAATGCCATCAGACGCAGTCTACGAGTGAAATATTCAAATATATGTTGCTAGTTTTGGTTTTAGAAGAAGCTTTGTGTGTACTATTTTCCTCTAGGAAGTTGAGGCTAAAGAGGGTAAGACTTCAAACTTGAGGTCAGGTCAGCTCACTAATAAAGTGTAAGCGGGTCCTCTGCAAGTTACAAACTGCTTAGATGAAAGAAAAAGTTAAACTTATTCCAAAAGTGGCAAAACTGCAGTTCCTTTGTTGGCCACTTGGGGCTGACCCAATTTCACTCGTATAGAAATGCCAGTTTTGTAGCTGTTTTCATTACTAGAAAATGGTCATAAGATCTCAAAGTCTGGTGTGACACGTCGTGTAATCCAGCCTGTGATGTTTGGTTGGAATAAAAGATTCAGACATGCCAAACAAAGATTTTAAAACATGAAAAACATTTTCATGAAAGTGCAGTTTTTACGTCAGCGCCTGACAAACACGTCTGCTTCAAGTTTCTCGGACAACAGTCTCCACAGGGAAATGGGTCCACACATTTTTTTTTTTCCATAGTGTTCTCCCCTTTTTTTCTTCTAGAAAACAACAGTAAACAAACAAACTGTGAAAAGGCAGAGGACCCGTCTGTTCAACCTTTTTCTGTCTTTACATGTTTTGTTTTGTTTTTTTGGCACATGTAGGGTCAAGCCTGCCGCCTTTGCTGCTCGCCTGAGCGATGAGCAAAGGGCGGATGTTCACTACGACATCATTAGAAGGGAATGAGACGTTTGGGTTCACAGTGCTCGACAGGACGCGCCGATCAACAGGCAGAGAGGGCAGAGTGAAAGGGTCGAAGGTCACAGTGTTCAACAGCGAAGGATTTCACGCCACAGCGGTAACAAACAACACCCACGACAGCCGGACGCCGTGCCTCCAGCTCATCATCACCATATTGCTATCACTCTTTTTTTTTTAAACAGGCGTTTCATTCATTTGATCGTTTGTACGTGACCTTCATGCAGATGAAAAAACAAACAAAAACAACAAAAAAGGCAAAACATGGTCGCAGCACAGGCCAGATGTTTTGTTGTTGTGGCGATATTAATAACACATCAGGAAAAAGTCCAACCTCAGATTTTAGTGTGTTTTCGATGACTTATCTTTTTTTTTTTTTTTTTAATTTCCCATTTCCTCCACTTCCCAGAATGCTTTGCAACAGATTTTGATGTTTTCTTTTCACCAGTGTGAAAGAAGACAGACATACTCTGGTGTCATTTATTGTATCTAATGGCCAGCAGTGGGCGACACCTGCAGCTGCAAATAGACTTCTATTACAGAAAATGACCACACTACTCACATGATCTATGACCTCAGGAAACAGTTTCCTCTTAAGTTTATGGTCTCAATTGTTAGATTCAAGTATTAGTGAATATAATATTGTGTAAGTCTTTGGAAACCATGGTCCCCATTAGAGGTGGTTGTCATTCCCTAGCCTATGACGGTGTCTCTTAGTCGCTCAGCTGATTCACCCCCTGCTACTGATGGCTCGTTACAGTGGGTATGTCCATCTTTAGTATACAGTTTATGTTTATCACCTCTGCACCGCTTTTTATTAGATCTGGCAAATGTTCTTGGTTAAGCCACATTAGTCTGGCATCGGTTTAGCTGTGATCAGATGTGTTTCTGCTGTAAGAAACAACTCAGTTTTGTCATTTAGCACCTGCGGAAATGAAGGAAATACCAACCACAAATATTTGAAGCAAGTCACCAAAAATTGCTTGTTAAAAAACCAGCGCTGAGTGTGTTTAAGGTTGGATTTTTACCTTTAAAGAAACAGAGAGCATAAAGAGAAGAGTTTGTTCCCCCGTGTTGAGTCTGGCAGCGTCACCGTCCTTCGCCTGGGCGCCTACGCACGAAACATTCAGGAGCTCTTCTGTACGCTAACAGGAACAGAGAACCTAAAAATCATCCAAAGCTACTTTTTCCCCCCCACATGTACTGTTAGTTAGAGCCCAGAGAGGAAAGACTCTGCTGCCATCACAGACACGTAAAAACCACAGATGATACCGCAGCGCTCACCTGGCCCGTCATGGCACATTTGGAAACTGATGGTTATGAAAGCCAAGCCGCCATGTTGGAAGCACAGCTAAAACAGAGTGTATCGACTCTTCCGGGCAGAGCGGCCCTTTTTACTTATTATTTCTGTACTGCCTCATGTCCCTCAGACGTTTCTGTGTTCCTACATGGCGGCTGGCGGTCAGGAGGAAGAGAAAAAACAAAAACGTGAGGTGCAGCTCATTATGACGTCTTCAGAAAGATAAGTAGCAGCACCATATCAAAGAGAGAGATGCAAACAAATGTACAAAGAGAAAAGAACAAAGCGTCGAGTCTGTTAACAAAATCTCGTGGTCCGTTTGAAAAGAATATACTGCACAGATGGTGTTAATCGATATATACACTCAGTTTTTTTGTGTCTTGTTCTCAGCTCATGTTTCTGTCCCACTCTGTGGCATCCTTCTCCATGTAGTGGTTACGATTCATTAATTAATAATAATAATAATAATAAAAAGAAAACAGTGGCATGTGATTCATGGCTGCGCCCACTGGTTTTGACACCACGTCTCTGTTTCAGGCCACGTGACCTTTTATTTTTGTGTATGTGTAACATGGCAGCGTTCAGGAGTTTATAGAGTCCAGATCTCTCCACGCTCGCGTCAGCGTCGCTGGTGTTAAAATGCTGAGGCGGCAGAGAGCGAAACCTTCAAGTGCCGCAGTCCTGCAGGCACTGTCGACATCAGGGACCACCGGGGCAAAAGCGGTGGCGGCGGTGCGCTTGAAACAAAAGCTCCCTGAAAAAGTAGAATCACATTCAGACACCTTTCTGTCCGTTAGTGTTTGCTCCACGCAGGAGGGTGCGAGCATGAAGACCGCAGAGTGATCACACAGGGATGAGGCTCTGCAACATGGTTTAAAAAAAATAGGAAAAAAAAGTGTTTTTGTCGAAGGTGCAGAAACGACTGATCTGACCAACTGATGTTAAGATGTAAACAGCTGTAAACGAAACGTAAAAGGACTGGGAGATCTGATGCTTTTCCATGAGCCGGCTGAAGCAGCCAACACGCCTCGTTTGTTCCCCCCACAAACGTGTCCTTCAGCCTTTTAACGTCCTCTCAGGGTCCCGACGACGCGACAGTTAAGTGTTAAGGTGCTCCTCTGCTTCCCAAGGTGCGCTTGGTCGTTCCTCCTCTTGCATGTCCAGTTTTTGTCTGAACAAAAACTCAAGCACCTGAGCAAAAGCTGACGAGTGGAGGCCAGAGAAGGTGATCGAGGAGGAGGAAGAGGGTAAGTGGAGGAGGAGGAGGAGGAGGAGAGAGGAAGTCTCCTCAGAAAATCCCTTTGGCGATTTTCAGTCCCTTCTGTTTCATGCGAGGCAGCGTCGAACTGGCCACGTTCTTGGCCCGCATGGGCCGTGCCAAGCCGCGCTTTTTCAGCACAAAGTCATAGTTGGCAGTGGAGTTCATGGCGTAGAAGACGTTGGCGTTGTCCGGGATCCGGAGCTCTGCAGGACGAGGTCAGAAAGAGAGAAGCAACAAGTGGTGATTAACGAGTTCAAGCAGTGTTATTCTCAGGGGACATGAAAGAAAATCAATTCTTTATCTTTCACCACATGAGAAACTGTAAATATATGCAAGTCAACACATCGGCCATTAAATTCATTTTAAATTAACAACAATTAAGACAAAACACATACAGTTACATGTGTACTATTAATTACCCTCTCATATTTTTATGGAAGTTTTCACTGTGCATCAGGAACTTGTATCATAAAAGCAGCGTAACATTAAATTCACTGTTAAAAACCAATAATGAATACATGAAACAAAGAAATGATCACCTTTGTCCTCAGAGATTTTCTGCATGAGTTCGTAGTCCTCGGTCTTCTCTCGCTCCAGATTGTGTTTGATCATGGCCTTCCTGATCACCGCCGGAGTCTTGTCCTGACTCGTCACCTGAATCGCAGACAGAACATCAACATCTGTTCCTAACTATTAACCATCACTTTACACACAGAGAAAACTCTGACTTCACTGCCTCTTAAAAAGCCTGAAAGCTGTTTTTCTGCCCTCACCAGGATGCTCTTATACATGTTCCCGTTCTCCACGTCCAGGCTGACCCTGATGATGCAGCAGTCGTCCACCTGCTGGTTGTACAACGGCAGCGACAGAGTCGAGTAGTTCGACACAGCCGACACCGAGCGTTTGTGTGAGCGCGAGGCCGACAACGGGGTGGAGGAGGAGACGGAGGAGGAGGAGGCGCTGCTGGAGCCGGAGGCTGAACCAGAGCTCGAGCCCATCCCGGACGTGTCCAGAGACGACAGAGATGTACATTCCCAGAACTGAAAGGTTATCAGAGGGAGAGGTTGGTGGGAGAGGCTGAAAAATGAAGCCAATACTGAAGAAATAAAAACCTAATGCAGTTCCTCTAAAGACCACTTGAGGCTCCAAAAGCAAGTCAGTCCCCATCAACGCTTCATGTTAAAGTTTCCAACTTTACATGAACATGTTTACAGCTACAGTAAGCAATTCTGGTATCTGTAGCTAATTTTCTTCTTAATAATAAGGGGAATTATTATTGGACAATTATTACTGAGCAGGTTTGCAGCTTTCGAAATCGAGTACCCCACCCCACCCTGTCTGGTTTGCAGACAGTCATCCAAGCCATTTCAGGTTTTCAGTGTGAAATGAACAGAAAAACATAGCAGCCGTTACCGTTGAGGTTGTATCTGCAGCTGGAGCTTCTCTTCCCAGTGCTGAGACAGTTAGTTTCACCGAAGGAGTCGACGTCTGGAGGAGGACAAAGGAAAACAAAACAGAACCAGTCATCGCACGGCCCCAGACCACTCTGACAGCCATTATTTTTCTCCACACAGGACACAGAGATCACGCTCAAATAGACTGAACTTTAGGTGGGAACAAATGTGCTCTGTGAATAATCCCTGTGACTTAAGGACTTAAGCTCCCAGTGTGGCTGTGCGCTGGGAGTATAACACTGTGGAACTCACGTCTGTTTGTTGTAACTGTGAGTGATCACCAGGGGGCAGCGTGGGCTACTCTTACTCATGTTTGTAGAATTTCAGCAGTGAAGTCAAACTACATGTTTATAATTCCTAGAGTTCATATCGTCCTGATTTTGAAGGCTAAACCTTGGTGTAGTCACAATGTCACATGATTTCAGTACAAATGACTACAGGTCCCACTAGGGGTGGGGGAAAAAATCGATTCTGTGTAGTATCGTGATATTTTGTTTGCTAATAATGTATCGATACAGGGACAGCAGAAATCGATATTTTGTTACAAAAAAGGTTTTAGTGCTCTGACTTCAGAGCATGTTGATCCTTTTTCTGAGCAAGAATCCTGACATTCCTTCACTGTCCAAATGCGTTTCACTTTTTTTTGGCAGCAATAAACATGTTTTATTTTAATTAAGTTTAAAACTTTTTTATTTAATGTAAAATTATATTTTGTTTGAATTTACTTTCAAATTCTTCAGTTGCTGAAGGGGCTGCATAGTTTTCATAAATTGCATAGTTCAGAATAGCTATAATTGTCCCAGATGGTTGCGTTCAGTTAAGTTGGACTAGACTGTAATACAAACCGTTCAGTTTGTCAACAATAAAACTGAAATGAGAGAAAGACTGAGTGCGAGACTTTGATATTAGATAAAATGAATATTGATAAAGTTTACCTTTATGTACAGAATCTGAATATCGCAAAATATTTTAAAAAATTGCAATAATATCGTATCGTGCGTTAAGTATTGTGATAATATCGTATCGTGGGATGTATGGTGATTCCCACCTCTAGGTCCCACCCAGGCCTGGTTTTCTGTTCAGTTTCGGTGTGTTTTGGTCCCTTTTTTGATTTTACTGATTTTCTTTCTTGTGTTTACATTTTTCCATTGTCTAAAGTGTTTCCTTATCTTTATTTCCTTTTGTTTTGTGTGTGTTTGCCCTTCATTATCTGACGCTCCTTCTGCCCTGTTTTGAATTTCCGTTTTGTTTTCCCCGTTCAAGTTTTCTTGTAGTTTGTAGCAGTTAACATTGTCCAATAAAGGCTCGCCCTTTTTTATTCAGCCTGCTTCCCTGTCCTCCATTTGAGTCCTTCTTTCGAGTTTTATCCTCAAACTAAAGACTTCAAACATGAGGAAACGTTTCCAGCAGATCCACTGTTGTTTTTTTCCCTCCTCACAAACAGCTGCTTAAAAGTGGCTGTCACATGTTTTACATTGTGGCAGAAAATACTATGTGCAGCTTTTTCTACCTTTCTCTCGTGTCCCTCCGGTGAGTCTGACAGGAAGCTGGCGTTCACATCCTCCAGGTCTGATCCGCTCGAGCTGACAGAGGTGACGCTGAGAGCGTCGCCGCTGTCCCCCCCTCCTCCTTGGTACGGCCTGTAGTGCGAGTGGTCGAAGGACTTGGAGTGAGAGCCTGCGGCACTGCTGCAACCGGCCTCCGTCAACTGTCGGCTGCAGATGACACCGGAACAAGAGGGTTATGAAAATAAGACTGGTGGTCAAGTTTAAAACAATGGTATTAACGCTGCGACTTACTCGCTCCAGCGCTTCATGATTCCTCCGTTCTTCTTGCCTCGGAGCGTGTTGCTCGCCGACTCTGACAGAGGCTCGATCTCACAGGACAGATTGTAGCTGCGGGAACAGGAGGGAGTCAGGACGGCAAGAGAGAAAATGGGAATTCAAAGATGGTAAAGACAACATAAACTCAAAGATGAGATAGGATAACACGGTTAGCACCGATAACACTGAGCTAAAGTTAGTAAAAGAATGGGTCATTCCACCTGCAGATTTGTAAATTTGGTGGGTTTCACCACTACTTCCATGAATAATTCTGTCATTTTTAATGGTTTTGTATTATTTTAAACCCCTCACCGCCTCCTCTGAAATTATATTTTCACCATTTTCATCAAAACGCACAGATATTTTAATCCTGACGGCAAAACCAAGGACAAACTGAATAACCCACGCTTCATGCTGGCAGCCAGTGCTGTGAATCATTTCATAAACTCCTAAAAATCTTGGAACATGTGAACATTTCATGTGTTCCTGCCAAAACTTGAGTGTTTTTATATATATATATAAATATATATATTAGTTTTTTTTAAAGCACAGCACCAAGTTTTGTTAAATTCCCCCTTTCACTGTCAGAATTAAAGGATGACTGCAGATATCCAACCACCATCAAAACAACAGCCAGATTTCCTGCTTTCCTCCGGGGTCAGAGACAGAGGGAGAAGCCTCTGATGACTGACCTCTCTGCCTCGCTGTATTTGTCCACGCCGGCGAACCACTCCCTGAAGTGGCTGTCCTGAGTGAAATTGTAGTTGTTGGAGGCCAGCTGGAGCAGTTTGATCTGAGCGATCACCTCAAACTCCTGCAACAAGAGGGCAGAGCGGAAAAAAGGGTTTGACTTTGGGATTTGGACCGGCAGATTATTTTTGATGATGATTTCAAACAAACAAAAAGAAATAATTCACCTTTCTTCTCTTCTCGAAGTTAATCAGACCACCCTGAAAAAGAAGAAAAGAAATTATTAGTAGTGATAGAAAATAAAAAAAATACAAACCCAGGAAGAGGGTTTAAAATCCAAAAATCATCACAGTAACGACTCCCATCTGACGTCTGACCTCAGTGTAATCCTTCATGGCAGTGTCCATCATCACCAGGTCCGTCAAGAAAGTCCCCAGGTAAGGGATCGTCCCCTGCATCACTCCCTGTTTACGGAACACGTGGAGATGAACATGCATTTAGAGTGCAAGTAACCATTTCTCTAGAACAACGTTATTTAAACCAGCGCTGCAGGAAAAATTTGATTTTCATCAGTAAGTAGCCCTGCAAACTGCTGCAGAAGTTTAGGCTAATCACTGCTTGTTGAAATTTGTAAGAAAACTTCCAGAAAGCTAAATTTGAAGAGCAGCTGGCAATCCCCCATTCAAAATATGATTGTACTCCTTAAGTGGATTTGAAGGGGATTTGATATAGAGTACTGGTCGCTGCAGATGTGCCTGTTAGCATAAGAAAAATAAGTAAATGGAGGCTGACTCAGCGCCTGAAGCAGTGCTTTGGTGGAAAAGCATCAAGCAGATAGCATGTGGTCTCACCAGGTCTCTCTGCTGCTGGTGTCTCCTCTGAGCGCGTTTAGGGTTGATTTCTAAAGTTGCAAACTTGGAGGTGCCCTCCTGCAGAATAAACAACACATGATAAGTTTTTCTGGATGCTAAAAATCACAAATGTGCAAAATACAGGCCAAACACTAAAAATACCCAACCCTCCTTCCACTGAGGCGCAATAAGTGAGTTTTGCTTCTGCAGAAAAACAAACGTCACATCCCCACAACAAACATCCCTGTGCTACATAATTCAACATCAGACACAGTTTATCCCATATTGTGTTCCTTTAAACGACTTCTGAATACACACATTTCTCCTGTAATATAGTTAGATTAATTTTTGTTGTGCGTTTCCCAAAACCACAAATTGACAGATAACACACTAAACAATAAAACATATATAAACTGAAAGAAAAATAATCATTCTGACTGACCCAGATCAAAATGCACTCCCTCAGTACTCAGTGCTCAGTTTTGGTCTTTTCTAAAATATTATGTTAGGCAACTTTGAACAAAGCTGTAGTCGAGCTATAACATTTAAGATGCAGGTGTTTCAAATGTGATATTTCACTGACATCGCTTTAAAATGAGGCTCTGAAGCGAGGACGTCTCATTCCGCCTCGACTCCTTCCTCATGCCTCGTCTTTGCCTCCTCCGCTCGTATCTCTCGTGGGAGGAACTGAGACCAGGGAGAGGAGTCGAGGACGTGCAATCCAGGAATGAGAAATGACGCACAACTTATAAGCTAACTCAACCCTGACACATTCTCCAAGCTTTAGAAACACTATAACTATTTCATTCCTGTCATTAGCACTCAAACATTTCTGGATTTTTCTCAATAAATGTACATACTCTTCACTCATCATAATAAGGATGCTATAAAAGAAAGTGTATTTCATTCCCAACTTCTTCTAATCCACATAATTCACACAGCCTGTCGTCCTTCTGGGTGTTTTTAAATCTGCGAGGGGAAAATTAAGCATTTTCCTGTTGATTCCTGTGTACTGAAATACCTCTGACTGATTAATTTCTTCATCTCTTCTTCAAAAATATCAAGCAACATTCATGATAAAATGTTAATATACACACACCATGGCATGAAGCTGTAGCAGAACATATAATGATCTTTATATGACTGAAGATACCTGTAGTTTATATACAGCTAATAAAGTTTTAGACATTTTTGTCTTTGGCTTTCCAACACGATATTTTGTGGTCAAATCTAATCTAATCACAGAATGTGTCACACAACTGTTTTCATTGGCTCAAAATATGATGACGTTACGGTTCACAGAAAACAGATGTGCCGTTTGGTGATTTAAAGCATGTCTAATGCATCCAGCTGGCCTGGAGGTCAGAGACGGGCAGGCTGGGCGATTTTTAACCAGGAACCTCCCTTCAAGGATGTTTTTCTCCAAAAGCTTTTTAAACTTCATATACTTCGTTTATGTGTTACAGCAGATTAGATCTTTAAAACCTGTTCTGAAATAAAAAATAAAACATCTGCACGACCTCAAAGTAAAAACTGGGAGGAAATACACCTCCTTGGCGTTCCTTGCGCATTCCTCAGAGTGATGTAATGCCCGGAGGCCTCCGGAGCTTCGTGCAACTCGAGCCAACCGAGTCGAGTCAACGCGGCCTGGCCCGAGCAGATAGACAGAGGCGACGCCCTGAGGTCTGCTTTCACATATTGGAGCCGTTATCTACACCTGCCAAAGGGTTCCTCCCTGTGACGTCAGCAGGGATTCCCTCAGCGGACGCCGCGGGTGTTAACTAACTGAGCTAACTGAGCTAACTAACTGAGCTGAACTAACTAACTAACTCAGCATTACATCAGAAAACTTCTCAGGTTAAAAATAGGTGATAATTCACTCTCTACCTTTACTCTGACTAAGCACAGCAGACTGACCACTAAGAAAGATCACCTTACACAAGGGTCAAGAGGACCTAGTTTGTTCAATTATAAGAACACTGTCATCAAAATCCACCAAAACATCAGTGAATGTGTTGAGACTGGTATATTTTTATATCCCCCTGTGCCTTAGAGATGTATTTTCATCAACACCTATTGAAATATAAATAAATAAATCACACCATATTCCTCATCACCGCGAACACCCACATACATCGACTGTCCTGCATCGTAATACATGGTTGTTTTTCAATCCAGTAAATCTCAATATCGTGCATTAGGCAAGAGTTCTGCAGTCTTTATGAGCGTGCAAATGTCAGAATGTGACAACTTAAAAACTTGTTGATTGTAAGGACAGCGCTGCAGCATAAGTGCAACTAAATCCTGTTTCAGTCTAAGTTTGTTGTGCGATAAAAGCCAAACATCCCTACTGCTCTTCAGACCTTCTGTTTACAAGCAGCAGCCACTCAAAAGCGAGTTGGTGTAAAAGGCGGAGGAATTAAAACAGCTTGTTTCAGACAGAGGATGAATGCAAAGCCCCAGTGCAAGAAAAATAATCATTATTGTGACCTGTGAATCATGCAAAGCTTCTGTAGTAAAGTCAAAGAGTAAAGACGAGCAGTGGAAAGCATGCGCAGCCTGTTGATCTGTCATCTCATTTCCTGCTCACTCAAATATCTTGAATTAATGAATCAGCTCCTGCTGACCTTCCACTGAATGCGTCAATACGAGCTGCAAAACACCCTGAAGGTGTCAACGCGTCTCTGCATTAAACCCACTATATCGCACTAATGATGACAGCAACCTGTCAGCTGCACAGAGCCCACCCTGGACATCGTATATGGATCCTGTTGTCCAAAAGTAACAGAACAAGGTGCTCTGATGTGCAGGAAGCTTGGCTGCAGCTGTTGTGAGGAAGGATACTGACGGTAAAGGGTCACCTAGCCGTGCATCCTCCCGCCGCCTGCTCAGCTGCCACGTGTTACTGTTATGTAACTCATAAACTGATTTGTCTGCGTATTATTGTGAAGATGGTTTTTCCTTCAGCGGCTAAATACACCTCCTCCGTTTTCACTGTGCACCCTCTCAGTGTTATGTTTACATCTGTTGCTGTGACTCACCTTCACCAGCAGCTCTCGGCTCAGGGAGTAATTGTTGTCGTCAGAGAAGATCTCGGACAGCTCGCGGAAGGTTCGGAAACTTTCCCTGTAGGCGGACAAAGAGGTCAGCGCACAACAATCACTCTGCAGAGCCTGCAGGCGGGCACGAAACCTACCGTGACACTTCCTCCCAGGTCCTCTTTAGGCGGTGGATTGCGTTGCACTGCAGGGCGGAGAGGATGGCTCGCAACGAGGAGAAGTTCTTTAGTATTCGACACTCCTGAAAACAGCAATCGTTCAGTCAGAACAAACCAAAACGGCCGTCAGTCCCAAGTGCACATGAGCTCAGCAAACCAGAAGTCTCACCCGGGCAACTTCTATCCATCTCTCCAGCAGACGGGCTCTCTGGTTGGGCTTCAGTGCCGGGTTGCTCAGGCAGGTGGTGATGACACAGTTGGTGACAGAGTTGAATTGGGCCACGGTGGCTCTGATGGTGGGAGCCAGGTGCTCCTTACCTTTCTTATCCCGCTGAGACCAAATCCCCCCCAGGCAGTGGTAGGGAACCACCTTCTTGAACAGATCCTGAATGGACGCAGAGAAAGAGGGGAGTTAAAATCGATACTTATTTCTAATTTAAAGAGAGGAGGTGCAGATACGATCTTAAGAATCAACACCACCAGGTAACTGTGCTGAAAGGGACAGGAAAGATTCTCACCGCGTCCATGAGCGTGAACTGCTCTGCCACCATGATGGGGTCAAACGACAGGAAACTGAAAGCAGGAAGCTCATCCTCAAAGCCGCTCTCTTCCTGCGTAGCAAAAGGGCAGCCGATGTGTTCCCCTAAAGAGAATAAAAATATATATTTTTCACACAGCTGACTCCACCTGAGCTCAACCTTAACGCAGCTCCTGCACTTTTTCTGAGCCAACACTTTCTTTGTTCTTTACAGCAACAAATATCTCAGCGTTTGAACTGAAACTGAACATCTAGAGCCACCTGAAATGTGCACAGCCTTCAAATGGTTTATTCTAACACTTCAGTTTTTATTACTGTGGGACCACCATTCTGGTATGTTAAAGGAGTCCCTGCCTGCTCTGGTGTCCCTCTCTTGTCCTGCCTTCATACCATCAGGATCAGGCTCACACTGCTGTCTTCGGTGGAAGTGGGCCAGCAGGTTGCGGGCACGGCGCTCCAGGTCCGAGCCGGGGAAGTGGAGGTGAAGGTAAGCGAGGAGCTGATGCAGACACTCGTAGTTTGGAGGGCTCCAGAAGTCCTCAGAGTACTGGTCCAGCCACGCGCCCAGGATGGATGAAACAGTGCTGAAACACACAGGAAATAAAATATAAGAAAAGAGCCTCCTTAGGAAACCCACAAAGCAACAATATAAAAGTAGAAAAACGAAATTTATAGAAAGACATTCTCACATTTTCAATTTTAAGGTACGCTTGAGAGAATTATCTACTACAGTATGTTAGTGTTTATCTGAACTGGTGACTCTTACGGTCAGGTTGTTTTTCCATCCTTTGTTATTTCCATTCTTCTGATTCAAACTAAATCGAAACAAATATGGTTTCTGTTACACAAGAGTAAAAAAAAAAAGCCCTGTTTTTCTGAATTAATGAGCCATCTTGAAATCCTAAAAGAGCCTCTACTGCTTAAAGCTCGATGTCATTAACATGAATGGCCCTCCACTTAGTTTAATACAGCTTTATTTTGGCTTACATTTGAAACAATGGGACCTCCAGGCATCTTTGAGTAATACAGCCTTCATTCAGGATATAAGGATGACGCAAATAATGCATAATGCATTATCATAAAATGCATTCAGGGTCACTACATGGCTACAAGATGGAGGAGGTGGTTTTTACTCGTGAAATCACGTTCCCAGTACGGAGATTTGAGTATCTGAAGATATCTCATTTATTTAGAAAAAAATTAAAACTGCACAATGTTTCCATGAAGTTTAAAACAACAGCTACCTGAAGTCAATGGGAGCATTTCTCAGAAAACAGTGGCTTGACTTTAAGGATTTAACTAAAGCTCTTTTACAAGAGAATAAGAAAATGAATAAGTTGTTTATTTTTCTGTGATTTATCACATTTTTAGGGCTGCCTGAACCCAAACAGCCCCCTCAGTCTGACAGGTATCCAGCCACGGGGAAGAAAAGGATCCCTTTAAGCCGGGGAGGAGGGGGGGTTGAGGCTCGGTGCTGTGAATGTACTCTGTGATTAATGTTGGAAGCTCGACACTGAAGGTCGCAGCACGCTTACTTTCTCAGCTCTGTGCAGTCGTCCTGGGAGACTCTGTGTGCTGTGGCTGCAGGCACATTTTGGAGCTTGGCATACCTAAAAACAGAAAGACAAAAACACCACAGTTTCATTTTATGAACCAAACTAATGAACAAAACAGCCAAAAAAAGAAAGAAGCTTCAGTCTGAGGTCAGTTTTCATGTCAAGGTTTGATGGCTCTCTCTCTCTTTTGTTGTTGTCCCTAATAAGCTAAACATTTTAAAAGCACATGGGCATTAGTAACAGTATTTTGTAATACTGAGCAATATTTTAAATTATTCTGAACAGAAAAACATGAAACACTCAGAAAATGTCCTGAGGCAAACTTGAACCCACGCCCCTGCAGCAGCCTTTGGCATGTGGGTCACATACGGTGATACTGCTCAACTCATTGAGCCTTACTGTCTCCGGCATCTTTTTATTTTTATTGCCGTTTTATTATTGTATCATATTTATTTTTTACTACATTTTGCTTTGCAGTAAAACAATTGTAGCAAAAGCACAGGAGTAGTAAAACTAGTCGTAGTTGTAGACCTCTGACCACTGCGCAGGGTCCATCCACTAAGTGCACGATGGCCGCTTAAAAAAATACAACTTCACAGCACAAACGAACACATTTACTACAAATCTGCTGTGTATGTGCGGTTTTTCCCTTCATCACAACTGCTGGGCGGATATGTTTTTTTATTGGCTTTTCAGGGGTGTGGTCCTTTTGATTGACAGGTGTCCCGGGACTTATCTCTGTTAATTCGACTCACTTAACTGAAATTTTCAACTGTGTGTGCCGTTGGTGCCTTTTGGATAATTTTGCATTGAACAGCTGAATTAACCATGATATCACTCAGGGTACCAGGTTCAGCTTTTTTGAGAGAAATTCTAGTAATTTCTAAGTCTGGTAATTAATGTTACGTCAGTCCTCTGTATACAGTGTGTAGGCATGATGGGGTTCATTTACAGTGTGATCATTTTGGTACTTTTGGTCCTTTATAATCTTAAGAAATATTCCCTTGTTTCTTGTAATTTGGAGAATTTATTTTCTAAGTAAATTTGCTATTTTAATCTTCTGATATACTGAATTTTTTCTGTTTGTTTTATAATAATGGATCTGAGCATGATTATGTGTCACAAAACAAAAATATTCAAGTAAAGTGTCTAAAATTTGCACTTAAACACAACTTCTACCTCAATGTATTCATCTTCATTTCTGATTAAGAATTTAAATCAGAAAAGTCTGGAAAAAGCACAAATCTGCTTTTCCACCTGGTGTGTCGTCTGGTGTCACCGTACCTGTTGAGCAGGAGATCGAGCACCTGCTTGGTGGTGGCGAAGGATCGGTAGGTACAGAGGAAGATGGTGACGTAGGTGGAGTCTTTGCCCTTGAACGCCGACACCATGTACTCCACCAGCCTCTCCAGAGTGCCGGCCTTGATGGTCCGCACCTTGCAGGTTTCGTAGAGGCTCAGGGCGGAGTCCGTGTCCACGCCCAGCCATCGCTGCCCTTTGCTGGCCGACTGGTGAAGCTGCACCTTCCTCAGTGTGATGGTGAAGATGGCGTCCTCCTCGGCCTCCTCGCCGATCTCCTGCGTCGAGCTCTGAGAGGCAGACAAAACAAAACATTTTACTCCAACTGTCGACTTTGTTTGGGTGAAATTTTGTCCCAGGATTCACGGCGGTTTCTTCATGCTGGAACAAGCGCTTCAAATAAGTGTTTAAGGGACCAGATTAGAGGGAGCTGAAGGCTGAGAAGAGCAGCCATCTTTACCGTGCAGAACGTGGAGTTAAAAATGTCCGGCATCTAATTCTGGGACTAAACCCTTTAATTATGACCATCTGTGTGACCTGGCCCTCTCCTTTCTGGTCGGTCCCTCTCTCTGAGTCATACTTCGTGAATCATGTGCGTGCACAAACAAACAATAGCTTGTTACCAAACAGAGCTTGCTGGATAACTGGGTCGACAATACAGGCTGCAGCCTGCATTTACCCAAACGGGGAATTAACACAAGCTGCTTGTTGCCTGAATGAGGGCTCTGTGGGCCGCTGCAGGTCACCACCCACAACAGTTTGTTGTTGTTTTCTCCTCAACATGAAAAACGAAGATGAAACAAACCATGAACTGTGATGCTGACGGGGATCATCATAAAGTAACGATACGAATTCCACTTCACCTGATGCCTCATCAGCACCGCTCGCGGTTACACAACAGAAACAAAAGTGTTACCTCTGACGGCTTATGAGTAAAATTAGATCTTTAACACTAATTTCCTTGAAAACACCAAACTCTAGCTTAGCTGCCTACAATGCAACATGCACTGGGATAGTTCTTCAGCCGGCCTGCAGTGCTGTTTCCCCATCTAGCTTGCGCAGTTTTAGAGATATCAGCAATAAGGATGTCTGCCTCTTGAATTTAATTGACCTAAATGGACCTTTGGAGGGTGACTTAAACATGTAAGCAAAGATCAGCTCCCAAGCAATAAAGATGAGAACATAATTAGATGAGTTTAGTTTCAAAATAAGAGCAAGAAGCACTTTTTTCTAGTTTTCTAGAAACCTGATCACGGTTGGATAATTTTTCTAAAATGCTAAATTGAACAACCAAATATACCTGGACTGTCTGCGAGTGGGGAAACACCACTGTAAAATAAACATTAGCTGTTTGAGAGCCAAGAAAGATGAACATATTAAAACCTAACAGGAAGAGCTATGGCGGTGTGAATCACTATGGAGGAATGGCATGCAGTGCCACAGTCATCTGTCACGGCCACTTATCGTGGATCCTCAGAGAATTAGTCATTCAAGTCCATTTCCAACATCTCAGCTCGGGGCTGAGAGACGCTCAGCACCGTTTGGAGCTGTAATTAAATGTCAACAAACAGCTAACATTCTCTGAGTAATTACAAAGACTAAATTGGGAGAAACTGTGATATTTTTCACTATTTTACATGTATGGAGTGAAACAGTAACAGTTAATGGCCAAAAAATAATGAGCATAACCGCGAGCTGCAGCCCGATCATTTAGTGTTATGTCTCAGAACCAGCCTACTAACAAACAGACTATGGACAGAAGGCGATGCCATTTCACACACTTGATAACCAACAATGCCTTCATAAACGCAGAAAAAAGACTCAAATCAAACTGGCTCTAACTGGGATATCTAACCTCTGCCCAATAAACAAGAGTCCTGTACACAGAAGGTGACCTTCAGTAACCCTGAAGAGACCCTGACAGCTGAGGGAGGGTGTATGTGACAGATAAAGAGAGGAGACAAACCCCTGGACTGCTGTAAATCCTGCTGGATATAATGGCCGAGGCACAGCTGCAGCTGAGAGGCTCAACAGCAGGAGCGGCTCTTATCAGCCAAACCGCAGAGGCCGCGCCGCCATCACCTCCGGCCCGAAAAATGCAGCGCTCAAGGGCAGCTCCTCGCTCTATCGGGCGAATCGATTCCCAGAATAATGCTCCTATTCATGTTCCCGTAAGTGTTGCCATGCAAACCAAACAGTCAGTGCTAGTAGAAAAATAAGTGAGAGACTGATGCTCTAAAAAGGGGAGTTCAATGCCATCTCAAAATGGCTTCAACAGAGGAAGCTACCAAGTCTGAAACACCACTGTCTATTTCAACATGACTAGAAGCTGAATCTAGACTCAAAATGTCGGTGAAAATGAAATCTTAAAG
Source organism: Perissodus microlepis (assembly GCF_051167445.1). Lineage (NCBI taxonomy): Eukaryota > Metazoa > Chordata > Actinopteri > Cichliformes > Cichlidae > Perissodus > Perissodus microlepis. Next base: position 32,500,351 of record NC_140472.1, read on the forward strand.
TTCATTTGAAGGTTTCTCCAGTGAAAACGGACAGAAATGCTCGTCTCTCAGTGACTCGTCTGGGTCTCAGCTGCACAGCTGATATGTTGAACACCTTGTGAACCATCTCGGAGCTCAGTAGGTTTTAAAATTGAGGCTTAAATCTAGAGGTGACCTTGCTTTTGCCATAAGAGATTTAGTCTTCAGTCTGAAAACTGGGGTGTTTTCCTACGAGATCCAAGAAGCAGGTGGCAGCGTTTTCAGTTTTCCTCTTAAACTGAAAACAGTTTTACAGTTCGAACATTTGGGCTCGATCACTCTCCTTGTAAATAAAATGAGAAAAAAAGTTTATTTCAAATCAGGTTCAGTTGCAGTTTGACTTAATCAGCATCGTTTACTGATGTAAACTGATGAACAAAAGCACTGATAAGACATTCAGTGGGGGGTTTCTCATAAAATCTCATAAATCCAGAAACAGCCCTTTTCGTTTCACTTACATTTATCTTTTCCTCGCATTCCTTCAGCCTGACTCAGTGTTTCATCAATAAAATCAACACCACAACGCGTTTTAAAATCCCTGCTATAAACAATTAATGACACGCCAGACAAAGCAGGGTCACAGTTAGATGTTAATTATAGAAATCACACTGAAACAGAAGCACTGATTACTTTTATTTATAGAATCCAATTTACCCACTGTGGTTAAAAACAAAACTAAACAAACTGCGTCACAGTCATTACAGCAGAGGAAGGGGTTTTTGGTTATTTTTAATTTACCGGCAGCTCTCCTGAAGATAGCGATGCAAATTTAGTCTCTTAGTGTTTCCACTGAAAACTACAAGATGTTCAAAGTGAATTATACAAATTATTTCTTTTATCCTGATGTGTCAAGATGTTCAGGCATAGTAAATTCTGGGAAATAACTTGATACTTATTAATATGGCATGCGGATTTTATAGTTTAAACAGAACCTATTCTGCTTATTTCTCTGAGTCGACATTCATAATAATCCTTGATCATCTCATGCTGGACCTTCCTCTGTCTGAAATAAGCCATTTTAGCTCCTCTCTTTTAAAGATCATCCTCCCTTTATCACGGCTTTCTTTCATTGTTTAGCCCACTTTGATCACAAAGCAGGACAAGGTGGCTAATGCACAGAAAATGTACCATATATTTCTCTCTCTCTCTGTAAAAAAGCTGTAAAGCTTATGAAAATACAGTTAAAAGTCCAAAATGTATGCTCTCAATCACATTTTCCAAAGCATGAACATACCCTAACCCAGTGGCTCCCAAACGTTTTTTGCTAGGTCAACCTTTGTTTTACAAGAAAATCTTTGCACTGATTAAAACATATTCAAAGTGAAGTGGCTGTCTACAAGTAACATACACTGATGATGATGCTGCTATCATTTTAAGAAAGAACTGATATAACTGTAAATATGATCTGGAGCATCTGAGCTGAATAATATTCCTCAAACAGTGCTCTGAATCAGTTACACTGACGACAATATAAATGAAACAACTACAGAAGGGTCCACAGGAAATGTCTGGCATCTAGATACAGCCTCCTCCACACTCTACATTCACCTACACCGTCCTGGCTGTGAATGACCATGAATGCAAAGTGGGCTGGAGGAATGTGAGGCGAGTAAAAGTGTCAGGACAGAGTCACGAGGCAGGGAGGATACGTTTCCAGAAGGAAGGAAAAGGAAAATTAAGCCACATAATCCTTGTTTTAGACTTGTTTTAATGCTCAAACAAACTGGTTTATATTAAACACAGTGATTTTTTTCCTTGGCTTCCTTTGGCCTGATTGTTGCCCGGTGTTCCAGTACAGGAGTCGGCTCAGCCCTCACATTAAATGGTAATCTTACCACTCTAATGTACCAAAGCAAAATCCTAGTAGATTTACAGAGGGCTGAAACAAAAGAGGCTTGTCCAGCTGTTAAGTGTCGTTTTTAAGGATTCCTGCTGGCCAAGAATACCCAAGAAGGCACTTTGGTCAAAGACTTTTAACAGTTTTTAGTTGCTGGGTAGTTTTTAAACCTGTACTTTTAAATAAGGAGGTCAAACCAAAGCATTCGTGATGGATGTTTTCAACCATTTTGAGTCCCTGTCTTCCTGCTTCCAAAAATCTCTGGTGTTTGTTTTTGTTTCCATGACAGATTTTGAGGTTATCTTCTACCCTGATCCAAAACATAAACTTAGATTATAAACTTATTACCACTGACAAAATGACCCAAGCTGAAAGTAAAGGCTCTCTCACGGCTATTACCAAGAAGGCTGCAGAGTTTCAAGATTTTCTTCGAGTAAAACTTTATTTAATCTGTAAGTATAGATGCATCAGGATTAGGCACAAACACCTTGAGTGACTTAAAGGGTTACTCCTGCATGACTCCATCCAAAAAGGAAAATCACCAGGATTCTAATTTTTAAAAAAGTAAACCAAATGAGAAAAGTATTTATTGATTACACAAGTCAATTCAGGAAAGTTCACATATTTTCTATTAAAAGGCAGCACAGACTCTTGCACTGCCTTAACTACATGTGAACCTGTTAAATCTATCAAAGGGTGAAGGAAAAACAAGGAGGCAACAATTGGTGCTAAATTCTATCTTCAGCAGGACGAGGTGACTAGCTCCTTCCTGCACCTGCCATGGCAGGTAGGTAAGTATGACTGATCATGAAGGATCGTGTAGCTTTTCATGACTTAATAACGTAAAACACACACACAAATGTATGCACTCAGCTGTGTGTGTTCATGTTAATTAGGGATGTGCATAGAGCTGTTCGATATAACGATATATATCAGATGACGATATAAAAACGTCTATCGTTTCATTTTACGCTATCGTTTGTTTCGTGGTGTCGCAAAATAAACTGTTTATGGCGATATTTTTTCATCGGTCACTGTAGTGGCTATATTAATTTCTTAAAGTTCTCTATTTCTCTTATATTTAATATAACCACACTACGGACGGACAAGCGCCTGTTTTTATGCGTTGTGGTTAGCAACAACGACGGTAACAGCATCGCGTGTCCGCTTGTTTATGTTCCACATAAACCTTTCACAATAAAGCTCAAGATCCTGTTGAGACTTTTCAAAATAAACTGAATCACGTGAAAGAGCAGATTATTTACGGATGAGAATTTAAAAAAGAGCCGCCAGGTGCTAAAAAATAAACCTTAGACTCAAACGTTAGAACAGGCTTTTCCCCGCAGCACGCCGTGTAATAATTACTCACAAAGAAAACAGCGGCCTTTACAACTTATGTCTAAAAATGTATCGTTTCATGCATCGGTTAAAACACTCCAGCTACAGGATGCGCAGCTGGAAACACTTCCCGCAAGTCGAGCTGCCCGAGATTCATAGAATTTACAGAAAATGTTACATTTTTGTGATTTATATCGTTATCGGGACGATAGAATTCTTATATTGGGATATGAGATTTTGGTCATATCGCACAGCCCTAGATGTGCATAAATACTCAAACAGACATTTCAAAGCTGCTATCTTTGCTCATCTCACACTGTGTATGTTTTCAACATTATACATAGCCCAAACATTTCAGCAACATTTAAAACACGATTCAATTAAAGGTTTCATATAGCTCTGAAAATATACAAGAAATGTTTATTTGTCTAATTAAATCTGTGGATTTCAAGCGTGCTCAGTATTAAACATTTTCTAAAGGGATTCTGTGTTTTTAGACTCTGCAACTAGTCTAATTTCATATCAAACATCCCTAATGCTAATTAGTTTATAAAACAACCATAACATGTTAACTGAGAAAGGCAAACCATGAGGTAACAAGCTTTGGATCATAATTTTCCTGCTTCCCAACAAGTTTTTATGTCTCCTGATCATAAACATAACCTTTGTTAACAAAGCTCTTAGCACTACCAAAAACAATGGCCAGACTTCTAATGACCCAAGCAGACGTAAACAGGAACGATTCTCTATTGAAATTAAAAGTTGGAAGAGTCGAGAGCATCAGCATCAACTCCCAGCCTCTTCACAGCAGCCGGCTGACCTTTTCATTAGTTCGAAAAGACAATCACATCCCAAAATTTAAAAAAGAAAAAAAGTTTATCTCAAATAACAAACCCCCTTCTTTCTATCTGATAGTGTATAGGCTTTATAAACACAGCTAACTGGCACAGGAACAGACTAAAATAAACATAAGGGCTGAAGTAAACCTTGAGGCTGCGCCAAACCCCCCCCCCCCCCCCCCCCCCCAAGGCCAAAGAGCCCTCTGGGAGTGTGTTCGGAGGAGTGAAGCTACAGGGCTTATCAACAACAAACACACCTGCTTCGAAAGTGACCATTAGAAATCCCCTCTGAGGCAAAGTCTAAATGCAGATCAAGAGAAACTCTCAAGAGAAAACCTGCCCCCTCCCCCAAAAACAATCAACAGCTGAACAAAGGCAACGCGTCCATTTCAACTCCACGGCACAAGCCGGTGACTTCCCCTCGCTAACAATGAATGCTGAAAGGCGGTGAGATCATTTGGAAGCGGGGTAAGACACAGAAGAGGGGAGGAGGGTGTAGCCGAGCTCTTTAGCTGGTAAACACTGAGGCATTGAGGGGGTCTCTGCGAGCAGAAGGCTGGTTTATGCGCCAAAGTCATTACTCATCTCCCACTGATGCTTCTGAACAGCTAAAGTGTCGGGACGCAAACGCAAACATACAATATAATTTCCAACTTCTCTTTAAAATAATTTGTCCAAGAGCTGATGTTTTAATTTTGCAATCAAGCACCCTGAACACTACAGCAGGTAGACATGCAGATACTTTCTTGGATAAGACAATAAATGTAACCAGGTGCTGGCAAAGTCACGAGGCGACCAAAGACTTTAGTTCCCATCCAGTGCAGCAGGTAGATATTCAAATAACTTTTAGCTGTTGGCAGCAGAGAGAAAATGAGATGACACTGGGATGTATCACCCGATAAATATTTAGATAATTAAAATTTAAGTCACAAGTATTAGTGAACAAAAAAGGAGCTAAAATCATAAAACAAAATTTCTTCTTATCCATAAAACAAAAATACATAAAGACACGCCCCCTTACTTCCAAATTACCTTTATTCCAGCAGTTTCTCCATCATTTCTTTCCCAAACTAACAACAACACAAACGTCTATTTTTGTCCCTGTGCTTCTGCCGTCCAAAAGCTGACTTTGGAGAGAAATGAATTTGACAGACCAGCCGTGGGTCACAGAACTTCTGATTAGATTTAGGAGATGACCTCAATCTACATTTCCTGTAATCAGATTTTTTTTATTAAGTTGGCTTGTTTACAGTGTCAAAGAAGATTCAAAGTGACGGCAGTGACTGTGGATCATGGAGGATGGAGTTTATTTTCTTTCATGTTTTTTTGAATTATACTTTCTACTAATTTCACTCAAATTTAATTTTTTTCTATAAAAACTAAAATAAGACCTTGATTTAACCCTCGGCTTAGGACATTTCTGCCCACGTGTTGCCTCAAACTGTGAGAGAGAAAGGTATTAACCGAGCCAAGCTGGCTTGGTCATTTTAGCGTTGCCATTATCAATCACACTCACAGTTTAATTGGGAAAATGAGCCTCTTATGCTGATCCCGTTCAAACAGGGCTGATTTTCATATCCATAAATCATCGTTGATGCAAATTAAATGCTAATTAAATTTGACTGTAAAACTCCTCAAATATCAACACGACTTGGATTCAGTCTTTTATGTCACCCTGAGTCAGACAAGCCCGACTCAAAGTCCACTCTGTTGTTGACTCTGGAGCTTTTGCACATATCTATGCAGACGTTTGGTGTCGTGGAAAGTTTAAACGCTGACATTTCCATTGAGCAAGCTCGTTCTGCTGATGAGGACTGTCTGATACGTGTGAAGGCTCCAGAACAAGCAAAGTTTTATTTTTTAAGACAACCTGCAGTTAGGATTTCTTGCTTTACACTCTGGGAGTCAGAGGACATCTGCGCTAAAATCTAAAATATATTTTGAAGGATATAACAAAAGATTTCAGTAATTTTGCATTCCCAGACTTCAAGTCTGTATCGTGAAGTTCTCTGCTGATGCAAATAGCATTGACTCAAGGTCTGCTCACTAGCTTATGCTGGAGGTTTTCCTGTTACTATCACAGTCACTTTTTTTCTAATGATAATCTTTCAGCACGGCTGAAACCTGTGGAAGAGAAGAAGAAGAAAAACCATCCTCTGTGACTCTTCACAACCTCATAAAAGAGTTACGGTCAGGTAACTGAAACGTGGTTAGGCTACAAAAACAGCGTGACAGAAATCCCAATTAATTCTCAAGCGATAACGAGAACTTTGATAATTTTGTCCCGCAGGAGGTTTAAACGTTACTTCTTACAAGCAAAACCTCTGAGCCGTGTCCACGCACAGCGCATTAAAGACCTCCATCCTCCCCCTCTGCTCCCAGTTAATCCCGCCGAATTAAATCAAATCCCTCCAGAACCTTCTCTCCTGCTCTGACCCACTTTGTAACTCGCTCAGTAAAACAAAATAGCTGCTTTAAACGCGACAGGGTTGTATCTGCTTTGTGTCTTAAAATAAACTTCACCTAAATCCAAACATGAACTCACAAGTTTTAAAGCCTACAGGGGGACACCAGCCAGCCGGCTCCTTTTTCCCTCTCAAGAAATGGCGATGTTCTAACGCCTACCAAAATAAAGCAACGCAATATTGTTTCTGCAAAGATTATATTGATGTCAAAGTTTTTCTCCAGGTTTAGATAAACATGCTGCAGCAGACAGACAGCAAGTGCAGAATCAGGCGATTTGAGCAAAGTTGGAGAACCGAGTATTTTTCCAGGCGTCTGGCCTTCACATTCCAGTTTCTGTCTGCTGCTGAGATCCAGCCCTCAGCCACTCGACTTTCTCTCTTTAAAATGAACCCAGAAACAAAAGCTCCTCTGTGCCGAGTCGGACGGTCCGGCTCCTGATTCTCACCGCGACACTTAACCAAACTTCCGGCTGTCGGGGCTTATCTTAAATAAGAGCACATCATAAATGGCATCCCCGTGACTCAGGCCAGAGAAAGCTGACTGAAGTCACTTTTTCTTCACTGTAAATCTGGGTCATGTGGATATAATTAGACAACGAGACATGCACAGAGGAAACCGTAATCCAGCATTGTGCACTGTCCAGTTTTTGGTTTATTCTGATTGTGTTTTAGATAATTTTTTCCATGTGGGGCTAACCGGTGCTGCGCTGCAGTATCATAACATACATCTGGGACTGCTCACAAGCAAGGCTGAGTCACTGTTAGCTCCGAGGACAATCAGATGATGACAGAAAGAACGAAGTTCATGGAAAATGTTTCAGCAGCTCGGAGTCTCTCAGTTCGCCGTCACTCTGCGCTTCTGAAACTAAAGACTCCTAAGTACTCCCCGAGGGTAGCTGCCCACTGAGGGGCTACCCTCACTGTCAAGGGCTTTCTTTCTGTTTGCATTCACACGGTTACGGTGCGGCTGGCATAGCAACAACTACAAACGCAACAAGATGGACGACTGGAGGTGTGTGTCTATTAGGGATGGACTGATCTGATATTTGATTGATTATCAGTCCGATCGACACATCGGTTCAGTTCTGTGTTGTTCTGTTTACTGCACCACGTGTCAGCAGCAGCAGCCTTTTTAAGTTAAAATAAAACGTATTTTCTGTTGCTACTGTAGGGAAACAATGACAGCGTCGTGCTGAACACTGTCCAAGGTAAATTGCATTGTTTTTCTTCCTTTGAATACCCCCTTAATTAAGCTTGGAATTCCAATTTCCCTGCTTTGTTCTAAAGTTAGGGGATATTTTTGGTTAATAGCTGATGTTTACATTGATTTTTTTTTTTTAAATATGCTGATAGCTGGTGCTGCAATAACATGGAGAACATTCACTAAACACTAAGGGGAATGATCTATGAAAAAGTCCCTGCACTTACTTCCTTCCTAAACCGAATCAGATCCTGTAAGCACAAAGGTGAACAGAGTCCCTCGAACCAATTGCTCTGGGAGTTGCTTCGCTGCTTCTCTGATGTTCTCTGCAAACTGATTTGTAATTGAATGAGCTGACAGTTCGAGGTGCTCGCTGTTTCTCTTGAGGCGGGCTCGATAAGCAGCGGTCTTTGTTCAGCAGAGTTTTATGAAAGGTTCGCCCCCTGATCCTGCTACTTTGCTAACGGACTGCATCGTTGGTAATTATGACTATTTTTAGCTTGAATGCACTGTTGTATACTGTTTGGCATATTGCATCTGTGGCCAAGAGGGCTTCTTGGCTCCTGTGAAAATTAGATTATACAGGGTTGAAAAAAAAAAAGAAGCAAAAACACGGTTACATAAAGTCAAACAAGGCTGGTAAAGAAAAAGAAGAAACAAAGCACGATGCACAAACAGCCAAGGTACACACTGTTACACAGAGAGACCGCTTAACTCTTAATGCAATACATTTGTACCAATCGAATGGCAAAAAATAACAAGAAACCCTCTGCTAACTGAGGTTAACAAAGACTATCCTCTTCAGCTGCAGGTGGACGAGTTGTGGTTGTATGCACAGTCACTCCTCAGAGGCCCATTTTGAGCCAGGAAAAAAAAACTCTGCATGAGTGCAACTGTTTTATTATAGGGTAGAAAAAAAGCTATTCCATCAACCTTGCCATATCAGTGGGTCAGTTCCTGCAGAAAGATACAAAATGTTGTAGAAATAGGTCGATAAATGTAACTTGGTCAAGCACATCAGCTTCAACCTCAAATTTAAGCAGGCATGCATCATTTTTATGCCTTTGTTATAACAAATCCATTTTTACAAAGAACCAAAATGCCCATTAATCGCCCAAAACAATCATCCAGCCGTGACACAGCACAGCATCACTTTGTTATTAGCCTCACACTGCAGTAACTTCATCTCGTGGCACACCTCCATTTCAAAGCCACTCGATCCTCTCAGCTATACGATACAGTACATTGAGGCTGATGTTGCTGGTTACACGGAGCCAGAGGGATCAACAAATAGCTCAATCTGACCGCCGGCAGCACCACATTAGCCCCAGTGACCCCCTCATGCTGCAACACAACCTCAGCATCAAATAACATTCATGTGCAGCAGGAGGGGAATAAAGGCAGTGATTGTGGAGGAAACCCCTCAGCCTCTGCAGGAGGGGGATTAGGTAATTGTGTTAGAGCAGAGGATTAGATTAGAGCAAAGGGACGAAGCAGAGCAGGTTAGCAGGGGACGGGAGACCAGCAGGGGCACACTGAGGCAAATGGGGGGGTTTAATAATGAACCTCTGATACCAGTCCAGTCTGACCGAAGACACCGGAAAGTAAAAAGAAGAGAACATGTAATCCAGGTACACAGACTGGAATACATAGTCTCCGTGGTGACACTGCCATCCAATCCTTGGCTCCGTTTAAGACCAATAAATATGATTACTCATCCTGCCCTCCTTATGTGATCGAATGTTCGAGATGTATGGAGCACAAGGCAGAAGTCCTGCAGAACCACGCTGGCTCAGAGAAACGTGAAAGAGACTGAAGTTACAGGGTCACCAGCCAGTGGCGTCCTAACATTGTTGAACTAGCAGGCAACTGCTGTTGTACTTCAATGAAATAAGAATAATTTGTTTAATCAACTAACATCAGTAGTGCCAACTAGTGGCTATGTCCAGCTTTCATGTACAGGCTATGATTTGAGCTCTACTAGCATCACAATTCAACTCCACGGGAACACAAACAAAGAGTCTGATTCTTGATAGTCCATCTGAGGTCTAAGTGATCAACCCAACCTCTAAAAACTAGGGCCAGCGTAGTGAAGGGTTGGTTTTATCTCCTATGCTGACTTAGACCACAGAGAGTTAACATTAATGTGTTAAATCTACTCTTTAGCCCGTCTAGAAATGTAAATACACACCACACAAACACCTCAGCAGCTGTTACAGGTCTGTTTGTTAGTAATGTGTAGTGAAAACACAATACAAATTAATAAATGATTAATAATGTGAGATGCTGTCATCTTTTAATGGTAGAAATATGCTGTTTTTCTTGTTTTCATTTCAGTAAAAATAACAGCTGCTTAAGATTTAACGGCTCCAGTGATGCAGACATATCAGAGCACAAGTAATAAGTGAATGCAGACAATGACGTCACCCACTACAGCGGGGATCCAAAGACCCCAATTTAATCAAGCATCCACTCAATTAAACCTGGACTGATCCACGGAGGCCCAACCCAGAACTCAGAGGCTCACGGTTCCCTCGGAGGGTGTTTTTGATGTAAAACACTCTGAAGTCATTCTGCTGCGTGTGTGCTTTTACTTTTAGATTCACTATGATCGTGACCTGAATATGTAAAAGCATCTGATTCGCTGGCTGCAGCTTCTATATCTGAAAACCCGCTTGTTTCTTCGGCTTTCTATGAAATTACACTAAAGTATTTCTGCTTCAGATTGCTGATTGGACAAAAGAAGCCATGTGTAATCTTTATTATGACAACTATTCTAACAACGAAACAATGACTCAAACAGCTGGGGTAAAAATGATACAACTAACTAAATGGATTTATATCTGTCTGTTAAATTAGATCAGAACCAAAAACAAAATCTTAATTTCGCTCTTTTGTTGGGTGACTTTGTTGACCCATCAATGAATCATGTTGCTGCAGTAACAGGCCACTACTTCCTGTAACAACTAGTGAAACTGTAAATCACACGATTGATTCAATGTATGCCCGCACATGTGGAAAAACCCCTAGAAGTACAAGCGACCGATGCAGAAAGCATCGTTCTGTAAAATGACAAACAGAACGACCACTCTCAGTATCAAACGTGCAGATATTTCATAGAATTTGTGAGGTTTGACTCAGCGACACCTGCACAGGAGGGTTTCAGTATCAAAGAGAATCAGAGGGAGGGAGGGGTGATAACCACAGGGCTGAAAGCTTCAATAACAACATGAAAAAGCAAGTCATCCTGTAACTGTACTCTCCTGCCAACCAGCACCGCAGCATCATATTAGATTTCCCTGTATTGTTATGTTTGTTATGAGGCTGTATTAACACTGTAAGCTGCAGCCAATCAGCAGCTTTATACTGATAATCCGTTTACAAGGCTTAAAAATACAGGATTAGAGCGTTTATGGCACATTGCATCACCTGGGTGACTCACCATGTTCAATGTAAGCTTATTTAAAGCAAATTTAAACATGTTTTATGGGCATAAAAGTAGATAAAGCTTTGAAATACGTGGAGATACAGGAGAAACATCATAAATCTCTATTTAACGGTAAGAAAATGTTTCTTTAAGAACACAAGTGTTGTGTTATTCCTCCAGAATCGCCACCCTGAAGCCTGAAAACCTCTTTGGATCCGCCCGATCACCCTCCTTCATGACAACACAGCAAACCGCATCAGCTAACGGACCTCTCCTTGCCTCCTCACCCTCCTCACCTCCACCAGCGGCAGGTCAGGGTCCAGGTGGGTGAAGCTGTGCAGGACCACCGGGCTGCGGTCTTCGACCACCTCTAGCCTCACGCCGTCCCAAATGTTCCGCACCCTCCACGAAGAGTCAAACATCTCGAGCAGCTGGCCCGGCTTGACGCTACGCGCCTCAGATTGCATCCCCGGGAAATAGACCATGGATGCCCGCAGAGTTCAGTCACACCCCCGCGCTGACATTTCTAATGTTTTTTAGGAGTCCCACAGACACACACTGCCGCTGCCGCCTGAGACTAACGCTTCTGTGTGATCATCGCCTCTCTCAGTACAGTTTATCACGGCCCTGACTCACACCGGGGCTTTTCTAAACCCCGCCCCCATCAACCGGTGCCTTCAGGGCTGTCGGATAAACCAAACGCACAGGATGGCTTTAGCGTAAATTACGTTACAAGTTTTGTCTTGTATTTAATCCCACGCATTATACATATTTTTTAAAAAGTTAAAACTTTAATTACATTAACGTGAATACAACTTTGCAAAATTTCTGTTAAACATCTAACACGTACTTTTCATGGAAAAGGACCAAACTACTTATTTTCATTTAGTTATTTTTCATTTACATAGATGTAATGAAATGCTATTAACCATACTTTAATGTTTATAACGGTCGTCACCATATCAGACTTTTACTTTGTGCTAAAACAAAACAAAAACAAACTAACACTCTACGGCTGTTGTTATTTTTTAGTCCAATTATAATAGTTTTTCTTTTTCTTTTTTCCAGTTAGTTTACAGAGTGAGTTTGCTCATTTCAGGTAATTTTTTCATTGTTGGAAAATGTTTGTTTTTTTTACTTAAATATTTATTAGTTTCAGCCCTAGCTTTAGTTTGTGTTTTTTTGTTAGGTTTTTTTTTTATTTTTCTTAAATATTATAATCTGGAGATTCTCTATCAGGGTCAAAATTAGAATGAGTATTACAATAGAAACACAGTTTGTTACGGCAGTGGACTCACAGACGTGCAGACAGCCTATTATCTCAATAAGCACATTCCCCAAAGCCTCATCACTCAGATGAACAGACTAGAAGTAATGCTATTTAATCTGCATTGTAATTTTATTGTGATTAGTTTTCTAAGGTCACAAAATAATTTCATTTACTTACAAAAGTTTATATTTGCTTTTAACTTTAATTTCAAGTTTCCCACATTTTATTTTATCGCACCTAAATTAAGGTAACTATAGTAACCTGGGCGACACAAACACACTATAAAGTTGTTATGTATGAAACGGGAGTCTGCGAGACGTCCCTGAAGGCAGCACTTACTCCCCCGCTCTTACTCATGTCTCTGGGAAATGATGGCGCTGTTTGTGCCTTCACTGTGGCAGGAGGACTGTGTGGGAAAAGAAAACAGTGAAGTCTGCTGGAGGTACACTTTTACCGTGAGCCCAGAGCAGCTCAGCAAACAACACGAAGCTTCCCCCACCTGATCCTTCACTGTTACACTGAAGCACAGCTTAAAGGTGGCGTAGAGTTTAAACCAGTACATGCTCCTCTAACGCCTTTCAAAAGGGCAACTTTCTGCTTTTCACTTCGTTTTCCAAAGATTGATTATGCATTAATATAAAAAACAAATTACCTGTGAGTGTGTTAACTCGTTATAAAAGTCTAAGTCACACTTCGGCAGTTTTACTGAGATTATAGCTCTATAAAGACATAAATTAAATATAATTATTTAGGGTTTTGGGGTTTTTTTTGGTCTTTTTTAGGTGACTGGTTTGAGTTTTAAACATATTTGTGGAAAGATGATAAATAAGTATGTATTTAAATGGGAAAAAGTCTAATTTTGTGTATCTAAAATCTACATTTTTCAACTTACATTTTAGTGTTTAAGACATTTTTATTCCATTTTATTTTGATTAATCAAATGTATTGAGCTTTTACTTTACACAAGTACTATATTATGTTATTTTTATTTAGATCTTCACTTACTGAGCTTTTTAAATTTTACTTATTAGATTTTTTTCCATTTTTGTAAATTTTAGCTTTGTCACTGTACTTTTTCTAGTCTGTTTAAGCTGTTTTGTCATAAGCTGCTGTAACTCTTTGCCAACTTTTAGAATAAACACATCCTGTCTGATCTTACTATACTTAGAAAATACAACAGGGAAAATCAGCAGGTCCTCAGCTGAAAAGATAGAAAAGAATAATTTTTCCAAAATAAATGAGCTAAATTACAGATTAATATCGAAATAGCTCACTGACCAAACTTTTCAGCTGCAAACAATTAGGAGCAAATGAAACAAAATCCTCACTGAAACCACCTCAACACAAAGATCTCAATGTTATATAATGTTATCCTGCACACACCTTGTCAAAGCACTGCTGCTCACCATAAAAACAAACAACCTGACTTTAACAGTCAGAAAGCACCTGAAAGCACCATCAGGAAGTCCCTGTTAGTAAACTGAATTAGTTTGTGTTGTGGTTCAACAAATGCATCTTGGGGGAATTTTAGGGTAAGACTTCAGAGAAAGAACCTGAAGACGTCTAACACCGCCTCCTACTGGTCAGTGTCAGGAACAAACGTCTCCAATCACACTGAGAACAAATCTTTTACATTCACCGCAGCCTGCTTTAAACAGCAGATCAAAACCATTACCTAACTGTTACATTATTAAACCTTCATTTCCATTCACATGTTTTTCTTTTTGGATTTTTTTGAAACAACCCACTGCTTTTCCACGCCAAGGCTCTGACAGGTGTGAAAGCATTTTAGAACATTTAAGGAAAACATCTGCCGCACCAGCTGAAGCTGAATGCAACCACAAGCACGTCCGACCTCGCCGACCTTTCCTCGCCAAGCGGCTGCGCTTCATAACTCAGAAATCTGCAGCTGCCCAACGTGAAGAAGACGAGTGAGGGAGCAACACGGGTTTCTAAAGGCTTATACAGATTTAAGTTTCCAATAAATCAAGACAGCCATGGTTCACTGTGGAAGATTACAGTCTAGTGATTAGAAGTGGGAAAGGAGATATTTCCAGACATATTTCCATTATTGTCACCACACCAATGAGCCAGGTCCTGTAAAAGCAGGTTTCCTGATATAACATGTTTTAAGTGTTTGAAGAAAGGTTTTGGTTTCATTTCACTTCATTTCTTGTACCTCTTGGGCAAACAGTGGTTAACTTTGTCCCCTTCACAGCATGAAAGTCCTGGGTTTGAATCCTCGGGACAGCTGGGGGCTTTCTGTGTGGAGTTCTGCAGGTTTTCTCTCTGCTTCCCCTCACAGTCCGAAGACATGCATTGGGGTTATGATTACTGGTGATTCGAAATGGCTGTGTGTTTCTGTGTGTTAGTCCTTCAACAGACTGGTGGCCTGTCCAGGATATATCCTGCCTCTCTCCCAACGGCTCCAGCCACCTGCGACTCAAATAAGTGGAAGAAAGAGGATGCATGGATGGACTTCATTCCTTTATAATTGGACAAATCACTTACAAGTATCCTTGATTACAAATAATAATCAATAATCAAACCATATGAGTCCATATGAGGCTCTGTGACCTCATAAAAAGCTCTGCATGCTGCATCTGATTGTGCAGGCTATATGATAAAATGTGGCTGTTGCTGTTTCTCTTATCACAAATCTCCAGGATGTTTATTTGAAAGCTTTTTATTAAAGTTTTTGTCTAAAAAAGATAGAAATTTCCAATTGTTTAAATGTTTAAATATCCACACTTTCCATATTGTTTTAAAGATTTTAGTACCAATTTATTCCCAGACCCTCAGTGGCCTGTCCAGTGCTTTTCTGCCAGGCTGCAACAGAAACACGAGGCTTTATTTATTATCATTAATCAGAATCAGAGAGACTTTATTTATCCCCAAGGGGCAATTAAGATACAACAGAGCAGCAAAACCTATACTGCAAACACAGCCTGAAAAACATCCTAAAGTCTGTTGAACACAAAGCCTGACCCGGATGGTAGATCGGTTTGAAAGATGGTGTCGAGCAAGACGAGACTATTCCCCGTTTCATCCGCACAGAGCACAGAGCAGCAGAAAGACTGAAAGTCACAGAATAACAAGCACTGGTACTAATATCTGCCCTACAAAATAACCCACATGGGCTTAATCCCAGAAATCTGACAGAGCCTGGAGGGCCGGCCAACTCTGAGTCTGCTGCGATTTAACTGAAGCTCTTTTTCCATCTGCTGGAAATCAACACCAGAGGATGTTGTTGTGCTGCTGCGGGCCTGGCTGATGTTTTACAGCTCCCCGAGGACGGTGACGCTAACAGCCCGCATTACGTTCTTATTTTCTCACACAGAAACACTCGTGCTTTTACTGAGAGACTGCACCCCCTGACCTACAGAAGAAGTTTCACAGAAGTATGTGAGGAGGGCAGATCCAAACGTCACTAACCAAAGAAAGATTCCCATCACGACGAGGGTAAAATTAAAATTAGGGCAGTGACATCAGCGGCTTATTTTAGTCCTGCTGACACTGAGCAGTGCAGAAAGTTCTTTATTCCTCCTGTCAGGAGGCCATTTAGCAAGGCATTAAAGCTGGGTGGTTATCCTGGGTTGCTGCCAGGCGCTCAATGTTTCCTCCAGTGCTTCACAAACATTAACTTGAAACAAATAAAAGCCAAAGGGAGAGCCAGACATAGACTGGATATCGAGTTATGTAACAAGAGGAAAATAACAAGCCCATAAATCACGATAAACTGATTAATACAAGAAAAAAAAATAAAGATTCATGTTCAAAACCCTCCTCCTAATGAAATCAGCTAAATCTGTAAAGTTCAACTTCAGTGACACAAACACCAGCGTTCACAGCTGTTGATTCATGGTGTGCAGAACTGCACAGAGCACAGGTTTTATTCTACCTCAGATAAAGGCTCAGAGCTGAGGACAGACAGAAGCCTAAAGAACACATTCAACCAATCTTGGCACAGTTTAATCGCACCTGTGAGCTGCCTTCTATTATAAATAACAATAAAACCAGTAAAATCTTTTCTTATTTCTGTAATCTGAAGGCCTGAGTGAGCGTGAGTCATACAGAGAAAAGGTCTGGCTTCCTGTACTTCATGTCGTCTGAGGTTGACAGCTTCTAAGCAGCACAGACAGCTGAGGTCAGGTGTCTGTGCTGCTTCATGTCTCTGTGAAGCCAGCACACTGTAATGACAGCTAATGGGAGCAGATTATAGAAAGCGAGGCCTTTATGCTTTCATTTCACATGCAGCGATTGGTTCTTGGTGCAGACATGTCGTGCTGTGAAGTCAGATTAACTCAAGAGCCGACCTGAGCGCTCCCACTGTTGCAGCAATATTCGCCATGTGGCTGTTGGACATATTTCATTTTAAACATGCAGGATGCGTATCTGTACCACATCTTTAAGACATTTGGAGCATATTTT
Organism: Perissodus microlepis; assembly: GCF_051167445.1. Lineage (NCBI taxonomy): Eukaryota > Metazoa > Chordata > Actinopteri > Cichliformes > Cichlidae > Perissodus > Perissodus microlepis. The sequence continues at coordinate 32,517,177 of NC_140472.1, forward strand.
AAGCAAGACCTTTTTAAAATCACTGACAGCTTAAACGGTTGATATTAATCTTGGTCAGTGTGCTAGTGATCCCTGTGAGTCCAAAGCTTGAAGCCTAAACACTCTGTTTCAAACTGTTTTTTCTACTCTTGACTCTGTGTGATGTCACTAAGAGTCAAAGATCCCCTAATATGGTTATCCCAGGCACAGAAGCCCCACCCAGCCAATCAGAAGACAGGGACCTTAAAAGAGACAGGAGATTGCCTGTACAAAGGCCGAGTATAAGATAAACAGGGATTATTTTAAACTGCGAATCATGCAAAGCTCATGTGGAAAGGTCAGAGCAAAAACATGGAGTTGTAAAGAACCATAACAGGTCCCTTTAACAACAGCGTCACAAACTACACTTAAAAACTTAAAACGTAAGACTCCAAATCCTTCACACGGCCAGCAGAGGAGTGCAGCCCACACTTGGGAAACCACCAAAACTTAATTTAAACAAGAGCAGAATTACAGATAGAAAATTATTAAAAATGGAAAGAGCATCTGACAACTAAAAAACAAAACAAATAAACAAACAAAAAGCTCTCACACTTTAAAATCTTTCCACTCCAGGTCATATCTGTTAATCAGAAGAATGTTAAGAGTGCCACTGTGATGTGTCACATGTATCACTTCAAAACAACTCAAGTTTCTATTGAATTATTTGCATAGTTTAAACAGCCGAACAGTGAGCTGTTTGGCTGTTTTTTACTCTCTACTTCCAAGTGAACAGATACCAATCCTGCTTGTTTTTACATTCACCAACAGAGTTTAAACAAATTGTAGCGAGCACACCCAGATCATTAATTCAGGTTTATGACTCATAAATATGACTATCACTCATAATGCATCACTAATATAAAAAGGGTGTTCAAAACAAGTTGTGGTATTAAACTGCATTAGCATTAACGGCAAAGTGTAGCAAAGGTTAAACAGTAAAATAAATACTGGCAACTAATGCTGAGTCAGTGCTATTTACAACGGGGGGCTAAACTGGGGAGCACTCAACCAGAGTTTAATTTATCCTGGGACTTATTTTGGAAAAAAAAAAAAATTCCAGTGCTTTCCCTGGAACTATAAACCAGTATCCGTCTAAACGTGTCTTCCGCTTCACTACAACTTCCTTCGCTGTTAGAGGGTGGCATTATTTTACCTGCGAGGAGCCAAACTCTAAATGTGGCCAGTCCTTCAGTTCAAGCCCAACACTGAACTACAAACTCAGCCTCTTTACACTTAAGAGTGAAGGCAAACATTAAGAGCTCCAACCTGTCTTTCTTTTCCTCCGACTGTCCTGTAATAATCCTCGCCATCCCAGGTCCCGGCCAGCAGTCCACAGATCCACCGGCTCCAGCACCACATCATGGCTTTGCTAACAGCCAGTCCCAAAAAACATGAGGATCCTGGAGGAGCAGAACCTCAGTGAAGGCGACTCCAGGGCTCCCACTCCCCTCTTCACAGATTGGCCGAACCCCAACCGCCAACGCTCAGCTCATGCATGTTTACTTTAACAGCTGTGTCAACAACACGAGGAACGACACTAGAAAAAAATTAACCTATGCCGGGAAAAAAGGAAAAGGCTTTCCAGAAGAGGCTCACATCTGTCCGTGTATGTCAAAGGTGGAGAGAAACCGCTTGGTAATGACCTCCACCTCCACAACAACAACAACACCGTGAGGCTACGACGCTCAAATGTCCTGCTGTTACCGCTCTCAAGAGAAAATTAAACCTCAACATGATGCAATAAAATTCAAAGAAATGTCCTGCTTAACTGAAGGAGGGGATTATCTCCAGGTAGTTTACCTGTTTAACAACGTCATCTGAAGCTATGTGAGCGTTAGGCAACCTGTAGGGACGAATGAAAACAGACTTACAGGAACCGTCTTAAGAAATTCAAACACCTCTAACTGAAAACAACTTACTGAACCTGTTCCTCTGACACCTCAGGGCACTTTGCAGTTGTCATCACCTTGATCCAGAGGAAGAGGTGTTTGTTTTTTTAATTAGTGTTGTTTGACTCAGTTTGCAGATACACATATTTAATGCTGCAAAAAAATATAGAAGGCCTGCACTATTTTTTTTCCTCAGAGGCGAGTCCAAAAAGTAAAGAAACAAAAATCCAAATAAAGCACAAGAACTCAGGGAACAAATAAAAAAGTCTGATTTCTGGACTACCTTCCTGGTTAAATCAAGATAATAAACAATAAATTAATAAATGGGAGACAAGCATTTACTGGTCAATAAGTGAAGGGAACACTCAGCCATTACAGTAAAAAACAAAGCTAAACTTCAGTGCTATCAATCTCTCCAGTTAGTAAGCAGAACCCACTGTGAGCCCATTTCAGCTGCTTTGGTGCAGATGGTCATGACAACAGGTCCACTGGACAGGCAACAACATGACAAACCCCACAAAGGGAAAGTTTTAGCAGCTGGTGGCTACAGCCCGTTCCTCTCCTTATCCCTCCTGACTGTTTTTCATCTAAATGTCCCTATCACTGCAGTTATCATGCGATAGTATCTGCAGATAATTCAGGTTGCACAGGTTACTACTTCAAGATGGAGATGTGAGGAGAGCTGGACAGGCTCGCTGGTTCATGTTTCTGACCAAAATGTCAGATTCAGACTCCACGAAGGGGAACACGGGTCCCGGCGTCCTTTAGCAGGACCTGTGCTCACAGCTCAGCCCCACGCAGCTTGATCGGCATTCGGCAGACAACACCACTGGCAGCTTTGCTTCTGGTACCCTGATGTCTGATAACATTCACCAGAGCGCCTCCAGACTCTTTCACACCTGTCACGTGTGCTCAGTGTGAACCTGCTCTCTGAAACTGAATATTTTTAAAGTAAAAAAAAAATGCATTTAACTTACAGCACTAAATAAAGAGAAGATTACATTTTTTCTTATGAAATAAACAATAATTTGTTAAAGAATGTCTCTGGAGCTGATTTAATGATCCATTAACAAACAAGAACAGATAAACTAGTAACTGTAACAGCAGATTATTTATTATTTTGTTGGGTGATTATTTTATATTGTGTGTCCTGTGCACACAAAATACATTTTTTGGCAACATATATTGTTTTTTAATGAAACCCTGCCTGGATATGTGCTCTTTATTCTACACATTTTTTATGACTAACCGGTAAAGACATCTTACAGTGCAGCATTACAGGGTTTTATGGAATCGTAGTCACACAGTTTTCATGGACTTGGAACTGTCAAAGTGCACAGAGCTGGTTGAAAGAACTACAGAGCACATTTGCCGCATGGCTGATTAAACAAACATAAACAGTGTGTTGTCTGTACAGATGATGAAAGCTTGTTTAACTGCTTGAGCAACACAAGTAATTTTGGTATATCTAATCTTGTAGTTCAAAACAGAAAAGAAAAACAAGAAAATAAATTATAAATCACAGATTAATTAGACCTAATTTTTCCAGAATTCAATAATAGGTTTTGTTTGTCCCTCCGGAGCCTCTTCTCTTTTTACTGCAGCAAGAATAAAAAACAAACAAACACAGGAGAGTTTCCCAGTAACAGACACATACAAGAAGAAGCTTCTGAGAGCTTGCCAGATTGAGCTGCCTCTAACAGCCTTTAGATGTATCCCCTGCTATTATTTCAGCCAGTCGAGCCATTCAGGTGCTCCTCCAAGCTCCTGGCATTTAAAAATGCTCTCTCATGCCAACTGCAGCCACCTGGGGACGGCAGCTCTGCTCTGAGGCATCCTGACAACCGTCGCACAGGCTGAGAATAAAATAAACCAGCCTGCGTTTGTTTAGGAAATTGTATTGTCAGAAAAATTATTCTGCTTTTTTTTTTTTTAAAGATGACTGATCATCAAACCGAGTGTCGTCTTTGAATTCGACTCCCTTCACTTTAATGCCACGTTTGTTGTTTTGTTTTTTCTTTTGATGTGACACATTTCTGTCAGCGCAAGATGTTTTTCAACGCTTTAACCTGCACAAATTAAAGGCCGTGTCTTTTTCTGGTCTTTCTGAGAGCCGTCACAATATCAAACAAATTTGGCAACCACACAAACTTTCAGTGGTATGCAAAGTTTAAGTCAAGCAGTTTGAATGAAACTGTCCAAACTGCACAAAGCGACCTTGTAACAACTTCTCCACGATGACAACCAAATCAGATGCTAAATGGCTCTTATAGTGCTGTTCTTCTATAAAAGTGCTCTATACTACAAGCATTATTCACCCATTCAAACACAGATTTAGGATCACACTCCTGTGATCGAGTGGAAACCTCAAGGGAGATCCTCTAGTATCCACTAACACAGGGGTGGGCAACTCCAGGCCTGGAGGGCCGGTGTCCTGCAGGTTTTAGACGTGTCCTTGATTCAACACAGCTGATTCAAATGGTTAAATGACCTCCTCAACGTGTCCTGAGTCCTCCAGAGGCTTGGTAACGAACTAATCATGTGATTCAGGTGTGTTGACCCAGGGTAATACCTAAAACCTGCAGGACAGCGGCCCTCCAGGCCTGGAGTTGCCCACCCCTGCACTAGAAGCAGGCTTGAAAGGTGATTCAATCCCATAGACTCCAATGTCCAAGTCCAACTTTGCAGCAGCAGTAACCATATTCACACCACAGTGCACAATCCTGTTGTGGTCCCTAAAGCTTTGTTCAGCCATCATGACAGCCTGTGATGATTTGGTTATAACTCACCCATCTGGATTTGGCTAAAGCTTTGACTGAAAAGTGTGCAGAGACAGGTAGCTGCACTCAATCACGGCCTTCTAGGTCTCAGTTCTGCTAATTCAAGTCAATGAACTGGACCTTTCAAGTCTTTCTGTGATGCTGGCGACTTTTATATCATTTTAATGCAACTGAATGACAAATATTACACAGGACCTGAAATTAATTTCCCCAAATTTAGGGAAATTGCGCCATAATGCTTTTTACCAGGGGGAAAGAGGGTACCAGTCTGAAGAGGGTACTACTTGTGAGCTTAATTACATGTCTTATACAGTCACCCATTGTTCTTCTCCAACTACAGCATGGCTGTATTCTCTGCTCTGTCCATCTTTATCATCGTAGGTCTTTTCTCTCGTCCACTGTCAGCTCAATATTTTACAAATACAGCAGCTAAACTAACATCAGGTTTGGCCATATGAGGATCCTGAAGATTCACCTTGCCAACATTAACCTCCTCTGGGACTGCTTATTTTTTTCCTGAGTGCACTTCTTGTCAGTTGACATACATTACAAGACTTTAAGATCCTTTTGGCTGCTCTTGTATTCACAAGGGCCCATCACAGAGTTTTTACACCTGATGCCCTTCCTACTGCAACCCCAAAGGGATGTGTGTCACCTCCTGGGATCCAACTGTTAGGCAAACACGTAAGCCACTACACATTTACATAGTTTAAGTGCCTCTAAGTCTGGAGCTAAGTCTGTGCTGATTTGTGTCCATTTCATGCCTAAAGTGAGAATTTTCCACTTTTAAAAAACCAAAAAGGTCTACAACGGGAGGCTGGAGGAGTTAGCTCCAGAATATCAAGATGGCAGACAAAGGAAAACTCAACCCTTTTTTTATATCAAACATTTGTCCTTCTTGTCAAAACTTGCACAACCAAGCAACACAACCATCAACATTTTATTCCGGGTTTTGCCTGGAAACCGGAATGTTATTTTCCGTGGTGTTCTGCTCTTTAATGAGTCCGGGGTATAAACCATCTTCCACTTGAAAGAAACCACAGCAACAGATGGAAAAGCAAAGAAAAGAAACTCCTGCTCTGCTGTGCCACTTTATTTCAGTCCAAATGTCTCCGGTGTACTCCTGCCTTTCCATATCACCTCCACCTACACATCCACCTGCACACCTGCTTCCAATTTCCTCTTCGGGTCCTTCAGCGAGCATACCCACACTTGAGTTCCTTGCCAAATTGTCAATCATGCTATCTGAGCTGTAGATTTCCAGCCTTCTGTCTGGCCAAGTCGCCTTGTTTCTTCTAATTCTTCTTTTTCTTTTTGGACCCATGCCTGCCTGCGCGTGCCCCTCAGGACTTCCTCTTTAATGACCCACATCAGAAATGGATGATCATTGCTGACGGCTTCATGGTTGCAGTGGGAGCTAAGAGCAAAGGACTAATAGTACACTGACTGCCTGTGAAAGAAAGTCTGGATACTGTTGTCCAACAACAAAACGCTGCACTCATCGTACTCATTAACTGCTGAAAACTGTCTAAATGTTGATTCTAAATATGGCTATAATATGGCTCAGAGCCTCAGCCTTGCTTAGTGAACATTATCAACACGTCTGCAGATGCTTCCTTCAGAGTCGACTGACAGTTTGACAACTGACAACATCTGACTGTTAAACTTTTTCTTCCTGATCACTGGCTGTAAGCAACTCATCAGTGTGCTGCACATCCTTGTTTTCTAACCTGCTTCAGAAAACAAATGTTGTTTGCAGGAACAGCTGATCACAGTCTGTCAAAGTTTACAGTTTTTAACTAAAATAGAAAATATGGAAATAAACTGCATCAAACCACTCTAAGAAAAGTCTGACAGTAACACATTGTTTCCCATAAAACAGGAGAATAATGCATTCTGCATTCAATATTTGCTGTTTGCCCATAAAATACTGCTACACTCTGAACAGCTTTGCATGCTGGGGGTTAAGTTAGAATAAAGACAGCAATGCCCCACAAATACAGAAAGCTATTGTCTTTCTAGAAAAAACACTAGGGAACACAAGAGGTGGTTGTGATTTTCAAATACTGGAATAGACGTTTTATTAAGAATAACACTACCAGCGAACAGGCCAATAAAGCATGGTTTCATGGAGTGGTCATACTAAATGTTACACAAGTCTGGAGGCGTTCTGTGAACGGTACACACTACAGCCACCAAACAGCTCTGAAATCTGCCTGGTAAAGCTAGCAAGGCTATTACAGCACAGTTATTCCATTAAAATTAACCAAATCTGAGAAGTTCTCACCTAATCCCCTCAGAATCAGCTGTTTTGTTTGTTTGGGGATATGTGTGGAATCCCAATCCAATGCAAAATGGCAACCACACAAAGTTGCAGGCCCTTTAGAAGCATCTATTAATAGGTCAAAACTCTTATTCGCCTTATAGTTTCCAGTATTATTGAGCCCACAAAATGTCCTAAATACAACAAATATCCTCTTCATATTGTAGGTTGAAAAAAGCAGCTCTGGTAAAAGCTGCAAACAAATCAATTTTGAACTTTGACCATCAATATCATGGGTTATCTAACAGTTTTAACAAGAACACTGCACTAATTTAATGCCTATGAGGTACAGTTACAAAAATGGCACTAACATTAGAGCAGCCAAAAACACCACATAGACAAATTAATTGAGCTAAAACTTAATCTTACAAAATTACGGAGCAGGATCACTGACTGCTCAGGTGTTTCGTGCATGAAAGTCCTCTCTGGCATTAACAGCACAAAAACTGTGCACCAGGAGCTTCGTGGCATGGGTTTCAATCCAAAGGTGTAACGTGTTATTTGGCCTAGTAATTCTGTTCATATAGAGTAGCTCACAGTTAATACTGTATAATGTTTTGTTTGAAACCCTCACCTGTATTACACATGACATTTTTGGCTTTTATTAATACTACCTAAACCCTTTTTCAGTACAGCTGGATGATACAGTAGTAGAGAGTTGCCATCCTTAATGCGAGCAGCGATCTAGTCAGTGTAGCCTTAAATGAGCAATTTCATATAAACTCTTTTGAACCCTTCCAAAAATTTAAGAAGAAAAGGCCCAGTACTAATTTGAGTAGGTAAAGAAAGTCTATTACAAGTCTACCACAACTACTTACAGTCATCTGAGAGCAGCGTCAGGTCCAGTGGGATCTCCGAGTATAGCATTGTTGCTTGGAATACACAGTGTTTTATCACACACATCACTTTTTAGTAGAGGTGGATGGAAACACAACTAGAGCTTCAGACAACCTTAACCTGAGGTCTAATGAGTCAAAACACCAGTATGGACATGCAGAGCCTTTATTTAATTTAGCATACCATTACATGTGTGTGCTGGTGCATTGGGTGTGACTTTCTAAGCCCCTAAAACCATTTTGTTAAAGTCATTGTAACATGTTTGTTATAAATTTCTAGTTTCCATGGCTAACCCTGAAAACACAAAGTGATTTCATTAGTTTTTTCTTTCTCAAACTTGACAAAAGACCAGAGTCAATTCTCTATTTTTTTAATAAAAAAAGACTTTATAACTGCAAGTCTCCACTTTTTTTTAGCCACATCCAGCCGTAACTACACCAAAAGCCTAACAGCAGGGAGCGCAAGTGACTTTGTTTGACCCCAGAGAAGAATTCGGGCCACATGAAACACAATCCGGTGATACAGCTGAGCCACTAAGTGAGAGTTAGAGAGAGACGATCAGCTGACAGTACATATCCACCTCTCACACTGACAGCACAGCAGAGGATCACATCTAATTAAATATTTTTGTTAGAGCAGATTTCCTACAACAACATTATGAAAGAAAAACTTTCTTGTCCTTGGTTAACCTTGAAAACTGCGACTACGTTGTCGTTTCCAATCACAGACTGGAAACATTGAGACTTTGCAGTTTAGTTCAAACATGTTCAGTATTTCACAGGTGGAGCAGACTGCCAAACACAGCCACAGGAGGACGGTTTGTGCAGCCAACCTACCTGCACACGAACGCACCATCACACCCAACTTCATTCAGTTTACACTGGAAACCTCAAACAGAAAGACTGGATAACTCACAGTCAAAACTATGTGGACACCCACAAAGCTGGTGTGGCTTAGCTCAAACTGTGAAAAATGGCTGTCTGGAATAGTTTTTGCTTGGGCTGCCAGCTCACATTGTTTCCACATTTGTCATATTACATCCATACCTGCATGTCTAAAACTGCAGCTTCATTTTAGCCAAGAATCTATCATTTAAATAGCTGCCAAAGACTAAACTGCAGGTGAAGACCCAAGAACAGAATAATTAACGACTTAATACTGAAAAAAAATCAAACTATTAAAATGTATTACTCAAAAAAATCCTTCTGTTGAAGATAAAGCTCCTGCAACCCTCATACCAGTGTACGTGCAACTAAAAAGAACTCCCTGTAAACCATTTAATCATGAGCTTCTTTCAGTCGCACATTTTATTAAGAGCAACACATTCACTACATTCACCATGGGATCATTACAGACACGACCAAACATGTCAGGATTTCAAGGGGCACACCTTTATCTGCAGGGAGATGGTTTCCTGGGTGTGCAGAGTTTTATATCAGCAGCAGCCCAACACACGCACACACACAGACTATGCTATGTCACAGCTCTGCAACAATGAAATGAAAAAAACTTGGCAGTAATAAACACATAAAGCATCCGTCCCCATGATTCATGTGAAGAAACAGCCTGAAACCATGCTTTCAGAGTGTGACAGACTCTGAAATACAGCCAGAAGCAAAACCTGAAGGCAAACTGACAGATCAGGTGAAAAGGTAACGGAAACATGCAGGTCAACAGGTGAACATACGCAACCTGCAAACCTGGGCTCAGCACATTTTGACAGAACCTTTAGTAAAGGGGTGCAGATAAACCCCAGGGTTTATATATACACGTATATATTCCAGTTAGGGCTGCCACAAACGATTATTTTGATAGTCGACTAGTCACCGATTATTTTTGCGATTAGTCGACTAATCAGATCATGCATCCATTGGACGTACAGCGTACAGCTTATTGCACCAGCAGCATCTGCTCTTATATAACTATCATTAGCTTACAGCTTTAAGTGTTTACGGTATGTGCTAACTAAAAATAAAGACGATAGTTTATTAAATTTTAATGAAATTTGCAGATTGTTTCGGTGAAGTTTAATAAACTCCTTGCTATCTAAAATATAACGGGACACCGGAGTATATTCTCGAGCATCTCACACTTCTGATAATCAGCTGTCTGCTTGACGTTTATTCAGCTGTGTAAAAACTATAACTTTAATCTCAGCCAAACCGATTTACTCAGGAACAAATAAAATACTAAAAAAAAGCCAAACAATAACATTTTGAAGTTATCTAAGTGGCTTATATATATTTAACCTGAGAAAGACGGCGGTGGGTTTGAAAGCTATTTGCCGGGTGTCAGGTGTTCTCACGGGCTCTGGTGAGCCGTGCCCCCGGCTAGCTATCGAGCTAGTGGGTAACAGACGTCACCGAAAACGTCGGAGCGCTTTTGAAAATATGTGGTGTCTTGATAAACTGAGCAGATATTTGAGGTTTACACAGCTACATTCTCGCCTAAAAATATGTTAAACGTTTATTTTGTGACCCAGAAAGAATAACAGTAATATTAAAACTAACTAGCTGCCGCCATTGTTGGAAACTGAGCTGCGCTGAGCTATGAATTCTGGGACACTGCTTCTTCTTCTTCTTCGGGGTTTAACGGCAGCTGGCATCCTTGTACATGCAGTGCTGCCATCTTCTGTTTCAGTCCGTTATTACACTCTTAAATCCTACTACTTATTCCTGCGTCTTTTGTGATCTTACAAAGCTTCAAACGACGCATCGACTATTAAATCAATCGTCGACGATTTTGATAGTCGACGTAATCGTGACTAGTCGACTAATCGTGGCAGCCCTAATTCCAGTCAGGTAAAACTTCGTTTTTTCTCTTTGCCCACTTGCTAATTTGTTTCCTTTTTAATTGCTTTTCACCGTCCCTTTCACTCAGCCACTAGAAACTTTTCAGTTATATTTAGGCACAATTCATTTTTGGCTTAAGATATTCATCTTCACACAACACTAGTTGTGTTGATATATTATAACCAGGAAGGTACTGGCCCTTCTCATTAATGCTAAACCAGACCTCCTGCATAACTGAGACAGACCAGCAGCTTTGCTGGAATAAAAATAACTTGTCCCGACAAACAGAACCAAAAAAGTCACTCCAATTACATTAACCCAATAATGGCAGCAAAAATGTTCTCAATTTGACTCCTTATAAGTCACAGGACTTGTCCAAAAGCTGTAAGTGGCTGTAACTGCTCCAACGAGTCAAACAAAAGAACGAAGACATAAAAGAGCAACGCAATTAACTTCTCTGGCCAGAAAAAGAAAATAAGTAAAAGCAGAGAATGGTGAGTGTTATTGTTCCACGTCCACTAAGAGCTTCACTTGTAAACCACACACACTCAATACTGTAATCATTTGCAGCCATACAAGTAAACAAATTAATAGATGTATACAGCTTAAGAAACACACCATGACATTCCTGTGTCCATTTTAAAATAATCTACAGATGTTAATACTGCATTAAAATACACATTCAGTCTTCTTTTTACAGTAAGCATGCACAAATATATGCTACAGTATCAAATATGCAATTAGTACACAGGAACACACTCACACACACTCAAGCAATTAAAATTTAACTAGAGACATATACAGTATGTATGAATGCACTTATGTTCCTCTCCACACACACGCTGCATCCACACACACGCACACCCAGCCAGCCTGGCGCGGTATCAGAGCTCACCAGGTCATCCAGGATGGTGACGGGGAAATCGAACATGCACATCTTGACAGGCTGAGCGAGCGCTCTGTGCAGGCTGAACAGGGATTTGGCTTCCATGCTGCGCCCTGAACGCACCGTGCAGCCAACGCTCGACTGCACGCAACCACAACAAAAACACAAATAAAACCAGAAGAAAAAATGAAAAAGGAGGAGCTCCCCAGTCTGGCTGCTCGCTTCGCAGTCCTATCACAGAAGACTGCAAAGAAATCCACCTCAAAGAAACCCCTCCACCTCCTTTTCCCCAAACACCAACAACCATCCACTCCCCTTCCCCTTCCTCTTCTCGCCTTTCTTCCCCTCCTTCTCCTCCTCACCAAGGAGCGTCTAACTGTCAGCAGCTGCTCTCTCGTCTTTCCGTCCTCTGGGGGTATTGCCCAACACCACTCAGCTGTTTTGCCACGACCGCAGTGCTCTCACATTCAGACGGAGGTGCTCAGACTCGCCACCGAACCAAAGCACACGTCTGCCCGGAAAAAATAAAACCTCGCCAAATGAAATAAAATGCAGCAAGTACACAGAGGGTCCTCCGAGTTGCCGTCTGACTCGCTTCTGCTTCATTATGCTGCAGCGATTTAATCAGGAGAGAAGGACCAGCTCTGTTTTGCTCCTGTAGTGCCAGACGGTCTGTGTGAGCCCATTAAAGATGAAGCAGGGTGACTGCTTCAGAGGCTGATGTATGAATCAGACTCTCTTCTTATTAATGTCGCTGGTAAATGTGAAGGCACACATTCTGCTGAGTTACCAGCCCTCATTCTAAAACTTATTTTTCTTTTATGGGTTTGATGAGAGTCTAAAAGTCTGAAGATCTTTTTAACAGGTTGTTAGCAAAGTCCTTTCTCTCTCTTTTTTTTTTTTTGGTTGGATTTTAGTGTTGAATTTTATGTTTGATGGTCTCTTTGCTGTGCTCCTTCACTGCACGTGGGCAGCACTGTGACTTTTGCAGATATTTTCAACAATGCAATTTTAGCTTTATTGCTGCACAATTTACATTTAACTTGACTTACTGCAAATACAACCTGAAACTAAAAAACAGCATGTGTGCCTCAAACCTGCAACATGCAGTTGATGCCTCTAGTATAACAAAGACTTCATAGAAATTTATGGTAAAATGACCTAAATGTTCTCTTGACCTCAGTAAACATTTTCCTGATGTGTTTATGATCTTTGGCGCTAGTCTTACTGAATGCAACAATTATTATTAGACTCAAAGATAATGATACCGCAGAATGTGCTTTAGGGCGTGGCCACTTTGTACTTAAAAAATATTATTGTTGTCAAATATACAAATTTATCAAACTGGATGTCAAATAAAAGGACAACAAAACGAACTAATCAAAATCTCCAAGCCCATAAACTGGAGTTCTTAAAATGGAAACATGAGGATGGCTCCAAAAATTGTCCCCATGTCCCGATCTAACTAAACATGTTTACCTGGTACAAAACATTGGTTTTGGCCTCTATGCAGAGTTTACCCCTTTCCAATGACTGTAGGGGAATACTGGGGTCAGGGGCATGGACACTGTTGACTGGGTCTCATTGTCCCTGAACTTGACCTCTCAACTACATTTGTGTTGTTGGTGCCTTTTGGAGCATTTTAATGTCTTTCTTGGACCGTATAAGCCATCCAAAAAATTGACTTTGAGTAGTTTTTTACTTAGCACTAATTAGTAGGTATTTGCGTCATTCTACTTTTATACCTGTAGAGTGTGTGGATGGAGTATGCTAGAATTAGCTGATAATTAAACTCTCCACCCTCTCCAAATATGCTCACTTCTGGCTTCATTAAACCAGCAAATGTTGAAAATTTGAAGCTAAATTACTGAACAGCACCATGAAAATGTCACCGATTATCACTTGAAACGACAGACGACAGTCTGTGAATCAGCTCTATCTGACAGTGGAGGAGACACATGGGCCGATTATCTGCTCGTTTATTGATCCATGAGGTAATTACAAGGTTGTTATTGAAGCTGCGGGTTACAAACAAAAAGAAGTAAAAGTAAAGTATTCAGTTTAAACTAGAGCAGAGCGGCTGAGATAAAACAAACCTTTTCAGGACATATTCTCAGAGTGTCTTTCATGTTTTTATTTGCTGTGTGTAGGTGCAGGTTTCCCCACAGCAGCAGGATTGATTCAGAGCCCACCGGGAACCATCTCGCCTCCAGCTGGACTCCGTATTGACATTCTGATATAATATCTTTGTCGTGTTTGCAGCCTGAACCTTAAGGCTTTAATGTGCTTCTGCAAAGACTCAAAATACCTCTTGTGAAAGTTGCTGTATGTAGGTCACATGGCTGTTACCCTAAATGGCTGAAATGCTGATAGAAAGGAAGCAAGTCTGCTTTGACGTGAAAAAACAGGGTTAGAGTTTTGTTTCTGAAAGTCTTTCATTTTTTGTCATGCATTTTTTGTAGACCTATCACATGCATGTGATTTGGCAGATTATGGTATTCTGGTAGAAAAGATATGCTCAGCTTGCTTAGATCAACAGCACATTAAATGGTTTTATTCTTGTATTTCTGGTACAACTCAGACAGTAGTCTCCAAAGGTTTCACACCTCCTGCAGATGTTCCACAAGGATATTCTCCTGGTCCACTTTTATTCACCTACAAACTGCAGCCATCGAGCTACAGGCAGTTCTTTTTCTACACTTTAGAAAAAGAAATCAGGAGATGAACAACCAAACTTGGCGCACAGGTATATGTTAGGCCCCTGAAGGTTCTTATTTACATCAGAAATTATGACGTAATCATGGTGCCTAGCAGTCATATCCAAGAGCCTAACGTATTATTTATATCAACAAAACTTCCGTCCATCCATTTTCTTCCACTTATTCTGGGTTTCTTCCAGGTCACAGGGGTGTATAAGTGCACATGGCACCAGGAAACCCTAGACTGCGGGTCGATTTTGTAATCACTGGGAACGCCAGGCAGAGGCTCCCATTTCCGAGATCTTCAACTCCCACCTTCAGCAGAGCTTTAACAGCAGTCTGAGGGAGACTGGGGACACTGAGTCCAAATAAACCATGTTCAGCACCTCCATTGTTGAAGCTGCTGCACTGAGCTGCGGCCACAAGGTGGTCGGTGCCTTTCACGGTGGTAACGCCCAAACTAAATGGTTGACTCCGGTGGTGAATGGAACCATTAGGCAGAAAAAGGAGTCCTATCGGGCTTGGTTAACCTGTGGGACTTCGGAGGCAGCCGATAGGTCCTGACAGGCCAAGCGGAACGCAGCTCGGGCAGTGGCTGGAGCAAAAATTCATGGGAGGAGTTTGGAGAGGCCACGGAAAAAGAATTTCAGACCGCTTCGAAGAGATTCTGGCAAACCATCAGGCGACACAGGAGGGAAAAGTGGTGCTCTACCTAAACTACACCGCACTGTGTATAGTGCAGGCAGAAAGAATACTTTACCACATCTGCTAAATGTATCACATCTCATACATTTCAGAAAAATTCTAATCAGACATAAGTTTGTTCTAAACTCTGATAAGACTGAGTGCATATTAAAATGATCCAGCCTATGGTTTATATTGTATGTTATATTCATAGTTACAAAAGTGAAACTGTTGACTCTTAAAGATACTTATGGTGGTGTTGTTTATATGGAAAAAAGCACTTGATTCTTTCTGTTACAGTGTACTGGTTTTATTTCAGTTCACGGGTTTATTTCATTGAAGTATAAGTTTACATGTATCTATCTGCAGTTATTCTTACACATGCTTATTTAAAACTGTGAACATGTATAAAGTGTCTTTGTATTATTTGTCTGACTCTCTATATTATTGCACATCCTTTGTGCACAGGTCACTCTTGAAATAATAATCGCTGGTCTTGAGGAACTTGAAGAATTATAGCACCTTATAGTATAAAGCACCCTGAGGCAACTGCTGTTGTGATTTGGCACTGTATAAATAAAACTGAATTGAATTGAATAGAAAATTTGAATTGATTTAAAAAGTGCTGAATTCAATGATCCTCAACATGGAGATTTAAAAGTACAGCAGCCAGTAAAGATGAGGAACTGCCGCTGCTTTTTAAAAACACTATTAAGAAGTAGCAAAGAAGCTGAAGAAAAAGAGAACGAGAGGGCCTGAAACACCACTGGGAACTGCTTTCAGATGCAGAGACCGTCCCACGGATGAATACTGTAGGAGAGCGGTTGTCATGGAAACAGGGAGGCAAAGCTGGCTCTTCATAGGGCTATATAAGATAGACCCCCTCCTCCTCCTCCTCCTCCTTCGTCTATAGATACACAGCCAGGACAGGAAGCCAGAGTGTAACCTGCAGCTCGGCTTCCTGCGGACTCAGACAAAGACAGGACGGGCGGTGCAGGTACACGAGAAGTCAGTTCATCCGAGACACGACTACAGGGTGCAAACCTGTTATTACGGCTAAACGCTGCTTTTAGACAAATGATTACAGATTACAGAACAACAACAACAACAGTACTTGTTCTGACTGCTTAACACGAGACTTTCAAGGAAAGATCAAAAGAAACATGTAAACAGGAAAATATAACCTTTATGTTTCTAGATTTTGCTCAGTCTGCTGAGCAAAGAATAGAAACAAACAGAAATTATCTATTGAAAACTGGCCTGTAACCTAGTTTAAATAAAGAAGATCTTTAAGACCTTGTCAAGGACAGGGTAAATCTGGTCCTTCACACTTTTTAAACTGATCTAAATATAATTTGTTGCTCCTCACAACTTTCAACAACATTAATGGTAATAATCTGCAAATTAATAAAAATGTTTTAATCTTATCTGATTTTCTCTGAGCATAAAAAGAGGTCGTATCTATTTGATATGAGATTTTTGTTTTGTAAACATAGTTTTGATGTTCGAATCCACAATCCAGAGGATTAGGCTTATTGTGCTGCTGACAAGAAACAGGCTTCAGAAAGTCAATGAACTGAAAAGAGAACTACAGAACAATATGTGTCTTTGAAGCTAATTTCAAAATGATGGAGATGTAAAGACAAGTTTCACTTTTATGTGCAGGCAGTTTTTTGGCTAAGATTATTTTAATGACACTAAACATTCACTTTTTTCATTTTTTTATTTAAACCAACCCTTTCATATATTTTCTGTCATGCTATACTTATTTTTATAGAGCTGTTCTAGTTTATTTAAGGTATTTAGGTTTAGGCTATATTCAATATTTTGGCTGCTGGGATAAATAAACATTGTTTTAAGTTAATCAGGAGGTTTGGATATATATATATATAGCATGTTATGATATAGCCATCATAACATGCTTCAGAAAAAAAGAAAAGGACAAACATGGACTTTTTACTCTGTAGAGCAAAGAAAAAACAAGACTGGAAATGTAATGATTAGGTATTTTACGCTCACTCTTTCTCTGTCAGACAGAGCTGAACTGTAAAAAAAGCGATCTACATACCTACCCTCACCTACAGTCACGAGCTTTCTCCTAAGGGTGGCGGCCTCTCCCTTAGAGACAGGGTGAGGAGTTCAGTCATTTGATAGGAGTACAGACTAGAACTGCTACTCCTCCACATCGAAAGGAGCCAGTTAAGGTGGTTCGGGCATCTGACACGATGCCTCCTGGGTGAAGTGTTCTGGACACCTTCTAGCAAGAGGAGGCCCGGGCCAGATCCAGGACATGCTAGAGAGATTATATCTCTCAGCTGGCCTGGGATGCCTGGGTGTTTCCCCGGCAAAGCTCGAGGAGAAGGCTAGGCTGGGGAGAGAGAAGGAGAGATCTGGGCTTCTATGCTTAGATAGATGAGCAGATAAGCGTGAGAAAATGGACTGATGGATAGATGGAAAGGATGGTTGGAAGTTATGGAAGGCAAAAAGAATGTGTGCCAGGTGATTTCACTTAGAAAACACAAGAACCAATCAGTAATGAGAAAAAGATGTCAGGAGGTGGAAAAGGAAAGGGGTGAATCTTAAATGTTCAACTTCCTGCACAACTATGACACTGTCATATTTCGGCTGCAAAGAACTTGTAAACATATCTTCAAGGTCAAAAATTAAAATTCATTATTTTGCTTTTACGTCAGGATTTATTTGCTTTTACAAAATGTTCCATTCCACCCCTTAACTGTCACATCAGGCTTGTGAAACAGGTGGTTGTGAGTTGGCTCCAAGGTAGAACTGTGATCAAATATATTTCTTTGGTTAACTAAATGTTATAAAAGTTAATTTAACTTTTTAGGGGGTAATGGTTTAGAGCTTTATGTAAATCAAACTGTACTTGAAAAGGCATTAAATATGAGTCATTTGAATGATGTCTTCCTATGATGAAGAGAGAGAGGTGCTAAAAGGAAAGCAGAATATTAGACCAGAATAACTTTAAGGTTTTCAGGCTCATGTGCAGACCGGTGCTCTGATACATATGAAATACATGAAAGGTTTAAAAAAATATTTTGTACACTTGTGAGACAAACATTTAAGTACTTATGTAAAAGTTGGAATCGTGCAAAGGTTTTGGCATTAAAATATACTAAAAATACTTGAAGTAAACATACTCATAATGCAGAATCATATTCATAATATTATTGGATCATAATCATTGATTCACTCCTTGGTATATAACTTCAATCCGATTGCTGGAGACAGTTTACACTGCTCATATAATGCTTTGCAGATTTATCTATAATATAACAGCATCATATATTGGCAGGTTTATTTCTGCAGAGTGGCATGGAGTGCAAAGTACAATACCTGCATCCAAATTATAATGGGGTAGAAGAAGAAAGTAGTATAAGGATAAGCACCGAATGCAAAGGTAATCCAACCAATCACAGCTTTGAGTTCCTTTTTGGGAGCAATCAGGCTGAAGTAACAAATAATTCTTATTCTTAATGTCAGCAGCCTGATTACACATTGAAATAAGAGTTTAAGGTTACTGAAATACCCAGTTTGTTCTTAGTCTTTTGGAAAACAGCAGGAAGGCGACGTCGGTTGTGCAGGACAGAACGAGGATTTCACTCATAATTGTAGGGCTGTGCGATATGACCAAAATCTCATATCCTGACATAAGACATCTATCGTCCTGATAACGATATAAATTACAAAATTTTAACATTTTCTGTAAATTCTGTGAGTCTCGGGCAGCTCGACTTACGTGAAGTGTTTCCAGCTGGGCGTCGTGTACCTGGAGTCGAATGTTTTAACCGATGCATGAAACGATACATTTTTAGACACAAGTTGTAACGGCGCCGTTTTCTTTGTGAGTATTTATTACACGGCGTGCTGCGGGGAAAAGCCTGTTCTAACGTTTGAGTCTAAGGTTTATTTTTTAGCACCTGACGCCTATTTTTTGTTTCTCATCCGTCAATACTCTGCATACTTTTTCACATGATTCAGTTTATTTTGAAAAGTCTCAACAGGATCTTGAGCTTTATTGTGAAAGGTTTATAAAAATAAACAAGCGGACACGCGATGGTTTTACCGTCGTTGTTGCTAACGACAACGCATAAAAACAGGCGCTTGTCTGTCCGTAGTGTGGTTATATTAAATATAAGAGAAAGAGAGAACTTTAACAAATGAATATAGCCACTACAGTGACCATCAAAACGATCAAAAAATATCGCCGTAAACAGTTTATTTTGCGACACCATGAAACAAACGATAGCGTAAAATGAAACGATAGATGTTTTTATATCGTCATCCGATATATATCGTTATATTGAACAGCCCTACATAATTATAACTTAAAGTAGATCTGTGCCAACTGTAAACTGTATGTGTGACCATGTGCACAAATAGAAAGTTGACTTTTTCTCTAAGAGTGTAGCCTTGTACACTTCAGAGCTCATCCTGCTACTTTTTTCGGCAGTCACATGATCAACAAACACCAGTGACCCAGTTCCTCTGACACATACATGTCCATGCAATAACAATCCCTCCTCTGAGTTTGACAGATGATGTGATATGCTTCATATCATGAGCTGTTTCTCTCCTCCCTGCTTTACTCCTCCCATCATTCTGGTCCAAGTTCATATTAGCTCCTTCTGTCCAAAGAGGAAGGAACTGGCTTTTTTTAGCAGGATTTTTTAAATGAAGCGTAAAGCCAAAATGACTAAATAAGTTCAAGGAGCCTCTATGATACTTGGATGATAAACCATGGAAGTAATTCTGTAATAATTCTCATGCACTTTAAATGTCTTCAGCTGTTTTTCAGGCCTGTTTGGTTTTCATGAGCAAGACAGTTTCTGGAATCTTTCTGTTGGGCTTACTTTGTTTCTTTCAGCCTAATGATAGCCTGCTTCACTTGCATCAGCGTCTCTTTTGACCTCATACTAAGAGTTCCAGTGAAAAGACACCATTTACTCATTGCTGTCATGCAACAACAGTAATGCTCATTAGTCAACCATGTCCACTTAGTTTTGAACCTCAGAAAATGGGGGGTGGTGTATAAAATGACTGCAATTCCAACAAAGTTAATGCAATACCTTTTTACCCTCCCTGAATTAAAGCGGAAAGTCAGTACTTCCACGGAGGTGTATGGAGCAAAAACTACAAAAAAGAAGTGTCACTGTCCAAAAACTCATGGCTCTAACTGTATACAGATAGGAAAGAAAATACTAAAAATATAATCTATCTATCACATATGATTCCTAAGAGCAGAGACAGGCATACAAAGAAATTTCCAGACTCTTCTGCCTGTTCTGTATCCTGAAATCATCTTGTTTCTGGCCTGCAGAGTCTCTGGATGGAAAGATTTGCCTTCACTCAGCATGAACACGCCTGCAAATGATTACAGTGTCTACACACTCAAATCTAATCCTGTCACAAACGTGGACAAATGTTGGCAGCCCTGACACAAAAATTCGAGCTGTTTGCTGACCGAACAAAAACAGAGTGGGGCAAAACAAGTGTCATCAACGAGTGGAAATGTTACACAGCTCCTGCACTTTGCAACACTATTCATACACTTTGCCCAGCAGTGCAAAAAGGCTTCTTCACAAAAGAGATTTCAAGGACAAGCCCTTCCTCTACATAAACGAAAAAAAGGAGAAAGGAAAAGAAAAACCCTGAGGACTAAAAACTGGAGAAAAAAAGTCTGATTCTTGTCACATTCCATCAGACAAAGAAGTCCAATATGCTTGGAGTGAAGTCAAGCTTCAAGAATGGAGTGGTTTGTGCAGAAAATGGAGCGACAGAGAGGCTTACAGCTTTATCTGCGATTCCTACAATAGTACAAAAAAACCAAAACTGGGAGTGCAAATAAATGTTTCGGAAGCAGATAAACATCAATAATACCAGCAGCAGGAAGCAGGATTTACATGGAGGAGACAAAGAAGAATAAGGGTGTTTACAGTAAAATCCAGGCACTGAGAGCTGAGGGTTAAACGCAGCCTTTGAACGGAGGCGGTGGGAAGCCTCACATCCATCCTGCTCGCCTCGCAGACAAAGCTCAGCAGTGACCTTTGACACAGATTCATCGGGTTTACTTGATGATTTCTAGCATGGAAAAATTATAGAAACAACACAGGGAGGCTGTAACCCTGTTTTACAGTTATGAGCTGGGATTTTTAATAGAAAAGACAAGAAAAGACTATTATAGCATCAAATCACGGCAACCTCTCCCACTAAAAGAGAGGCTTTTTCTTTTAGTTAAATCAGCGGGAAGCTGCAAAATATATTTAATCCTGATGATGAACATGACACGGCTTATTGAGACTAATTAATATGTTTCCTGGATTCTGAAAACAGTGCTTCTAACTATAATTAATGGAAACACCGACACAAGTCCAAACAGGCTTGCAAGCGTCCTATCAACTTGCCCAACATACGGTACTCTTTTTAGCTAGACTTTAGGCCAAAGTTTATATCGAACTCTGGGCCTCTCTGAGCTGACTGGTTTTAACTGACTGACTTTTATACCATTATTAGAATCATAAAATATTTTTACAATCCCAATGAGTGGCATTACCTACTGGTTATGTGTATTTTAAAGCCTCAGTGTTGGCATTTAGGCCACCAACAAATTAAATTTGGAAGGCAGCAACTGATACATTAAACATAGTCCAAATGGATGAATGGATGCTTCAAATCTAGAGGTCTAATTCAGTGACTTGAATTAGTGGAGGTGAGGCCAAGCAGACAGCTAGCAACACAGGCAGGTTTAAAAAGAAAAAGGAGGAGATCTGACATCAAAATATTTTGTCCTCAAAAAGTAACACAAACACCTGCATACAATTCAGATTTTCCAGCTCACGCCTTTAGACACCAGGAGAGTAAACACTGCAAAGACAAAATTAATCAACAGGAACAATTTAAGGAAACTGATTAACTTCCCACTGAGTGACTGAAAGAATTAAAATCAGACACACCTCCTCACATCTCTGACGATAAGATGTATCATTAACACTCTGTTTATGGAAGCAAACAAGAGGAAGTAACTCCACCAACATCCCGTCAACACCACCTCCTGCCCTCCGTTCTTGGACAGATAAGATTATGAGTTCTATTGGTTGAAGGACATTTCCTGAAGCAAGCACCAAGAGGCAACAACAAGCAGAAAACTATCACTAAAAATAACTCATACTTCAGTTTATAAGCCTAGGAGACAAACAAACATCTGCCTACTAGTTTTAAAAACTGTTCTGTGAAATTTCTGGCCAATAATGTAACCATAAACACGTCTTTATTAGTATTTCATATTTGCCACTTACATTTTAAGTGAATTTACTGAGGTATGTTTGGTTTTTATCAATTTTCCAACTTTAAACCTTCAATATTTAATTAATCTATTTGTCAGTTTGTTTGAAAAACAGTTAAAAATAGGACAGTTATTTATTTATTTTTTGGTTGTTAATCTGGAGATAAACATAGTGGTGAAAAAATATTGGTTGAATTGGTATATTATAACAATTTTATCCATCCAGGACTTCATTCAATTCATACCTAACATTGTACAATAACAATTTATTTTTCCATGTAACAAAAGTTAATGTAATGGCAAATGGTGGCATCGGGAGCAGATGCCTGACAAACTGTTATTTTAAATGTTGGTATTGGCCAAAAATTTCACATTACAGCACGAGGGCTTGTTTGTTTACCAGGAACAAGAGTGAATATAAATAACACAAAAAAAAGAAAGAAAAAATACACTGGTATCGCCACGAGCTAAATAAAATATCTGCACAGAAATCACAATCAGCACATCCCAAATATTTTATAATGAAGATTTATTTGTTCTCCCAGGCACATGGGACGGAATAAAAAACAAGAAAACAAAGAAAAAAACATCAGATATTATTTATTAGAATTGACCTGTTTAACAAGCAGTGACTTCCTAAAATTTTATAAGATTTGTTCCATAGAACAGAGGTGAATGTTAATTTAAAAAATGTAAAAAGAAAAAAAAGAATAATAAAAAAATGAAAGAAAAAGGTTGGCATCACAACTAGATATACTTTGGATTATTATTTTTGCCTGTTGGTATCTGCCAGAATTTCACAATTTGGTGCATCCCTAATAGTTTATAATTAATTTGCCTCCCTGAAACAAGGGTAACCCTGAATATCAACAAAACCAAAAGGGACTGAAAAAAATATCGGCATCAGAACCCGATATCTGTCAAAAAACATTGGTATCCATCTATGATTCCACAGTTGGTGAATCCCTAATCCTACTATAATGATTGTAAGATATGTGGTATATGTGTCTTATGTGCCAGGTGGGCCAATCTGAACAAAACTTGGCACATATGTATATATCAAATATTAACATGTGTTTTTTTAAAAAAAAATGTTTTTATATTTTGATTTGTCTTCTACATTATGTTCACAATCCCCCTGCAAATGCAACGTTACATACACCATTTGTATTTTTTTCCAAGTGTCAGGTTCAACATACTTAACATGGACCTAATTTAACAATAACAAAATTTTGTATCTGTGAAGAAATTCCATTTCAGTTGGGTAGGTGAGATGTTTAGAATTTTTCATACCATAATTACTGGTGACTGAACAAATAATATAGTACAGATCTATTCTTTCCAGTCACACAAGAGGGAATTAATAACAACAAACAAACAAATAAATAAATAAATGATTGGGGGGGATCAGATTTAGGTCGTAATGATTTTACAAAATGTCTTTATTGACCTAAAATTTCGCAATCGTGCAACCCTAGCTTCACAATATTGATAATGTCTTGTAAATTGAATCCCCCCAAAATTAAAAACACATTTAATTATTGTAAATGCTATGTCTTACATCTTTATATACAGTCTATGGCTTAAAGAGCAGCAGGAGAGAGAGAGAGGCAGACTTTAAGCCGGGGAGAAAGAGAGAGAGGGGGATTATTATCATTAAAAATGTGCTGATCACCTGCATAAATTCACCTTTACAGCCCGTTACTTCTATCAGATCCCAGCTGTGGAAGGGGTGCAGCACGCGCCCCATGTAGCCTAATTACGATACGCAAATGAGCTCAGGTGTGCATTTAAATACGAACCCGCTGACTTCACGGCTCTGTGCTGATTTCTTACCTGTTTTTCCAGCATGATCATTCTCTCAGTATCATGACCTTCATGGAGTGAGTATCCATGCGAGTTCTGGTTCAGCGCTAGACACACTCCTCCTCAGCCAGCATCTCCACGGACGAGCGAGAAAAATGTAAAAAATAAAAGGTACTAATGGCTAACTGGCGTTACCCTTTGGAGGTTAGGAGACCCCTGTGATGTTTTATCCTTGAGATAAATGTCCTCGGTGACTTCAGCATGTCTTCGCAAGAATAAAAAAAAGGGGGGGCATTAAAGGAGTGTTTATTCATGAAGGAAAACACATCGGTCAGTAAGCAGGGAGGGGAAAACGGGCAGCTAACGTTAGCGTGCTAGCGTTAGCCGGCTATGATCAGATTTTTATTTGTCTCCTCGTGCCTTCATCCCAGTCACGCTCCAAAAACCGCACGGGGACGGTGTCCTCCAGCGCAGGCGCTCCCGAGCGAATCCCTGCCGCCGTTACTCGACGGCGGCATCCCTGCGGAGCAAAGAGTCCGAGCGGAGAAGGATGCGATATGACTCCACCAGTGAAAATGGATGATGCTGGTAGTACTGCTGCCGCTGCTGGCTGAGGGGGATTCTCCGCTTTCAGCAGGGCAACAGGACGCTCCTCCGCTGCTGCTGCTGCTGCGATCACAGAGAAAGTCGGAAAAACGACCCTCTTGAATGCACCACACGTAGACCGACGCATCCAGGGCAAAACAGGCGCTCCTGAACACACCTCAATTCAATTCAGTGCAATTCAATTCAGTTCAATTATGTAAATATTTTGCATTTAAAACACATTTATCAATTATTTAAAATAAAACAAAACTAACAACGACGATCTAAACACAAAGTCGTGTAAAACCTATGGCACGAGGGCCGGAAATAGCCCTTTAAAGGGGCAAACTTGGCCAGTGGATGTCTGTGTTAAAACTGCAGAGAAGTCGTCAGAAGTCCAATATTATTTACTGTTCAGTTCAATTTAATTTATGTGATATCCCACATAATTTCACAGGTCTGGAAATAGATATACTTAATTTATTCCAAAAGTTGAGAAAAATCCTGTCATAAAGCAGCTAAAACACACACAAAAAACAAAAGCATTCAGCTCAGTAAAACAAAGGTGAATAAGGAGTAATGTGAATATTAGCAAAACAAAATAAAAAGACAAAAAGGTATCTCTTTGCTATTGTTATTCAGTATCAGTTTTAGATCATTTTGCATCTATTTGTGCCTGTTTTATGTTCTTTATGGTTGCTTTTCCAATTTAATTATTGTTTCCATTTTTGCAGTGACTCTTAGTCTCCACTTGGTTATTTTTAGCATCTCTTTATGGTGGTTTCACATCCTGTTGTTTTCCATGTAGTTGTAATTTGCAGGTCTTTGTGGTCCTCTGAGGTCTGTGATGATGTCATGTTTGCATCTCTTGGTTTTACATCTGTATCTGTCTCCATCTCACCCTATCCCTATTCCCAGCATCTTCTTCTGCGTGCCCTCTGCACTACACCCATGAACCTCCTCTGAGGTGTTCCTCTTTTTCTCCTGTCTTACAGCTCCACATTCAACATCATTTATCTAGTAAAGTTACCATCTTTCATCTGCACATGTCCAAACCTTCTCAACCTGACCTCTCTAACTTTATCTGCTTGTTTGTTTGTTTTTGTCTCTTTACAGTTATTTTATATCTCTTTGTGGTGATTTTGCCTTTCTCTGTTCATCATTTAGCGGTTTTGCATCTATTTGATGTCTTGTTACCCCCTTGGTTCCCTTTTTATTGCACCTTTTCTCAGGTTTTGCCTTTGCACGCCACTGGGGGCGGCACACACCCTGACAGGCTCAGCTCAGGGCGCCCAAACCCTTATCCCTCGTGGTGCATTCTGGGACTTTTTGTAAAGCCAACATGGCAGCCTCTTGCGCCAGAACACTCACTAAGGTCGGCTTGTCTTTTCTAGAGTCTCCAGCAGCCCGTCGGTCCGGCGCCTTCTCCTACCTGCTGGGGAATGTGGGCGCGCACGGATCCAGGAGGGCGTACAGCACCGGCGGAGCGGGGTTCCGGTCCAAACTGCTCTCCGGTGTGCGCCAAGGGGGAGGCAGGGTGCTGGGCTGCGCCTTCCTGCTGGGTGGAGGTTTGGGTTTATATCAGACTGTGAAGCTGTCCGTCCAGCAGCACCTGGCCGAGGAGGAGAGGAAGGTCAGTGAGGTAAGTGGGTGTCTTTGATCATCACCGTCTGCCTGCAGTAAGCTCACCTGCCTGAGGTGTGTGCAGCCCGGGTTGTCAGACCCCAGCTGCTGCGGACACCTGCCACTTCTTCTGAATACTGCCTTTTATTGTGTTTCTACTGGAGTAGAAACACAATAAAAGCTTTCAAAATGCGCTGTTGTTTAGTTTTAAAATTAAGTTTACAGATTTGTCTGTAACGTTTTGCTTTTACTGGATCTGCTCTGTATGAACTACAGGCGGTCTGCTTTACGGTGTGTTAGTGGCTGGAGAAATGCTGTGGATCACTGCTGTCTGTGTGTCTGCAAACGTTTCCAAACTCTGGGCCTGGATCCCCTTTATCTGTGCGTGCACAGCTGTAATAGCCATCAGCAATAAACCTTTGCAGTCACTGTGCTTCACAAACGTTTGCTCTTGAAGCCTTGATGTGTTCTTGCACATGGTTTGGCTGTTGTCATTTGGAATACTGTTATATATTTATAATATTTATATAGTGCTGCAGAACTGTGCACCTCACCCTCCTTTCTTTTCCCACACATCTGCACTGAGTAGGAGACGCTCTGTATCTCATTGTACATGTGTATAGTGACAATAAAAGGTATTCTATTCACCCACCTGCAATGTGTTGCAGGTTTAACTTAGCATTTATAAGCAGTATTATCACCTTATCAAGCACCACTAGCTTTGCATAATTCACAGTTCATAATAATCCTTATCTCATACTGGTCTCTCATGCTCCCCTCAGTAGCTATATTCAGGTCCTGCTTCTTTAAACACCTCCTGCCCCACACCCCTTATTAAAAGCCCACTTTCTTTTGATTGGCCAGCTTCCGTTAGCCTGTTGTGGAGTAGTATTAGTTCTTTCAGATCCATAGACAGTATAAAAGATGGACAGAAAAATAAGCTTGCATTCTTTTTAGCGGCCCTTTGCCAAGCTGGGGGTGGCAGCTCTTAAGTGTCCACATACTTTAGCCTCATAGCGCTCTCCTCTCCCCTGCTGCCTCCTTCCAGGCTCCAGGAGGCAGTGTAAAGCTGACCCTGTACCAGTACAAGACCTGCCCGTTTTGCAGCAAGGTGCGAGCCTTCCTGGACTACCACGGGCTGCCGTATGAGATCGTGGAGGTGAACCCGGTGATGAGGAAGGAGATTAAGTGGTCTACCTACAGAAAGGTGCCCATCCTGATGGTGGATGGTGAGGTGGTAAGACATTTGATGTCATCTTAAATCTTTCAGATGGGGGGGGGGGACTGTTGAGAGAACAAAGTTAAGACTTGTTATGTTTTTGTCAAACATTCAGACAGATTTTAATTTCTGGCATGCCTTCATAACCCTCACTCACCACAATTTATATATTTTATATTATTTTAAGGATATTGTCTTAAAATCCCAACACTAATAGCAGTCTGAGGACTGGGCTTCTGGCTCACAGGAGTCACTTACTCACAGAATTTGTATGACAGAAAATAAAGAAAAGCATGTCCACAAAAAAAAAAGAAAAGGAACCTTTGTCCAGTCTCTAATTAAGTACCTAAAAAATGTGCCGGTTTTTCCTGTGAAACCCTTCAAACCATCATGTCCTGCTCTATTTCCTTTTTTAAATCTGCAGCAACTGAATGACTCGTCTGTCATCATCAGCTCGCTCAAGACCTATTTAGTCAACAAGTAAGTTGTGACTTCCTTCACTTGTTATTTCATGAGGAATTTTGTTAAGATTTTCTGTTAATCACTTCAAATAAAGCTCTGAGAAATAATTTGATAGTGTAAAATAATCTATAAAATCTCAGGTGTGAAACTCTGTGGTTCAAATACATCCCACCCTGATCAGAGCATTAAAACTAAAATGCAGAAAAAACAATTTTAAAAGTCTTGTTATTAAAAAATGTTATTATAATGTTATTATTGTACTTGATGTATGTGACAAAATTAAAGTTTATTTCTATATTTTACTGAGAAAATATTAGAATTTAGAAAATATGCTGATTGTTATTCGACTAGTTAAATCCTTGGTCTTGTGTTCTGAGGGCAGGGTTTCTTATTTTGGTTTCCAAAGAAATAACAATGCAATACATTTAAATAAGCCTCACAGTTTGGATGCTTGGGTTAATTTTAAGAAAAACAGTTGTACTGCGACTTTCTGGAGGAAATAAAAAAAACCTTTGGGCGTGGACAAGAGGCATCAGCTTATTACAAAATGCTTTTATTAGCTTCTGATCCTAACACACTGTCCCTCAAAAGAACGTGGGAAATGGACTTAAATCTCAACTTTACAGTGGAGGAATGGAATGGCATCCTCAGGAATCTGAAAAAAATGTCACGCGAATTACGTTCAAGATTGGTTCAATTTAAGATTTTAAATAGAGTATACTGGACACCCTCACGGTTGCATAGGGTGGGTCTAGCGACTGATGACGCATGCTGGAAATGCCAGCAAGGAAGTGGCACACTTTTACATTTGCTTTGGGGGTGCTCCAAAGTCCAAGATTATTGGATTCATATTCACACTGTAGTAGAGAAGGTTGTAGGTCAAGGGGTCCCATTTATGAACAGTCTTTATGTATTAGGAGACCCTTCAGCTTTGAGTCACTTATCCACTTCTCTTGCTCATTGGGTACAAACGGCGATTATGCTGGGGAGGAAGCTGCTGGTGAAAGAGTGGAAGGCCTCATCGACTCCTACCTTCTCTCAGTGGTATATCTCTTTGGGACAAGTGGCAGCTTACGAAAGATTATCATATAGACTGCTAAATAGACTGGACGATTATAATGATAAGTGGGCTAATTACTTTTTACATACAGGTCAGTGACGTATCCGGCTAAAGTAGTTAAGGTCGGACTAAATAGGATAGCTGTAATCTGGTCTATGTGAAATGTTGGCATCACCCTTTTTTTTTTTTTTTTTTTGGGATGGAAATATGCATTGATTCTCAATTTGTTCTGTTGTTGTTACTGGGAATGTCCATTCTGCTATTTTTTGGGTGTTTGTTTTTTTTTTTGGGGGGGGGGTCTGGGTTTTTTTTTTTGTTTTTTGTTTTTTGTTTTTTGTGTATATTAAAATCTAATAAAGTTTGAGTCATAAAAAAGAAAAACTGTTGTAAAATTTCTGTGGGGGGGTTAAGTGACCCACCGCAGCAAGTGTGCTGTTATTTAATACTAATTGTAAAAACATAATTTAATGGTTCATTCTTACTTCCTTTGGTGTGGAATACACTTGGATGTGATTTATATCCAGCTCAGTGTTCTTGT
Organism: Perissodus microlepis; assembly: GCF_051167445.1. Lineage (NCBI taxonomy): Eukaryota > Metazoa > Chordata > Actinopteri > Cichliformes > Cichlidae > Perissodus > Perissodus microlepis. The sequence continues at coordinate 32,546,684 of NC_140472.1, forward strand.
CTTGAAATGGCATCAGTAAGCCAGTGTGGCCACAAGAGGAACTGCAGTTCCTCTTGTGGCCACATGAGGCTGGATCCAAAAGTGAGCACGTCACTGTAGATGCCCCGTGTTAAATGGTCAAACTGTACACTAGAAATATATTGCGGCCTGTCAAAAAATAGAGTGGATAGTTTCTCTCTTCATAACAGTTCTTAGTGGGGCTCATCCACCTGGATAATTGAGTTGGAGGCATCACTTTGTTGACTGACAGGTGTCCTCACACAGGTTGCATGAGCTGATCTTATTTGGACTCCATTCTTAAAGATAAAATATCTAAATTTATGCCCTATTTATAAGAAAAAAAAATCTTTACCTTGGGGGTTTTTTTGCAGGAAGAAGAGCATGTCCGACATCCTTCGCTGCTACCCGGAGATGAAGTCGGTGAATGACAGGGGGAAGGAGGTGATCGAGTACAACAACAAGTACTGGCTGATGCTGAGCGAGGGCGAGACCGTCGCAGTTTACCCACAGAAGGAAATGCAGAAGTAAGCCAAGCCCTGTTTCTCACACACAATTATTAGCGGACTCTTATTTTGAAAGGTGGCACGTGGGTGTAACCCATAGGCTGTGGAGCATTATTGCTCTCAGGCTTGTGATTGGTCAGCTGATATGAAGCCTCTACTTTTAGCAATGGGAGATTTCTGTTTTCATCATTCTAATGAAGATCTGTGTGATGAGGAAAAATCTTAAATCTGCATGAAAATGTGGTGGTGGAGTTTTCTGCAAACTAAAGTCATGTGGTCTGCATCAGACCGCGACTCCATCTTTTCTGTGGATCGTAAATGTTTTCTGCTCTGATTTCAGAGAGGAGATGAAGTGGCGTCAGTGGGCTGACGACTGGCTCGTACACCTCATATCTCCCAACGTGTACCGAACCACCAACGAGGCCCTGGCCTCCTTCGACTATATCGTACGCGAGGGCAAGTTTGGTACTTTTGAAGGCTTCTTCGCCAAATATGTTGGCGCTGCGGCCATGTTTGTCATCTCCAAAAGGCTGAAAAGTCGGTATGTGGTGTTAGATAACAGGCTATCGTGTTTCTGGTAATTTTAAGGTTTTTGGGGACGCGAGGTATTAATTTTCACTCCTTTGACCCAACAGACACAATCTGCAGGACGACGTCAGGGAGGATCTCTACAAGGCTGTCAACGACTGGGTGGCAGCCATTGGCAAGAATAGGAAGTTCATGGGTGGAGATCAGCCCAACCTGGCAGACCTGGTGAGGAAACGCAGCTTAGGTCCAGCTCAGGCTTGGTCCAGGGTCCAACTTAGGCTTGTTACTAATTTAATGTACGTAAATTAGCCTGATTAAAGCTTCACCACAGACTGATAGAGATAGAAAGAGGTTGTTTTCAGGTCTGAAAAGTGAAGCCAGTGTTGAAGCAACTTAAACCTGTTTTCTTGTAATGGTCAGCAGGTGCTTGAATAAGTACATCTTGTTCTGCAGATGTTTTAGAAAACATGCACTGATGGCCTCACATACAAATTTTAGGTCTAGATTACTAATATTTTGTCCATGTGCCTGTTTGTTGTGTATCTCCAGCTGTTGATTTGCTCCACCTCACTTAACACTCGGCAGGTGTGACGCTGACGAGCTGAATAAGTGCTGTGACCAGTTTAATGTTGTGTGGATGAGCTGTTCTCATCTTATTTTGGCTAAAAGTTGGTTTCTGTTATCAGCGTTTCCCCTGCGGTGACTACTGTCTGCTCCAAGCTGCATGTTGGGGGCGGGGCCTACATACACGCTGATCCATGTTGGTTTGACATTGTGAGGACATTCAATCCCATTATTGCCCTCTCAAGCCTCTTACCACTAAGTTAACCCTTACCATAACTTTAAAACTAAGTCTTAACCCCCAGAAGCGAGAGCTAGCCACAGTGTGTGATGTGTTTGCAGACCATCTATAAAGGACAGTTACAAAAATAACTTGGTTACACTCCCCCAGACGGAGGCGCTGCATTGGTGCCCAGTTTTTTCTACATGTACAAAAATGTGTGTACTTTCCTTTAAACATCTGTAGTTCAAAAGGATCATTTTCTTCTTGGTGTTCACATGAATGTGAGTGCCATCAAGAAAGTTACTCTTTGTATTTGTGCTTGTTTTAAAGCATAATGTTTATTGTTACTGTAAAAGTAACACTTTTTAATTACACTATTTTAGTATGTTTATTTTAGTTACTTTATGCAACAAAACCAGGCAGATGGCACTGGATGGAACACTTTACTGTGTGACTGACAACCATTAGCCAATGAGCATGTAGATCCGCCTCACAATTCTAACATCCAATTTAAAAACACGACAAAATGGCTTCACTATGTCCATCCTTATTATACAGTCCATTATATCCACTCCTTTATGACATCAGAGATCCAAGAGCAGAAAAAAAACCCTGAAATACGGCATTTCGACCAGTCTGACCAGTCCCTGAACCTTTGGCTCACAGGGATTGCCTAATTATTTGAAACGCTGGACATGTTTCATACAAGCATCCACAATTTTAACAGTGAGTAAACTTTAGGAAAAAAGTTATTTTTAATCTTCAACCTTTGCACCTGTGCTCTTCTGTTACAGTCAGTGTTTGGAGTCCTGAGGGTGATGGAGGGCCTGCAGGCGTTTGATGACATGATGGCGAACACCAAAGTGAAATATTGGTACAGACGCATGGAGAGCGCCACGCTCAACCACGAGGGTCTTAACGCTAAGCCTTATAAACACTGAACAGTAAAAGCTGAAGGACGGCGACCAGAAACGAGAAGACGACCACCGCCAGGTCTTGTAGTGGTCACTCAACTTCCTGTACCTGAACCTGTTAATTCTTGTGAGTGGGTTTTTAATTGACTCCATCATTAACAGAGCTGCTTTTGTGGATCAAATCTGCTCGTTTAAAGGTCTGTCATTTTTACTGGCCTCTAGTGGTGAAATAGACGAACTGCAACAACAATATCATTGAAACACTTGTTGTTTTGTTATTTTTAAGGAACAGAAAAGACACATCTTCAGAGTACGGTTAAAGGAGAAATATGCACATATTCATGCAGCTAGTCTTCTAATTTCATCCACATATTTTTGAATTACTTTAGGTTTTTTCCGTTCTCATTCATCAGGCAGTCTACAGTGTGGCTATGAACAAAATTAAACTGATTTCCAGGTCGAGACTGGTGTGTGAAGGAAAGACATGATTGTTCCCTACGCTGGTTTGTCCTTTTGAACATAGGAATTTAGAAACTGGCTGTATAAATTATTTCTTGTAACACTGTTTATTTCTGAGCTAGAGTTTTACTCCTACTTATCTCACATGGGAAAATCTTGGAAATCTAAATCGTCTGTGCTCAGGACTGCAGAGTCTGAGGCTCGTTTCTGCAGCTTTGTGTGGAAAAACGGTTCATGTTCTCTGTATTTATTTCAGATGATTGTTCCTCTGATGCAGTGTCGGTCAAGCCATGACGAATCGATATGTACTACGACTGTTTGGGTAAAAAATGTACGAATAATCGTCGAGCTGGCACCGAATGTGTTTAATATGCAATATTTCAGCTGCAGCTGAAGTAACTGTAATAAAAACGACTCAGTGTGCATAGATGTAAAAAGGTCAAATAAAAAAGGTAAACATGAAGGTTGTCTCTTTTTCTTTTTAAACCACATGTTGGTGCAGTTAATGTTACAGTTTTATAAAAATGTGTGTTTCTGATCTAAAACCTGCAGGACAAGGGCCGGTGTCCTGCAGGCTTTAGCTCTCACCCTCGGTCAACACACCTGAATCAAATGATTAGTTCATTACCAGGCCTCTGGAGAACTTCAAGACATGTTGAGGAGATAATTAAGCCATTTAAACCAGCTGTGTTGGATCAAGGACACATCTAAAACCTGCTGGACACCGGCCATTGAGGCCTGGAGTTCCCCATCCCTGGTTTAAGGGGTAAATTAGGTTAGGGTTTAAAGGGTTAAGCCACATACTTGAATACCAGTTTTTACTGTATTACACTTCAGTCTCACTTCATCTACTTTAAGCATTTAAAATCTTACGAAAAATTGTTTTAGGACATTTTAATGCAAATTAAAACCTTATTTGTAGCATAAGGAATTAAGATCCTTTTAGGACCATGTCCCCCTATGAAGGCCTTCCTGGAAACCCTAAATCTTAGACTATTCCTCTGTGTCAGCGCACCTTCACTTTCTGTCTTCTGGCGTTCCTTTAGGGCTCGCCATATTGGCTTCCATCTCAACCCATCCTAGCAACCTCTTCTGTCGCGTCAACCGTCTGCATGTCCTTCACTAAATCTATGAATCGTCTCTAGAAGGGCTCAACATGTTTATTGCTGTGTCTTCTTCTGTCCAGTATATCCACCATTGTTCCTCTGCACACATCCAAACTGCCCGGCCTCCGAAATACTTATTTCTGATCCTGGTCACTCCCAGTGAAAATCTAAGTGTCTTCAGCTGTGCTCGGCTCTTTTCCATAATGCCACCATCTCCAAACTACACATCACAGCAGGTCTTGGATCTTTGTGAAGACAAACATGTCGAGCCCCCTACATGCAAAGTGGGGCAGGGAGCAGTCACTGCAGATAAAACACTGCAAACAGACAACTTTTAGCCAAAATATGATAAGAACAGTTCATCCAAATGACCTCAAACTTGGCAGTAAACATACCGGAACCCTCTGAAACACAGCTGCCATGTTTTAAGAGGTTCCATTAAATGGAAGCTAAGATACAAAGAACAGAGCTCTCAGAGATTAATAGTAAAATAACATCTACAGTTTTGATCTTGTGTGAGAAGACGTAAGCTGCACATTCCTTCCACCCCAGGAAAAGAAATCATTAAAAGCCCCAAATTGCATTCATTCATCTTCATCAGTGCATATAAACTTCTGACAGCTGTACATTGCAAATTTGCTCAAAATGTCATGTCAGACAATTTAAAATACACAGAACAAGCCCCAAATAATCTGATTTTAGAAGATTAAAGCAAAAAAAAAAAAAAAAAAAAAAAAAAAAATGATAATGTGACAGACTTCTACAACGTGATGAGCAAAAGCAAGAAATCCAAAAGGGAAATTTTCCACTAAGTGTTGATTGATTTTATTTCATTTAGTTTGCACATTTTCAACAACTCCTGTAGACTGCACTAATTCTGGTACCAATACGTTTGTTTATTCTTCATTACATTCAGAAAACAATCACTTTGAGTTTCACTTTACAAAACAGTCTGCGATCATTTCTGGATCAAACCTTTGGTTTCTCTCATGGACAATGATTTAAAACAACACTTCAAACCATGAATTTTTGCTCCACACAGTGAGAAAATAAATAAAAAGTCCAAATCATTTGACACAATTTGATTTGAACAGAAAATATTAAGGCTGAATAAACAGATTTCTACCTGCTCTGCTAAAACGTTGCGAGTAAGCAGCTTCTCTCTCCTCAGGATGATGAAACTTATAATGTTGAGAGCTGTAAACAAAACGACGACACTGGAAACCTCACTGATTTGGACGCCTTAAAATCAACACGTCCTCATTTTCTCATGTTTTACTCCACTCAGAAATCAAAGCAGGCACATCTGGCCACCTGAGCAGATGACCTGAATCTGCTTCTTCAGGTCGGATGTTAACAGAGCAGCCTTTAAAGGTAATTTTTATAATTTGCCCTCTGCAGAATCTAAACCCCTCACCACCAGGGGGCAGCATTTTACCAGCAGCGTTGCTGAAGTGTTTAGAGATGTGTGCGGCTGCTCTTTTATTATCTTATTTTATCCATTTCCTCTACAAGCTTTGCCTTTTGTCAGGCTGTGTTTACCTCCTTAAATAAAGGTTAAACTTACTCACTGCACCATCTGGTGGTATAAAATTGATACTGCACAGCATTAGAGCTCAGCCTGAGTTTAACTTCAGCAGATCTCTCTTCATCTCTAAAATAAAGTATGATAAAGTCAAAGCAGTTCTGCTGGTAGCTTCAATTTTGGAAGGTTTTAAAGCATTTTTAAAAACAGGGATTTTCAAGAAGAACCTTTAAAAGCATCAATCATTTGATTTTTACTTCATCGACAAATAATTTACTTTCACTTTTTGATTTCAGTAGCTTTTAATCCAGTTTTTATTAATCAATCTCACCACATTTTGTTCCAGTATGTCAGAGATCTGAATGATCAAATGTTGCCAGCTGCCTACATAGGCTATGCGTGAGTAAGGCGATAGACGCGTGAGCAGCAATGGTGGAAATGCACCAAAGTATCGACAAATAAGACGACATTCGCCGGTGTCTGCGCAGCTGAAACACTTTAAAACTGGTCAGTTATTTTTGTAATAGAGATTTTGTTGTTTTACTGCCACAAAAAGGAGAAAAACAAGAAGGTAAACTATTAAAAATTATTATCTGAATCAGCAAAATAATTTAACGTGAAAGTTAAGGCTGTGAAAGTGTTTCTCTTTAGGAGGAATGACTCGACACACCTGGGAATTTAAAAAAAAAAAAAACTTAAGAAAAGCTCAAGAATTTCAGCAGAAAAGCAGCCAATGAAGTTAAGGTTAAAAGTACCCCACAGGTGTCTACAGGTCTGTTTCAGGTCAGCAGAAGCAGATGTGACCTCAAAAATGTGACCTCACAAACGCAGAGGACTCGTGAGGCTTCCAGTGTGTGTCGTCAGTGTGCTCATTTAGATAAAAACTAAAACCACAGGACAACTTTTTCCCCTCTTTCCACTCACAGATGCTCTCAATTCATTTCTGCCTGACTCAGTCCTACAATGGTGTCGTCACCCATCGCAGGTCCTCGTCGGTCAAGACCTCCAGAACCCGGAGCCCAGCTGGCCTCTGGGCGGACTGATCTGTCGTCTCTGCAGCGATGTCTGAGATAAAACACAAAAACAATCATTTAAATAAAAGCATAACACTGCACTGGTACACCTATGTGTAATAACAGACAGCATCTCATCATTAAGCCCCTTAAAATGTTGAGCTGATGTTTAAACTCAGCTCAGTGAGAATACAACTTAATTCCAAAGTTTTAATCCAGCTCAGCGTCACGCAGTTCAGTTCAAATATTACAGAATTTCTCAAAACTCTGTGCCATTTTTGCTCCGTCTGTTTTCAAAGTCAGAGTCTCTAAAATAAGACTTGTAGCTGAAGTCAAACCTTTTCTAACACTTCACTTTTAAGTGCTCAAGTAGATTAGGCCACCAGTCTGTAAACACTCCTCATAATCCAGACGAGATCTACTTTACAAACACTACACCGGTTTTAATTATGTTCCCTTTTGTTTTACAATCATTATTTACCCCCTAACTGTTTTACTGTTTGCCATGCAGCACTTTGAATTGTAAATCAACTACTTTTTGGCCTTTATTTAATTTTTATTTCTGAATAATTCAGCAGTTTGAATTATAGGAGGTGCAAGAAGGAGAAAAACCCAAGCATGGAATTACAGAGTTTTATCAGGGAAGGAAATATTTCTCTCTGGGTTCACAGCAGATCGATATTAAAGCCGTTAATCTGCAGGTTTAGTTTCAGACGCTTCCCTTTATTTGCCAGTTAAATTTCACATTTACTGAACAGCTTATTAAACTCTTACTGTTTTTTTTATAGATTACAGTAATGAGCACTGCTGTTGTTGAAGCATTTTCTAACCATCGTGTGGTTTGTTTGCTCAGTCGCAGCTTCATGGCTGCAGACCTGTGATGACCGAAGGGCTCAGCATGGTTCTCGCTGGCAGTGCCTTGGAAAACCGCAGGGAGCCTCGGACAGCCCGTCTACCCACAGAGAGCGTCTGTTGATGGAGGCTGTGTCCGCAGTATGAGTCAACTGGTCTGGTGGCTACTCTCATTTGTGCCGTTGTCGGTCCATCAGCTCGCCGTGCAGTAGAGTGAAGTTAAAACACGCAAAGAGCTAAAATGAGGGAAGCAGTTTAGCTCACGGGGTGAGCAGGCGACCATATGCCAGAGTGGCCAGGGTGTGAATCTGACCCGAGGAACTTTACTGAATATTTTCCCTTCACTCTCCACCATCTAATATCGGCAAAAAAAACATTTAAAAAAAGAAAAGAAAAGAAAGAAAGAAAGAAAGAAAGAAAGAAAGAAAGAAAGAAAGAAAGAAAGAAAGAAAGAAAGAAAGAAAGAAAGAAAGAAAGAGAGCTGAAGTGAAGCAGACCATAAAAACAACGTCTCCACTGCAGATACTGTCTGCAGTTTTCAAGCTGGATGTTTATTTGATGCTTTTCCATGTTTTCCTGCCGCTCCCTTCCCTGTTGCGTTTCCCAGAGGACTGCACAGGAACGTGTTTGTGTACACTGAAAAGCCCTCTCTTTAAATAACTACAAACTGACACCTGCTCATCTTCTTTCAGATCATCTGCCTTCATCTCACAGTATCCCACCATCCTCCTGCCCTCTGCATGTCACAATACACCCATGAACCGCCTCTGTAGTCTTCCCCTTATCCTCATGCCTGGCAGCTCCATATTAAACCTCCTTTGTCAAGTATGTCCACTTTCGATCGTGGCTCAAGAGTTGGGAGGTGTCACATACCTCCAGGAACTGTTTGAGTCTGATGACCGAGCCCATCTGTCCACTGCTGGTCACCGCTTCAATCCTGCACAGAAACACTTCTAGGTTAAACCTCTCACATGACTGCTGCAGGTGAAATGTTTACTGTTAAAACGTGCTTTCTACCTGGGGAAATATTCCTCTTTCAGTAGCAGGATGAGCTTCCAGAACTGGCTCCGATACTGGTTCATCAGAGCGTTCCCACAAACCTGAAGGCAACAACACTCAGGAGTTATCCACAGCTGCTTTCAGCGACAAAGAAACTGAAGTTTAGATTTAGGTTTAAAGAGTTTCAGAGACTGTGGTCATTTCTCCTGACACTTTTTCATGGTTCATGGGCCGGAAATGCAAGCCACTGATTGTTTGAAGCAACAAACACACCTGATAATGTGCAGGATGTGTCCAGACTCACCTCTAGAAAGTCAAACAGCAGAGTCGCTGTGACGTCTGCCAGAGGCTCCATGTTGAGCATCTGAGCCAACCAACGCCAGCCGTGGTTCAGACCATGAGGAACGGGCTGAAACAAAAAAATAAATAAATACATTTTTGAAAAAGTGAGGGACTTTTAGACATTATAGGCAACTTTAGGTTTAGCCTTGGACAATTCATTGCCATGGTAACTAAGATGCTCCAGAGTAAGTTACGCCCAATGATTGAGACCAATCAATTCTCCTGAAAACCTCCTCGATGCACAGAAATAATATATCTTCTCTTCCCCTGGTTATTTGTTTGTTTTTTCAAACTGTGTCTTTAGTCTTTCTCGTTTCCTAATAAGAATCAGGAAGAAATCTCTGCCTCCTCAGTCTGAAGTTTTGCTTGTTTGACATTATAAAAGCAGGAAGTGGGACAGTTTTTACCCCTTGTTTGGAGCTGTAGGGCCACTTCAGCTGGATGATGGCGGCGTAGAGGCGAATCATCCCGGACATCCTCTTCAAGAAACTGTCCTGACCTTCAACCCCAGAGTCGTCTACACGGTAACCAAGAATCCTCTGGTATTCATCCACGGGCGTGCCCTCCTTCATCGGAGGGTAGTGAGGGATTGCATAGGGGCATTTCTTGTGCAGGTGGGCGAGGATGAGGTCTCCCACCTGAGGGTGCAGCTCCCAGACTCCAGAAGCCACCACGGCGATGGGGAAGGCCGCTTCGTGGTGAGACGCCACTTCCTCCTCTCCTTGTTTCTACACAACCAAAATATAAATAAAAGATATTAAAAAAATAATAATTGAAAAATCACAGCTTCTTCTTGCTTATACAAATACGAAAAAATATATTAAATTAACAAAGCATTACTTCACAAACAAACAAACAGACTTCTGTGTCAAATCATTCGTTTTGTGCGCACGCTCACCACAAACTTCTCCGCCAGTTTGTAGCTGGCGAACTCGAGACCCTGCGGATGTTGTGAGGTGGATACTGATTTCCCCCCGGACACGACCGGCCGTCCCGACAGAAGCTTGTCGATCTTGTCGAAGATTTCTCGGAGCTGCGATCCGGAGTTGCTGGCGATCTGACTGACAGGGATGGTGGCAGCTTTCTGGAGCTCCAGCTTCAGTTTCTTTGTCTGGGAGAAATTAAACCACTCGAGTCATAAACAGACAGTGAAGATGTTTCGTGTGTGTCAGCTTGTGTTTGAGCTGCTTTTTAAAAATGTTTTAATGAAAGAATTAAATGAAGTTTTCAAACAGAGATGATTTCACACCATCAGCTCCTATGATAAAGTTATTAAGGCTCGAAAATGGTGGGCAAAATAATAATTATATTATAATTAAAAAAATAAAAATAAATGACTCAACTTATTATATTATAAGTTGAGTAATTATATATTAAAAAATAAATTTAAAAAAAATACAAAGCTATACTATTAAATCCTCCGAATATAATATAAAAAAGGGCATCAATTTATGAAATGTGAAAAACTGATTTTTTTCAGTAATTTTATTACATGTACTTTTCAGTTTTAGTATCTTTTTTTTTCCCCATTCCCATGTAAATTTTGCTATTGATTAATTCATTTTATTTATTTTTCCTTCCCTTTCAATTTAACCTCTGTGCATTTATTTATTTTTATTTTATTTATTATTTGATAAATATTTTTATTCTATTTTATTTATTTATTCAAGCACAAACAGCTCTCTAGACTTTGAACAACAGAGTGCCCTGTCCAAGGAGAGCCACAACAGGGGGCAAATAACAAATGAAAGAAATCAATTTTATGAATTCATTATACAAATATTTATGTGAACTAATTTAATTGCAACAGTATATATTTTTTACTTTCTTTTTTGTATTTATTTTGGCAGTTTTGGTCCTTGGGTAATTGGTGAGCCTATAACTCAGATAACACTCACAGTGTCAAAGCTAAATTTGAATTTTTAATGACCAAATGCTGTCTTTAATACTTTTCAGCTGAGTGGGTCAGGTGGGAACCCCTCATATCAAACATGGAAACATGCTTGGAGAACGATGGAAAGAGGCCAGTCACAGAGTTATTAAAAGAGGACGAAATTTCCTTTCGATGCCCCTGAGAATTCAGTGACCTGCGGTGTTAAAACATATTTCTCATTTGCACCAGTAATGATACATGAACCAGGACTGAGATCTTTAAGGTCATCACTTAAATAATTCCTAGTTCAAAGTCCAGATCCTAAAGTAAAAGCCTACACAGACACAGAAACCATCAACCAAGTCCATCATTTCATAAATTATGGATTAATGGATTCACTACTTAAAGAATTAATCTATTAAATTAAAATATTGCTGGAATGGTCTTTGTTGGGACCTTTGTAGGTAAAAACCTTTAAGAATGTCACAGTCCTTCCTCCGTCTTTCATCTGAATGTGAACAAACCCACCTGTCCGTCTTTTGCAGAGCTGAGCTGTTCGAAGGACTGAGCGCACCGAGAGGCCGCCTCCTGCAGATCCTTGTACCACTTCAGCGTGACGTCTTCAGCGCTGTTCTGCAACCCTGCAGGAAGAGGTTCAGTATGAAATGGTGAAAACACTCAGCAATATATCTGGATGGGGGGGGATAAATAAATTAGTCAAAATCCATACTTTGGTCTATAATTATTCTCCAAATTATTTTATGCAAACAGGACGTTTTGTTTTGTTTTGTGCACAAGCTGCTGACAACACCTCCAGCTGTACAGATGCATGACGCAGCTAAGCCTTCTCCTTCATCACCTTTCCTCTGTGCCTTCTCTTTGGCCAGCTGTGCCGCCTTCTTCTCCCCCTCCTGCTTCGCCAGCAGCTCCGCCTGTTTCCTGCGCTCCTCCTCCTGCTCTTGCTCCTTCTTCTTCTTCTCTCGAACATTGGCCGCTTCCTCCTGCATCAGCCGAATAAGCGCTCTCATCTCGTGCAGGGCTCGCTCTGCCACAGTCATGTCCTCCAAGCTGGGGAAGTTGCCCTGAAATAGGCAAAACACACGTATTTCATGAGTACAAGCAGAAATTAGGAGGAGCATAAACCTTAAAAAATCTCGATGTAAACTGACCTCTGCAGTCTTTCGCACCACCTCCGACACCTGGGAGCACAGCTGGTTCCCTCGGGTGCTGTAGGAGCTGAGGCTGGCCGGTGGGAGGTCCGTCTTGGTCTGGGTGGAGGGCTCAAGCAGCTGGTTGAGCTGCAGGATCTCCTCCTGGATGCTGTTGAGGCTACGCAGTCTCTCCCTGCCCTCCGCCTGCCTTTGCCTCTCGAGTTCTGCCTCCCGAAGACGCTGCTGCTCTGCCTCCCTCAGCCGTAGGTTGACGAGCTGACGGACAAACAAAAAGCATGAACAGCACAGGAACGAGATAACTTTTTCTACCCCACTGAGCACAAGAAATGCCCCTGTATGTGCAGGAGATCATTACTACAGCAGACTACCAAAAATAAAGAGCATCTACTTCTCCTGCTGCAGAGCTCTGCACATCCAGCATCTCACAATCTGTTTCACACTTTGAAACATGCACAATTTTTGTAAGGTTAACAAGCAAAATTAAAGACTTCAGTAAACAACTTGACAAACATGGGTTTAAGCTTCACGTTTGCTGAACTTTCCACGTACCGTTATTCTACGCCGCTGCTCCTCCTTCAGCTTCTCTTGACGCCCGATGCTCTCCTTCGTTCTGCAGTACAGGAAGTGGAAAACCAGACCAGGTGTTTAATCGCATGTAACATTTCAGACATTTTTAAGCATTTTAATCATGCGTCATGATTTCCCTTACTCTCTTTCCATCATGTCCCTCATACTCTGGTACTCCTGCCTCTGCTTCAGCTCCATGAGCTCCTCAAAGCGTTTCAGCTGCTCTGACTCGGCGCTCGCAACCGCCACTACGAGCTTCTCCTGCATCTCCTGCCGCACCCTGAGGGCCAACTGAGTCGACAGAAGGCAGTCCGGTGAGACCCTTACCAAGTATATAGTACGCAGGGGTCAACATGCAAAATATATAACTCTGATCAGCCAGCCAGCAGAGGTTAGTATGAAGAAGTTTAGACCCATTTCCAGTAATGTGTAAGCGTCTAACATTACATGCTTTTCCATAAACTTTAACTGGAAAGCCTGAACATATTGATATGTTTAGATTACATGTTAGTTTCTAAAAACAAAAGCTGAAAGCAAACAAACTAAAATAAATACAATAAAACAAGTTGCTACTGACAAAAATCATAAGAGTTAAAAAAAAAAAACAAAAAAAAAAAAACATTTGAAGTTTGGTTCGCAAATAAAATTAAATGTAAAAAAAAAAGATGATCACTGTTAAGCTGTTTTTCAGTAAAAAAAATTAAAATAAAAAACACTGTCAAAAACTTGAACCTTAGCCTTTTCTCGATGCTCCTCCTGAACTTTGATGATACAGCCAGCCATCTCCATGGCTTTGGGAGACAGGAGGGAAATGGCAGGTAGTGACGTAGGACTGGAAACTCCACTGACATCTGCCTCTGGACTTTCATCCTTCACCTTATCACTAAGACTCTACAGAGCATCAACATGAGGAAAAAAAGCAAAAACCATCAGGGTCAGATATTCAGTTAAATTGGAAAACTGTTTTACAACATGACACATAAGAGAGACATTGAGGACTTGCCTGTTCTCGCTCATTCTTTACAGACGCTGCTGCAGAAAATGCAGCTGTCCTGGCGCTGACATCGGCGACAGATCCGGTAGAAGAAATAGAGACTTCTGAGGGAACAGGGCTGGAGTCTCCGGATCTGGAGCCCAGGAAGGATGATGACTTCTGCAGGGGAGCCGAGCTGAGACGCTCCAATATGACACCAGCGATTGGAGACAAGCTTGGGGAGTCTTTACAACCTGCTAAAAGAGGCTACAAGAACACAAGCGGGCTTCGTTTAGAGATGGTTTATACACAGAAACTGTATGCATCACTCATGTTGCCATATCCTTTCAGAAAGTAGGACTCCTTAAAGCCTGAAATGATTTAATCAAAACAAAAACACATCAAACACACTGGATTTTCCCTGTCTGTAAAAACATCAGGTAAAGCCTTACACATGTAACACCTTCATGAGGAATCAGTGAGTTCATACCTCTGCTTTTATAAACATGAAGTTCAACAACAGAAATCTGTTTCAAATCACCCCTGACACTCGTCCCCCTGCCTCCCCTTTCTTGTGTGCTGTCCATTTCTTTGGATGGTTTAAAGTCCTCTACCTTCACTACCTCTGCTCCTTACATCCTCACTGTTGCACCCATCTCCTTCTCAAACACACACATTCATTTTCCCTATACTGCCACCTACTCCCTCCTCACTACAGTCTCACAATGTCATCCCTGAACCTCACAGTGTATAGAGACTGTTGCCTGACCTCATCTGACAGCCTGCATGTCACCACCGCAAACAAGAAGAGCGGGATTACAGTTGACCATTGTCCACTGCCCTTGTGTCAAAATCTGGAACCTAAAATGGAATTCAGCCTCCCAAACTCGAAAAGCGCCATGAAAATCAACTTTGCTCTTTTAAAAAAAATAATAGAATAAAAACCTTTCAAAGGAAGTCCTACTGATAAAGTGGTTAGAAAAATTAGCAATAAGTAATAATTAAATACAGTTATACTGTTAGTGTTTGCAACAGGGTTCAAGCCATTTTAATTGCGGTGATAGATAGATAGATAGATAGATAGATAGATAGATAGATAGATTTCACAGTTTATAAACGGAAGTCACGAAGTCACATTAGTTATCTGTCAAATAAAAGTAGTAATAAAAGTAGTCATTTGATGAAAATCCATAAAAGGATGTCTGAAGATTAAAAATAAAAAAGTACGTAACTATACTACGTTATTTGCGTAAATGCCTCTTAACACTTTGTTTTCAACCACTGTTTATTGATTAGCTTCTGAGCTGAAGTCTTACTGCCTGATCTAAATGATTAAATTGTCACTTTGAATAAAATTCACCCTTGTAGTGATTATTTTAAACAAGCGTAGCGTGCTAACTTTAACTAGCTACCGTTTAGCTAGCTCTAGTTGTTTTTTTTTAGCTACCTGGCGGCAACTCACCTCTCCCCTTTCCAACCAGAACGGGTCGAAGGAGATTTTCCCCTTTGGTGAATTTTTTAAGGCCTGTAAAGTTTCCCATCGTAGACTTTCAGAAGGCATCGCGAAACACAAAAAAAACTACAACTGATTAGCAGTAATGCTAGTCAAGTTTGAATCCGCCATACGGCGCTACATAAAATACAATCCGAAGAGAAACCACCGGACTTTATTAAGTTCCCATCTGGGACCTTTATATATTTATTTCTTTGCTATCTGTATAATCACACATCACAAAATGATGGAGATAACTCTGTTATGCACTGTGATAATTTCTTTATTAGGTTCCCACAGTCCATTTTGCTAAGAAAGATTCCTAACTGAGTGACGTGACCCGAGGTTCACTTTCCTTTATTAAGAAAGGAAATTAGAAAACGCCTTCCTATAGTTCACAGCTGAACTGCTGTAAGAAAATCTGCTTCTTTTCCAGTTGCTTCGCGTGAAGAACATAGATTTATACAAACTCTCTATATCAAGATTATGAGCTATATTAACTGATCAAAGTATTTTCAAGGTTCAGTATAACTCAGTTTGGATTGATAAGGTCTATTCTTGCATTCGAGCCTGTAGGATTATCATGAATTAATGTTTACTGTGATGTTTGACTTCAGTCATAGAAATCCTAAACAAGGGAGAAGAAAGGGGTTTTACTGGCTCAGTACTCAGCAAGAAAACATAAGAAAATAACATGTGTTTCATTACATGCAATCGCAGGGTTCTCTAGTAATATTTCTATAATTTCTATATGACTATCCAGTTTACTTAATCAGCATTCTACCAAGAAACAAGTTCATTTCTGCTGCTTCATAAAAATCCAAGTAGTACTGATCATAGGACTGGAAACTGAAAATAAAAATAAAAAACTTCTAGAACCAAACATCATAACCATAACAGGTATAAAACATGCTTTTTAAGGCCAAAAGAAGACTGCACTGCCGCAGACCGTTAGCAGATCAGGCCCTAGATGTTCCTTCTTTTTTAAACATCCAGTCTTTGTATCGATATATTTCACAGACTGTTCTCGTTTATCTGACACGCATAAAACAACAGGGTAAAACATGCTGTGGTGAACTAAAACGCTGGTTTTGTAGTCCAATTTCTCTACATTGTAGTCTTACAATGCAGATATAATGTTCCAAAAGTACCTCCTAACATAAATGAAACAGTCTTTCTTTTTTTTACATTGACTTTAATGACACTCTGGTGTAAAATACAAAACGCTATAATATATACCTAACATCGTTTTTTATGTTTGTAAAGCTGCAAGAATATTGTAAATCATAAAAACTCTTATTGGAGTTTCTTATCTTGGCTTTGCAGTTGCTAAGTTACTGGTAAGTTATACATAAATAAATGTTTAGGCTACTAATAACTGAGAATTTATCCATAAATTCAATTTTATTAATTTCATACAAAACATGAAACCTTCAAGTCAAAAGCAGACCTTTAATAAATGCGGTTTATGTCCCGTACGATAGTTCGGGAGGATCACTGCTGGTCAGGCTGGATAAATTTTGCTTGTCAGCTTCCAAGCAGAGAGTCACCAAACACATTTCCGTATGAGGTTTTGAGAAAATGGACGTAGTTCTGCAGGCTGCGGTTTGTCGAGTCCGACTGCTCCAGCCGGTCCTTCATGTTCTGCAGCTGGCTCTGGAAGCGCCGCTCCATCTGGGAAACAAAGGCAGGGATACACTCCTACATCACAACATCACCTTTTTTTTCTCTGACCATCTTTGAGCATCATTATCATGTGATGTATCAGTTTCAGTACCAAAGCTGCCTTAAATCTGCCCAGATTTACTAAAAGGACAAAACCAGTGAAAGCAGTAAGAGTGTCTGTGTGTCTTTGGACAAAGAAAACAGGAGTGATGTGCACATTTACACGTGTCACAGCAACAGCAACTTCTTCAAAGCATTTATGGGTGAGGAGCTGATAGTAAATAATGAACAATGAACCAGAGTAACAGAAATAGAGAGAGAGAGAGTGAACAGCTGCTGTCAGCCTGCAGCAAAGTTTACAAAGACTTCCAGATTTCCAGAGAAACCGAGCTGGGAGTTTGTCTTCATGCTTTTTCTTCATCCTGAAACTCTGCTGTGTGAAACAGCGAGCAGCTGAAAGGATGACTGTCTTCACGTTTATGATTGCTGAACAGGTGGTTTAATGAAGGACCGTGATTGGCTTTTTACCTGCGAAGGTTTTTATAGTGATTATAGTAACGAGCGTTGCTGCTGGAAATTTGAAAACACATTTACGTTCACAACACCTGAGCTCGCTGTCTCCGTCATGTTGCCACTTGCTGCGCGAGGCTGGAGCTCCTCAGTGAGCTGTGACGGAGGAGCTGCTGTGTTTTAAACTTTTTTTTGAAAGGCTAGTTGGCCTTAATCTTAAAATATTTTACATGAACATGTGGTCCTAACTATGTTTTTATTTGCAAATGAGCGAAACGTGAAAAGTGACTCCCGCTCCACCTTTCTCCATGTTTGCCACAGGTTTCAAACACCTCCTCTGCTGACTGCTGTAGAAGGTTGGTGGAACTGTTGCCACTGACCCAAATGGGCCAGAAGGAGCTTTCCTGAAATACTTTTGTGCTGGCCTCTTGGTTTTATCGAAGCCTGCCTGCATATGTAGAAGCATTCATCGGTGACTTACTTCCTCCTTGTTTCGCTGCAGTTGGCTCAGCTCCGTTTTGGCTCGGCTCAGCTGGCTCTGGAGGTCCAGGGCTTTAGACTGAGATGATCTCTCTTTGGCTAAAACCCTCTGCATGCTGTCATCTACCTGCAGGCCGAACATGAAAAATAAACATATGAGCACCGAAATCCTTCAGGTAAAAACTGATGATTTCGTTTCTTTGACCTTATCTTTAGTGAGTGTGTACAAACACCTAAATCAAAGCTTTAGTCTTTACCCCAGTTTAACTCAATGATCAGCAGTCAGTGTGGACGTGGACACAGCTCACATTGAGGAGGTGTAAAATCTGGATCATCAGTTTAATACAGAACAGAAACACCAACCAAAGGTTTGAGCCTCACCCACATTAGCAGCACTAACACTTTACTAACAGGATTAATCGCGCAAATATATAAAAAAAGTCTGATTTAATTGACTTAAGGACAATTTTGCTCGATCACAAGTTAATACATTTGTTTCGCCATTTAAGTTAAAGATTGCTTGCTGTGTTCAGCTCTGACTGACCCACAGACCAATGAAGGAGAGATGGAAATCATTAGATTTTTTGACCACATCAATGTGAAATTAAATGTACTGATTTATATTGCCTGCAATAAGTAATGTATCTAGTAACAAAGTCGACCGACTGATTTTCTAATCT
The DNA here is from genome assembly GCF_051167445.1 of Perissodus microlepis. Classification (NCBI taxonomy): domain Eukaryota; kingdom Metazoa; phylum Chordata; class Actinopteri; order Cichliformes; family Cichlidae; genus Perissodus; species Perissodus microlepis. The sequence continues at coordinate 32,565,121 of NC_140472.1, forward strand.
CAGTTGCAGTCTAAGTTTTTACTGCTTTAATTGCAGACTTAACAGCAGTCTAAACACCTTTTGCATCACCAAGTTAATGCGTGCAAGCTGTGTGTCAGTGTTTGCACAGCAGGACTTCACTCAGTGACGTTAGTGAGATACAGATCAGCAGTGTGCATGCATAAAACATCCATCCCTCCCTCCCAATCCGGGGACAGGTATAAAACCTTTTAAATCAAAATAAAAGAATTAGTGACACTGTGGAGCCTCCAGCTGATTTTAAACCAAAGCTCCAAACGCAACCTGCTTCAGAAAAGCTTAAGTATTCAGCACCAGTAACCATGGCAATCTCCTAACATCCTCCAGGTCACTGCTGAACACCTTAGAGTTTGGGAAGTCCAGGATAATGAGTGATGCTACCTGTCAAATCACTTCTCTTACATGCATTTCCTTTTACAGTTATTCTATTGGGAGATTTTTATTGGGTGAGGTAGATGTGAACCAAACCCCACTTCTAACCAGTTCAGCAGCATCTTGGTAGCTGTTAAGAAGTTGAAGGAGAGCCACCGTCTTGATACTGAAACCTCTGGCTTTAAGCTCATCGCAGATCGCTAACCCATTCACCCATCTGGTGTGTGATGTTTTGTGGAACTGTGAGACCTCCGTGACTCCACGTGTCTGTACCTGTTTCTGTACGTCGTCCAGAGTTTGCTGCAGTTGTCTGGACAGGACGCTGCACTCGTGACTCTTCTCCTCCAGCTGCTGCTGGATGCTGTGGATACTGGCTTCCTTCGAAGCGAGAGATTGAGACATCTCTCTGTTTTCTGCCTTCAAGCCCTCCAGCCTCCTGCAACCAACACACAAATCTAGTGTCACAGCTTGGAAAAGATCAGATATAATACAGATTTATCTGTATTACTGTAGGATCTTTACAATATAAAGCACCTTGAGGCACCTGTTGTTGTGATTTGGCTCTGCGGTATATAAATAAACTTGAATTGAATAATGTCCATTAAATGCAGTTTCTCTGTGACTGTTACCTCTCGAAGTTGTACACTTTCTCCTTCAAGACGTTGTTTTCCTCCTGCAGCAGCAGGTTCCTCTGCTGAAGCGTCTCCAGCTGAGTGCCTTGCTGCTCCACCTGCAAAGGAAAACGTTTAATGGAACATGTCAGCCATGACGGGTTCCTGGGGACACTCTGCATGGATTATATTCATCAAACTTGTTAATCTTTCCAGATTTTTAGGTATGCTGGGTCTTTTGGGCCTGAATGAAACCTCTACCTTGTGCCTGACTTCAGAGAGGGCGGAGTTATTCTCCATGTTCCTCCTCTCGCGTGCGTCAGCCTCCTGCTGGGCTTCTTGGAGCTGCTGCTCGGTCTTCCTCAATCTGTCCGGTAGAGTCTCGAGCTCTCTGAGCCGCCCCAGCAGCTCCCGCCTCACCTGCTCCTTCTCCCTGTCCAGGCTGACGTGCACGTCTAGCGCCTCCTTCTGCACCGCCTCCAGCTTCAGGCAGTACTCCTCGGACTCCAGGCGAGCCTGCTGGACCTGCAGAGAGGTTTATCACCCCGACACGGGTTCGATTTCAGCACAGAGACTTTAAAGTCATTTTTAAAAGTTATAATATGTAAGAACAAAGTACCATCTGACTTTCCTCAGACTTTCATGTTAAATCTGTATTTAAAGTGAGTGTGTGTCTGTACCTTCTTCTTGTACTTCTCCACCAGGTTTTCATACTTCCTGATCGATGCTTTCAGCTGACGAGCTTCAGACTGAAGCCCTCGCTGTGTCTCCTCAGAAGACGTCAGCTGACTCTAAATGTGATGCATGTTTATCATAAACTACACACAAATACATTTCCCTTAGACCACAGAAGCTTTGAAACAACATTAGCTGTTGGTTTTTCTTTAACAGTTTTTATTTCATATCAACCAAATTCATAGCGCGCTGCTAACTCTCCTGAACATACCTTGAGGCTTTGATTGTGCAGCTTGGTGGAGGCGTTTTCGGCACTGAGATGATGCAGCTGATCCCGGAGCTCCTCCCTCTCCGTCCGACTCTTCTCCTCCGCTGACTGAAGCTGAGCGTGCAGCTCGATCACCTGACTGTGACATAGACAGGTATAAAAGGTTACTTTACTCAACAACCACAATTTTCTAAGTAACATTGTTTCAGTTTCTGGCCATAACACAGATGCTGCAACTCCAAAGTGTCAGTAGCCTCAGTTTCAGTACCAGTTTGTGTCAAGTGACACCCTCTGGGCCTAAAATGGAGCCAATACAGAAGTGCTAAAAAAAAAAAGTAAATAAAAAAGCGCCGGATACATAGACGTTTTTGGTTTCTACGGCTTTTTCCCTCCTTTATAAAAACTGTGTGATGGGTGATTTTGTAGGGTGGGGGGGTTAGCAGTCATCTTACTGCTAGTGATTTCAAGAAGCAGAAGCAGATAAAGAGACACCAGAGAGCTGATTTCCCAAGTCCAGCATGAACAGGAGGAACATAGATTATACCAGTCACAGATCCTTGTTTACCTACAGTAATGAACAACCTTAAGTGTACGATATCAGCTGCTGAGGTGCACGAGTCCGCTGCCACCTGGGCCTCTCTACAGCCTCGTACACGTTCTGCTGTGACGGGATTTTTCAACAGGGTTACAGTAAAAAAACACAGTCAAAAGTCTGTGGTCCAACCAAATGACCCCACGCTGCCCATCACTTCCACATCCTTTTCTCCTCATTTCTTAAATTGGGTTTCCATTTAACATATGTTAAGGGAAGGAAATTCCCTGTAAAAAGAAATGTTTAAAGTCCAGTAAATGTATGCTTGTCTGATATAAGCACAGCTGGTTTCACCTGCCTTGCACACTGAAGCATCTCCAAAAGTGCTACAGACTGGCCCTCAGGCCTTATGTTTGACACCCCTGCCTTAGACCCCCTGCCTTAGACATCTCATTGTTGTCATCTTCCAGGTCTCCAGCAAACCAGACAAAGTTGGACTTGAAATTTCTTATGAAGACATAAATTTGAAACTGACCACGACCACCTTAATTTTCAGGGTGACTCACATTTTGTCCGATGATGCTGGGCTACATTTATCGATTTATTTACAGAAACAAGGAGAACTAAATGAGTGTTTCCATGAATGCACTCACTGTTTGAGAGCAGAGATTTCCTGTTCTAGCTGTCCTTTAGCCGCTGCCTCCTTGGAGTGGCGGAGGCACCAGTCACTGGATGTAGACAGAGCCTGAGCCAGCTGGGACTCCTTTAAGAAAAAACAAAAACACTCACACACTTTCTTCTTTTGTTTTTGACCTTATTTATTATTTCAAGTGCTCCTCATAAGCAAGTCACCTTCAATAAGGTGAACAGGTGAAAGAGAATGAACAGAGTAAGCAGGAAGTGTCTGTATGCCTGTTACAGGCTCAGTCAGACTGCTGTTCCTTCAGCAGGCAGTCCTCACCTCTGTTGCTTGTGTGTTTCACTGGAAACTTGCCACTTGGCCAAGCGGCTCTCCTTTGAATCAGATTTGCATAAACCACATGATCGGACAAGACACCGCAGAGAAAACTCATTTGCATGCAGAAGAAACCACACAGAGGTGTGACGGTCACACAAAGGAACCAACGTGTTTTCTCCACCACCTTCTCCATCTATAATCTACCGCAATACCAGAAAATGATGAAATACTGTGAAAAGATTTTTCAAAATATAGATTGGAAAATAGTTTTTAGTTCATCACAGGATGTAATGTAGGTAATGTGTGACTTTAGGAAACCAGTGACCAGGTTTAATCACACGAGCTGCACATACTGACCTTTTCCTGAAGTTTGTCCGCGAGCCGCCTGGCGGCCTCCTCGGCTCGCTCTGCCTGCTCGGTGAGCAGGGCCAGACTTCTCTCCACGGCCTCCCTCTGCTCCCTCAGAGTTTGCAGCTCCTCCTGAAGCACCTGGAGCTCCTTCTGCTGCTGCTCCTGGCTCTGATGCATCCTCTACAGAGAGAGAGAGAAGCAGGAAAGCTGGTTTAAAGAGTAATGAATGCTAAAGGGTGAGTTTAGGATTCTGAATTACCTTCACTGGCAAAGTGTGCACATCAAAAGACTCTTGTTGTTACTTATTCGACATGCACTGTTATGTGGACGATTTACAACAGATACATGAAAGAAAACATATGTTCAGAACAAGGACGAGGGAAACAAAGCAGCTAAAGTGCTGCTATAAATTTTAAAAAGATTGTGCCAGACTTACTTTTCCTGGCAAAAGCCTCTTTTGGCTTAAAGAAAGAGCTTCAGTGTCTGTTTTGTAACTGAAAGGTGTGAACACTTGTATATTTGTGGCCAGTCTAAACCCATTACTGAACCACACTCATGAAACCTGAACATGAGCGTAGTGGAGGCTTCATTGCTCCAGGTTTTAGTCACATTTCCACAGAGATCATCCATAATGAAAACTGCAGTCACACAAGTTTCCCTTCTGTATCAGATCTGTGTGACTCAAACGTTCACAGAGCGTGTCAAGATATCTCAATTGTACAACATGTAATACATGCAGCCTCGCATGCCATGCAAAAAAAACAATACAGGAGCAATGCACACACTTGGCACGATAACTGAGAGTCAAAGAAATATTGTTTCATGTTCTTACACATACATAAGTCAGCTCTTACTCACAGATTTCAAGATTATGCAGCTGTAATAAATCAGCCCTCCTCTTTCTGAGCTGTGAGACTGATCCAGAGCCTCGCATTTATCCGCACACAGTCCCAGAGGAGTTTGCCTTCATATTAGAACACAATGATTCTCCTTCAGCTGGCGCTCACTGACCCTAACTGCTGTTTCTGGGGAGAAACATGTGCCAGTGCCTATTTCAGTAGATTACTTGCTCCCTCATTGGGTCAATCTTTTTTTGACCTGCTAGTTTGTGCTGTTTTCAGCAGATTGCAGATTCCTCCAGGAATTGCAATGGTCATTTGGTGTTCAGTTGGTGTTGATGTCTGGAACAGTGTAAACACTGGATGTAGTAACTTCACCCTGGGGGTACAGGTGTTAAGATTAGTCATATATCCTGTTTACTGAAGTTCACAGCTAAACAGGTGGAACGAATTAGAGTTTGGAGGAAGACACACAGTGGCTGATGGTCTGGTTGTGTTTTTACTTTTACTTTTTTATTCTTTACAACCTCCATTTTATTATATATTGTATATTCATTCAGTGTAACTTGTTTTCAGGCATTTTTAAACGTAGATGAAAATAAAGTGTTACAAGTATTTGCTATGGCAGACCCCAGGTTTTGCACCAAATATGTCTTTAGATTCCTTCATGTGGCATTTTTGGCAGTTAAATTGCAGAACTTTGCACTCTCACTTGTGCATTTTTTTTGCGATCGCATTAATTGCATTGACTAGTAAATGTGGCCTGAGATATCAAAAGGGTTTTTAAGTCTTTGGTTGTAGTCTATGTCTGCTTGTTCCAGTGTGTTAATGCATATGATTGCCTTCTGTGTTAACAGACCTGAATCTGAGCGGCCAGTCGGGTCTTTTCTGCCTCTGCTCGGCTCAGCTGAGACTCCAGGTGGCTGCGAGTTGACTCCAGGATTCTTGAAAGCTCCTCGGTTGTCTTCACATTGTCCTGCAATGAGAGAGGGAAGCAGAGGATGAGCGGGAGAGATCATTAAGGGTGCGCACGTCTGTCTGAGAGGTATCAGTTAGTTGTGGAAAACCTTTTCAAAGTCCAAATGCTCTGCAAGCTTTGAGGCCTCTTTCTCCTTGTGGGTGAGTTTGGCCAGAAGGCGCTGCAAAAGAAGAAACGTCTTCTCAGAAATTTTCTCTGATGTAAAATGAGGTAAAAAGCGGGTGATAATCACTCACCATGTTGTCTGCTTCACTGTCGGCCAGTCTCTTTCTCAGGGTGTCTGTCTGTTCTGACCTCACCAGCGATTCCCGCTGTGGATACAGTAAAAGTCAGGAGTGAATAAAGGCACGCTGACAGTCCCACTCCTTAATCTCCAAAAGTTTATTCTGTTCATCTGGACGTAGCGTTTTGTGGGAGTTTCGTCACTCATCCAAGTGACTTCTTCAGTCTCAGCTGACTGCAGGTTTCCCCAATCTTATAAACAGTACATTTGCATAATGACTGAAACCAGCCCACTGAAGGAACAGTGGGCTGGGAATGTTTGTCTTCTTCCTGTACCTCATGTTCACTCCACTCTCTGAGGAGCTGTCGGAGGCCGTGGTGTGTGTTATCAAACATCTCGATCTTTTCCAACAACAACTTCTGCTGCCGTTCCAGAGAAGCTGCGTGCAGTTTTGATGGCATCTTGTCCTAAAACATAAATAAACATGTACATCAAACATGTCCTAATCTATTCCTTCTGCCTCATTTCTTCATCCACTTGATTTATCAGTAAAATATCTTCCAGTGCAGGTTTTACCTTGGCAAAGCTGTCCATAGATTCCTTCAAAGCTGTCAGCTGATTGGCTACAGCTACGCCGTCAATTTCTGCTTCAACGAGGGCTCTCAGGAGCACATCTGCCCCTCTGTGTTGACCTCGAGAATCTGGCCTGTAAACAAAGCAGACCTGAAATAGCATTGTGTGCATCAGCAGAAAGTATATTGGAGTAAAAGTTGGCCTTATTATTCTCATTTCCTCTACTAGAGTATCGTTGCAGGATTCACTGAAAGCTGAAACTTGTATTTCCTTGTGCTAAATCCACTTGTTCTCCTTCTCTTCCCCTGACTGCCAACACTGTGTGAGTCCTCTGGTACCCAGTCCCCGTTCCAGTTGACCTGCATCAATCACACCACCTGTTTAAAGGTGCAGCAGTTATTCAGGGCACCCTTGATTCTGGGTGAGCAGCCTTCTGCTACGCCACCTTTCTCAGTGTTGTGCTGGTAACCATGCACACTGGTAGTTTATCAGGCATTTGACATACTAATCTCTACCAATACAGGTGCTACTTGGAGATACATTTAGTTCATTTAGTCCACAGGTGTCAAACTACAGTCCTTGAGGGCCGATGTAGTGAAACTTTTCCATGTGTCCCTGCTGTAACACACCTGAATAAAATTAGTAGGTCATTAGCAAGACTATAGAACTTGACTGCTGGCCCTCGAGGACTGGAGTTTGACACCGCTGGTTAAGTCCATTAAATTGTAAAATAAATAAATAAAATTAACTAAAACACCTTAATCTATGAACATTAGTTCCCAAGAGGTACTTGTGGTTATTTTCATTTGTTTGTTTTGAATAGCACCCTCTCACTGTTAGTTCTCCTCCTTTTATTGCTTTACAAAGAAATGTGTAAAAACGTGTTGCCACCCATTAAAGAGACTTCTGCAACGCAAAGATTACAGTAGAAGACTTTTGTAGTAAAAAGTTTTTTTGGCAGATTTACCAAATGAAAAAAAATCTGATTTAACTGCATATTCTTCCATTGGAGCTTTTACATTATAGGAATAGGAGAAATGGCACTCATCATCATTAATTTCATTATTCATTTTGCCTAATCATTGCTATAACATGAATTCGTTCAGCATTTGTTTCGTGCTCCTGTGAGAAGATTCAGAGACACTGTACAACTAAACCATTTTGGTTAAACTTCCTCTGGATATGAGGTCACTAGTACAAATGTTTGTGTGTCAGACTGATGAAGCTGTACGTACTTCCTCAAACGGCGAAAGCTCTCTTGCTCTCTAAGTAGGATGCTGAGGTCCTTGGACACTGCATCCAGCTCTTCCTCCTGCTCCTCTGCTTCGTTCTGATGTCTGATCCCATTTTCTGTCTGATGCCGCACTCGGCTCGTCTAATCACGACAAACAGAAATACGGTTCAGGGATCAGCCTCAAAGAAGACAGAAATAAACTGAGAACAGCTGCACCTACCAAAAGAAACAAGGTACATGTTCATCCAACTATCCTCGACTGTGTCTTAGAAAAAATAAAATTATGTTTAATCCTCAAATTAAAGCCAAAAAGGTGGTCCTGTCTTAGGCTCTCTATGATTAATACATCCCAGTCAGTGAGGGGTTGACCAGATGCGTCTGTCATATACAAATATTATTTAGGAGGGGAACTCCTTGCTCTCTATGATGTGCAGGGTGTTGTGGGAGTTGAAGTCTTTTAACGCCTGCTACGTTAGCCACTGTAGCAGGCGTCTGCCAGTTGTTCTTTGTGTGATTAAGTGTTTGTGGGTTAAAATGTTGCGTGGGTAGTTCGGATGGTCCATGGTAATGGATATCAGCTACCTTTGTTAATTTGTAAATCAGCCCTGAAATGAGAGTATAGGTTCTGGTTGTAGTCTTTTTGATACTTTCGGCACATCTGTTTTGTTAAAGAAACAAGCTGCTGCCAGAAAATCTTTCCTCTCCACAGATCCCAGTACATTTAACAGAGATGAACAGTAATAAGAGACCTGGCACTTGTGGGAGTCCACATCTCTTCTGCAGGACAGCCTTCCTGGAGGAATCCACGGCTTCCGGACCTTTGGTCTACCTCCATCGCCCTTCACCTGGGCACCTTTTTCCCGACTCTTTAGAAAAGGTAAACAGATTCAGGTGAAACGCTTCAAGACTTAACGTAGCGTCCTGTTCCTCTGGAAACTCTTTGAAAGCTTGCGAAAAGGTGGGGTGAGGGCTGTCTAGAAGAAAACTAACAAATCTTTGCAGCAGAAATACGACATGTGATTAACATCAGCAGTATTTTCCCCGAATCTATAAAGTACAGTAACCTGTGGGGTTTTGCTGGGACTCCTCCTCATGTGAACATGTATAGGTGTAGTCTCCAGTACGTGGAGGTGAACCGGTGGCGGCGACGGAGGTGAATCCCGGGTTTTCATTCTCATAGACCCCGTTTGGGCACATTAATGACCCGTTAAAATAAGTATTAAAAAGCACATTTTTATCATGATACACAGTCTGCTTCCAAGATGAATCTCGGCTTCTCCCTGTAAAGAAAACGGTTGTTTGGCTTGACAAACGACCGGCCTGATGATTGGCTCGTTTGCAAGATCCCGCTTTGTGATTGGTTGAGAAGGAAAGTTTTGTGCAAGCGTTGTCCGTGGTAACCATTAAAAGTAATCGTGAAGTCCACGCTGCCTTTAGGTGGTGTCGGAAAAAATCCAAATAAATTAATACCCTTCTTAAATGGTTTCACGCTTCAAGTCGAATAGGAATAATCTATCTCTTAAACTTTATAAAATCAGATTAGCTGTTACATATTTATAGCAACAATGGCGCTGCAGCAGATACCTTTGTTGTGACGGTTTCGGGAATTCCGTTTGAAACCATGTAACGTGAACGCAGCACAAAACCGTTATAACAAAAAAACCCAGACCAAAAAAAATGAACGTATTGTTAAATGCTTTACTTTTCAAATTCAGATCATGTATACTGGTGGCTTTTCTGCTAAAGTAAATAGCCGTTTTCCAGTTAAATAACACCGCAGTGTTCGACGTCTGAGATGAGCTAGAGATGAATCCACTTCCTGTTTATTTCTGTGGCACTTCCGAATCTTAAGCTAACACGTTTATACTAGCCAGCCGCTCCAAAGTCCACCAATCGAAACGATATAATAAATGTACACAAAAATTTAGTGGTCAGAGATTTATATGTTTTATCATTTGTGCTGATATCTGACAGCCAGTTATTGATTCTCGCTCCATGCGCCGTGTCGGCTAAAAACAAAGCTGCTAAGAGTTTCAGTTAGCTTAGCTTGTGGTTAGCCTTCCATGTGCGCGTGGCTGCTAACAAACATGCTGGGGCAGTACGTTTTCTTTATGCTCCTGTTTTACCCCAGTGCCCACAAGCTCGGTGAAGCGTGTGTTGCGGCTCCTACAGCGGAGGCACAGGACCGAGGAGCTAGCAGCACGGACACCCTGATCCTGTGCAGGGCTTGCGGACACGAGTTAGCACTCGGGACGGACATCCGCTCCGTACCTAGCCGGCTGGCGCTCTCCAGCCGCAACGACACGCTGCTCGGGGGTCGAAGGGTTAACGTTCAGCTGTTTGAAAATCCCCACGGACACCGGTTTGAGGTGATCACGTTCAGAAAAGCCGACGTTACTCAGCACTGGCCGTCAGACAAGCGCTTCTCCTGGTTCCCGGGGTTCTCCTGGACCGTGGCCACCTGTCCCAGGTGTAACACTCACCTAGGTGGGTAAACCTACACATCAGGGTTATTACAGTTAACTAAACTCATGTGTGAGAAAGCTAAATCGAAACGTCGATCTACTGTTAAAATAAACTTAACACACATCTAAAACCTTCTCGGAAACTTTGAACCTAACTCGAAAAAAATATTTTGGTAACTTTCCGTCTGGCTAAAATATGTTTAAAACGTTTATAAATTTGTTCAATGTAAAACATAAAAGAAAGAAGTATGTTTTAGTTATTTTTATAACCAACCAATATGTCTTTAAAACACTTTGAATTGACCTATTTATGTTTGATAAATATTTATTAAACAATATTTATTTTTCTTAGCTCATTATTATCATTATTTAGCAAAGTCTTGTTTTTATTTTTATTAACTTAAATCTTCTTTCATAGCTAATTTTAGTTTTTCCTTTAGTTTTATTTCACTAAAACTAGTTTGGTTAGCTTTCAAATACAATGTACCGGGAAAATAGTTAGTTTTAATCTGTCATCATAATCCGCCTTAAAACGCTTTGGTTCAGTTTTTGCTGAGATTAAATATTGTGTTTACATTAATCTACTAGTATTAAAACGTTTATTGAGATTTTGATGTTCTGAAAATGACACTGCTGACAAAAGTGCTTTTTGTTATAATAATAATGAAAACCAGCACTGAAACTAAAGTAAAAATAAAAACTCAAAATAAATTAGAAATAAACAACTATAATAACTCTGGTTTACGTCTTTATATGTTGGTTGCATATTTTTGTGCTTTACTGTCATATAAACAAGTTTATCCAATATGTTTAAACTGTATATTAGTAGTAAAACCTTATCTAAACAGATGAAAAATTGTTTGCAATCTGCCAAACTATTTCCTATCTGCGTATCCTGGATAATCTTCTTGACATTTTGAATGACCCGTTTATGAAATGTTTTATTATGCCCCAAAATGAGCGACTGAGCCATTAGCGCACAAAAAAAGTTTTCCAGGGGCAGAGCAGAGGGTAATTTTCCCATAGACTTGTAAAGGACCAGAAGTCCCGTTGAGGCCACAAGATTTACCCTCTGGTGGCCTTTGAAAAGAATGCAGGTTTAAGGCACCTGCGTCCTTGTGTTATACCATCTGTGCCACAATCTGAAACATGAATTTGATCCCTTAGATGACTGCAACTCAGTCACATATAGAGCCCTACCTGGTCACAACTTTAGAGATATCTGATTAGGCCTTCTTTTAAATAAAGATGCTTGTTTTGAACAAATTTATATAGGTTAGATGTTTCCTTAGATACTCACCCCTTACTTTTTAAAGGTATGGTTGACTGCATTTGTGTGTAACGAACGTTGGGACATGCACATTTCTTTCAAGTGTGTTTTTTATCCAAGCTAAAGTACTTGAAGTTATTAAATACAGATCTGGAAAATAGTTCATTTTTAAGTCAGGATTTAGTACATCTGAATTCAGGCTTTTATGGTTAACCTGCACTGACATGTATCCCACTTCTCTGAAACACCTGAACAAGTTACATCTTGCTTTCAGGTAACTGATTTTGTCACTTTTCTCTAGGTTGGGCCTTCCAGCCAAGTGACTGGCCTGACAGGATAACAAAAAGCAATTTCAAGGAATCGGAGCACACCTTCTTGGCTTTAATCACCCATCGCCTACTAACAGAGGACTTTGCTTCAAGCCTGCTTATGACTCCAAAATCCTTCTCCAGCTGACAGACTTTACAAGTAGCTAACCCTGGTGCCTTTGCCACTACCTGAATTATATTTTCTTAAATTTGAATGCACCCACACATTTATACACAGTAAGTTTTATTATTGTAACAAAGCAAGTTGTACACCTCAAATTTAAAACAATTTCTTCCCCCCCACCCCAAGCGAAAAAAGGAAAAGGGTGATTAAATGTAAATTCTGAGATAACAGGTCCATTTTTTAAACCCATGAAGCAGTGGGGGGCAAAATTTACAAGCTTGTTTTTTTTCCATTTTGTTCTTTATTAAAAATGTCATTTCAAATCTCATGGATATCTGTAAAACAATACAATGAAAAAAAAAAGTCCCATAGAAATGGTGTCAAAATAACCACTCTCCCCAATATCCAACATACTCCTGCCCCACCCTGCCCTCCCTCTAAACATTACAAGTCAAAGGAATGAGCTGGTACTCATTAAGCACGTAGGGGAAAATAAGTTTTAAGGGTTCAACATCCCAAATGAAAAAAAAAATAATAATAATAAAATTTTAAAAAAGGAAAGAAAAGAAAATATTTAGAGGTCTGCTAGCGCTAGGTCACTACACCATGGCTTTAATCAATTTACCACACAACCTTGAACAGAAGAACTTCTGTGTGAATAGTCTTCAAATCTACTTAGGATGCCGTGCTGATTCTATTTTTTAGACTTTTTTATTATCATTTTTAGATGACTTGAGGGGGATGGTACTCAAAATTCAGGGCAAAGTGCCATTTGCCTTAGATGAGTCGAGGGATAACAAAACATGGCACCAACAAGTGAAAGAGGCTTCAGAATGGAAAATGAAGCACACACGGATTAAAAAAAAAAAAAAGTAACAAAAAATAAAATAAAACCTTTGCTCCCGAACATGAGTGGAAAAACTGAACAGGGAATAGAAGGTTGAGGGTCTTGGTAAATGGTGGTTTTCTTAGTCATCTTCTCCCTCGTCGTCCTGAAAGAGCGAGACATCACGCAGTTAGCAAGTGAAGAGGGAGGGGAGGTGACCCCGCACCACTCACATCAATTTTCTCAGCTTTTAGTAGATTACCTCTCCGTCTTCTCCATCATCCTCTTCATCTTCCTCGCCATCTTCATCTCCTTCCTCATCAATGTCCTCCAGACCCTCCTCATCCTCTTCATCTTCCTCACCTTCACCCTCTTCATCCTCCATATCAGGAACCTAGAGATGGGGAAATCTTAAGCATTTTCTTGCTCTGGTTCTTACATTGTTATCATTTCATGGATTGATGAAAGATGTGAGAACATGTAAGAACATTGTAATACAGACTAAACATCATAAACATACCAGGTAGTACTGCAGAGGGTTTGGCCAGATGTCATCCTTGATGACCTCCCCGAGCTCATCAGCGCCCGCGTCGGCATGATCAGTGAACCAAGTGAAGAAGCTCTCTGGTTCTTCGTGTTGCCTCTTCCTTCCTGCTTTGTTCTGTGTCTGGCTGGAGCGCTTGGTCAGGTCCTAAAAACATCAGGAGTTACCAAATAGTTTGTGACTGGTACAGGAAAAAAAAAAAAAAAATTTCTCAGCACTACCCATTATCAGCACATTACATTTAAAACTAACAATGTGAGATATAAAAGTCACAAACTCACTACAATTCTGAATAAAATCTAAACTGTAGATATAATAGCTCTGGGTTATGAAAATAGAGTAATCTTTAACCTGCATTACTTCTAAATGCCAGCAGAGGGCAACTCCTTATGATCACATTTCTGGCTTATCTCTGGTCTCTGTAAACACCTCACTGATGAGTCTATGGTCCCAGTTGTAGGTTTAAAGTCTTATCCAAAACAAAAATTAACTTCATTATGTCAAACAGGAGTACTGTCAATCGTGAGTGTTTAGTCAATGAGCTTGCTCCAATTTGGCACTGATAAACATGATAGGTCAAAGTGGTGATCCACTCATTTACTTTGGTTGACAAACTGAAAGCTGTGCATACCTTTCCTGATTTCCATTTGATTTCTGTTGACTTTGAAGATGGGTCTCCGCTCTCATTCAGATGGAACTCTTTGGAAAGAACTTTGTTTTCGAAGTACGGATTTTCATCGAAATACTAAAAAAAAGGAAAAAGAAAAATTAAAAATGCACCCAGGTAAGAAAACTTGCAAATAAAGGAAAAAATAATTTAAAAAAATAAAAATAAAAAAAAGGTCACTAAAGTGTTACGTGAAACCATTAAACACTTACAAAATCTATTCTGTAGCCTGACTTGATGTCTTCAAACTCCGTCACCTCCACTCGGCTCAGGTAATGAAGCGCTTCCTCATCTTCCTCCCCCAGTAGGGCTGATACTGTAGGAAGAACAACATATGGGTATACAAATTTAAAACTTGATTCACTGTCAACATCACTCACACTTGGCACTGTGGTGCCATTTTTTAAATATTGACAAATTAGAGTAATAACATTTCTTAGATTATCTGCTTACCCTGTGGATGGTTGACAAATGTGGTGACCCAGAAGTTGGGGATTTTGGCGATCAGTTCTGACCTCTTTTGAAAGAATGGCTGACGGAGTTTGTTGTATTTCTGTTCTACTTTGAGGATCTCCTCACTTGCTTGCTCATTCAACCTGAACAAGAAAAAGAGAAGTTTAGAATTTTACAATGCAGGTAACTAAGTGTAATGTCAACATATAGATAAATGCTATATTTATTCACATATGCGTGTCCAACAGTGGACAGTGTTTTGCCCAAACTTTATTTTCATTTTGGATTTACTGATTATTTAAAAAGGGTTTACTGTCTCATATGCTTTCACTTTACCTTTTGGAACATCATCCAATTTAGCTCAATTCACATTCATTCGAGTTGTACTTAAAATTGAAGGAAAACCATTCAATTTAAAAGAAAGGTTTCATTTTTCTTCAAGTTTAATAGACCCACAACTTTTATAAAGCCCAAACTCTGCCTTACACCAAAACAACCCAATTTACATTTAGACATATTTTACTTTATGCTCTTGTGTCATTTTTACCACAATGAACAATGCTGCCTTGCATTTCAATTTATTCAACCCTTCCACTTTAAGCTATGTCATATTTAATATTCTGGCTGTCCACTATAATAACTGCATCTTAATGCAGTTCAGTGATTATGCAGGTTTCCAGATTGCAGCATGTTAATTTAGCGACATAGTTCCTCTTTTCATCAAAACAATGTAGCAAACATCACCAAGATTTCTACAAGGCAGAAAATCTACCCCTATAAGGAAACGTTTAGCTTAAAAGGTTTATTACCTGTCAATTTCATTTTGAACTTCATCAATGTGTTCAATAGCTTCTTGCTGCTCTTTCTCTGTGGGAAACAAAAGAAATTGTTAAAAGATTATTATATGCAAATTACACACAGCAACAGTCAAGTAGGACCTCGATTATCCATTTATTTATTTTTTACTTTTAGTCAGTCCTTCATACAAACTTATTTTACAGAGAAACTAAGTTTGCCATTATCTGAAAATCCTTTTTACACCAAATGTAATTTTAAACCAACACCTACCGGAGCACAAATAAAACCCAACTTAATTCTGCGTTAGTACAGTGTAAGTAAAGATATATGGCTGATTGAATCCCCCGGAGGTTAACGTAAGGTAAGCGGCCAATAGCTGCAGCTCTAGCGGCTTAGACACTCACCGTTTCCTGCCGGCTGCTACCTATAAGGCCGCGTGGTTTAAATGTGGGACATCTGAGTGCACACACACACACAGAGCCGCGATAACATGAGGGACCAAAACCGGGGACAGATGCCAGAATACCCCCCCATTACTGTGAAACCGCCCCCCATACAGTAGAAATACTGTGTGTTTTCGTCCACATAAAATAATTATCCGGTTCACCTGACTGCGTGACCAGTTGATTTAAATGCATCTTTAGCGGTAACAAAACACAGCGTCGTCTGCTAGCATTAGGTAACGTTACAACAACAACACACAGGCTGGCTAACTGCTAATTGAAACGGCCAACTTTAACCCTTTTAAAACAAAAAATAATTAGCTGCAACCCTTTATCGGATAGTGTGAAGTGATTTTACTCCCAAACACAGAAAAATACTCTTCCAAGATTACACACGGACACTCAGTTAGGAGCCTTCGACATCACTGGCCACGCTGATGATGCTAAATTAAGGAGCTAACATGGCCTCTCAGCACCGGTCTGAATTGAACAACAGAAGGCAAGAGCAGCGGCATGTTAGCTGCGGAGCTAGCCACCGTTAGCGCAGCACGAATACACGCAGCAACCGCCGTGGCCAGCCATGAAGAAGCTCCCGTGGCGTGATGCAAAAATCAAAGCAGTGCACAAAATAATTAGCAGGAATAATGCACAAAGTGGCAATGCAAAAAATATGTTAAGAGAAGAAAGTGAAAATGGCGGTGAACAGGAGGCCGCCATTCCCCTTACCGGAGGTCTCATCCGCTCCGTCATGGTTTGAGTTCAGCTCCTTTTTACTCACTTTTGCCGCCGAGGCCGACATGTTTTCGCAAGCTGGGGTAACTTACAGACGTCTGAGAGAATATCTGGTAGCTTTGAATCCGGTTTCTCCTTGAACAGGAGAACGTTTATTCGGCGTAAAGTTCAGCGTGCAGAAGCCAACAACGTGCTGCTTTCCACACAATGTAGCTGCCGATGAGCGAGGAAGTCAGAGCAAGCGCCGCTCACGCGCTCCTTTCATTACGAACGCGCCTCGCCGAATGGAGAAGACCAGCTCCGCCTCTCAAAATAGGTCTTACTACTTGGCTCCAATTTGCTGATTTACCGCCGTCTCTTCTCTTAAAATAACACCAGAAATGAGCAAAACCTGCAATTATCACTTTTATTAATGTCATATTCGATTATGAAATTAACTTGCTGTAATATGTTAGATTTACTCAGGCCAGGCCGAAGCTGCCGACTCACACTTGCGCACTTAAAAAAAAGCTGAATGTCAGTTGGAAGAGCTTCATTCTTTTGGTCAGTGCTAATTAGCTGTTAGGAAATGTTTGATTCCAGCTCAATTGTTTTATTTAGTTATGAATACAAAATATATTTTGGTTGAGGTTATGGCCAGAAGGTTGCTTAGTTCTCCACTGTGTTTGTAAACGAATGTATGATAATATATTTGTATTTGCTGGTTTAGTAAGGAAAAAGACAAGCTAGTTGAAGTGTAACTGCATAATTACATGTCTTAGGTTCCTATTTGCTCATCTACTGCCATCTGTTCGCTTCAAATACCAACCAAAATTATATATATATAATTTGTGCTAAGCTTCTAACTGAAAGCTAACTGTAAGTTGGAAAAAGGAACCCCTTACTGGTGATCTGTGTTAATTAACTGTTAGGAATGGTTTTGACTCTAGCGCCATTTATTTTGTTAAATTTGGATGTGAATAGAGAATATATTTTAGTTAAGGTTATGCCCGGGAGCTTGATTAGTTTCCCACTGTGTTTACAAATGAAGCTATGATAAAATATATTTGTATTTGCAGTTTTGGCAAGGGGGAAAATAAAATCAAGGTAGTGGATGTCTAAGAGCCTAAGTAAGTAAGTAAGGTCCCTATTTACTGATCTACTGCCATCTGTTCGCTTTGAATCCCAACCAAATAAAAGTGTAAAAAAACAAAAACGAATAATAGCTTAATAATATCATATTTGATCATCAAATTAACTACAGTCATCTGTTATATTTACTCAGGCTACGGTTAAGCAAACTTAAAATAAAGCTGTAAGTTGGAAGAAGGAGCTAGTCTGTGCTAATTAGTATTAGAAAATTAGCTACATTTTTAAAATTTAAATTGGAATAAGGATGATATTTTATTAAAGCTATGTCCAGTATCTTGCTTAGTTATCCACCACATTTATAAACAAATCTATGATTAAAATGTATTTGCTTGTTTAATAAGAAAACATTAAAGCTGGTAGAGGTGTACCACACCTATTAGTGTAGTCTCTTCTTCTTCTGAGCTATTTTTTGTAAATGTTTAATTTGATAAGAATAAAGAAGATACTTTAGGTAAGGTTATGTCCAGTAGCTTTCTTAGTTATTCACTTTACCTATAGACAAAGCTATTTAAAAAATAAGGTTTCCATTTGCAAGTTTAAAGAGTTGATCAACAACTATGTGTAACAGCCTGATTACAACACGTGTATGCTCATTTATTGTCATCTCCTCTACAGATCACACCGCAAATGAACAAAAACCTCCAAAGAATTAATTGTGGTCATCAATTAGGTTTATTACATCTGAATGGAAGTGGAAAGTAGAAACTTCATTCTTGTATTCTTGTAATTCTTGTAATTTTGTGATTTACATATAAAAAAATCTTACAATGTAGTGAAGGTTTTGTCGAGTAACTGTTGTAGTCTTCACTGTATAAGCAGGGTTTACGACTACAAATACGTTTGGTATGCATGCCAAAAAGTGTCTGTCTGCCAGAAAGTTATTGCCAATGTTTCTGTTTGTTATTTATGCCTAATACCTTTACTGATATTGGTAAATAGACTGTAGTCGACAGGATTTATGAAAGCTTTACTTATAAAATGAAGAAATTACCTGTTTAGCAAGTATATTTAATACAGAGTTATTGTACCTTCTATTGTTCTACATTATAATCAATCCAGTCCTTTTTGGCTACTTTACATACCTTTTTAGAACTGCTATTTTATAACTTTGTGGCGCCCTCTTGGACAGATCTCTTTTGGAAAATTGATTTTTAATGTAATTTACATTTTATATTTGGATAAATAAGGCATATGAAATAGAAATAGAACATTCCTTTTGATAGGAATGTTCTTTCTGGCTCAGAATGACTCATTATAATTCATGAGACATATGTTGGACAAATTATAGGCCAACAAATCATTTACAGCACTTTAAATACTCACAATCTTTTTTTAAAAAAAAAAATACTAGAAATCACCTTTTGGCATGTCACCGTTTTAATGAGACAATTTCAAGCTGGTGGATGTGTAACAGCCTAATTAGGGCAAGTGTGATGGATTGTCTGTTCAAGTGTGTTATTGTGTAGCTACATTAATTGCTTTCAATTTGACAGGCAGTAAAGTGGGAGACCACAACCACAGAGCTGTCATGCGTGACTGTTAATCCACGCTGTCAGTAAAAAACAGCCAGACAGGCTACATCATTATATCCAGGTGCTGATTTCCCACCTCCTGCTATCAGTGTAGTTATTTAAGTCTCTCATCTCATTCTTGTTAGAGGAGGTTAAACAAATCTCCTAAGCACCGCAGGCTCTTCTCTGCTTTGTCCCAAAGAGAGCACCAGCAGCTCTGCTTGCCTTTTGGTTGGTGGCAGAGCAGGAACATGTGGTCATGCAACGGCCAATGCCGAGCCCTGAGAAGGCAATCGGTGCTGTCAGAGCAGCAGCAGCAGCAGTGCTGGCACTGGAAAGGAACTCTGCAGAAAGAAACCCATCTAAAAGAGACAGGGGAGGGGGGGTGGATTTGATTACAGACCGGAGGATGAGGATGCAGTGGGAATGGCATGTTGTAGAGGAAGAAAGAAGAAAACAAACAAGAGGACAGGCTGTTTGATCAAGGTCTAAAGATGTAGGAGCTGCATCCGAGGAAGCAGGCAGTCAGTGTGTCTGTGAACGCACCATCACATCAGGGGACTTGTTGTGGTTCAAGGATAGTGAAGGTGGAGAGGCGCAACCTGAGAAGTCCCCTCCCGCCACTTCCACAGAGGATGACAGATTAATCCTTATTCAGCAAGGAGCGAAGAATCACCCCGAGGTGAGTGAAGTGCAAAGTCATAGTGTTTCCATCTGAACTGAGCAGGTTATTCACACTTAATCCATGTCTACTTTCGCTCTTGTTTTGGTCCAATATGTAAATGAGTTGTGTGTGCAACCCTCTCTCTGGTGAATTCCTCACGTTCCACCACACGTTACACTAAACTCTGTCTGTGTTCAATCAGCATGCTGCTCCAGTCCCAGCTGACCTGTCTGTGATGAAGTGAGGCTTGTTGTCTCTTGATGTGATGTTGTTATCCAGGATCAGATGTTGTCCACGGCTCAGCAGATGCTTCAGGATAGCCGCTCTAAGATTGAGCTGATCCGACTGCAGATTATAAAAGTCGCCCAGGCTGGCAGCAGCAGCAGCAGCAGCAGCAGCAGTGGTGTTGATGGTGGTGGAAACCCTAACAGCTCCACTCATGGAGGTCAGAGTGCTGGGACAAGTGAGTCCCCCTATAATACTCTGTTCTTCTACTTTATTTAAGTGTGCAAATTACCTTGAAAGAGGCGTGAAATCATCTATTATATTGCCCGTGGCCAGTCACAACAATTCTGTCAGATTTTCAAATAACTTGTCTCGTTAACCCAGAAGGAGCAACCGAGTTTCCAGTGCATGCAGATATGTGGTTTGAAAATTTAGCGCTTTAATGAAGGTTTTGCCAGAGCTTCCATTTTTTGAAAGGGGATTATCTGTTTGACTAATGTTTTCCAACAACAGATCACAATTCAAAAGCTTTTCTTGTAAGTGAAAAAGTATGAGTTTTTGATCCAGAGATACTGTGATGTGAGTACTTTAACATTTCCTGCCAACAGTCTCCTGTCCCAGTTATGATGAGAGTATATTGCACTAGTGAAACTGCTCTGACAGGATTATTAGAGACAGAGTGTAAGTGTGACATTTAATTCTAAACTGGCGATATGTGCCATTTGGGAAACTCTGAAAGTAATGTTTAAAAAAATGATTCCTGCCTGACGGAATATGAGACAAGTAACTCTATACCATGGCTCCTCAGGTCCTATTTCCTTTCTTGGACCTCTGACCTCTTTTCCTCTCATTGATTTCTTAAAATGTTATCATCTACAGCCAATAAAGGCCCTCTTTACTACAGCAGGCAGTTTCATTCACTGTATCCAAGTGTCAGCAGAATGTGTAAAAGCAAAGGTTGACTCTAGCAAATGATTTTCTCAGTCCATCCATCCATCCATGCCCCTCCTTCACCTGTTTTGATGGGAGACTGATGGATTTCCAAGCCAGTCAAGAGACATAATCAAGTCCGGTTGGATATTCCTAAAACACCTCATAGGAGATGTCCAGGAGGTATCCCTAAACATTAGCTCCTTTTGATGTGGAGGAGTAGCAGCTCTACTCTGAGACCCTACCAAACACCAGACACCCTTTGTAGAAAGCTCATGTTCATCATTTGAATCCGTGACCTCATTATTTTGGTCACTGCCAGCAGCTTGTGGCCATAGGTGAGGGCAGTAATATAGATCAACTCCTTTGCTTTCAAATTCAGTTCCCTACAGCAGACCAGTACAGCATCTGAAATAATACAGCAGCTGCACAAATCCCCTTTTCAACCTCTAATTCCCTCCTTCCCTCAACAAGAGCCCCAAGATACTTCAACTACGCCTTCAATTAAGACAGCAACTCGTTCCCAACCCCAAGTGAGCACTCCTCACTTTTGACTGAAAACCATCGCCTCAGACTCAGAGGGGCCAGAAAAAGTGTGATTCACTAAGTCACAGGCCAAACCCAGAGACCATGACAATAATAATTCATTGACTTACGGTCGAGTTGAGACCATAAATTACATTGCCATTATTGTTGCGGTAGCAACCTTTCCATTGATGTTGCTTTGGTTAAATTTGTTGATACCTTTAATTCTCAAAAATATTCCTAAATATATTTCATGTTTCAGGTGACAACAACAGTCATCCGAACCAAGTTATATTGTTAAGTAGACCTCCATATGTATCCATATTAATTAAAAATACCCTTTTACTCTTTTTTTTTAAAGCACTTCCTCGTCTCACTCCAGTGTATATGTCAGACATGGTGACAGCGAATGAACCAGTACAACCCCTCTGGTCATCCAGCATAAATCTACTAATAGTTAGGTACTCCTTATTCACAGTGGGTCGCCACAGCGTGCAGCGCCACTTTGAGTGTTGTACAGTTTATTCTATTGCACAATGATTCTCTCTGTTCAGTATTGTATTTTTTTTTGATTGTTTACAGTTTTATTTGGTTCACTTTAATTATTTAAAAATGTCTTTGATGTTTCAACCACTGTTTTAAATTGCCCATTTTTGTTACATTTTGTTATGTCTTATTATCAGTAATTAGGTCAGTCATCCGTGAAGTGTTCTGAACTGCATTTACCTCTATGCAAGGTATATAAATAAAAGAGAGAGATCTCTAGTGATCTGATGATCCCTGTCAGCAAGCATTTGGTGACAGTGGGAAGAAAGAACTCATTTTAATAGGAAGAGAACCAGACTTGTAGGGGTGGGTGCAGGGAAACAAAAGAAAGAAGAGAGAGACAAGGACACAACACCAATTACAGGAGAGAGAAGACTCGAGTTAATGCAGTTGTGGTGTGTAAATGCATGGGCATGGTAGAATAAATGCTACCTAAGTGCATCATGGGAAGTTCTCCAACTGCCTGAGCCTATAGCAGCATAACTAATGGATGATTCAGGGTCACCGGATCCAGTTTGCAAACATCTACTTTTAGTAGCAGACTAATGAAAATTCAAAACAAAATAAAATCAATTGAATAGAACACAAGTGTAATTACTCTGCAGCTCTTGTCAGTCACTGGTTTTGATTAATTTTAAGAATTACGTTTAACCCCCCCCACCCACCCCCCCCAAAAAAAAAAACAAGCAGCAAGAGAAAACAGGATTCTTTCACTTCTGGGTAATATATTTAGTATGCAGTGTTCTTCTTCTTGTATCAACATAGCAATATTTGAAGGGTCTTCCCTAGCTGCGATGTTTTAATCCTTCCTTTTAGAGCTTTTCTACATTTTGAAAAAGTGTCAGCTGAATGCCAGACACATAGAAAATGTAGTGTTTTTAACTCAGTGACATTTGAGACAAAAGGGTTTACTTCTTATTTAGGAATACTGATAACAGGTATCAAGACTCTTTCTTTCTCTTCCCTCTCAGGGATATCTCCCCTCACTGCGAGTCTCGTGGATGCTCGCTTGGTAGAGTTGCAGCACTATGTGCAGAGAGAGTCAGATGCATTGGTGCTGGCCAAAGATGTGGTGAAGGAGCTTGAAGGGATCTCATCGTTGGACCAGAAGGCCCTGGCTGAGGTAGGACTCTCAGTCACATTTATTTTAAAGTACGTCAGAGGAGAAAGGAGTTTGTTTTAAGGCATGTCTAAAAAATCTGAAGAATTTTCTAAAAAAAAAAAAAAAGAAAAAGAAAGAAAAAAAATGGAGACTGGCTGTACTGTGCAGCTGAAACTGCTTTTTCAGATGGAGGATGAACTGAGGGGTGGCACCAAGGTCCAGTATCAGATAAAGAAAGATGATTTTGAAGTGTGATTCATGCAAGACTATTATAGTATAGGGTTAGAAAAAACATGGGGCTGGAAATGTTAAATATTGACTTTCATGTTTGCTCTGGTTTGTGTTTAGTTGTGTTCTGAGCATCACTTTCACTGATTAGCTAATATAATAAAAACACAAAATAAATAAATAAAAATATAACATCTAAAGTCTAAAAAATATATTTATGTTGGAAGTAAAGCAGCACAAACAATATCCAAAAATACTAAACAGCCTATATTGAAAAGGCCCAAACAACAATATAGTCTTTATCTTCTTTGCAGGCTCAGGCTCGGGTGCAGGAATCCTCCCAGAAACTGGGTCTTCTGCAGCTTTCCCTGGAGAAATGCCTGAAGGAAAAGAACCAGGAGCCTGTACAGCAGCCTGCAGGAGAGGGACCTTCTACCCAAAACCCCACAACTGGGTGTCCCCTTTCCACCTCGCCATCCGTCTTCTCCATCAGACCTGCCTCCTTAACCGGTACCAGCACAAACTATGCTTTTTCTGAGCAGTACCTACATTTAAAAGTGTGCTTTTAGAGACAGCTTTGTTTGCAAATTAATTTACTAGATCATACCTCAGATATAGGTATAGTCATGGGTCAAATGTTTCAATAATTTGACCCCAAAAATCTGTAAGAATATGCATAACACAGTTTTTAGTGAAGGTTGCACAGTGTATTAAGTATGAATTAGCCTGTCAGCATTATCTAAAGCTAAATTGGACAGTGCATGAGACGGGGGAAGGAGAGTGTGTCGGCAGGGTGGAGTGAGTGAAGACGTGTGTCAGGTGGGTTTGTGGCAGGATAGAAGCGAGCGTGAGAGGGAAGGTTTATAAGATGGTAGTGAGACCTGCTCTGATGTATGGTTTAGAGATGGTGGCACTGACAAAAAGACACGAAGCAGAGCTGGAGGTGGCAGAGGTGAAGATATCGAGGTTTTTTATTGGGAATGACCAGGATAGACAGGATTAGAAATAATGACATCAGAGAGACTGCTGAGGATGAGCGGTTTGGAGACAAAGTTAGAGGCGGGACTGAGAGGATAAACTGGGCAATGGATGTTGAATGTGGCGCTTCCAGGCACCTGATGTAATAAAGGATGACATGTAGAGGTTTGACAGAGGGGATGCCAGCGAGAGGCTGAGATGTAGACAGATGATCTGCCATGGCGACCCCTAAAAGGAGCAGCTGAAAGGAGGAGGAGCCTGTCATTATTAATGATGGTTTAAATACCTGAAATCTCTCTCCATGACTACTTTAAGATTGACTATCATACATATCACATCACCAGCAGCCTAAACTACCAATACAATTCTTGTTTATGTCAGATTCTGATCCCACCATCTACTCATACAGCAGACCAGGAAACGTTGTTCCAATCTTCTGTTGTCCAAGTTTGGTCATTCTGGTCATTCTGCTCTTATCTAATTTATCATAATCAGGTTGTTTTTAATCTTTATTATAGTCTGTTGGCCATGTTTCACTACTAAACATAATGTGGTGATCAGAAGTGGAAAATTACAATAAAATAATGTTAAAAACAAAATGCGTGCATAAATGAACCCACTCAGTCATTTGGAGATTATGAGACAGACCTGATTTTCACGTTTTAAGGGATTATTCAACTTCTCATTTTATTTTCTTTAGCTCCATAATAACCTCCTGCTCCTGGAAGAAAGTAACAAACAAGCTCACAGAGGAAACTGAATTTCATGAAGGAACGGCTCTCTTTAAACACAAATGATTCACTTATTACAGAATCATATGTTTAATTATAGACACATTTTATGTGTTAGTACATTCAGAAGACCGGAAGATAACTGGATTTAACTAATTGCAAGTCTACTAATTAAACACTATTTTTAAGTAGTTATTCCCAGGAAATCTGTGTGAAATTATTACTGACCTTTAAAAATCAAACACCTACATCTCAAAGAAAGTTTTTTTTCTCTCTAACACACAGCTCTTTCTAGCGGCACCATTCCTGCCCAGTGTTGGAACATGGCTAACCATACGCTGACCTCTGGCAGTGGATAATCAGACATGTAATCTGCTGGTTTTGGACAGTTCACTTGTAAGCCCATCTCTCCCTGCTGGAGACTAAAAAGGCAAAAAAAGACTCATGATGATGATGATGTAACGAGGAGACAAATTCTGGAGTTGCTCTGTATGCGGCGAGCATTCAGATCGGGTCTCACTCGGGGTGATTTTGTGCTTCACAGCTGTTAGCAGTACGGAGAAAGGGAGAAAATGAGGATGTGAATGCTCAGCGAGCAGCTCCAGACAGCGCTGATTAGAAGCATGAGAGATTTATTCATGCAGAAAAAGAAAAGGTTTTATTTTAAAAGGCTCCATTCATTTTGGTCTTAAATGCAATTCATTACTAAGGACTTGGGAAGGGGAGGCATTGTTACATAATGTAGTGATTAAGTATTTTGTGAGAATAGAATCGTTTACTGATCATTTCAGGATGTTTTTAGAATCTTAAAGTTTGTTTTGTTTTTTAAAAATGTCTTTAGGCAAACTTGAAGTCCGGCTTCTTGGATGTGAGGATTTACTGAAACCTCTGGGAGAATCAGAGCAAGAAGACCGTCCAAACCCTGCAGAGACACCAGATGCTCACAAACCAGACGGACCTCCAGGTAAGCAGACATTTTGCATTTTTAAAATGTTTCCTTGGACACGAGTGATTTGATCTTAGTTGGAACAAGGAAATAATTAAATTGATGTTTTTATGTTCATTTATAGTGCCACATTTTTACTTTTGCACTCTACTAGGATAGCTTTGCATCATTAACAATTCAAAATAATTTTTATTTAACTTACACTGAGCCTTTGTGCAGCACTTCAGGTCATCTTCTGACTCAAACAAGCTCAAACAACATCCTAACTTCTCCAACAAGCCAACTTTCTTCTGATTGGCTGTCTCTTGCAAGCAGAAGGTTTGACAATCTGGTCACTTTTACAGTGTTTTCTAAATGGATTCAGTAAATGCAAACACTTTAGAGCATACTCTGCACAATAAAAGAAAGATTATTAAACAGCTTTATTAATTCCAGCTCACGTGAGATTACATTTAGCTGCATGAATAGTGTGACTCCCGGTCTCTGTTTTAAAAAGACATTTACATCAGTATGAGAGTGCCACAGTGTCACAGCCGAACACTGAAATCTGGTGCTGTGCTCAATGGGTTAACCTACTTTTTTGTGAAGTATGGAGTGCTTTTAAAGGTAATCTATTACAATAAGTGAGCTTATTACTTTAAATTATATCATATCCTCTGTCAAGGATGTTGAAAGGTCCTTTGTTAAATGCCCTGACATTTAGTTGTTATTTTCCTAAAATAGAAGATAAATAAACCAGCATGATTTCATAAGCTTGATCTTTTGGAAGGCGAACCGTCTGGCTCCAGTCAGATTCACATGATACTCTCAGAAAAGTACTTTTGTACCATTAAGAGTACGGTGGATAATTACTGGGGAGGTACCCTCTAAGGCAGTGCTGCTGGACCATTGACAGGTGTTTCTTATTCATTAAGGTGCAAAGCACCTTTATGCGTTGCACCTGCTTAAAACCAGCCTTGAACCTTCAATGTAAAGGTACAAAAAATAATATCTAGAAAAAGTTGCGTGCAGGGGTACCCATTAATTTATTGTTTATTACTCATTCATCCAGATTCTACTGCTTTGGTGGGTCCAGCAGACCAACCCCAGTTTCTGAAAATAAAAACCTTTTATAGAAAGCTCCCAGTGTTGAATGTTGGATTTTCAAAATTTAAGACTTCAGTTAGTAATACAAAATTTATCAGGATGATTTAGTGTCATATTTTCAGTATAAAAGCCCCTGATTAGTTAGACAAAGTTGTCAGAATTATTAGAATTATGTTGGATTTACAAATTAAAAGCACCTAGTAAATAAAATGAACATTCATGTAACTCTTCACTGCTGTAAAAATCAAGCCTGTTCAGGACACAGCCAGTAAAACGTAAACGTTTGTCTCACAGAGATCAGTGGTGTGCTCAGGCTGGACGGCAGAGTGGTCGGCCGGACGCGCTGGGCATCCATCAGCAGGCTGAGCTGGGACCAGACGTTCTACATCCAGCTAGAGCGGGTGAGTCCCTACACACCATCAGATACTTAGTTAACCACGTTAACTGAGGAGTGGGAAAACAACAAAGTAATAGTCCATTTTTATTTCCTAGCATAAATTATGTCAATTTATCAGACTGTTGCTCATCTCTTTTGTCATAATGGGTCTCATTCAGTGAAATGTTAATACACTAAACACAAAGTGCACATTCAAAATTACCATCAGATTCATGAAACATGTTCACTAGTCATTTTTGTTCTGACCACAGAGCTCATGTTAGTGAATCAGAATCATGTTTGTCACCATCTGCAGTCTGCCACGTCACACAAGGAAACATATTTACCTCAAGCTGTGGAGACGAAAGCAGTGAGGATGGTTTAAAAGAAGCCTGCACCTGTAAAACAAAAAAATTAAATCAGAATCAGATTTTGAACCGAGGAAAGTGAAACAACAGGTTGGCATGAATTAAAGCAACTGGAGTTTAAGAAGCACCAGGGGACTGTCAGAAACCTGGGCTTTGTTCCAGAAGCAGGTTTAGTGAAAAGAGTTTATTAATCCTGAGATCAGGGAAACTCTAGGTTTTCTGTTCCAGAAAGAGAATTAACGTAAACTCTGACTCAGTTACCATGTAATCTGTGTGATCTACATGTCTTTACTGTCAGGCTACAGCTGAATAATTTAATTTACAAATGAAATGTAAAATCTGCTCAAATTCCAGTGGTATATATTAAGAAGTGAAGTCTGTAAAACCAGGCTTTCTTTGTGTTAGCTGGCTCGACAAAACGAAAAACCCCAGTTGAACATGGGTTATGAACGGTCTGTGTCAAACCAGGATTCTGCTTCAGGCTAAAAGGGGGCATTTCATGTTTCACATGACTCGTCTTCTGCAAAAAGGTATCGCTCTGAGATCAATCATCGCTCAAACATGCTGTAAAGAAGAATGAGTTAAGAGGAGACACTTCCAATTTTAAACTGAAAGAAGCATAACTTACCGCGGCCACCCTTGTAAAACTGACTCTAAACTCAACGTTGCTCACTAACCCACCAGTCTCACTTCGTAGTACACCCCTCGGCTTCATCTGTTAATGAAAATTTGGGTAAATAATGACTGGACGACGCAGAAAAAATAAAAGGCTCTAACCTTTAAATACTTGTTGCCGTGGTGAATTAAGTTACCCGAGCTCCACTAATGAGGGCTTTCTTTCATTACTCATGGCCTTAACTCAGGGTAACGATACTCAGAGTTGATTGAACTAACTCTAATCAGCATTTCTGCAACCAAAAACCTCAAGGCTACCAGTCGCAGCATTAATTAGCTCCGAGTTTCTGGAACATCATGTCAGGGTACACTCATGTTTGGCAGCTTTTACTAAACTTTTTGATCATATCAGTTATAGTGGGAAGTTAAACTGCAGAAAAACAGAGTAGCACATATTTTCCTCTCGTTTTCCCCATGATTTAAACCGCTGCGACGGCGAGCCAGCTTTCAGCATTTGTGAGTCATTTTTCATGTTCGCTCTAATCCACACCGCCCACGTTCAAACTGGCCTTCCTGCCCATTTACTTCCCTCCCAATCATCCTGTTTCTAATTACAGAAATGAGGCGCTGTTTGAATACTGTTCAGTTGCTGTGCAGCACACTCACCGGTTCAAGGAAACAAGATCCATTACAATCTGTTCTTCTTGTTATGACCTTTGTCTGTGTGACATTGATGCAGATAAAAACAGCATCAGCAGCTTAGTACATGCTGTAGTAACACTTCATGTGCTGACAAGAACAATATAGCAAGCACCGAACCATATAGACTGTACAAGGGCGCTGTGCAGGTCAGAGAGTAATCAGACTACACACATGTATCGCAATGAGCAGGAATAAGGACCCACATGTAGGAGGCAGAAGTCAGAAAGCCCCAACAAATAGCAGGCTTTGATGGCCAATGAAATGAAGTCCAAATGAGAACAAAATCCACAAAAGCAAAGAGGTCAGCATAGGGCAGGCACATCAAAAGATGTCTTGATAGAGGGAAGATACACAGATACACAGAGTGCTGATTAGGATCAGACACAGGTGAGGACAATGAGACAGACAGACATCTATCAAAATAAAACAGGAAAGGAACAACCAACCATTTCTGAAACAAAGAAAGACTAAACATGAATGGACTAATTCGGGGGGAACAGAAGGACAATGATAAAGAAAGCTGGACTAAAGAGAAGAGGGTGGAAACAAGAAGACTAAGAAGAAACTAATAACAATAAAAGAAACCAGAAACACCCAAAGTCACTGTAAGAACATGAAAGTTAAAGAGGAGCCAAAACACACAAAACAGAAAGTCATTACCATGAAAACCTTAAAGTATAAAACTGTACCCAAAGACTGAATAAAGATAATAAACAACAAACACAGAAATCTAAAGTCCAGTCTATAAACCCCAAAACAGAAACCCAGATATGTTAATTAAGAATTCAAACCTCCAAAACAACACAAAGCCAAGGACCATGACAGTATGAAGAGGCTCCTCTCAGGGACATATGAACTGGGAGAAACAACATAAAACCAAAACACAGCCCCAAGGTCTTAACGAGTTCCTTTGGAAAGAACACAATTAACTGAAGCACACTTCTTGACTATTTTGAGTTTAGTTCAGAAGAAATGGGACAAAATAGACAAAGTCAGGAGTAGAAGGATCTTGTCAGATTCACCTTACCCTGTCTGCCCTCGCCCAGCCCAGCCCTCTCTGTTTTTCACCCGGCACGGCTGCAGTAGGTAAGTGCTTCTCTGCACAGCACATTAGGCGACTTCCAGCATAATGGATGGTCAAATGAAAAGTGGAGATGAGAGAGGGGGAATAAAAAAAATAGGTGCAGCTAAATGGTGAAAATACATCTCAGAGAGCAGGTCAGCCAAAAAGTCCAGTTAAAACAAATAGATTAAGCTTTTATGCATTGTTGTAGTTTAAATTCGGTGAGTGTGAATGAAGTCTTACAATACTTTTGCTGGATGCTTTACTATAAACATAACCATCTGAATGCTTATAAGACGTCGGCTGATGGTTTTGCATGTCAGTGTGGGACTGATGTGAGTTTTTGATGGTGCACTTTCAGCCTTAGCACACATTGACAACTCAGTCAGTGCGATCTTTTCTGCAGTCATGGATACAGATGCTCTGTACATCCTCTTATTTTGAGTGTAATTCTTTTGCCATGAGGAAGAAAGAGAAAATCTGATGTGGTTGCAACCTTAAATAACGCAGAGCCAATGATGGAGTCGAGTTACCGTATTGAATTATTGTTTCACTCCACCCTTGGATGCTTCTTTACACTTCTGTGCTGCTCTGAGATTTTACTCTCAGGGAGCGCCTCATTTTGCCTCAACCATATAAGCCACGAATCCCAGCTTAAGAGATTAAAATATCACCAAATAACCATGAAGAACGAGAACAAAGGGGTCTGAAAATAATTAATAAAATTCCAAAACCCATCACAACAAGTCCAGCACCATGAAAATTATATCTAATATAATAGTTATTCAATAAATGCTTAACAATTACAGTTAAAATCTACAATCTACACATGTATAGATATGACCTTTAAAATAAAGTAGCTGATTGCCTGATGAAGGTCTTGTATTAAAATCTTGTAGATGAATACAGTTTTGTGGGTTAGATAGTGTGTGGCAGTGAGTAAAGCGACCCTGACATATCTGCAGCCGTAATAAGAGCTGCTTGTAGCTTCTTAAATATGCAGGAAAGGTGCTTCAGTGCTTCATTTATTATAGCAGAGGATACACTGAGCCATCATTAATGTGTTTTCCATTTCACATGATAATCTGAACCTACAACTGCAGGTAATAACCACAGATAAATTCTGAACATTACTTTGCTGTGACAACATTTTTAATGTATAAAAATCGTGATATAAATAAAGATTAAGAGCTATAATTGCAGTCTTTAGGGTTATAATGGATTTTTTCACTTTTTTCACTCATCTTTTTACTCTATAAGCTATTTCATTCTTTCTTTCTTTTTTTTATTACAGCCTTTGTTATGTTCCTTCACATCTTTCCTTGTTTTTGCCACTTTTTCCATGGAGTTAAAGTGACTAGTAAAATGAGTTTTTTCCTCATCTGCTGAGCCCTACTCCATGTTTCACTGGCAGGAAGCCATTGAATTCTAGTGTATCGTGGGTGCTGTTGTTCATCATGATGAACCGAACCCTCCTACCCATTAATCCAGCAGTGAACATTCTTGCGCCATAGACTAAATTGTTGTTGCAGTTCAGTCTGAGAGCAGCAGGGGTCGCCCTCTACCTGCAGGTATTAGTTCATCACAGCCTGAGCTAAAGACATGCTTGGTACTGTAGATGCTTGTTTGTTTCAAGAACTTGGTTTCCAATTTGCAGTACTGTAAGAAAAAGAAAAACATCCTGAAATTAGCAAAGAACAATTAACTTTGCTGAAGATATTGTTTGACATTTTGATTTTTAAAAAAGTCCAAAAACATCACCGGTTTATTCACTAACAGCTGCAAACAACCTTTGGATCTATTAATTAGAAACACTCAGTTAAACTGAATATAATAAGTAACTTTACTCCTCTCACCAATCCACAGTGAAACTTTAAAGACTCCAGCAAATACTCACAGGCTTCCTTTAATCTGATAAAAACAGCCTCATAACAATGAGTCAGTGATCACAAACATGATTGAACCTCTTCTAAAGATTCTCAATTGCAACAGAAATGAATCACAACATGTTGCTACTACCATTTCAGTCGTGGTGGTGCTCACTTCCCGCTCAAACCTTCAGTCTGTGTTTTCTCTGCTGGTCCTCGCTCTGCTGGCAGTCCCGGGAGCTGGAGGTCGGTGTCTTCTGGCGGGACCGGAGGGCGATGTGTGCAGTCAAGTTCCTGCGACTGGAGGAGATGATGGAAAACCCAATCATCAACCAGGGGATAACTTTAGAGCCACAGGGCCTCCTCTACACTAAGGTACATACAACCTTGTGTACGGTGCAGTGGCAAAGAACAACAAAACATAGATACACACATACAGCATAAAGAGGGCAATCGGCTTAATCATATTATACTAGATATACACCAGAAAAAGTTGTAGTAAATGCCGACATTAAGCCTGGTAAGTCATTCACTAAAGTTAGCCTCAGTATCAGGTTCCTACAGGTCACATCCAGAAGGGCAGGAGATTTTAAGATTTTAAACTAAACGCTAAACCTGACAGGAAGTCAATGCAAAAAGACTGGAGGCGATTAACAGATGAAAAAACAGTGGATTACAATAATCCAAGTGAGAGGAGATGAAGGCATGAACAAGCATCTCCAAATCACTTTTTCAGACTAAAGTTTAGCAAGATTTACTAACTGGAAAAAACAAGAGTGGGTCAGAGACTTTTTGTGAGCATCAAACATCAAGGACTGATCAAAAATGATCCCACGGTTCCGCATGTCAGAGTTTACTGTGAATGACAGGGACCCCACTAGCTGCTTGAGCACTGATGTTCCCAGGAGCAATTATTTGTCATCTAGCCTTGCACCCTGATTGCATTAAGACAGTCGATTGAGCTGGATATCCAGTTCGTGAGGTTTCAAAGAGAGGTACAGTCGAATGATCTCGGCATAAAAATGATAACAAACTATTTTAAAACTGCTGATAATATGACCTAATGAGGATATACAGTGAATATAAAAGAGAACTTAACCAAGAAAACTGGATGATAAAGAAGCAAAATCAGACCAAAACTCACCCACCGAACCCAAAAATCAGTAAACCAGTGAGGTAAACCAAAATCACGGCCATGCTGTTTGACCTGTGGATCAAAAGCTGATGATCAGCGGTATCAAAGGCTGATGAAAGCAAAGACTTGGAACAGTCAGTCTTATCTGCAGCCATCAAAAGGTCATTGGAGACTTTGAGAGCTCTTTAGTGGAGTGTAACTCTCTGAAACCAGACTGAAAGAATACTGTGCATCTCCAAAACTTTGCTTAATCGTGTCCCAGCAACCTTTTCTCTTGTTCTGGAAGGCTTATAAAAGGAGGTTTTTAGATGGACCTATAACTCGTGGTAAGTGATGGGTCCAGGTTTGGTTTTTTTTACAACATCAGTTGGACAACACTGAGATGTTCAAGTGGTAAGTGGCAAATTTAATCTGCTTAGTCTTTTGTTAGTCATCCTGTTGCTGAACCCTCGGCAGCCTTGAGAGGAGGGAAAATCAGATGCAAACGTGCTTTAAAAGTGTTCAGTGAGCTGTTTAAAGTCAATATTATTTCATTTTAACATTCTCACATTAATCCAACACACTTCAGAGTCCCATAAAGAGCTGCATGTTGACAGATTTCAGTGTGGTTGTAGGAAATCTAATATGCTCCACATTATGTTCTGATTCAACAAAGTAGAGTCTTATTAAGGAACAGAAATCTAACATTGGGTGAGCTTTGGCACCACACTCACAGCTTTGAGCCTTTCACTGTGACACTTTGCCTTTTTTCTGTCTCAAATTAATCCACACATTAATCAGCTAGTGCCACTATCACAGCCAATAAGGTGCAATATTAGCCATGCTTTTTCATCCCAGTTGGATAGAAATGCAGTTAATTTCTCAAAAGTTAAAAGAAATCTGTTTGTTTTGTATTTTACAGCTTCGATTTATTGACACTGTGCTCGAACGGCAGCCAAAGCTGAGACGTCAGCGGTGCATCTTCACTAAAGAGAGAGGTACAAACACAAAAGCCCCCAAACAGATTTGTTCAGATTGAATTTGCGTTTCTGCAGTGAAATGATGATTTGATTTGTTTTCTTTGTCAGGGAAGAACTTTCTCAGAGCAGCCCAGATGAACATGAACTTTACCACTTGGGGTCATCTGATGATGAGCATCCTCCCTCGCTACAGCTCCTTCACCACATTCAGCTCATCTTTCTCTGCGACCCCTGACCTGGTGGCCAACAACGCGCCCCATGCAACTGAAATGGAGCCTCAAACTACCACTTCACTGCCAAGGTATGAACTAATCATAAGTTCATCTCACATTGTGATAGACAGTTCTTATTGTGTATTTTAGCTTGATTTGTTTTATTTTTATGTATATAGTAGTGTGAGGAGATAAAACTTTTCCAATGATAATGCCAGTAGTTTGCCTCCAGGTCCTGGCCTCTCGCAGTATTTTTTGACTCTCTACTATCTCACTACATTTTTCAACACTTGTCTCTGTGGGGCTGCAGCGAAGCTCCAGTAATCAGACTGAGCATCACTGAGGATCAGCCCTCTCCCACCATCCTCGACCAGGAAGAAAACACAGCTGGCATCATCAGTGCAGTGCACCGAACATCATCTGTGCCTGCACTGCAAGAAAAACTGGTAAGTCATTAGCAATAGTTGACACGCCAGTGCATTCAGAGTTTACACATTTATATATGTAGTGAGAGACAAATTAGCTTTAGAAGAGTGAAACCGTATCCAGTAACAGATCATAAGCACTAAGAGTAAGGATCTAAAGCCACACTGGCAGCTTTGTGATGTGATAACGGCCAAAAACATTAATTTTTAAATTTAGAAGATCTAAACATGTTCTTATTGAGCTCTAATTTGCCATTGAATTTTTATTTGCAGTCCTCCGTAGAAGAAAGCGAAGATCAGCCTGTATCTGCTCTAAAGTACACACACACACACACACATACATGTCTTCACACACTTCACTCCACGTCCTCTTCTAAAAATTAGGAATTAAGCACCATCCTTATTTTCTATTTTTGTTCTTTTTTTCCCCAAAAGGATGCAGGTGGAAGATTTTAAGTATATCTCAGTTCTTGGCAGAGGACACTTTGGGAAGGTAACAGTTT
This sequence comes from Perissodus microlepis, assembly GCF_051167445.1. Taxonomy (NCBI): domain Eukaryota; kingdom Metazoa; phylum Chordata; class Actinopteri; order Cichliformes; family Cichlidae; genus Perissodus; species Perissodus microlepis. The sequence goes on from NC_140472.1 coordinate 32,600,213, forward strand.
GAAGCTTTTCTGTAAAACACTGTGACTGAGCCAAACGTCTTCTCTTGTTTGTCGTCAGCTGATCAGGGTTAGATTTGCTGTGAATGTTTTCCAGGTCCTGCTGGCAGAGTTTAAGAAGACCGGGAAATTGTATGCTGTCAAAGCTTTGAAGAAAAGAGACATTGTGACTCGTGATGAAGTGGACAGGTGAGTGGACAAGAATGCTTTAAATCTGCATGCAGGTGCACGTTACGTGATTATCAATAAGAAAGCTCAGATTATAGATCAATGGGATGCGTTTGAGTTTTGCCTTCACTCAGTGTCTGTTATGGCCTATAGATAAAGGCCCAAACTGTTTTTGTATCTAGTTTCTAATCGTGCTTTTTAATGTTGTAAAGTTGGACATTTAAACACTGGAGTCAAGGGGAATTGACTTCCTTTTGGAGCCAGCCTCAAGTGGTCATTAGTGGAACTGCAGCCATGGACGTTATTACTGAGCTTGACAAGAAAAACTCACTCTTTGCAGCTCTGAGGATAATAGCTGAGTGATGTATTTTTTTCTGCAGTCTTATGAGCGAGAAGAGGATCTTTGAGATGATCAACGCGTCCAGGCACCCGTTCCTCGTCAACCTCCACGGCTGCTTCCAGACCAGCGACCACGTCTGCTTCGTCATGGAGTATTTACCCGGCGGTGACCTCATGATCCACATCCACAATGATGTGTTTACCGAGGCTCAGACCAGGTGTGCATAAAATGAGTAAACATACTGCCTGAGAGATTTCCAAATATTGATTTGTTTTCTTTCCCTGACAAAGAAAACAAATCAAATCAATGTATTTTTTAAGGTGTTGTTATCCAACATATCTGATCTGTTGTTACTATCATGTACAGGTTTTACTCAGCATGTGTCCTGCTTGGTTTAGAGTTCCTGCATCTGAATAAAATCATCTATCGGTAGGTGATAAGTGCCAAAGTGATCTCATGTTACAAGGAAACATTTGGCACCCTGCAGTTTGTGTACTCTGTGTTTTACACAGAGATCTGAAGCTGGACAACCTGTTAATGGATGCAGATGGATTTGTGAAAATCACAGACTTCGGACTTTGTAAAGAAGGTGAATCCATTCAGCACACCTGTCTGTACTCTAATTTCTGGCTCAGCACAAGTAGCAGTAGCCACATTCTTACCTTTTATACTACTACCCAAACAGAATCAGTTTTATGATTTAAACTCTCCATACTTCCATCTGAGAGGACTGAAGTGTGTGATGTATCGGCAGGGATGGGACACGGCGATCGGACCTCAACTTTCTGTGGGACTCCTGAGTTTCTTGCTCCTGAAGTCCTGACAGACGACAACTATACGCGAGCAGTGGATTGGTGGGGGATGGGCGTCCTCATCTACGAAATGCTTGTTGGAGAGGTTATTCATATATAACCTCATATTCAGTTCAGCTTTTGCTGAAAGCTTTTAATGTCATAGTGATCAATGCAAAGTTCCACAGTTCATCTCAGTTAAGCCTAACTCAGCATCTTTCCGCCCTCCTGCTAGTCTCCGTTCCCTGGTGAAGATGAGGAGGAGGTGTTTGACAGCATCGTTAATGATGATGTGCAGTATCCAACCTGCATTCCTCCCAATGCTGTCGCCATCATCCAGAAGGTATTCGCCTTCATTTGACCTCTTGCGTCCTGCATTTCTCGATTATTTTTATAAGTCACACATCAAGTTGTGACAGGATTTTAATTCATTTTGGCCATTTATGAAATGGCCAATGTTAAGTACAATATGCATAGATAACTCTTCTGTAAGGTAATAGAGACTCATTGCTTTATCTAAATGTCAACCAACCAGCTGTGCAAATAGGGCGCTATGAGCCACGAAAAACCCTGCATCTATTTTTATAGCCATTTTCCCATCTAGGCTAATAAACACACATTATCACATCAGCACCTACAGCATGTTTAGAATCACCCGTAAAAAACATCTCTTATGACTGTAAAAGGCAGCTAGAGTTCACAGAGGAAACTCACTTCATCCAGGAGTAGGGATGGGTATCGTTTAGGTTTTATCCGATACCGGTGCCAAATCCGTACTTTTGAAACGGTGCCGGTGCTTAAATGGTGCTCGAACCGGTGCTTAAAGAATGGAGAACACAAACTTTGTCCAAAAACCTCTTATGTTTTTATTTTTAGCAGTCTCTTTTTTTCTGCAAAACGATAAGCACCGTCCAGCCCCACGCACGGGGCGATCCGCGCTAACTCGCTAATGAAGATTTACCACACCCGCAGTAGATGTGCTTGGTGTGAGGTCTCGCAGTAAGCTATCAAATACGGTGCATTTCTCGGCTTTTAAAAAAACGCTACGCGTCGCCAGGTGTTTCATCAGATTTGAGGTGTTACCTCCTCTGCACAGTATCACCTTAAGAGTTTGCTGAGTTTGCCTCTTTTGCTGTGAAGTACAGCCAGACTTTTGATCGCTTCACCTGGCTTTTAATCTGTAGCTCTGCTCTAAAAGAACATATGTACCTGGGCCCGCCTACTATCCTTGGAAAGGTAAAATGATTGGCTAGAATCCAAAGTGTATGACATCTCAGGAAAAAAAAGCACAGAAAGAAAGCACCGAAATGTGCGCTGCTTTTCGGTCTGGTTACTACCGTTTATGTCAGATTATGGCCCCGGATACCGGTACCCATCCCTACTCCAGGAGGTTCATATGTAGATCCTATTTGCAATGAGGTGATAGTACTATTTTTTTGCTTAACTCATATTTACTTCTGAATAATATTTCAGAAAGATTCTGGTGAAAACGTAGAAGTCATATTGCACCACACACTTTTTAGAACCTAATCCTAGAACCTGTAATTACTGATTAAAATTTGAGTATAAAATACAGCGAGTAATGTATTTCAACCTGAAACCTGAAAACATCCGTGTTTGTTCACAGCTGCTGAAGAAGAATCCACTGAAAAGGCTCGGAGCTGGAGAGAGGGACGCAAACGAGGTCAAAGGAGAGAAATTCTTTGAGGTATCGGATCCATATCAACTGTTTGTCTTCACTTTCTTTCCACTGAACTACTCTCCGACATGTAAACATCTAAACAACATGTAAACAAGCTGAGTAGTTGTTATAATCAGCGTCTACCACTCCTGATTCAGCCTGATGAGTGATGAAGCACTGATTAGTACTGATTAGACAGTGACTTAACCTGTGCAGACACATCAAAGCTCTATAAGCACCTCTATCTCCTAAATTATTGATTGATGAGTCAAAGTACTAAAGCTAACCTATTATTGTTGTTTTCTGCTCCATGTTTTTATTCTCTGACTCTGCTACAGTAGCTTTGCATGATTCACAGTTCAAAATAATCCTTATTTATCTCAAACTGGGCCTTGTTGCAGCCACTCCATTCACAAAGTAGTTGTTTTAGCTGTTTTTAGCATTTTTTTTCTTACTGCCTCACCCTCGACAACACAAAGTTTGAACTATTTTCTCGATGACATCATACACTGCCAGGATTAGAAAAAACTGCCTGAAACTGAGGAGGTAGCATAGTCTCACAGGGATAACTTGTTTTTTTTGTTTTTTTAACTTTGTGGTTCTTTTGCAGACCATCGACTGGGAAGCCCTGCTAGCGAAGAAAGTAACGCCGCCCTTCCTGCCGTCGATCAAGGAGCCCACTGATGTCAGCAACTTCGACAGCGAGTTCACTCAACTCCAGCCAACCTTGTCGCCTCCCTCCAAGCCCTTCAGCCTCTCCGCCGAGCACCAGGAAGTGTTCGCGGACTTTGACTTTTGCGCCTTGCATGGGTGAAATTTAAACTGACATGACCGCAGGGGTAAATTACAACCAGAATGTCCACGTTAGTGTCCGCACTGGCAGGTAACCCACGTTTATCATAACCACAACCCTCCTATGGCAAGCTACTTTATTTATATATTTTTAGATAAAAAGCATTGAAATGCATTAGTAGGGGTTTACAAGAACAATGACAGGACTTTTATATTTTTATATTTTGGTCTGCTGTTGTGTTAGTTGATTGGTTAATCAGTCAATCATTAAAATTGATCAGTTTTGAGTCCTTTATTGAGTACAGAAGTGAAACATTTGCAGATTATAACTACAGCTGTGAGGATTGCATTCCTTTTACCATTTAATTTCAATCCCTTTTTAAGGCCTGACTTCAGACTTGTGATTGCCAGTGGCCTGTGATTGATACCTTTTGACAGCTTAGAGATTGTAAATAAAAACTACAAAAAAACGAATGAGTAGGTTAAACGAATTGTTCAATATTTTGAGAAATAAGCGCAGAGGCTCAGACAGTGATATCAGTCAATTTCGAGACTCTGCACTTTACAGATTTGGTTGCACTTCATTTTACGCCGCACTGATGAGACGAGATGGCAGTTCAAATCGTTCCCTGTGAGTGCCAAGGCTTCCATTTGTCATCCATTCTGTTCAAATCTTCTTTGGATTGAATTTTAAGGCATGCACAAAGGGAGGAGGGTGTAAGCATGTCAGTCTCAGGATCATGTCTCTGCTTTTAGTCCATGATATGGCCCCTCTGGCTTCATCAGGCTCAGCCTTAGTGATACAGCGAGGAGTTTAGTCATTCAGGAGCAGCTTAGAGTAGAGCCGTTACTCCTCCACATGGAAAGGAGCCAGGTGAGGTGGTTTGGGAATCTGACCAAGATGCTTCTTCAACACATCCTAGTTGAGGTATTTTAGGAATGTCTAACTAGGAGGAGACCCTGGAGCAGACCCAGGAAAGGCTGGAGGGATTAAATCGCTTGGCTGGCTTAGGACTTGCCTTGGTGTCCCCCCAGAAGATTTAAAGGAAAAGGTTTAGACTGCTGGCTGGCTGGCTGGCTGGATGGATGGATGGATGGATGGGTAGGTGGGTGGGTGGATGTCAAATCGCTTCCAGCCTGGATGTTGTTGTGAAGTCTGTAAATGTAATATAATTATCTGATTAGATACAGGTCATAACTCATGGATGATTATCCATGGTTGTCAATGTCCATACTCATAGTTATTATTTATTTTCTCGTCTTATTAGTGTGCCATAAAATAAAGTGCGAGCATAAATCTTGCTTGATTCCAGCTCAGTGAAAGTTTCCCAGCCTGTCTTGATGCTGACTCTAAATGTTTCCACAGCTCCATCATGTTCAAACTGATCCCATGGCTAAAAACGCTGACTGTTCATGCTGTCATTGATCTGACAGAACAACAAAGATAAATAAATAACCAGGCAGCATCATTTTTTTGTGTTTCTGACTGAGCAATCACTTCTAGATAAATATGCTATGTGCAGATCAAAAACAGGAGGTTCAAAATATAGTTCTGAATTTACAGTAGCTAAACTCTGATAATAGATTTTCATTTAAACTGTTGAGAGAAATGCTGAACTACAAATATCCTGGCTTGTGTCAACTAAGCCCTCACATGTTCTTATTACGACTTCACCTCATGTCATTGTTATTTCCTCTGCGACACTACACGGGTTTTTCCTTTAGCGGCTACGTCAGAGGGTTGTGCATAAAACCAGGCATGTGCAGCTGCCTGCTGTGGCGATCCCTTGTGAAGTAGCTTTGTTTTACACTAACTGGTTTTTGTAAATTTGCCTCTAATACAGCAACAATGTGGGTTCCTTCATGTTTATTTATAAATGAATGAAGTGAATAACTGTCACACACTTCCCCAACTGTTCATTCTCACTTGATCGTGCATCAGTGCCAAGCAATTACCACATGCATGAAAGACGAAATGTCTCATGTATGATGACATGATATCACAACAAGCATGATGATATCACACAGGAAAGCTACAAAGAGGAAGACCGCTTTGCGGTAACTTACACAAAAACACTGAAGAAGACTCAGATCAAATCGACAGCCTGAAAATTAACCAAAGTTTTAAAAAACGTGTTTGAGCAGCAGATAGATCCTATCTAAACTTTATTAAAATGAGTAAAAAGGAACACTAGATTATTCCAAAGGAAAATCATGAGCCATCCCAAAGCCATCTGTCATCCAAGTCCTGATTTTAACACTAAAGAAACCAAATGGTAAATAAATGGTAAATGGCCTGTATTTATATAGCGCTTTACTAGTCCCTAAGGACCCCAAAGCGCTTTACATGTCCAGTCATCCACCCATTCACACACACATTCACACACTAAATAAACCAAAGCTAGGAGATAATCAAAAGTAACAAATTTAGTAGTAAATGTAGGTAAAAAGCTGACTTCATATGCTATAACTTGTTCTGAGCAGCTACCTGTCCCAACACTTGTTTCTGTTCCTCTCCTGTATGCCACGGACACATTAAACCAGAGCAGGTTTACTATTGAAACTATGATCATTTACATGATAGTGAAGTTCAGATTTAGTAGTATAGAATTGATTTGGTTAAATTTTTCATCTCTGAAAATGTCCCGTGGATATCTCTGGTACTTATAAAGTTTGAAGTGGGCCTGTAAATGTGGACGTCATAATTAAACAATCAGCTGATTCTGAAGATGGGATTACCTCCTGGTTCTTCCTGATGCATATTTATCATAAATGTGCTTTCAGTTTGATTATGTCCACTCAGATGATAACATGGATAAACCTGGGAGCATAAAGTCATCTTCATAGCCTCTTCAAGCCTCCTGTGCGCTGGCGACAGATAGAGCTCGCTTTGTGGCCTTTGCTTATCATTTTCTTCTCCTGCAGAGGTTCAGTATGTGCTGCCGTCTCTATGCATCACTGTGACAGGCTTTGCCCACTGCCTTGACCAAACAGATGAAACAAGCTACTCTGACTTCTGGTTTAAAACCTTTTAAAAAAAAAAGTGTTAATTTCAGTCCAACATGTGTGAAGTCATTCCTTCGTCTCTGTTACAGCAGTAGGAAGCGCATGGCACTGTGGTGAACTCGTGCACTAGAAAATCCTGTAATCACTAGCAGTATAAAAGAAGCCATAGATAATCTATTATAGCCATACTAGTGATAAAGTATCTGTATTTTGAATTTAGTGACTCATATTTAGTGAGCTCTACTGATATCAAGGCAATAAAAAATAAAAAGAGGAGGAAAAAGCCCTGATTTTGTTCATGTGCTCCTAGAAATCCTGGAATTTGCCTGCAGCTGGTGACGAGCTGGGGTTCAGATGAGGCCTGGGGCTTTAAAGTGTAACTTAACACTAAATCCATCGTTCGATCAGCAGCATTTCATATTCAGCAGTCATGTTTACTGTACAGGTCACTGATCCGGTTTCAGAGAGATATTGACGGCCTAAGCACGAGACATCCATGAATATTGTTTTCTGGGCTAAATCTGGTCAGTGTGTTACAGGCTTAAAAAGACTGACATCCAATAAAGTGAAAGATGAAATGTCTTTTCAGGCTATTACAAAGACTTGAATTCACAGTCACAGTTACTGAGGCCAAAATCCAGTCGAATTAGGTTCAGAAGTGAGCAGCAGATTACTCTAGCAAGCTTTCAAAACTGCATACAAGCCATTAATTTGAGCAACTCGTTGACAAAATTAGAAGTTTACCTAAAGGGTGAATGGGATTTTCTCCTGATTTCTGTTTTTTTTTTTTTTTTCAATAAGGAAAGTCAAAGTTACAACTTCAAACCTTCAGAGCTTCTTTCTTCTTTCACATTTGTATTTTAAAAAAACAGATAATTACAAAGATACTTATTATGACACACTGAAGGGGCTTTGTGTCATGTTCAAGACTTGAGTCAGGACCTAAATGCGAGCAAAAGAGGAAATGAATAAATCAAGGGGGCGTATTTATTTATAACATTAAGGAAAAGGGTTGGGCGTGAACTCAAACCCAGGCCCCTGTTGTAGCCTTTGGCATGTAGGTCACCTGCTCAACCAGGTGAGCCGTAATGTGCCAAAGTGGAACTCTACTGGTGACAGCACCAGAATAAAAATTATCCAGGATTGGGAGGGAAAAGGGTTTATTTCACTGATTCTAGGCATCTTTTTAACAACTCAAGAGTTCCTATTTTACCTTACATTCACACCTGTGGTGCAGTAGTTAGAACTGTCACCTTATAGGCTGGGTTTTAAATTCAGGGTCAGTGGTTGTGCATTTCCCTGTTCATCCTGTATCTGTGGACCCCAAGTCTGAGCCCTGCAACCCTGACCTGGGTAGGAAAAGAAAGATGGCTGGATGAATTCAAATATTCACCCTGACACATGCTGGGACATAAAGGCTTCTAAAAAAAGGCAGCTTTCCACCTTTCACATATCAGTGCTGTTCAAGTTTTGTTAAAGCCCCCAATAAAGAAAAATCTGCATCACTGCATCAACTTGGCACTGGAGGGCCTGCTTTCCCTCTCTCAAATATTGTTTTGCAGTTATTTAACCATAGCACACACCATTTAGATCATATAAAGGGATGTATTCAGGGTGTTATGTTGCTCTTTAACAGCTCTGAAGGCCACCTCTGAGCAGGACACTGAACGCTGCACTTGCTGTCAGCTAATTTCAGAAACCATAGCAGGGCAGTCAGGTGGTTTAACTGTTGTAGCACTTTAAGTTTATGCTGCTGAATATTACATGTTACTTCTGTGTCAGTACTGTATGTATTTATGTACTCTACGTATGTACGTGAATCCTGACTGGGAATGTCAGTGTGTACAGATGTACTCTATAACGATATGCATATCATCTGTGTTTTAATGTACTCTTTGTTGTCAATAAATACAAACAGAACATTACAGTTAAAACTTGGTAAAAAATGAACTTACTGACATCAGTTTACAGGCAGGTACCAAACATCAGCAGGTTTAAAGGCATTTAGTGTAAATAATGTGGGGTCACCACTCTCATCACTTAACAACAGAAACCTTCACAGCAGGGATGTCAAACTTATTTAAACTTTAAACGCTCCCTTCTGTCAGCATTACGAATTTCACACGTGTACCAGATTGGAGTCTTTGCCGAGCCAATTCTGGCCCCCGGGCCTTATATTTGACAACCCTGCTTTACAGAGAGCAGTGACCAAACCTGAGTGTTTCAATCACATTTAGTGCTTATTTTTGTCTTTTATTCAACAAACAAAAACCCAAACAACTTATGTGCCACTTGTACACTGATATTTTAAACACCACCTAACTTCAAGGCAAGAGAGCTTAGTTTGACATTCAGAAAATACTTAACATGGATCTGCTTTTCCTCTTTCTGACTGAAGAGTCAAATATAACTGAGAGCCAAAAGCTGAGATTTCAGACTGCTCTTAATGCTCAGATTCAAACTTTTCTTTTGTTCTTTGTATATCCCTAATATATGATGACGATGATGATGCAGCGTGGTTTGCTTTGTGACTGATGTCTGGTTTCAACAAGCAAAGACGATAGCTAGACGAAGAATAACTCTTCATTAAGTGTTCAGGAATTAAGTGTTCAGATGTCCTGTTTATGGGGGAAAGTGTCTAAGACGAGCCTTTGCAAACCAGTGGTCACATCACATCAACTAAATCCAACTTCTATACACAGCCTATGCTCTTTTAGCTTAGAAGCCCCACCCACTGGGTGTTCAAACCTTCTGTTTGCAGATAACAGCCAAACAGAAGACAGCTGGTTTAAAGAGGGAGGAGCTAAAGCAGCTTGTTTCAGACAGAGAATGAACTGAGAGGCTGTACCAAAGATTATTTTGAGCCGTGAATCATGGAAAGCTAGTCTAGAATCCAAGAATAAAAATGAGCCCTTTAATGTGCATCTTTTGGTTCATAAAATCACAGGCAGCACTAACGAGGTGCTGAGACTGAAACAAGGTCCAACTCCAGTTATCCTTTCCATATTAAGAGATGTGAAACTATCAACAGTTACGACTGCGTGCAGACTATCAGGTTCTTTTTATTTATTTACGTCCGCTGACCTTCTCAAAGTGTAGCTGGAATAATCAAACGGTGCCAGTAACACACGTTAAAAACACCCCCACACGCAAACCCGTGACGTCAGCTGTTGCGCATCACACGGTGAAACACCAACACTGAACGTGTGTTTCAATGTTAACTGTAAATACGGGTAAAGGGATTGTGTTAAGGCAACACTGCGCACAGATACCTCTGAGGTTTGGATTAATTTGTTAAGTCCGAGTTTCCAGCCAAGAACAGGAAACTGCTGGGAGCACCAGAGTGATTACAATCCTCCCGAGAAGGTCCGCTGTTTCAGTCCAAAAAGTTTCCTTTTGATTTTTGTATCTGGATAAAACAATTAAAGACAAACACTTTCTCATTCTCCTGTCTTCATCTTTGTGAAAATACAAAACCAGTCAGAGATTAGTTGACTCCAGCCTCTGTGGGGTCAGACTGGATTCAGCGTGTTTCTGTGGTAAACCTTCTCCCACATCACCGTCCTGCAAATACAGAAGAAATCCCACAGGTTGCAGAGGACGCCACGGTCGAACGGATTCTCCTCGTCCTTGCAGGTCTTCAGGTACGAGATCCTGTGGCGGGACATGAACTCCCAGGTGGTGCAATTGATAGAAATCAGGTACAAGTGGGAGCCTAGCAGCACCACCACAACGACGGAGAAAATCCCGACTATGCACAACGCTGCCAGCAGAAAGCCATTCACCCTGAACCACTGCTCCCACGTAAGAGCAGGAGAAATGCCTGACCTGAAACACAAGGAAATTACACAACAGGAATAAATCACCACTTAGATCTGTTTGGCTATAACAGAAGTTCATCATAAGAAAAAAATCTGGATTAATTCAGCTTGATTAATTCACTGGTTTGTCCCATAAAAAGTTGTTTATAAGAAAACTAAACATAATTTAGCAAGATTAAAATCATCATCATTTTGGTTGTTAACAGAATTTGCTGATAAGCAAACAACTGAACATCATAAGCCTGTTCTCACCCTGAATACTGACTAGTAGGTATAGAATGCATGCTTCTTTTTTAATCTTATATACAAACAAAGCAGAAGACAATGATGAAATGCAAAAAACTGCAGTTCCTCTAAAGTCCACTTGAGGCTTGCTTCAGTTTAAACAAACTGCTTGCCTTCTATGGATAGTCTGCAACCATAGTGAGGTCACCCACTGCTTCTGGATGCCATATTTTGAAACTGAAATCAAGGTTGAAGAAGTTATCAGCTTCTTGACGGTTGCAGAGCACAGCCACATATGCATCTGTTAATAACAAAATACTAGAAGCGCAACCACCAAAACTGAAGCACAAACTTTTAGTCAAATCCATTAAAAATGCTCGAAAAAGGCATCAAAAGCATAAAAACGCTCAAACTGTTCAGTTCAGAGGCCCAATGGAGAACTAGGTGCTACAGCACACCTGGATTAACTGCAGTATCTATAAGGGTGAGTTCAATAAAAATCCCATTTACTCATTACTATATTGGACGAACTTCAATTTTTAGTGTTGCCACAGAGACCGGCACACAGCAAAACAGCAACGCAGTGGTAACAGAAAACAAAACAATGACTCTTTAAAAATTACAGCGTTGGTCACGTCACAGTGGTTATGTCCAGCGCTTATATACAGTCTATGATTTATCTTTGATGAGAAGCCTGCTGCCTGACAGGACAAAAACACTAATGGTTTATTTTTTGGTTGATGGAGACATCGCTGTAGGCCAGAGGGAATACATGCATGTCTCAATGTTTAAACATCTGCTATAAAACTAAGCGGGATGTAGTACGTTACATTACCTTGATAGAGTAATTTAAAATATTACATTTTTCACAGGGTAACACGAAATATCGGTTATGTATTTTTGAGAGTGAATGAATTAACAAAATCTGAAACAGAGCATGCTACATCATCTTTGTTGTCACCAATTCTCCTGACTAAAGGCACATTTCAGATTTTATTTAGATGTATAAAAATGGGTGTTTAACAACCACGCTGCCAGCTGTTTGGCTGCCAGCTGTTTGGCTGCCTGTACTCAGAAGCTTGCAAAGTGTAAACTGACATGTTTTTTTATTCATTCTTCTGTGTCCAGGGCAACACTGGTTTCAATAAATGTCATGAAATATTGTTGAAAGGTTTGCCCACATTACCCCGAGTGTTTTCTTTTATGCTTTACTCAGCTGATAATCTCAGATTATTACTCAGTAAAGTTTAATTACCACAGAGCTTACTTCTGCCTCTCTGTGTGTGCACATAAACCTCTGCTCCACAGCGGTGCCTTTAACTGGAAACCTTAAAATGAAGACGACTTGAACTTTATAAGTGTGCTTAAGCAACCTGTCACAGATCATCCTTACACAATTTAACCACTCAGTTCAGTGATGTTCTCCAAAAGTCATAAGTTACCCAATTCCGTCTAAAGATAAAGCGGCAGAGCAGAGTACACTCAGCACAAGATACGTTTTCACTGAGTCACTGCTGGAAGGCAAATTGAGGCCACAAATATTCCCAGCAGATAAGGACAACTTATCCTAACTAACTCCTAACTAACCCTAACCCTAACCCTTAGAGGCTGGAGACGGGCGGAGGCATTTAGCAGACGTACAGAGCGACGTGAAGGCCCGACAGCAGGGTGAGCAGCTGCACCAGCAGGTAGATGATGAACCAGCGGTGGTTCCTCTCTCCCACGCAGTTCTCAATCCACGGGCAGTGGTGGTCGAAGCGATGGACGCAGCGTTTACACATGTGGCAGTGCTTCGCTCTCATTGGCTGCTGCTTGACACACATGGAGAGAAAATAAAATAAAGGTGCTGTTACTAGGAAAGGTTGATCGCTCTCCAGATTTTTTAGATGGTTTCTTTTGTGTAATGCGACCAAAAGAGAAAGTTAAATCCTTCTACAGCTGCACTGATTAGTTGATTAAAAGAAAATCAATCTGCAGCTGTTTCTGCAATTAAATCAGTGCTGAAAACAGACTCGCAGACAACGCCTCAGGGCCGTAAGAACATTTGTTGGGCTGTAAAAGTCCCTGATAAGGAAATAGGGGTAAGATACATGGGTGTGGCTTTGTCTGGCTGAGCTTTGTCTGGCAAAACTTTTTTTTTCTCTTTCATGGTGGAAACAAGCTTCCATACTTGAATGAACCAATGCACTGGGTGAATTTGGTTAATGCTGGCCTACAACTGAGTCTTTGCAAACTCTGACAGTGTCTGTGAGCCAGTTTGCAGGGCTTATTTAATTATAGAAGAAAAAATAAATGACACTTAATGTAGCAAATTTAAAAAACACAGTTTGGTTGTTAACCAAAGAAAATGACTGGACATCATAAATCTTTAAACAATGACAAAGGTGAGTCTGTGGCTCTTCTTGGCCTGAATATTGACTGGCAGGTGCAAAGTCTGAACTTCAAAGCAGAACATGTTTACAGCCTGGTGAAAAAAACAGTTTTAACCTTTTTAGATAATGTTTTTTATTTGTTTTTTTTATATGACTTAAACTCAGAGGTGTGGACGCTTTGATTAACAGGTGTGCCAACAAATAAAAGCTGGACAAAGCTGCGGTGACATTACCCATTCGATTTCACATTTTAAGACCTCGGCGTGTTTCTGCCACCATCTGAAGCCACGAGTGACCGTACTTGGGCAGATTTCTGGTGCACAAAGGCGCGTTAAAAGCAGAGCCAAAGAAATGGCCTCTATTCCAACAGATACTTCTTTTTATTTACTTTTTGCTTTCCAGTAAGCTCAGCTACCATGTAGCTTCCATCGTCCCATCAAATACTTTCACACAGTCCAACCAACAGTCAGCCTGAGGTCCTGTCCACACACACAGGTCATGTAAGTGGTGGTATTAGGCTGCTGAAAACTGAGCTTTTCATTAGCTTTTCGTCTCAGGGAAAATTAAGACTTTGTTTTGCAGTGTCACCTTTTTTGTGAGATGAGACTGTGTGTTGTCTTATTGTTTGTTAGTGATACACCTAGGCTTCTGATTGGTCAACATTCCTGTATGGTTAGAGTTATGTTACCACCTGTTGCTGTGGCACTTTTGACAGCTCATGGCCTCGGTTTTGTTTTTGAGTTTTTTCTTGTGACTTGTGATGCAAAACAGTGTTGCTGTTGATGGGGTCTTATAAACAAAAGAGGAAAATTCCAGTTTTTAAGAAATCCTCATGTACGTGTGGATGTAGCCTCAAATTCACACTATTTTGAAAGCCAAGTTTCTTTCAGGAGGAGGATGTTTGTGTCTTTGGCACCATTTTAATATCAGCTGCTTCTCCTGACATATGATGCAGAAAGACACCATTTAAACCCAACACACAGAATTTGATGAGTTGGAAATGCGGTCACGTCAAACTTGGTGAGCACTGGAATTTGGCAGCTGGCAGCAGCTGGCAGCAGCTGGTTACCTGCAGCAGGCAGTATCCACAGCGCCTCAAACGAGGGGTCGATGACTGAGGGATCATCGCCTCCATTTCTTCATTCGGACTCTGAGCGCCCTGTGTAACACAAACAGACGTCAGTCACAAGTGTTCACACGCACACAGAAACACTGCGACCTTTCAGCATTCATCACAGGTTAGTACAGGTTTTAGTCCATTTGCTGATAAGAAAACATCACATCACTGCTGACCTCTCCGCAGCAGAGGAAAGGTTTCGCTTTTAACATGGAGGCAGTCAGTGGTCACCACTATTACAACACATTATGAAACCAACCTTTCACAAAGTGTTTTAATCCTTAAAGAAGGTAAATTAACTGCTTCTTGCTTCTTAACTTCTTAACTGCTATTTGAGCATTCAAAGAGCTTTACACAACATGTCTCATTCATCCATTCTATCTAATGTTCTTACTCTGATAAACGCATCAGGAGAAACTCAGGGTCCAGTATCTTGTCCAAGGATACTTCGGCATGCAGACTGGAGCAGCCAGGGATTGAACCTTCTTAGCTGCCTGCTGAGCCACAGCCAGCCCTCAAATTAGGATCTACTTTGAATTTGTAATCCAAGTCTTTTTAATTAAACTCACCTTGACAGTGTCATTGAGCACAAAGCCGGGGTCCATCAGGGAAACGGCAAAGTACAACAGCACTGACAGAACGACCAGCAAGAAGAAGAGAGCCGGCAGCAGCAGCTCTCCCTGCTCCTCACATCTCCGCAAGCCTACACACACACACATGTAAGAGCTAAGAAAAAGTAAGATATTCTCCAAGATTTATGTAGAAATGTGGCAGCTAAATAATCTTGCCCTCCTGTGTAGAGGGAGGGCAACCCTAACAGCGGAAAGGACTTGGGGTCATAGCATACATCCACTGTTTTCATAGTATCAGCTGTTGCCTTCAGAGCGGAGGTATTCTTTGACTTGTTGCAGAACAAACGGATTTAAATTCTCACTTGTTCCTACCACTATTAATTTTTAATTATGTGATTTGTTGGGGTTTCAGGGTGTATGTGTTATCTATGCTGCTGACTACAAAGCACACTACCCCTCAGGGATAATATACTTTATTTTAATCTTGATATTGAAAATGTACAAGAGACAAAAAAACAAAGCAAACAAAAAAATCTTCATATTCATTGAGACTGTAAAGTCACAAGCTGTTAAAACAAATGGGAAATTACTTTTTTCTTCATTATAACTCTACTTGTATATAACTTTTAAAAAAAACATATTATTATATGGGTTCATATGAGTATATTAAGGCCACTGTACATCAGATATTGGATTTTTTTTTATTTAAAATTGTATTATTTGAATATATATGACAAATTATTCAGTCTGGAAAGGCGTTGCATTGAAATATTTAATTTAAAAATATTTAATTATGATATGATCATTTTTAACCCAAAAAATATATATTTATTGGAGGTTTATGTATCTATTTTTATTTAGGCTCATTTCTTGTGTTTTTAAATAAAAATATTCTAATTTGTGGAGTAACTTGTAACAGCAACTGACAGATACATGTCAGGTGGTAACAACTACATAATTTCCCTCATAAATGTAGGTAATATAAATAATAAAGATACTTGAAAATGCTCAAGTAAAATAAAAATCCTTATAATTGGAGCCCAACTACCATTCAGCTCCATCCTGTTGCTAACGGCTAAAAGCTAGCTGGTCGCAGTCTGAGTGACTTACTAGTGTTGTGCAGGAACAGAATGACGGTTATGATCCAGGTGAGCAGTGTGTGAGCGACCCGGACCAGAAAGCCGCTCCGAAACACGTTTTGCACCATATTAATAACAGCACCTGTCACCTGTCACCGCTGCTAACGAGCCAGCTAAGAGGGTTAGCATTACCAAAATAAACACATATATATTAAATAAAGACCGAGAAGCTTTTAAATATACTACAAAGCAAATGTAGAAATGTAGAAAATAATCTGGAGTCGATTACAGGCGTAAATACGCATTCAATCAAAAATAAAACAACCGACTTCTGTTTTTATGTTGTTCATTGAGTCTACTTCCTTGTTTCCCTACGGCGGTCTGTATAGGTCAAACCGTTCGAACTGACTACGCGCAAAAGAAGGTTTTCGCAATAGTAAAATACGTCGGCTAATGTTACATTAAAGCACCGTTTATTTTAAAAAGATTAATTTCGAGTTTAAAAATCGTTTTTTCCCATCAATAAAAATTCTTAGAAAACAGTGACGTCACTTTTTTCTCCCTTTTTTTTTGTGTGTAAAAAAGGTTGACACGAGCATCTGTTTCATTAACTCACAGGTAGTTTTGCGGGTAATGGCTAATCCATTTCTGTAATTAAGTGAGCGCAGAGAGTTTAGCCTGCTCTTTATCTTTGGCTGCCACCGAGAAGCTTCTAGAAACTGTCTGAAGCTTCTGGGAAGCAGCTGATTATCGGAAACTGCACAGGAAGTGTCAAGAAGCGTTACTGTCACAGGGTTAATGTGCCACTCACTTGCTTACAAATATGTAAGGTTAAATCAACATCATTGTTATAAATTTGAGGTATTTTTTTTTTATTATACAGCACTTATTGAAGATGTTGTTATAAAACAATCTGATATATAATCAAAATGTTATGTAAGCCACAAATCATCTTGCTGAGAGCGCCATTAAATGATCAAGTCAACAAATTTATATTAATATTAATAATATAATTATTGGGGGTTTTTTTCCCAGTGGTGGATGTAAGTTGGTGCTTTACTTAAAAATAAAAATGCCACAAGGTTAAAGAAAAATGTCCTATGTTAAGTAATCAAAACCGAAAGTATTCACTATGACAAAATGTCTCTTTTCAAGATTTTAGCTTAAGATTTGCAGCTTCCAAGTGTTTTTGTTTGCAAACAATAATAATTTGTCACATGCAGGATAAGAAAATAAAATACAGTCTTTTAATTTTGTTCCAGTGTGCACAGGGTGCCAATCCTTCTTTTCTTTTTTCTTTCTTTTTGTTTTTGAAACATATGATAGGACAGAGAACAGGACAAAACCTGATACAGACCAGAACACTTACAAGATAACATAAATACTGGTATAAACATTCAAATGAGTGTAGTCCATGCATGTGTGTGTATTACTCTGTTCAGTGTGAAAGTCTTTTCATTTCTTCTTGTTTTACTTCCAAGGAGCCAGACTTTCTTCTATTTTTTTAGGTGCCCTTGAGCAATAGTTTTCCAAGCTTTTTGAATGCCCTGCTTTTTCTCTCATTTACAGTCCAGTACTCGTAACTGACCATATTCAGGGAAATCATGAATATTGACCTATGAATCATTCGTGCACAAGAAAAGCAGAAGAAAATCATTGGGAACAGGTTTTATGAAGTGATGAATCCAAATCTAAAATGTTTGGTTTGAGTCGTCAGTATGTAAGTGTCTACAGCCTCTGTCATGGTTCTGAGCTTCATTTGAAACTGTGAAGTTTGAGATGTGAAACTGGGTGGGAAAAGCATCAGATTTTCACCATGACAATGATCCCTAAAACACTGTCAGTGCAGTAAAAGCATGCCTGGATAGAAACACACCACTTAAAATATAAAGAAATTAGAAGTGGCTCAAGACTTTTGCACAGCACTGCACATAATTACATTATACTTTCTCAGGAACTTGCGACAGGCCCAGTTACCACAAAAACTGCTAATTAACTTCTACCGCTCCACCATCGACAGCCTTCCGACCTACTGCTGTACTGTGGAGGACAAGAGAAAACTGTAGTGGGCAGTGAGGGCGGCAGAGTGGGCAACTGACACTTCACTAATCCCCCTCAGACACATTTATACTGGCAGAAAGCCAGTATCATCAGCAAGGACTCCTCGCACCCTGGACACTGAAAATAAAAGGAATAAAAGAAAGGAATTACAAAGCTCTTCTTCAAAACATGAAGTTTTTCTGAAATAATCTCATAACATCAAATCCTCCAGGAAGGTTCCCAGGTGTGAAGTGACCCTGAAGAATCTGCAGCCACAATCAGAGCTAGTTAAAATCTCTAAAAAGAAAAAGAGCTTCAATGTTTCCTATATAACCTACTTTATCAGAGGATACACTGAACTGTTTGTGAAAGGAAAGCTTGTGATTCCAGATACTTTCACAAACCTTCCCAAGAAAAACTGACAGATGAGTTCAAGGAAAAGTGATTGGGAAAAGGGAGGTAGGAGGTAATTTTTTGGACTAGTTGTCTGGAGCCATGCAGTTATCACATATGCCAGAGATACTTCAGGGTCACTTCACTCTGCAAATGTTGCTACTGATCGTAGGCATTGTGTGCATTTATATAGCAAGTAATCACTCAATTCTTGTTTTGGGAGCAATGAAAAGATCCACTTTTGGATATTACAGATGCACCACCCAGGCATGTGCAGTTTAAAAATAAGAAGCCTGTCTGCTGAGGTTCCACTTCTGTTTTCATCACATGCACGATCACTCGATCTGCATAAGGAAAACCCTCCAAACACCACAAATATGTAAGATTACCAAACTTCTCAGTCTGGAGGAGTTTGCTGTTTGGAGCTTCAGTGTACCCCTCAGCCTTTTTGAGCTTCAGTGTGTGAATTTCAGTGCAAAAAAAAGGAGAAATGAGACACAGATTTATAATTTCCATTTATTTGCATCGAAAATGGTCCATTAAAACACTAAATCGGCATTGACAACGTCATTTAGAGGCTTACTAGCATTAATTAAAGTGCATTATGCCGTCTGTCTTTTCACTTTCTAAATACACATGCTCTTCTTTAAAATGAAGAAAGAAAAAAAAAAAAAAAAAAAGCAGCCCTTTAACCTGAGGTGAACATTAAGTAACATTCAATTAAACAAGAATTAGGACGACTAAACACATCAACGATCTGATTGCATCAGCAAAGTTTTTTTCCCCCCGTTTTCATCATTTCAGACAACTACACGTAGTTATCAACATTAAGGCTGATTTATGTAGTTGCACATTTTGGCTCAAGATTTACTTCCCTTTCTAAATAAAACAATAAATACAGGACGGGTGGTAATAAATACTCCGGTCAGTCAGTCATTCATTCAGGGGTGGAGAGAAATTCAAACTGTGTGCAAAAATCTTCCCGTCTGGGACATAATCATTTCACTCTGTGCATTTTAATGCTTAATCCACCAAGATTCACTCAAGAGAAGAGCAAAAATATTTGGTCCTTGCTTCTCATACAGTCACCGTTCAGCTTCTCTTTAAAGGTAATAGCAGCAGTCACGACATCCTGAGCTCACAGAGTCCATAACCTCCACCTCGCCGTGTCCTTTCTAGTCTTTCGTCAGCTGACATTCACAGAATGAAATGGCTCCGCGAACCTCTGGAGGGGCCTGAAAGCCCCCGGGGGGATTCCTAGCATGAGCCTTGGGAGGGTGAGGGGTGTTGGACTAGGGAGCCTTATCTTGAGGTCACTCCCAGCTGTGTCTTCAGGTGCTCGTACACAACATAGCTGATGCTGACGGCAGGGATGACTTTAAGGAAGTTGGGGGCCAGGCCTCTGTAAAGCCCAGTGGGCCCCTCGTTCTGCAGGATCTGCCTGAAGAGGCCAGACATGGTCACCTGCTGTTGGCCGCCATCTACTGCAGCTGAAAGGGTTAAAAATGGACAAGCTTAGACTTGTGTTCAAATACAGTTCCTATCCAGTTATTTTGTAATGTAAATGTATAAAACCGTCTGCTACTGATGGAGTAACAGGTCAGTAGTGAGGCCTCACCTTGTGCTTGTATGCGGGTTCGGACCAGAGCCAGGGGGTAACTGGCGAGCTGACCGCAGGTACTGGACACTGTGCCGCAGGCCAGCAGGACGAACACACCGGGGTCTGTGCTGTTGGTGCCGTACTGCTGGAGGTAGGTGTTTTTTAGCGTCTATGGAGAGAAAACAAAAGGTCAATCTACAGTCTCTGTTTGAATTTTATTTTGTAGGAGTTCTGGGGATTTCTAAACAATGTATGCTTGTGACTGCTCACCTCGTACACTGCGAGGTCAATGCCTGCATAGGGCACGATGCCCAGCATGTTGGGGACGTATCCTTTGTAAAACGCGCCGAGGCCTTCTCTTCTGAAGATCTGCTTGGCGCAGTCAGTGATACCAGCATACTGGCCGGTCTTCCTCAGAGCGAGACGGGTTTTAAGCACCTGGAACAGATTCAGTACAGATAACGTCAGCTTTGACTGTACAGTTGCGACAGAGGCATCACAACGCTACAGGATAGAGCTAATTAAAGAGATAATCACCTCCATGGGGTAGATTGTGCTCTG
Organism: Perissodus microlepis; assembly: GCF_051167445.1. Taxonomy (NCBI): domain Eukaryota; kingdom Metazoa; phylum Chordata; class Actinopteri; order Cichliformes; family Cichlidae; genus Perissodus; species Perissodus microlepis. The sequence goes on from NC_140472.1 coordinate 32,620,768, forward strand.
GGCAATCACTCCTGCCAAAGATCCTGCAACAAACCGCTCCAGGATGCTCAGAGCTTCCTTATCACTGCCGATTAAACGCTTAATCTGGAGAAGCAAGTTGAGAAAGAACAGATTAGCAAATGACATCAAGAACACTGTGCCTCGTTCATTAAACCCGTCCCTTGATAAACCCATCATACCTGCTCGTAAGCCATGAACTTGAGGGCCGACTCGGGGGCAATTTTGAGGATATTCACGCCATTTCCTCGCCACAAGGACCTCGTACCACCTTCTTTGATCATCTGCATGAGTCCGCTCATGATGCACATGTTGTTGGTTCGGGATCCGTAAACCTGAGGGAGGAAGAATATTGTATTTGATTAAACTACTACATAAACTTCTTTAATTACGGGATGACTTGGGCATGGTGTCATGTGGGTCATCATGTTTTTAACCAAATCTAAGCCAACAGGGTAAATATCTAATCAATAGGACAAAGTCTCCTGACGCACACCATGGGGATGATGACACATATTTAGTATGGGTAGTTTGAGCTTGGATGACAGCGAGTACTATGAAGCCAAGGGTGTGATAGCGGTTTGAGAGCAGTCATTGCCTGGACTCTGGCCCCTTGCTGTTACACACTGTTAAACGTTAACTTGCTTATGAGCGTTAGGTAACGGGCGCTTGAGCAATTTCAAAACATAATGGCCACAAATACTCAGAGCTAAAATCTCTTTCATGCATCAGCGGACACTTAAAATGCCTGACAGCTTTAGTCATAAGACTCACAAGCAGAGAAATTTCCACAACTTCCTCTTCACAGGCCCATCACGTGCCTGCACTTGATCAACAGCTGCTTAAAGTGTTTTAAGAGGTCCAAGTCGATCTTACCTGCATCATGACTTTGAGTCGATCCAGGGGGGCAGTGCAGGTCCTCGAAACCGCTCCTGCTCCTCCACCTGCGACCAGATGTCTCCACCACATCCCAGTCTGCTTCTCCTCAATGGTGAAGTCATCGGGGACCATGAGATTCTCTCCAACATCGAATATCTGATCAGAAGATGACAGGAATGGTCAGATATAGAGAGCAAAAAACCCCTGGTAGAGGTTTTAGTCATTTTGTTTTGGCAACTAACAGAAATGACTCCCCATGCCCTTCTCATTATGGAAACATACATGAAGAGATTACAAAGGACAGAGTGGAGGTTAGTTTCACATGGACCACTCTTAAACATTTTGGAACAGGACCCATTTTGTGTCATTCATTTGTCCTCAGCTGTAGATTAGAGCTTCTATTCTTAACCAACATGTGGTGAAAATCCTTTGTGTTAACATCTGAACATTTCTCTCATGTGGGCCACATGATGGTGAGCTCATGTGTGACTGCAGGTTAAATGTGTAAGCATCCCCCCACCAGCCCAGCAAAGGTCAGAGCACGGGGATTGTTTTCAAAGGAAGACATTTTGAGAATATAGGTCAGGGATCCGTTTAAAACCTCTAGCTTTCCCCCCTTTAAAAGAAACAAAACAAACCTCAAGCATTTTGCCTTCTTATTCTCTCTCTGGGACTCTTATGGAGATAAAACTGTGCAGGTTGACATCTGACCTGACTTTCTGCAGTCTGAAATGATCCAGCACTTTACATCTCTGCTCAGCTTGAGGCAGGTTGTGCCGCCAGGCGAGTCTGCTGGTCTCATTAGCTCTAAAATAACTTGTTCTGCCCCTGAGATCAGAATGTGTTCCTCCGGGAGCTGTGCTATATTACATCTCCAGTCTGCACCTGCTCTGACCGCTGCTGCTGCTCTCCTTTACATAACAGCACCGAGACAAATCCTTCCAACATAATCCTGCAGGAAAGAGCCCAATTCCTTTCATGGCCTAAGAGCTTAATTGCTGACGCATGGTTTGTGCTCATGGCCTTTCTGGGAATTTGCTCTTTAATTGACCCACTCAACAGGAGGGTGTAAGAACCATAGCCTTTGCTATGTTATTGTTATCGCATATGATGATAAAGTTATCAACCAAGAATAGCTAAAAGTAGGACATGTGAAAAGTTATGCAAGAGCAGAATTTTCTACTTCTCTTTCATAAAGTTAATTTTGGCACATTAATGATTTGTCTCTAGTTTTAGGCTCTGAAGGTCAAAGCAGCAGATTTGTTCCCTTTTTTGGGAAAACTTTTGGTTTCAGTGTAAAGTACTAACCGTGGAGTGTTTCCAGTAAAGGATGATCTCAGGGATGTTCTCCGTCTTCTCCACCATGGCATACTTGCTCCAGTCTTTACTGCTGATTGTTATCATGCCGTTCTTATCCATGCTTTAAAATAAATAAATGTATAAAATGATGAGACATTGTTCCCTTAAAAAATAAATTTAAAATTTTTTTAAATCTAAAATCCCAAAGATTAAAAAAAATATACTTTTTTTTTTACCTCTTAAGGACTTTCTCCGCATGTTGCAGAGAAATATGCACACCAAGGTCACGGAGCGACTGCATGAACTCTTTAGGGTCAACGCGGCCTTTAAAAGGAAGCAAAGACACGCTGTGAGAAAATGCGTCCTTCACACTTAAAGCTGCGGAAATGACACAAAGTGAAATTCGAAACCACTCGAGGAGTTTCTTGTGAAACAAAAAGCATGACCCTCTCCTGCCACATACCTGCATTCTTCCTGTCGAGACTCTTCACCACAAGCTTCAGGTCTTTCTCGTAGTCTTGTAGATAGTGAACAAACTCCTCAAAGTCCAACTGTCCGTCCGAGTTGTTTTCTTCCCTTTTTAGTGTTTTCTGTGAAGAAGAAATAAAACCAGAGTCAGACAAGACGGCAGAATTTGAATAATCTGATTTACTGATACTAATCCAGTGAGTCAGCTTCATGGAGGAGTAGAACGTGACATTTAGCAACGGTATGCAGTAGTCATCTCCCCTGATAGTTTAACAATGTCTTATGAAACAAGTACAGCAAGTTTGAAATGTACCCTGTAACTGATGCCTCCCAAATGATTAGCCAAGTGACCATAAACCAGCCCTGGAGACCCACTGGCGCATTAAAGGTGTCCCCTCAGCTTGATTTTTATTACCCCAAAGGGCAGCTATGACCCATTTGCCAGGCCACAAGCCTCTTGGCTTTCTTGAATGACATCTATTTCTCCTGGGCCTATTAGGGTATTAGGTAATAACACCCTTGTCCATCTTCACCCTCAACTGCAGGCTGACCCAGCCAACCGCTTTAATCCATGTCTAGGTTGAAACCTGCAGGGCTAAAATAAGACCGGGATATACTGCTATCATTGACTGATACTGCCTGACCTGCTGCCCAGACCGCCTGTAGGCATATGACTGAACCCGATACCCCATCTGCAGATATTTGCAGCTTGCACCCTACTCCCTGCAGGAGTGCATCAGAGTGACTTAAAGCACAGCTAAAATGGCCATTTTGTGCCAGTTCATGAAGCCTGAGATGCCAAAAACAAACTGCTGCAGACTTTAAGTCTTTGCATAACCTTGATTAAAACACGTTTAAAAACAATTATGAGCAAATCCTAATGAGCCCCAGCCTCTTAACCCCCCAAAGAGGCCCATAGATAAAATGTACTGGATAAGACACCGAGCACCTTTTAAAACTTTCTTCCCAATAATTAAATTTGTGTTGACAGATACATTTAAAGCAATCACATTGTTATGAATTCGTGAAATTAAAACATGAAAAGTCAGTGGTGTGTCAGCATTCCTAGGATTACAGATGCACCACGAGTCATAGCTATGTGGGATCTGCCTGCCCCCAAAACCCTCAGTTTCAGAGTAGTAAAAGACCTCAAGGACATCAGGGAGAAACGCATGCTGTAGCTGACCTAGAAACGGGAACAGCTAATTAAACAACTTTTGTACTTATGCACAGGATTTACTTTTTCTCAGTTACATATAGCAAATGATACCGGCTTCCAGCTGCCCTCTTTCAGTGTAAGCGCATGGCCGGAATTCCTTTTTAGGGTGGATTTTCCCCACGTAAGCTGAATGGCAGTCTTTTTCAGCCCGAACCGGCTCGGTTAAGTTTTAAAGTTTGCAGTAACAGGCTTAAATCAACAAATATTGATTACTTTTCAGTGTCATTTAGGTTAAATACAGATGTTATGTTAAAAGTTGCAGCAAAAATGCCCGGAATCTTCTCGTGAATTTTCTCGAAACCGGTCTTTTTTGCGGCCTAGGCGTAAGGCTTTTACTACTGCGCGCTAATCTTTCCGGTCGCCGGAGTGAAAGGATTTGTGGCGCTCAGACTAATCAATGTTAAGAACTAGGTTATTCTGACTGTGTTAGTTAACTTATTTATTTCCTACCTTTCGCCATCGTTGGTAGGCTGAAAACTCTTGGGACGGCAGGAACACGCTGAGTTTGTTAAAAAGAGACTTCAACTCAGATGGAAGTCCGTTAGACTCGAAATATTCCACTTCAATCGGGTCCGAGTTAGACACGGGGACGTAAAGGCACAGGCCGAGCATCTTTGGCTGCGGGTAAATTAAAACTTCAATAAATAAATAAATATCACAACGTTGAGTCTTCCCTGTCCGGGACGATACTGAATGCCGGTAAGGAAGGACCGGCTACTAAAGAATGTCAGAAGTCCACGCCTCTTCCAGGAATAGCTACGTAATTGGTCCGTCCCTCGTCAATGAAGACAAAACGTCATTTTTACTACGGACGAATAACTGAGGCCGCCCATTGATGGGCTCGACTCGGTCCCGCCTTTTCCTTTCTTTTTTTGTGCGCGAGTGAGCGAAGGAAATTGACCAATCCTGTGGTAGGTTTAGTCTGCAATTTGAAATATTAACCAATCCTGTTTTTCCTTCCATTTGAAACTGGCGGCCACGGGGTTTACATTACGGCCTATGTGCAAGGAGCTCCGCAGAACGTCTACATAAAATAAAATAAAATTTGAAGCAACTAATTATTATATAACCACTTAATAGATTTTAATTCAATATAATAATTAACAAAACATAAATAAATCTGTTATTGATTGAAAATATAATAATAACAACAGAAAATCCACAAATAAAATATTAAATTATTATAATAAGAAGAAAAGTATCTCTTTATTTGGACAGAATATTTTAAAAATTATTTTAAAGAAATATGAAGAATGAATGATAAAGAAGAATTCAAGGTAGGTAGTTTAATAATTTTAAGGAGAATATTTATTACATTTTATTGTACGCTGAATAGATTAGATATGTATTGTCAAGAGTATTCAAATTTACATTTTGTTTCAATCTCATGCACAGTATGGTAGTTTTTGCCACATTTTCTTCTATTGTATTTGACATATTTCTTGTGTAAGTGGTCCATTAACTATGTGACCTGAGTATTTCCATTCTGTGCTATGATACATAAACATCACTACAACAATGGGGAAACTTTTTTACTGTACTGCATTGCATATATTTTACAGTTTTAGCTATGTTTTTAGCACTGGCACTTTATGTAGCTCAATTAAAATGTTTGTCAGGGGTTTCCAGCCCCCACGAAAAAACCATGACAGGACAAAAACACTTGTTTTTGCTCCTTATCACAGATGCTGATTACCTGTTTACAGCTCCACTGAGGAGGCCACAGCTTTGTTTTGCTTCTTTCATTCACAAACAATGGTCTCATGACCCCCCAGACTTATCTTATGACCCTTTGCAGGAGGCCTGACTTCTATAGGCTGCAAAGGATTGGATTAAACTCCATACACAAAGTAAATTGGCTGTATCTCCAGCAACTCCAAAGGTAGAAAGCTTTTTAGAGATTGCTGCATATTGACTAAATTTTATTGGTACTTTTACTTTACTGGAGAGTCTGAGTATCTCTCCACTATTGAAACCCTACGTCTGCAACTCATCCCCCCAGATGATGTTCCCTGCAAAAAGTATTGCATCACTTTGTTTGGCTTGTGGTTGTGTTTTCTTTTTTTTTTTTGGGGGGGGGGGGTTGTCCTCTGAGGCAGACAAGCTGCTGGCCCATGAAGGCTGGACAAAATGAATCACAACAAGGACGAGCGCCAAAAGCCAAAAAAGGAGCTGAAGTAAAGCCAAGAGTGACCTGCTGAGCCCTTGAGGATGAGGCAGTCAGCTGATTCTGAATTTCAACAAACACACACACACACACACGCACGCGCACGCACGCGCACGCACGCACGCACGCACACTGACACACTCCTCTGCATGTGTCTAAACTGTCAGGCAGTGGAAAGGTCTCAGTTTTGATGGAGACAGCTTTCCACTGTATTTTAAGCCGGGTTAAGTTTGACCTCTGCCTATGTGAGTGTTTACTAAAGTCCTTCTCTTATAATACTTCTGGCTGGGATTTGGATTGACTCTGCAGGCAAATATGTTGCTATAAATATGTGTACATAGTATTTTCTTGTGTCTTTGGCCATTTGTATTTGTTTGTTCGCACTAACTGGGGGTGGGGGCATGGGGGTATTTGTCCGCAAAAGTCTGGTTCCGTTGGGGTTCCCACTGTCTTCAAGTGCTTGCTAATAGGACATTGTCTGATTATTGGGACTTTTTCTACAATACTGTATAGTGTCCTGCTGTTGCTATACAACATACTGAAATTAAACTCCCAGCTTAAAAATCAGCATCCTTCTATCTGAGACAGTGTATTTTATAGAGCATATGAAGACTGCCAAGTTACGTATAGTTGTTTACTTTAAATGTGTGCAGCCCTCAGAGGTTGAGTCTCTTAACCTAATGAGTGTACCAAAGAAAAGAAGCAAGGTTAATTTTAAGTTAAAAGCATTTTGTACAACAATAGTTGTTCATATAAATAATTTTATATGAAACTCAGAAAAACATCACAACACGAATGGCCTAAATTTTCCTTTAGAAGGCTAAAGTACTTGTACACAGTATTTACATTATGAGACAGAGATCAAAGTTTGTATTGATGGCAACACGACTAAATTAAGGATAAGACGTTAAACAGTCCCAGTCTTTGCTTCTACTCCGCCAGAACTCTGTCTTACACGGAAAAATCACACACAAATTAACAAATGAAACAATTATGCACAACCAGTTTAGGTTATGAATGCTTATGAGGAAATTGCACCTACGTCCAGAGAGGATGGCTGCAGCTGCACAAGCCTTAAACATCTAATAATAGCAGCGGGTAGTCACAGGAACGTCAAGCTGCCCAGAGATGTTCCCGCAGCCTTTAACTTTACCCTGCTTGGCATTTCTGTACTTTCTCCTCTGTGTCAGTGTGATACAAGAGAAGCCTGGGATACTCCCTACCAAGAGATATCACACATTTTGTCCAGGCCACCTCAGAAGATCTTTGCAGAGTAAATAAGCTTTTTTTCTCTCCACTTTTTTTGGTTTGAATCTGTGCCACGCCAAAGGTACCAGGGCATGTATCACAACATCGCTTAAGAAGACTCTCCTGACTTTTCAAGCAACACTAAGCTCCAGCGCCTCCACATGCTTTTTTCAGATTGATAAAGACAATAAAAAGATCCTTTATATTTATTTGAATTACATTGTTTCAGTTCAACGTCTTTTTTTTAGGGCACGAGTCAGGGACATGAAAATTCCAGTGGTGCTCTAGCAAAAGTACAGACTCATGGGACTGTTAATGTTCAACTTTGAACCTTTAATTTAACAATGGTGTGACCTCTGATACATTAGCTGTGTTTAGACTTTGATTCTTGTGGATGTGTGACATGGTCTCCAGCCTTTGTGTGGCAGTGAACCGTGTAAACAGGGTATTACGATTCCCATTAGTCAATGTTCTTGTTCAGTTTTTGATCAAATATTAATAAAACCAGTGTCTGTGTGCTGCATGGGACACAGGAAGTCAATTAAAAATCTTGTGTACAAGTACTCTTAGTTTCCTAGTGACATATAAGGAGTTTATTCATTATACAATTTGCTGGACTGAGACTGCAACAACCACTTTTAACTTAATTAGAATTAGAAGTTAGTTTTATTTTGACATGTGATATTAAACTCATCTGGCTTAATCCACTTAAGTTGAAGCAGCAACATATATACATATGTTTTAAAATGAAAGCAAATGTCTCTACACAGAGGATGCTGTATGGCAGTCGTCTTGTTCATGTTGCTACAGCCTTAATTATAAGTAAAAAAAAAAGCTTAAAAATTAACTGGAAAAGTTGTAGGGACAATTACCCATAGTCCCGATTGCAAAATGAATGAGGAGAAGCAACCCTTAACTCCATATTTGGAGACAACAGATGCTTAAATATATATAATTTTTGTCCTGTCATTGCCAAGATTTGGAAGAACAATATTTTAAAGCCAGAAGTCACATTTTCTGATACCATAGGGTTGGGGTTATTTCTCAGACCCCACAGGGTAACTGTGAGGGTATCAACAATAATGGCTATGCCTGTATGACATAATAATAAACAGCAGTAACAACAGCAATGGTGGTAAGAGCAACAATAACAATATGAGGCTTTAATGCACGCATGTAACTCTGAGGTTCATGAACACGTCAGTAAAAGTTCACTAGAAGCATAAACACGTTAATGTGGCCACTGTCGTTGGATACCCTGCGTCACACAGCAGCAGGTAAAGACAAACAGGACTCAGCAGGAGCACTTTAACCCGCACGGCTGCACAAACAGTCCGTATCTGACAGCAACAGGTGACAGGTGAGGGGGCGTTTAATCATGAGTAACTGGGTCACAGTGGGACAACATGATAATCTGTTGTTGCCTTCCTTGGAAAAGGCTTTTTATGTTGCATTGTTACTGATCGTTATCATCTGCGATTCACATTTCCATTAAGTCACAAGATTTACGACCTAATTTCAAACACAGAGGAAACATCTTGTCCTTTACAAATCACCTGGTACATAGCAGGTCTTAAAATTGTGTAAATTCAACCTCAGATGAACAAACCTCGTAACATATTACACCGCGTCATTATTCTATTTAACAAAACTTAAGCAAAAATGCAGAAACGGCGTGTGAAAAATAAAGTACACCCCATGATTCAAAGCTTGCAGCACCACTGTTCATAATAAAAATGTGAAGGAATTGTTTTCTTAACACTTTATCAGTTTTATGTGTCACTTTGGAAGATTTTTGATCCACTCTTCTTTTCAGCATTGGTTCAACTCTTTTAAAGTCCTGCCACAGAATTTCAGTCAGGTCTGGACTTCAATCATTCTGTTGCAGATTTGTTGGTGTGTTTGTGATCACTGTCCTGTTGCATGAGCAGACAGATGGCTGCATATTTGGCTCAGCAACACTACGATATACAGAGGAGTTCATGGTCGACTTCAGCCCTTCACCACTGTGCTGACAGTTGGTATGAGGTGTTTGTGCCGATTTGCTGTTTATTTATTTTTGACAAACATTATGCTGTGGATTATAGCCACACATCTTCACTGTGGTTTCATCTGTCCAAAGGACATTGTTCCAAAAAAGTCTTGTAGTTTATTCAAATGCTACCAGCCCTTTAGAGAGAAGAGGCTTTCTCCTGAAAACCCTTCGAAACAAACCTTAGAAAAAGTTTTTAAAAAGCCGTCATTCTTCAGTCTTTTTTCTTTAACTGTACTGTCAGGAACCTTAACAATTAACATGCTAACTAAGGCCTGTAGAGTCTGAGATGTAGTGTTGTGGAGTTTTTGGGGTTTTTTTTTTTCAGTTTTTCGGAGCATTACACAATTTGACTTCAGGGTCAGTTTGCTGGGATGTCCACTCCTGGGAAGATTAACAGCTGTCTTAAATGTTTTCCACTGTAGAAAGATAAACTTAGCCTCAGAACCCTTCTTTCAGATCACTGCTGATGTCATTCAATTCAGTTCCCTTTATATTGTAAAATAAAGACCTGGCAATAATACAGAGAAAATAGAGAAAACCCCATATGAGCAAGCACTTTTGTGACAGTGGGAAGGAAAAACTCCCTTTTAACAGGAAGAAACCCAAGCAACCACGAGTAAGCCTGCAGTCTGAAAGCAAAGTGCTCTGTTTGGGTGATGTGCTCTCTTTCTAGATCAGGGGTGGGCAACTCCGGGCCTCGAGGGCCGGTGTCCCTGCAGGTTTTAGACGTGTCCTTGAACCAACACAGCTGATTTAAATGGCTAAATTAGCTCCTCAACATGTCCTGAAGTTCTCCAGAGGCTGGTAACGAACTAATCATGTGATTCAGGTGTGTTGACCCAAGGTGAGATCTAAAACCTGCAGGACACCGGCCCTCGGGGCCTGGAATTGCCCACCCCTGTTCTAGATCCTCTCAGTACTCTTGCGGAAGCATTTTGGATCAGCTGAAGACTTTAGGAAGTTTTCTAGGACATCCTCCTCAGCATTCCCTAATTTCCTTCAGGATTAATAAAGTATTCTGATTCTGATTCTGATTGAGTTAACACACATCTGAATGCTTCAGACCTACAGCCTGTCCTGTCATGCTTTTATAGAGTTGGTCACGCTTCCTGATGAGCATTTAATCAAATGCTTTAGGACAGGGGTGGGCAACTCCAGGCCTCGAATGCCGGTGTCCTGCAGGTTTTAGATCTCACCCTGGGTCAGCACACCTGAATCAAATGATTAGTTCATTGCCAGGCCTCTGGAGAACTTCAAGACATGTCGAGGAGGTCATTTAGCCATTTGAATCAGCTGTGTTTATCTAAAACCTGCAGGACACCGGCCCTCGAGGCCTGGAGTTGCCCACCCCTGCTTTAGGACTATAAGCACCTCACTTCTATTTACCCTCTTAATTCCTGTTGAAGCAGTCAGTATGGACAGGTTTTCAGAGCTTCTGCCTTTGGCCTGGTGTGATATGTCATGTGTTCATCTGAGGTTGTATTTATCCATTTTTAACACTTTCTAAGGACCAGATAATGTTTTTAAATGACCATTTACTGATACATAAAACCTCAGATGTGACAGGACATTAAAAACACAAAAAGAACATGGAAAGACTTAAAATCACATCAGCTCTAGTACCTTAAACCCTTCAATAATGCACCGTGGTATCTGTCACCCTGCAAACAACACCAACAGTTTGTTAGTGTGACCCCAGCCTGACCTCAGGACACCATCTTCTAAGACTGTCTCTTGATGTTTCATCTTAAAATCTGGAGGTAGCCATGATAACATGAACCATTTACTGCTTGGGAACATAAATGTAGATTTTTGACTGTTGACAAACAGTTACTGTGAGGTCCAGGTATTTTACTTTATTTCAATAAGCTCCCTAAAGTCTACCACGAGGTAAATCAGCTGCACACATACGCAGATTTAATAGAGAACTTTAAATACAGGCTGAATTTCTTCCAGATCTGTGCTGCCCTCTGTTGGCTGACTGTTTACTGACTCTTCTCATAGATGCACACGTTTCTTCGTGGCATACATTAAACAGGATATGTTGACCTGCAGCCTGAAGTGCGCCCATGCAGACACATTACCAGGCAAGTAAGTCTTGACTTTGATATGACACATCTTCAAATAAACCAAAAATAACAACCCAACAAACCTTTGTGCAAACTTTATTGACACCTCCTAGGACCTGGCGTCCACATATCAGCCCAATCAGCCCAAATATCAAGGAGAAATTAAAAATGTATGCCGTGGAAGAGTTCGGGTCTTAGGAGGTTATACTTGGTCAACTTTATTTAAACTTTCCAAAGGTTTTAGAGAGTACGGATTAAATAAATAAATAAATCAGTGAGCTGTAAAAATGATTCATGATGTCATCAAGTTTTCTTCTTTTGGTCACAGTGTCTGAAGGAAAAATGCAAAACTAAGGTGAAAAAGGGGAAAGACTGCGTAAATTTTATTTCCAAAATATTAATGTATTTCTAAAAAGAAAAGTTTTGATCCCTGGATGTTCATCCAGTGGTTATTATTAGATTTTTGCCACTTACAGCTAAATCTGCAAAATCTGCTTAAAGTGAAGTCTGAGCAGCGGTGCTGTGAACCCATCCAACCAAAGGAATTTATAAATCGGATGGGTTCTGAAATCGCTGAAAATAATGAAACAAATTAAGGTGCACAAATCTATTTTTTAAATGTATTGATTTTTTAAATGTAAAAATAAATTAAAATATATATAAGTTTATTTATTTTTTTCTTTATTAATGTGTGCTATTTGCAGGTTTGGGGGAAATATTATCAGGTACTTTCAATCCATGTAAAATTATCAGGTGCTAACTGGTGTATAACTAATAAAAACAGACACAAGGAAAAAAAATGCAACTTATATTTAACAAATTCAATTTGAATTCGTTAAAATCTTCCGCGTAAAGTTGGTAAGTTTTGAGTTTTTGGATTCCAAGTAGCATCACTGTGTAGGTTTGTACCGCACGGTGGCGCTGTTTCACGTTGAACGCTACAGCATGACTGGCATGAATGAAAGTCCAAAAACTTTAGGCAAGTTCATCAGCTTGAACCAGTGTAGCACCGGAAGTGCCATGACTCACCTTTAAAAAGTCTTCCACAGATAAAATGTTTCGTGTTCAAGCGCCCAAATAAATCTATTACATCTATATTTGTTTCACTTTATATCAGTTATATATTTTTTTAAAGTAGAAACCACAAACCTAGCTAGTTAGTGTTTGAATAGTATCTTGATTAAGTTTGAACATCTGAAGGAGTGTTGTGAATTTATTATAATGTAAAATTGTTATTAGCAATCACATGAATTCATTTTTAAAATTGCACATAAGTTTGCAAGTTTTAAATTTTTTTTTTTTTAAAAAATCACTTTAAAACATTTCTGAAAAACCATAAATCATCTATTTCATTACAACAACAAGACAACATTATTCGGCTTATTTTTAAGTAAACTTTAATCTCTGCTTTTACATTGTACTTTCGTTAACTCTTACTCACACAAGTTGAACAATTAGAGCTGGTATTAATGTATAATTATTTGTTTAAATGATTAGTCAGTGGTTCAGTTACTGAGTAATTTTTTTCTTTTTTTTTCCCAATTTATGAACACTTTAAAAAAAATCTTAATAGTAAACATTAATTCCAGTAGAATGTTTCTTTTGATAATCACAAATGTATTTATTTATTTTATTTACGTTTTAATATCTGTATCAAATAATACGGTAAAAAAAATACTTATTTTATCTTAAGTTTGTATATAGTTTGGCTGCCGACAGAAAAATAAATTAATGCATCTTTGCCTGACAAACATGGTTTAGACTTTATTCTGAAAGGTAAAAACCGGAAATTCCTCAGCATACTCTCCCTGAGCTTGATGCTGCTAGCTGTAGGTTCCTCCTCTCCGTACTCAAAAGAGAAAAGCAAGCTGAAATGTCTTTTTTTTTTGTCATTCCGTGTTGTTGAACCGCAGCTGGTGAAAGCCAGAGGACCCAAAATGTCTCCAGGTGGGTTTTTTCATTACTTTTAACCCAACACTTCAAGTTTTTTTCCCCCACTTTTACGGACATTTTTGAACGAAACGCTTAATTTGTTTTCAGATATCTGCGGTGAATCACGTCCTGAACAAGAGTTCTAATGAAAACACACTGAAAACACCAAGTCGGCACGTTTACTTTAGCACAGCCTAGTTTTTACCGTTTACCGTGTTTTCCCCCGTTATTTTTGATAGCTTTCAGAGTCTTTTAAACTATGGCGTTCTTCGTGAAAAAGAAGAAATTCAAGTTTCAGACCCATCTTACCCTGGAGGAGCTCACCGCGGTGCCTTTTGTCAACGGCGTCCTCTTCTGCAAGCTCCGGCTGCTGGATGGAGATTTTGTCGCTACTTCTTCCAGGTAAATACTCCTGAAAACAACCTTAAAGGTTTCTTCACACATGGAAAACATTGTTTAAAGAATCATGTTGTGGTCTCATACAGTTTGGAAGCAGTTACGGGAGGTTAAAGTGCATCTGTAGACTAAAGTGCATCTGTACATCTGAGCTTGCAATTACTGCAGTGTGTCTAAAATGTATGCAGGGTATATGAGTATATTATTTAGTACAGATTTGGTGGTTGATTTTTGGGATAAAGATGAAAAAGTTTGCATCTTAGCAGTCTCTGTTATTCCCTGTGTTGTTTTTAAACCTGTTTCTGCTCTGTTTGTGTTGCACCAGCTCGCTCCATGAGTCAGATTTAAACGCTGGGTGTTGCCATGTTAAGTGGTCTATCTGTGTATCTGCATTGGCACCTCTGCTGTACTGGGCTGCCAGACTAAACACAGCAGCAGCACCTCTAAAACCAGCTCATACTGGTCAGATAATCTTGGTGTACCAGCTCTTTCAGCTGTGTCGGGGATGAGACGGGGAAGATAACTCTGATTTCTGGGCTTTTCATCTTCTCATTTGCGTCACATAACTTCAGATTTTCTTCTTCTGACCTTGATAACGTTCATAACTTTCATCTGTTTTTCCTTCCTCGTTCCTGATTTTCTAGATGAGATCAGGCGAAGGACACACAAGATCTTTGCTTCAGTGTTTCACACTTGTTGAAGGTTGAATGGATACAGTGACTGTCTGAAGTCAGTTTAAGACCCTCCTGCTTCTCTCTCCTTCTTACAGACTGGCTTACTGAACTGACCTCATTGTGTAAAACAATATGAGGCACTACGCTGTTAGTCAGCTAAGTGCTTTATTGGCGGAGGATCTCTGAAGTGCTTTTAACCTGTTTATCAGATCCAACGATGAGACCACAATTTTCCAGATCTGCTTTCCTATTTCACTGGTTGAAATACTCCGCCTCTTTTTCTTCTTTTACTGGGACGTTTCCTCACCCTGTTTGGACCTCATGTACATACAGGCCTGCTGAACTTCAAATCCCACAGCTGCCACATGTGTATGTGGGGTGGGAGGGGGGGGGGGTTCCTGTGCATACTTAAAAAGCAGGTCATCCTCTTCATCTACCCACTCAGCCTCCCTGTTTGCACGTAGCATCACTGCAGACTGCGTGTGTGAGAGGGGCTCACAGAGGGGAAAGTAAACAGATCGGGATCATCTTGATCAAGTTTCTTGTCTGCAGATGTTTCCGTTTTCTTACCTTTCATCAGTGTGGCGGGGAAAGCGGTTTGGGACTTCTGTGAGGAGCAGATAATCTCACGGAGGGAGCAAACCTCTGCGGTCAGAGCCCAAAACATAGTTACTTTGGAGCACATGTTAGTAAATTCAATTACAACACATTTAAAAACAACAGACAGTGACAGCAAGTGATCAAAACATAAGAACATTTTTATTTATTTCTCATGATTTAAACAGCAAGTCCCACTGATTTCAAATCTTAAGGGTGGCCTGGCCAAGGCAGTAGCCATATGAGCTTAAAAAACATGAAAATGCAACAAATAAAACATGAAATAAAAACGCTGTGGGAATCTTTAGTTAGATCAATAAAATCTGATTTATGGCCATCTGCATAGATGTACTGAGTTTGATTGTATTAAATATTGAAACAGAAAAAGTTTAGGTTATCTGGTAAATGGCAGTGATATTATAGTGTTTTTAACTTAACTTTAATGGTGCTAAAGTGCTCTTAACATAACACTCAAGAACTTGGAGTCCAGTGGATGCATAAGGGGGAACTGTACGGTTCAGCATCTTGGCCAATGATACTTGAACATGAGACTAGAGGAGTCGCGGATAAAACCACTGAACTTCCAAGCCACTCTACCTTCTGAGACAGCTTTATTGAGCCTCAAATTTGAGAAACGCTTGTGCAAAAGCTGATGAAACTGGAAACGTGATGTATAACAAGAAGCAAAAGCTACTCTAGTGGAATTCACTGACTTTTGCCAGTTTTGTGTTGTAATATAAACACATAGAGGTCTCTGAGGTTCAGGAAGATCCATTGTTTTTATTTTCTGCCTTCAGAGGATTGCAGCTCTCACTAAAATGTTTATCTGTCAAACTAAAGCTCCCCTCTGCTGAGGAAAAAAACGAACTAAATGCCTCCCCTTTCCCTTTCTCTCGGCTCATGTCCCCTGGAGCAAGGACGGCAATGTCTGAGGCCTCTGTGCCCTCAGAGGTCACTCTCATCTCGGGTGGTTATATAACAGCTCAGAGTCCTCTCAGTTATCATCTCTGTGACTGAAAACAAGGGCTCTCTCAGAGGAGGGGACAACAACCGTGGCACAGGGAGGCTCCCTCCACGGCGGACATTAGATTAGGGTTATGTCATAGATCTGACAAGCCCGGTCTTTGTATGGAGGGCCCCGCCTTGTTGAAGGTTGGGGACAGTTGGGGTGGGATTAACAGCGAACTTATCCAGGGGACTGCGCTGCCCTCCCTGAGTCTGGCTGGAAGCACAGAGGGGATCACATGCTGCAAATGTGACTGTCTAGCTCTCAGAGCAGCGTGTCAGGGCTTTTTATTTAGTACAATTGGAAACTTTTTACTGAAGCCATAAAATACTCTAGAAAGTGTTTACTGAGGTAAATGGGTAACCGGAGCAGTCGCCCTCTTTTGGCCATTAAAAAAAAGTGCAGGTTTTAAAAAAACACCCACACAGCAAGTGACTAGCAGTGACATTGATGACTTTCAGCGACTTCACAAGCTAACGTGATCCACGATAATGTTATTGATTTCAGCCACCATGTAACAGTTGTCAGCTTGGTCTTGTTGCTGGATAATGAGGCATGTATTTACACAGGTCTCCCATCTGTACAACACACAGTACAATACTGCAACATAACAGCGCAGGATAGCCTGTGTACGTGTCATCACTGTTTTAGCCGATGTTAGCTTGCAACCAGCGCTCTCCTTTGGAAACATGAGCAGAGAAACAAAGTGTTAACTGTGTTTTTATTTATTTATTTTTTTTACTGTGCAAAATCAGACTCACTCAAGGCTGAGTTTTTTTTTTTTTTTTTTTGAGGGGTGGTTGTGTGGCGTCTTTAAATGTTGTATTTTGTCTGAAGAGCAGTGATGGATGACACTAACTGGGGTTATCAAGGCAATTTCCACACTAGAAAAGACAAACATAATATATTTGGAGTCTTGTAGGCGGTGCTGCCCTGCTGGGGAAAGAAGAAAAGAAAAGAAAAATTTATTATATCATGAATTTTAAATCTCATCTGGTGGTAAAAGACTGCTCTGTGGTTTCAAATATCCGTGCGGTTTGTTAATGCTGTTATGGTGGCTTTTACATTAGTCTGAATGACCACAGCAGTGCCTTGCAGGTGGATGTTGCTCAGGTTTAAGCAAAGGGTTTAACTTTTCTGCTTAATAACCTTGTGTTTTCTCCAGAGCCCCCCTAATGTCTGCATACCTGCTGTGTAACACATTGGAGCAACTGAAATTAATAAAGGAGTGTTTTTGCAGGGTTACTCTCAGTCTGAACTCTCTCTAATGCCACAGAGTGGGTTAATGTTTATACCAAAATATTAAATTGGTAATTATTTTTAATGGGTGCAGTAAGTGTTGCCAGCTTTGTGGTTGTTTTGGGACTTACTTGGATAGTTTCAGTTTGGAGATATGTAGCTGCACCCTCTCTGGAGCAAACTGTGCAGAGCTTAGAAAAAAATTGTGAATCACTTCAAGACTTTGCATTGTCTAAGGAGACTGTTAAACATGAGCTTTAAAGTCTAGTTATTGGTGGAATAACTTGGACACCACCACCACCACCACCACCATAAAACTTCTAAACCAGCTTTTGGACTCTCATCTGACTCAAATATCAGCTCGATGTGTCCCTAAATAACATTTTTGCATTTAAAGCCCAAATTGCTGACCCTGATTAAATCACTTATAACCTTTGTAATACTTGATGTCCAAGCATACTGAAGTCCTTTATGTTTTCCCTGCGTGGTTGAACTAGTCTGTTCATAAATGTATCACAGTGATATAACACATAAACTCGTCATGCATGCACGGACTTCTTAGAAACTGAGCTAGAAACGGCTTGAAAGAGTTCAGGGAAACAGAAAACAGAGTTGTACTTTAGTTATAACCTTTTTTGGGAGTTTAGCATTCTGCATTTATCTTTATATCGTGGGGTAATTACACTGCAATGAGTATATTTTTATAAAAGTAATACAGTAAATCCCTTTCAGATTGTTTTGCTGATTGAGTGAAACGTTCCTCCAGTTGTCCTGCCTTCTTGTAGATCCCAAAAAGGAATGTGCAATCAGCCCCAAGAAGCCCGTAATCACCCAATCCCTTTTTTCCTCTTATAAATCTTTCCAAATGGTTTTGTATTGAAAACCAACAAAGGCTCGTTCGAATTGGATTTTTATTTGGTGCTCACTTTTTTTAGGCCGTGTGAATATAAAGAAGGCTAAAGATTACTCAAAGTATTTTTTAGAAAGTATAGCTATCTGGGAGGTTATCAGCATTCGAGAGCGTCCACTGCGTCGAGTGTGTTGGACTGCTTGTGGAGAATGTGTTTTCACTCTGTAGAGCTATAGAAACCAGATGGTCTCCGTCTTGATTTGGCAGAAGAACATGCTGCAGGAGTTTGCAGGCTTCATCAGCTCTGATTCTTACGGTTCAAAGTTTAAATTTTGGACATTCAAGCTGATGCTTTTAATCCATGCTGCTCCTGATATTTCACCACTGCCTGACACCAGTGTGAAAACACAAACACATCAGCCCTTGATGTATTTCTCTGGCCCTGCTGTGACCATGCCTGATAGATAAGCAACAGGAGATGGAGTGTTTCTGTGTTTCTAAGAAAAACACAGGACTTCTGCAGCGATTTGAGACTCTGAAGAAAGTGTGATCACTTTTTATGACTGCATAGTTATGCCAGTTGTACCTGGCCGACTTTTCCCTGGATCTTGTTCTTATTAAGAATAAAATCTTGTTTTTGTTTTAAGTTTAATATACACTTCTGTGTTCAGTCTGCATAGAGCCTATGGTATAGCCTGTGCAACAGGCAACACAGTTAGCCAGCATTTTCATTTGAGCTAAGTGCCAGTGTTGCAACTGGTCCGCTTCTTATTCAGTCATTCCAGAAGGAGGAAATGACATGTAGTTACATTTCTGCATGGAAATTGTGTTGTAAATTAGATTTAACAAACATCTATAAATCCAACTCAATGTGACTAATGTAATTATTAGCTTTGACTGGATGCTCACAGGCCAGAGCTCTTGGAAGATGTAAAGCAGAGGGACAATTATGAATTATGGAAATTTTGCCAATTTATAATCATCATAGAAGTACTGTGTGTGTATATTCCTGGCACTTTGGTGTAGTAACAATATGGACTTCCCTCTGCTCTCTGTCCCTGTGTGGGGGACATATGGGACTAACATTAACATGTCCTAACAACAAATAAAAGTCCTAATGTGATCGCGAATACTTTGGATTATGTTCGCACTGATTTACTCACTTGCACTTCAGTGTATCTTGCTGGCTCAGTATTGTGTCGCGCTGCCAGCAGTACTTCCAGGATGTAGTTCTTAGGATGTTGCAGTATCATGATCTGTTGGGTGGAGATGGCAGTTTCCGGGCAGTAGTTGTCGCACGTCACCGACACCACACTAATCCACACTACTGCTGACTAATCCAACATATAATGATGAGTACATCAAAGGCATTGTAACCCGCTTTAACTGTATAAATAGTTTATATCGGTAAAGAAAATCCAAAGTAGACTTCAGTGATGAATCTGTTCTCTTAGTCACAAACATCTCTGTTAATGTGTGCCACCCTACTTCTTCTGATGTCCGTGCTTTAATGTTTTATTTCTTCTACACAGTTTATAAAACTGTATCACGGGGCATTTAGTCATTCTTTGTATCTGTAAAGTTTTGGCTCGAGCGAAAGCAGCTGCAGGGGAGTTCAGTGGAAACACAAGCAGGAAACCATCCAGCCACCTCTGTTTTAAACCACTTTTGGCAAATTCCCACCAAAATGTACCTGCACTGCTTTAATGCACAAGTGTGCAACCATGATAAATACTGGAGCCCCTTATTTTGTTAAAAGTCTACAGATGTGTGCCACGTGACAGAGAGAAGGGAACGTCCAAAACAAAAAATAAAACGTCAGGAAGACATCCAGAGAGGAGCGAGTTTGCGAGGAGAGTTGAGAAATACGACTGGGACGTGGCGCTCCTCAACAGCTGTTTCCTGTTTTCCTCTCACTTTTCCAGCGGTTAGCGCTTTGCTGGGATGTGAGGGGAGGCGCGCGGGGTGTGGCGGGGGGGGGTTTGGAAGTTGGTGGTCTGGTATCTGACCAGGTAATCAACGTGAACTTCCTCCATACAAGGGCTTTCCTGTTGTGAAACTGATTGTTAGGGATTGCAACTGTAGAGCTGACCTTTTTCATTATCACACATGTGTGACAGCAGAGCTTCACAAAAGTTGACTGCAACTAACAAGAGACGAGAAAGTCGACTTTATCAATAGTCAGAATGATTCCAGTGTTGGGTTAAGGCCCCGAAGAGGCTCGTTGATTTGATTTCCCTTGTGGGTTTAAGATTCCAGAGCCCAGACTGTGGTGTTTAGCCGCATATAAACCCGCTGATGATTACAGCCAAATTACAGCCAAGTTGTTATGACATTAAAGTGTAAGAACTATCAGTTTGGTTTGCTTTTTTTACTCCTAAACTGACAAATAGTGAAAGGAAAAATAGCCGTCAGTTTCACAGAGTGCATAACTCTTCTCTGTCTTATAATTGTTTTAAGCTTTAGGTTTAGGATGTTAGTTGGACATTAAAAAAAGAAGTTTGATTTTCCAGGTGGTGTTTGACCTAAACAGTTACAGTTACAAATACAGGTGAATACAGTGGTATGCTGACATTTGCCGTTCTTTTCCAGAAAAAAAGCTTACCGTTTAGTCCAGCTCGAGGTTATGTGAATAAAAGTGATACTTTTGGGTGGTGGGGTTTGCCTAGAAGAATGAAGAGGTACTTGCACTGTCTTCATCCTACACTGGTGCTAGTCTTCTGAGTTCTCTGTTGTACTTTGATTTGCTTCCATCTGCAAGGGGCGGATGGGGTCATGGTGAAAACTGTAGCCGGCAGGAACAGGAGTTTGCCCTCGCAAGACAGGGGTCATGGTCAAAACCATCCGCTAATCCTGCTTCCATGTCTCCCACCATTTTTGCCTCGTTTTCATTAAATAGATTGGTTTAAATCTTAATTATAGAAATACATGATATGATGGTTCTATAGTTAATTTGTATTTGTTAAATAATGTTGTCAGTATTGAGCAAAATGAGTATGACTGATGTAACAAATTTCCCACGTGTGGGACTAATAAAGGTTATCTTATTTGCTGTAATTGAGCATGTTGTACTTCACTGTAAACAGGGCCAAACTACCTATGAGTTTGACATTTAGAATTGATAAACTTCCCATTTAAACATATTATTTTCCAAGAAATACTGAATCATCAAAAGATAAAGGGTCCCACATTTGAGCTGTTTAATTACTACCTTTGAAGTCTACGTTACCATTTGCTCTACTCATTTCCCCTCAGTTCCCTTCACTGTCTGAAACGAGCCGTTTTAGATCCTCCTCCTTTAAGGCCACCCTCCCTGTAAGCCGACTTTCTTCTGATTGGCAGAGGGGAGATGAACATATTTGGGACGTCCCCTCATACAGGGCCAATAGTAGGAAAGAATATTCTGTTTAGAGTTGTTTTAAGCTTTAGGTTTTGGCTCACAGGGATTATTTGTACATGCGCTGACCTTGTTATGTGAAACTTTGGTCGTGTTTAATTTGAACATAATGACAGATAATAAAGAAAAACAGAAAAATGAGCCGCTGGACTAACACTGACACATTTACACTAATGATGATCAGTAGGTGTATTTAAAAATAAATAAATAAATAAAATACATGATAAAAAAGTTAAAGCAGCTGGAGGAAGTAACTGTTGTGCTCGGATGGTTGTTAAAAGGGTGATGGCGTCAGCGAGGATCGACCCTGGGGCTTTCTGACTCCTCGCCCGTTCCTGTCCCCGTCCGTGGACTCTGCAGGATCCGTCTGCTTCCTCAGCACTCTGCTGTCTGGCTGTTTATCTGAGCGCTCGATACGACCCGACCGGGGTCCTGCCTGAATGTTTGTGTTTCTTGTGCGGCCGCGGGCCCCCGGAGCCACGCAGCCGGGATGAGCGATAAGGATCCCGCTCTGCCGACATGTTGAGTCATCACATGTGAGGTCCGGTGGAGGGGCAACTCAAATCAGAGGCCACAAGTTTATATCTCAGTCTTGCAGGCTGAGTTTAGTGTGTAATCACAACTTTAATGATTGTTAGTGGAGAGATTTTCTTTGCTCTAGGGGTCATTTAGGCTCAGTTTTCCCACATTACAAGAGAACTGAACTTCTGAAGAGCAGGAACATGAACTCCAGTAATCTAGCCATGTCAGAGTTTTAATAATGTTTTTTGGCAGCTCAGAGAAGGTCGGAACAAAACTGATTCCAGTTCCTGTAACTTTAGCTCACCGTGATGGATTTATTTTTCATCATGTAAGGGTTTCCGAACAGCAGTAGCAGATGTGATTCGTAGATGCTGGTGCTTGAACCCCTGAGACACCACAAAACTGTTTGTCAGAGATGAAGCAGACTGTAAATAAATAGTCAAAATTTAAGGAAACTGTCCAAGACGACTTTCTGTGTTAACATTTTAAAAGAAGTTGGCGTTTTAGAAAATGCTTTCACCTGAAAAAGATCAGCGTTCTGCTCAAGACAGGCTGGATTAACACAGAGTTGCACACAAACATAAGAAAAGATATGTAAACTTGTGTAACATTGACAAGATTGTATAGAGCTGTCTTAGCCCACCACAGATAACAAAAATAACACCAAATAAATGATAAATAGTTCCTAATAAAGACAACAGAACAGGGGGTGCTGCTGAAAAGGGTTAAAAAGATGATTGCAGTCATTCAGCCTACAGGACAAACTGTGCATCGCAGCCTAGTTTCTGCCGATGTCCACCAGTAATGAGCCAGTCCTCATAGACTTCCACCAGCACAACAGTACAAGCTGTGGTTTATTTATTTATTTTCTTTATAATTTGCACGTTTTAAATCTGTTTCCTGTAGTTCATTTGTAAACTGAAAAATGAAGTTATTTTTCATGTCGAGGCGTTCCTGTCTCACCCTTTTTTCTCATGCTGTGTTTCCGGTTTTTGTCTCCACTGTATCTCCTCAAAAATACTCTGAAGAGTTACTTCATATCCTTTATTTCCTCTTCTTAGTTTTAACCTTGTTTCCTATGTCCTCTTCCTGTCCTCCTGTGCTTTTCTTACTCAGTTTGCAGATCTTATGCTTTACTAATACTTCCCAGTCTAGCCAGGATGTTACCGTTTTATTTAATCTGTTGGTCTTCTTTGGTTTTGGTTTCATTATTTGACTGCAAACCTGTCTCCTGTACATAATCCCAACTCTGCCGTGTTTTCAGTTTGGTCGATGGTAAATTAAATGTGGATAGTGATGCTCGTTGTAGAAGTTTGACTGCTTGTTTTCAGCTGCTGGAAAATATGCTTGGTTCAGAGCAGATTTCTTTTATAAATACTCGTGATTTGGTTCAAACGTACCGGATGATGAAAGGGTTGCCTGCAGGACAAGCGCTTGGAAGAGGACAGGCACAGTCACGGCCTCGTTTAGTTTTTTCTTCACAGGCGGTTTCATGTCCTCTGTTTATGTGAGCTCTGTCCGGCTGTGGTGAGAGCAGTTTCAGCATCTGTCTTCTGTCTCTGCAGCCTGTTTTTACTGAGCTGCAATCGCAGCACAGTGCAGAAATGCTGCCCCCATGAAGTCTTTCATTTTTGGGGGGTAAACCAAGTGTTTTTGAAGCCTCTAAAACAGTTTATGTAAGGTTTCTTTTAGTAAGTGAAAATGTTTAATCTGTGTCCTTTGTGATGTGTGATAGTGCACATACTTGGTAAGAAAATAGCAAAACTCTGAATGTATTCTTTACAACATTCTGATGTCTTTCAGAAAAATAAGTCCTTTTTTTGGCTCATGGTTAAACTTTAAGGTTTTGTTAAATCCTACTTACAAACAAATGGGATCAAAATATATTGGAAATACTGTCTCACATAACAGATTATGGATTAGGATGAAGACAGCTGATAGCTGTAACATCTTTCAACAGCTTAATTTTTTTTTTGACAGTTTCAGTATCAAACTCTTTGTTTTTGTTTTGTTCTATATAAATTTTCATATAAGGTGAACAACAAAGCAGCAGCTGTTTGTAGGTATTTCAGTATAGCTTTAATAACAACTTGTATTTGTAGGTTTGCAGCAGTTTTGAAATTTACTGCAAGCTGTGATCAGAAGGAGTTGAAATGACACAAAAGCTCAGGTGATGGTGCTTTCTCCCTGTCATTGTGTTTGGTATGTTACTTCTTTGGAGGCTGTTACTGCATTTATGGTAACCGAACATGTTGTCATCAACCACATTGATGTCGTTTTACGTCACTTGTCTCTCCACGAGTGACTAAGTGAGTGAGGAGCAGTAAAAGGAGGTGCTCTCGGACTGAAAGTGTGACTAACAGTGTGAATATCATCAGCAGTAGACTGACTCTCTAACTGACCAGAAATGAGATTCGTCCAAATAAATTGAATGAACAACTACAAAGTCAGTTTATTCTGACTTTGAGCGACTGTTTTTCTTTTCCACCAACACAATGCTGGACTTTCCACTAGAGAAAGTGGGATGTTGGTGCCAGAAAGCTGCTGCTGGCACAAAATTAACTGCATGCATCACAGGTATTCTGTCTTCTCTGATTTTTTGTATGTATTTTAATGTTTTAATGCTCCAGCCAGTTCTGCCTTGTTAGCCTTTGGGAACCATCCCACATTCTGATAAGTTTCAGAGCCACACCTTAACAGGAATCTGTATATTTTTCCAGTTTTCTTTTCTCACCATATATTTATTTTATAAGCACAAAGGATTTTTTTTAAAGCAAAGTTTGAAGCTGGGATTTTGTTCATACAAAATCCTATATTTGCAGCTGACTCTTTTTCCCAACTTCTTCCAGCTGAGGTGAATCAAACCCCCTGATACAACACTTTGACCTTTTCCTTTTAGGTCGGTGTTGAGTGACAGGGGCAACCTTTGCAGATTTTAATTTCAGGGCTCATGTGCGAGCTGTACGTAGACCTCGGTCTTAATAAATGTCTGGGTCAGATCAGAATTGAAACAAGGCGGCTGCTGGATGGGGATTTGGAGTGTTTCCTTTGGTTTTGTTCCAAGGTTGTTTTCATTACAGACAGCCGAGGCACATGTAAAGAGCAGAAGCCAGAGCTGGTGTGAGCAGAGCCAGAAAGCACTCGGTTAAAACCTCTTCTGCAGAATTTGGGTAATGGGGGAGAAACTCACTGCAGCCTCCTCCTGCATTAAAGGAAAAGTGTGAGAGTGAAAACAGGGAACAGAAGAGAGTCAAAGGCAGCAGGTGAGATTAGAAACAAACACCTTGTAAAAATGTACCAGGGTGAAACTGAGTGTTGGTGTGAGCTGCTCCTCCGCCGCCTCCTCCTCCAAGCTGCTGGGAAAGCGGTCGGTGGATTTGAGTGCGAGGTTTCCATGGAGCCTGAACAAAGCCATCTGGACTGAGGAATGTGGTTTGGGAACGCTCCACCTTACACACTGACTGACCAAAAGCGTGGGGGTCCTGATAAGTGTGTGTGTGTGTGTGTGTGTGTGTGTTCTTGTGTTTTGACTCTTCTTGGAACCTCACTCGTTTCCAGGGATAGAGAGATTAAAACATTTTACCTTCCTTCGCCTCTTTATATGGCCTGTTTGGGAATTAGACTTTGGTGAAGGGTTAAAGTTTTAGGAGGGGGTTGTGCATGTAGTAAGTTACAGTAGATTCTCTTGTCATTTGTTTAGAAGTTAAAAACTCAAATTTTAACTTTCTTTGGATAAGCCAGCACATGATGTCTGATTATTTTAGCTCCATAAAGCCGTAAACAACAGGTTTTATATGTCAGTAATACTGCCTCTTCTCTGTAATAGACTTCCAGGCCAATAAATACAATAACAAGGAATAAATAATTTAAATGTAGCCAAAGAACACTGTTTAGGGCAATAAAAACATAGAAGCAAAAATGTAAACTGTTTAGTACTTTTAATTCTTAAATTATCTTAAACAGAAAACACATATTACATGCTTTTATATATGCAAGTGTGATCTGTTCATTCCCCTGTAGTAGGATGAGTAGCTGTTAAAAGACGAGCTCTGAATAATATGACTAAAACGTACTCAGAATAGTATTTAATTCATTGTAAACATGCAAAAGCAAACGTGTAACTGGCTCAGCTGTTTAACATTTGCTAACTGTGAGAAAAAGAATTAAAAAAAGAAGGAAAAACAAGATGATAGTGGTACAAATCACACAACACATTGTGGAGAGCTATGAATAAAGATGAAGGGGGGATGGGAGTGTGAGGAGCAGCTGCTGCTAACTATAGACACTGTGCGTGTCGTTTGAGACAGCTCGACCTCCTCATGTACACTGAAGTGGCTGAAATTAAAAGTAAAAAAAGATTTTTAACTCAACTCCTGATCTGACTGCCTGACTGGTCCAGAGCAATGTTTTTAGGCCAGTTTTCCATAAATTTGTGTAGTAGTGTTTCCTTAAAGAGTGCAAGCAAATTCATTATGCATATTCATGGGCTACATATGGTGAATCCTTTTGATTTTAATTTAACATGTAAATGACCCCAGTGTAGAAGTGGAAGACTAAAGGGGGCATGTTTCTTCTCCCCTATGAAGTTTTTTCAAAGTAATTTATGTTTGATGCAAATACATCTGCTAAGCATGGACTATAAAAGATGGACGTAGCTTCTGGTCTGAAAAGTGAATCCCGTGCACAAATGCTTTAAAGCTGCACTTTTCTTAATGGCCACCAGGGGCTGATACCCATTGTTGGTAAAAGACCAGTCCTGTACAGGTCTGTGGGAATAACGGCCCTCATACGAGACCTTAGTAAATACCTGATGAGTTTATGTGGTCAATCACTCGTTTGAAATGATGGTGAAGTATATTTTTTAAAACAGGATTATTCGGGCTAATGATTTGTGATTAACAAGTTTTTAGCCAATGAGCATTCGGTTTTGCAGTTGGATCTATCCCTTGCTTCTTGTATCTGGTTGAATAAAGGCAAGATGGCGAGAAAGCTCATCTTGACAGTTTTAAACTTGACTTCACAAACCAGCAGAGCACATGAGAGTAGCTGCGCTTTGGGTAAATTCAGAAAAGTAATCACTGATTTTCTGGAGTTAATTATGCCTAATGGAAATGTTGCAAAAAACCTAATTGACGACAACACAGACATCCATTTGTTCGTCCATCAATCCATCCACCTGTCCAGCCATCTGTCTATGCATCACCATCCATTATCTTCCATTATCTTATCTGAGGTCGGGTTGCGGTGGTAGCAGGCTAAGCAGATTATTCCAGACATCCTTCTTCGCGCTCAGCCTTTCCAGTTCCTCCAAGGGGTTTCTAAGGTGTTCCCATGGTAGTAGACCCAGATGTCAACCCAGCAGGTTCTGGGTCTTCCCCAGGGTCTCTTCCAGTTGGATGTGCCTGGTCTCCTAACCAGATCATCAAACTTCCTCAACTAGCTCCTTTCGTTTCGTAGAAGCAGCAGCTCTACTCTAAAGATCCCTCTGGATATCTGAGCTCCTCACCCTACCGCTAATGCTGAGCCCAGCCACCCAGCAAAGGAAGCAAAGCTGCTTGTGTTCACAGACTTACTCTCTGTAATTCAGAAGTTGAATCAATGAGCTGAGTGTGTAGGGATCATCTACAAAGTGTAACAGGAAAAACTAAGATACTTCAAACACACATCACTGGTCTTCTGTTGGTTTTGCTACCTTAGTGTTGGAATAAAGACTTTTTCGAGTCACTTTTGTACTGTTTCATGAAAATCCTGCAGCTTAATTCATTTTTTTTTTTTTTTTGTTGTATTGGTTTTCTGTGTTGAGCAGTCACTGGGAGTTGTTTGAGTGTAAATGTTCCTCTGTACAGTTCGAGGGTGCTGTGTGGGATTGGTGAGGAAACACTTGGTGTATTGTCACACTGACTTTTAAATCCAAAGGAGCTGTAATAGAAATTGAGCTCATTAGTGCTGATCACGAAGCCCGCCGTGTCTGTGTGGTGGGATTAAGGAGGCGTCACGCAGTTTAAGTGACTCCAGAAACATTTGGCTGTCCATTTAATCTATTCCTTCTCAGCATGCTGTTACACAGACTTTCCAAAATGAGCTGTTTGCCATTTAGAAGGAGAAAAACATGACTGTTTTTTTTTCATCTCATTTCACTCCTGATTGACAGAACATTTACACAAATTATGGGGCTTTTCAGCAGGATGGCATTTAACAGAAATGTTTGGCTGACAAGATGATGGTGAGTCACAGTAAAGTGTAGATTCTCATAACTTCACAATAATAAATACTAACCTGTACGTAGTGTTTTCGTCCCCCCATAATGAGCATGCCCTGTAGTATTTTAGAGCTTTAAGAACAACTTGAAACATCCTGACTTTTTTTTTTTTTTTGGATGTATCTCTTTTAGCGCCAAACATTTATATTTAGGTGCAAATAACACGCTGCTACTCGCAACGAAAAACTGCTGGCACATCTCAGTAAATTTTAACTCAAATACCAAAAAAAAGACGTTTATCAACAAAAAAGACATTTTCTTACCTCATTTTTGGTGGAGGTAAGAAAAGACAACCTGTGAAAACACCTAAAAGTTTTACAAGTTTAGACACGTTCAACCTAAAGGAAACTGCTTGCTTTAAGCAGAGCCATTCTACTTCCTACTGATCCCATTGTACAGCAGTTGGCTGAATTGAAGCCTAGCTAAAATACATATTTGATTGCATGCAAAATGTGGAAGTAAACAAAACATTTCTTACAGAGAGGCCAATTTAGCCATATAAGCTAGCTTTCTGCTAATTAATGCTGGTTGGTCATCTAAGGTTTTACAGGGTGTTCTTCCTTGACGGTACCCATTTACAAGCAATAACTTGAAGTCAGAAGCATAATCACTCCACAGCAGAAGCTTCCATGTGTGCTTAGGAAACATCTGGATTTAGTAGTTTATCACGAGGTGTTAAATTAAAATGACAGATGATATAAAGTGTCTTATCGTACTGTGATCTCCCCAATATTAACAGAAAGATGTTTCACTACAATTGAAACCCACAGAGAGGGAACAAAGAAATGTTCATGTTGTCAAACCCGTGGTGAAAATGATCAAAATTATAATTTTTTAACCCATGAAATGTAATCCGACAATGTTCCTGCTCACTCTGCAGACTGTGTGTCCTTTCTAAAAACTCCAAGTCCACAGAGTGTATGTTCACAGTTATATTAAAAGAATAGAATAGAATTAGAATAGAATTCAACTTTATTGTCATTGCACATGCACAGGTACAGGGCAACGAAATGCAGTTTGCATCCATCCAGAAGTGCTTTAGTGATATAGATATATTACAATATATATTAGCAATAATATAGATATGTAAGTATATTACAGAAATGGGTCTATTATGGTATGTTATAATGTACACGGTATGAAGTATGTTGTGAATATTCTATAACTATAGGTATGTACAGGCTGTAGTGAGTACAAGCTATGTACAGGCTATGAACAGGATATAAATATGAAAAACTATACAGAATATGAAATAAATAACTTTACAGAAATCTGAGATATACAGTTATACAGAAATGGGAACTATGCAAGTTGTAAACAGTTGTAGGGTTAAAAATTATTGTATGTACAGAATGATTATTTACAGAGCTATACAGTAGTGCAGTTAAGATAAATTAGATATGTGGATAATTTCTACAGTTCTTTATTGTAACTTATGGTGTGTTTACATTAATAAACATTAACTCAGGGCTGGCTTCAAACGTTTGGCACTATGTCAAAAAAGGCGTATTATGTGAAATCAGTCGTCTGTGTCAGGATGCTTCATTGACTCATGTTTCAGGGTGTTTGCTTTAATAACAGTAGATGACTAGTGACTGTCAAAGCCGGACTGGAGATTCTGTTTGTTTGCTCAGTACATGTTTAGAATTGTTATAAATGACACACAAAAGATGATGAGAGCAAACCTGTGGAAGAATCTGTAACAGCCCCCAAAAATAAATCCAAAGCAAAACTTTTTTATTTGGGGCAAAATCTGCAAACTTTTTAAGCATTAAAAAAATTAAAAAAATTAAAAAAAGATTTACTGCCGATTCTGTACATGTGTTGTTGGTGTCCTTGAGGCCACTGAAACTGAAGTTAAATTGGTAATCAAAATAAAAAGAACTTCCCAGAGAGGGATGCAAGTGGTGAGACTTGCTTATAGAAAGACTTTGGCTTTATTCCTCAGTGGTTCTTGTGCTGGCATCGCAATAACTGGGAATGATGGCCATGTCATTCCTGAAAATAGAACCATTTCTGGGAATTTTCCTATTCTAGAAGCTCAAACATTAGAGAACATGCTCATTATGGGGAGAGATTGCTTTGACATTTGGGAATGCGGGTGCACAATGGTTAGCTTTCAGTCTTTTTTTATATAACCAACTAATTGATACAACTTTGACAGCCAGTGACTCTAAATTTGAATAAGAGTTTTAACTAAAACTTTTATTCTTTGCTTTAGACTTTGCTTATGACTACATTTCAGTGGCGCTGGCACTGGAGGTGGTTAGCTCAGTACTCCCAGTGCTTCCTGACTTCCTGGTGACTAGCCTGACCCCAGATAAGCTTGTCCTGAGGTCAAATGTACTTTACCTTCTCTGTCTTGGACTCCACCTGCTAACCAGAACCTTCAGTAAGTGTTAAACTGTTTTTTGTGCTGTTCCACTGAGGAGACTGAGACTCTAGAGAAGAATAACGAGTGCTAGCGTCAGTCTAAGCCCACAGAGTTTGAGTTCGCTTTGAGAATCAGCTGATTTGTTTGTCATAAAGAATCTTGCAGCTAAAATGTTTGCAGATGCAAGCATCGTCCAAGCTGCCAATGCCACAAATGAAATCTGATTCTGTGGGAAACACTTAAATTGGATAGATTTCCACGAACATTTCCACATGCTTAAAAGATCCTGCTGCAATGTCCAAATACCAGGAAGGCTAATGACATTACCATTAGCTACAGCTGCTCTTTGTGTGTGGTGGTATTTGGAGAATAGTGGTATGCTAAAATGCGCTTGCTTATTTTAACCGCTTATGTTTTATATTTATTTAAAATAAATAAACATAAGCTCTAAAATGAAAACAAAAAAGATCTTGATGTCACACCGGACTGCAGAAAATCCAATTTTGATGGGAATTTCATCTTACCAACACGTTACACATCAAGT
This sequence comes from Perissodus microlepis, assembly GCF_051167445.1. Taxonomy (NCBI): domain Eukaryota; kingdom Metazoa; phylum Chordata; class Actinopteri; order Cichliformes; family Cichlidae; genus Perissodus; species Perissodus microlepis. The sequence continues at coordinate 32,651,939 of NC_140472.1, forward strand.
GCTTTATTTGATTACGAACTCCAAAGATCTGGATGCACATTTTCCCGTCAGCTGCTGTTGTGGCGTCTCTAGGACACTTCTCAGGAATTTGTTTTCAGGAACAAACAGATCACTGAGCCGGTCTGTTTTTACACCTATTGTTCTGTTCCCACACGTTAACCAGGATGCATGGGTACTTAAAGGTTTTTCACAAGCCAGTCTGGGATTTCACAGAAGTCTCGTCACCATTGTAAACCACTTCCTTGATGGGTTTCTTGTCAGTCAGACAGGTGGGAAAATCAACATTGTAGGTCGACGATGTGGGGTTTGTGTGAGAGGCCGAGACAATCGTAAACGTTTTTGAAATGAAAAATTGTAATCGTGTCAGAAGCCCTGGGAGCCGACTCTGCTCTGCAGTTAGTTTTGGAAAAACTGGATCATGACATGCTTTCTCAGCACAGCTCTGATGAATCTGATCCTCAGTGGACACACTGGTCATGAGGCTGTGAGACGGGTATGACAGGACTGGAAAAAATGTGACGTTCTGAAGGCAGAGAATATAGCAATGTTTGTTTTGACCTTAAATTGAGATTGGAAAATATTCTGCTTTTAATTTAGGTCGGTGTATAAATACAGACTTTGTTTGTGCAATCTGGCATCGTTTTCAAGTGAGGATGATGAAGAAATGCAAAGGCACTGCAAAATGTAATGAAGCCTGTTTTTCTGTCTTACAGAGAGGAGGTTCACAATCACTGTGTGCGCTGGAGGAAGAGGTTTACCTTTGTGTCCAAAATGAGCGCCAACCCCCACACTGGAGTTCTGGACCCGTCTGTCTGCAGGGTGTCAGTCAGGAAGGTACGCCTGTCAAAGTGGCCTCGTCAGCTCTGGGGACAAACTCTGGGTTTCTAAGCTGCTCAAAAAGATGAAGGGAGCACTCGATCGCAGCAAAACACAAAGTCAGTTAAACTTCAGGGAGATCAGCCTGTCCAGTTAGAAAGCATAATTCAATTCAATTCAAAATTTATTTGTATAGCACATTTAAAAACAACAGAGTTGACCAAAGTGCTTCACTATCGGTTAAAAACAAGAGAAAACAATAGAGAAACAAATACAGATAAATAAGAAGACGGTGAATTAACAATAAAAACATAAAACAGGCCTGATGGTGCTCATACTGAACTCGAATTAAAAGCCAAAGTAAAAAATTGAGTTTTAAGACTCGATTTAAAAGACTGAACTAAAAGACTCTGAAGTACGAATCTCCTCTGGCAGATTATTCCAGAGTCTGGGTGCTGCTACTGCGAAGGCCCGATCTCCTCTATGCTTCAATCGAGACCTTGGTTGTGCTAAGAGCATCTGGCGAGATGATCTCAGTGCTCTTTTGGGGTCATACATGTGGAGGAGTTTGTTTAAAAAACAAAACAAAAAAAAAACTAGGCGCCATATTATTTAAAACTTTAAAAGTAAGTAAAAGAATCTTAAAATCAATACGATATTTTACAGGGAGCCAGTGTAAATTTGCTAAAACTGGAGTGATGTGTTCATACATTTTAACACCTGTTAAGAGACGTGCAGCGGCATTTTGGACGAACTGCAAGCGATGGAGAGATGATTGTTGAAGACCTAAATAGAGAGAATTGCAGTAGTCCAGTCTAGAGGTGATGAAGGCATGAATAAGTGTTTCTAGGTCTCTTGGAGGAAGATAAGGCTTAGCTTTGGCAATTTCACGTAACTGATAAAAACTTGTTTTCACAACTGTAAACCATTATGAATCCATTTCAGCTGGTTTGGTGCAGAGGATGTAGAAAACAGCAACAGGGCAACTCCTTAAAAGCAACCCCTCTAATCCCTCCTGGCTGATTTAATTATTTATTTATTTATTTTATTTTTTTAATTAAAACTACAGCCTGAGATGGTACCTGCACAGATAGGGCCAGTTGGTGATGTACCAGTGCAAACTGGGTTTTGGCATTAAAAACAGTAATTTTGGTATTTACACCGTACTGATGAAATTGTTTATAAGAATTGTGTAGAGATTTTTTTGCAACTGACCATTTTGCATGTGTATATCTGGGAGTTCCAAGTGTAGGGAGGAAAATGTTGAAATCAAGCATGCAAATTTATTTTCTAACATTTGCAACATGCAATTTACTGCTAATTGTGCTGATATTTAACACAGATAAAAACAAAAAAACTGGTTTTATTTTTTGTGCTTGATATTCAAATGAACTGAGTGTGCCTGTGTTTAGAAAAAAGCGCAAATTTTGTTAATCACTAGTATAAGTAACCACATCTATGAGCTCTGTCTGAGGATTGGACTTGCATCCTATTTTGCTCTGTTCAGAAAATCTGGCTCATAGTCAGTCTCCTCCAGGATGGTACGTTCATATGTCATGGCATTTATGTCTGAAGTTTTGGTTCCTACCAAAGAGGTTTTGCTGTTCCAATGGAAAACCCCTGAACAAAAAACAAAAAAATTCACTAGGACTGATGAAAATCTCTGTAATTCCTTTTAAAAATTATTTAAGTAGGCTTTAATATACAAGAGCTTATCATTTTTCTTCTTTCTGCTAAGAAAATGATGGAAAATGATGCCAAAAGGCATCAGACCATAGTCTTGTAAATAGGGACCTTTTCTGATTTGTGATATATGTTAAGTCTTTTAAACATTAAACCTTAAGTCTTTTCAGTGTAGCTGGTGTAGCCACCGCCACAGAAATGCAGGCTCGATGCTAATTCTCCCATGTGAATGCCACCTCAGCGGCTCACTGAGCTACACTGGAGCCATGTGTGTGCCCTCAGCCTTTAATTTCGTCCATCTTTTAGGAGCCCTGTAATCAGAAGGATGCTGTAATATGAAGTGGAATCATTCAGTTCATTACAGTCTTCCTGTTTTCCCTGCAGGAACTCAAAGGAGGAAAGGCGTACACTAAGGTAAGAGCTCCTCACCTCTCACATTCATAAACACATACAGTTACAGATGAGCTGTTTCGTGTAAATATTAGCATTCCCTGAAGTGTTTGACCAGCATTCCATCAGCCGGACATGAAAATGAATCATATTCCCATCACATTTGCCCAGAATCTGCAGAAACATCCTGTTAGCGCCTTCCTATCCTTAACCGTAACTGTAACCGTAAAAGCTCCGAACAAATGAGTAGCGTCTCGTAAATGTAACTCCAAGGTAAAACCCCCTCGTGCACATAAATTTTTGTTGATCCCTGGACGTTGCTGCCCGACAGGAACAGTTTCCTCTGCATTCGCCTCGTTCTTGATTTAGATTTCCTTCAGTTAAATATACCTCGCTTCCCTCCTTAGAAGACGGCTTCCTTAAACACACACCTAAGAAAACAGGACCTACCCCAAAGAATCTGGGAACACTTTTCTTGAGAGGGCTATAAAAATAAAATAAAAATAACATCGTTTTCACCTGGCAAAAAGCTCTGTGGTTTGATTTTGAGATAAAGGTCATGCAGACCCTTTCTTATCAGTGTGATCAGTGGCTGTCTTTAAATCCCTGATTGACATCTACAACCAGTTTACCAGCATTGAAACATTTACTGATAAGAAGTGGAGGAAGAGATCTTTTATCAAGTGGTTTAGGGTGAAAAAAGCAGGATTATTGAAGGAGTATTAAAAGGGATTAAAGGATCTGCCTTATGGCTTGTAAACAGGGCTGCTGTACATAAGAAAAATAAGATCCTGAGATGTAAATGTTAAATTGTGTGGTTTGATAGCTGGTGGAAGCAAATCATAGCCAATAAAGGTTATTTTATAAATCAGTTTATAAAGATTTCATGGTTTTAATCTTACTGGCTCAATGTTGTACTCGTGTGAATGTAGTAATGTCGGAAACCTGCGAATATTTGCTCCCGAATTGGTGATTGCAAATTGGATGAGAGGTAGGCTGCTTAAAGAGTTTACCATAAAGCTGTGAATGAATGTGGTTTGTAGTCTAAGGTGCTTTGAGTGGTCAGTAAGATTAGAAAAACACTATAAATGTCAGTCCATGTCTTGTTCAGCTCATTTCCAGGTCCTTATTTCCATTCTTGCACTCTACTAGAGTAGCTTTGCATGATTTCAAGTTCAAAATAATCCTTATTGCATACCAGATTAAACAGACCTATTAAATCCTCTCACTTTCATGCAACTTTTTTCTGATGAACTGCCCTGCGCACGCAAAAGGAATAATGTGCAGGTGGATGGGGCTTCTGTGCTCTTAAGATGACCATATTAGGGATATCCCCTCTCCATGATATCATAAGGCCAAGAGTAGAAAAACACGTCAGAAACGAAGCTCTTAAGCAGTGTTTAAGGACCTCAAAAATTGGTCATATTTAATGAGAATTAACCACTGAACATTAAATATATAAAAGAAAAACTCATCTGTCGAGTAGCATAAACAGAAAGTGCCACACTTATTTACTAATGTTTATGACCATGCAACAAGTGGATTGCTTTTAACCTAAATGTTTAATGTTTATCTGTTGTAAATCTGCCATCCTAAAAGGAGTAAGACGTCTGAAACAGTTGGGCTTTGAAGTGGTTTGACAGATAATTATAAAGGAAAGAAATGGATGTTTAAAGTCTGCAGAGGACATTTAAAAGGAAGACTGTAGTTTCTACAACAGAGAACCAGTGAAAGTGAAGATTAATCAAACTAAAACTGATAAGATAAACTGATGTTATGAAACTATGTAACATCAGTACAATTTAAAAAAATTAAAAAAAAAAGGATACTTAAAACAACTTTCAAAATGCAGGTTTCACTCTCAGTCTGGGTTGATGTCTGTAAAGACTGACTTATGGTTTTTGCACTCTGTCATCTGCTTCACACTTCAAACGCTTGTGACGATAACGCTGTAAAATTACTTGGCTTGCTAAATGATGGGTGTCTCAGAAATCTGCTTTACCTCGAACGTGTGCCAAAAATAAAGACCGGGGAAGGCCTCCATTAGAGCAGCTTGAATTAACTCTGTTCAAACTTCTCTTCACACCCAGCTGGGCTTCACAGACCTCAACATGGCGGAGTTCGCAGGTTCGGGCTCCACCGTGCGCTGCTGTCTGCTGGAGGGATATGACACGAAGAACACACGGCAGGACAACTCCATACTGAAGGCAAGGAGATGAGCACTGAAATAGGAATAATGGATGTTTATTAAGAAGTGAGCAGACTGGACAGACAGAATGAGGAGGAGGTTGTCCCCTCTTTTATTTAAAGCTGAGTTGTGATGAGATCTGCCACCTTCCAGGACCAGTGTCATGTCTTTTTCACCTTCATTGTGTTTGTGTTTTATGATGATAGTGTGGTGCTGAAATACTCAAAAAAACTGTTGCATTAAAAGGAGACTAGCTGGTACCTGGTTGGACATCCTTAACAGCCTTAATTCATGGCATAAATTCAACAATGTGCTGGAAAAATTCCCCAAAGCTTTTGGTCCATGTTGACATGACAGCATCACACAGCTGCTGCACATTTGTCGGCTGCACATCCAAGATGTAAATCCTCTGTTATAACACATTATAAAGGTGTTCTATTGAGATCTGAAGGCCATTTAGGTTCAGTGAACTCACTGGCGTGTTCAAGAAACCAATTTGAGGCGATCATGCAGTGGTCATAAGGGGGATGGACACGATCAGCAAAAATACTCAGGGAGGTTAAAATGATGCTCAGTTGGTACTAAGGGGTCCTAAAGTGTACCAAGAAATACCCCCCACACACAACCACCAGTAGCCTGAACTGTTAGTGCGATACAAATAAGATAATTAGTCTGTGAATTTATTTCTCAATCTGTAAAATTATTAGGTTTTTATGCGTGTTTTTTTTTTTTTTTTTTTTCAATAACTGTTTAGTGTCCTTGACAAAAAAAATAAATTAAAAAAAAACAGGCGTCATTTTAGGCTTCAAGAAATGTTTCTCTTTTTAATTGAATTTTTTTTTTTTTGTATAAACACAGTGGAAATGAGCACAGCTTACGATGAAGCTGAATCACTTCATTGCCTTTGTGGATGATGGAGGCTGGGAAGTTCAGGAACTCTATGGCGCCACCCAGTGACCATGAACACAAACCACTCTGTGAAGCAAAACAGTCACGAGTCTTTTTGTCATCTCGAGTCTCTGGAAGACTTTGTGTTGCGCAGATGTTTGTGACTCACACGTCACAGATGGGATTAATGGGAACTACTCCAGGCTTTTCCAGTTGATGCTCATTACTTCTTAAGAAAACAACGGTCTTTTCAGTTTAGTCACGTTACATCTCGGCATGAGCGTAAGATGGACATTTTTGGGGAGGTTTCAGCCACTGGGTTAGGTTCTGACTTCACTTCGAAACTGAAAAATGAAAGTGAAGATAACAATGTGTTGAACAAGTAAAATAAAATAAAATCTGCCAGCTTTAGGTTACATTACAACAGTGAAATGAAAAGGTTTACATGTGTACAGTTTGGGTAGCGCCGATAATTATTTTCACACCGCCTTAGTTAACAAGCGCCTGTATCGACAAAACCATTTGAACCATTTTCCTTTGAGTGATGTGTGATCTGTGAATAACTTTATAGCAGAGGAAGTCTCCTCTCCAAAGTCCATACCTCTGAGTCAATGCACTAAATGATATAAATTTATTATTTTGAAATGGGTGTTGGTGATGAGTGATTCCCTTTTCCTCCCATGATGAATAGTGGACCGGGTTGTGCTAGATTGTTTACAAGGTGCGAGTGATGGTTTGGTGATTCTGATAACTTTCTCAGGCTGTCAGATTTGAGTTTATTGTCATTGTTTTGAAATACTTCGTTTTTTACCTGATCGTGTTACAAAGGGTAGTTCTGATATTGGGTATTTTTACATTGATTTTTCTCTGTCTAACCATGAGATCTTGTGACTGTCAAACTAAATCCAGTTTAGTCAAAGGAGCTTGTAAAGAAAAGCGTCTGGACTTCTTTAAGTTGCTTGAAGACGTTTCATCTCTCATCCGAGAAGCTTCTTCAGTTCTAAGGTCAAATGGTGGGGAGTCCCAGATTTAAACCTGGTGAGAGTATCCCCCCAAAGAGGGACAAAAGGACCCCCTGATGATCCTCTAATCGCCTGAGCCAAGGTGTGAAAATGGGTGTGGGTCCCAATCAGCCAGAGTTTCGTCTTCAAGCAACTTAAAGAAGTCCAGACGCTTTTCTTTGCAAGCTCCTTTGACTTTGATGACCTGGATGACTGAGAACCTTCACAGACATAAATTCAGTTTACTAAAAATGTAATTGATTAGTAAGGTAGTAATGTTGAACGCTGGGTGCCTCTAACTACCACTAAGAGATTTTTTACTTCTGCGGGGTTGATAGGGATATTTTAGGGTTTTTATTTTTCCAATAGAAACCTGTTGTCTGTGGGGTAGGTGTGCGGGGTAGTTGGAAGCAATTAAAACAGGTAATTAAGATGTGGAAGCATCTTCATTTTAACTGTGGATAAAGGGCTGATCTGGAAGTTGTCATATTTAGGTTGTGAGTAAGTATAACTCGAGTCTTGTAGTTTCAGCTGGGTAATGCCAGAAAAGCTGGTTTCAGGCATGGTTCTTGTTTGGATGTTCAATATCGTTTCCTTCATGGTTTTGTTTTCTTGACTAACTTCATTTCTTCGGTTAAAGTTTTAACAGTGTCTTGAAGTGCACTATTACAGTGCTGGAATTTTTCGATGTAGTTATGCATGCATTTCAGACTTGATAGGGTTTTTTTTATTTTGTTATGTAGTGCTACAAGTCCAGTTTTTTATTTATCGATGCAAGAACACTGACTTCGATATCTGTTGTCAGGTCGCTGGTGTCGGTGGATGATGTCGTCTTGCTTTTGTGAGGTTTCGGCATCTCCTGTTGCGTTGTGGATTTATCCATATTATCCATCATGAACTGGTAGTAATGATTATCAGAAACTTAGATGAAAAATTTAAAGGTATTGAAAAGTGTCATGAAAAGGTTTGTTTACCCTGAGTGGATGTGTGTGGCCATGATGAATCTGATGAATGAAGCCATGATGAATCTTGTGAAAAAAGTAGTGCTTAAATAAGCTTTACATTGAGGTACAGTATCACAATCAAAGATTATTCTTTAGTTAGGGCTTTAAAGTACTTTTTGTTTGTTTGTTTGTTTCATTGTCTGAAATCAGTTTCCTGTTTGAGATGTCCTTCAAATGACAGAGTTTAAAAAAAATGCTCTTTTAATTTTTTTTCCCCAAAAGGTGATCATTGGGATGACCCTCCTATCGGGAGATCCGTGCTTTAAAACGTGAGTAATCCTCAGTGTGAGATTTAAGATGTCACAATGAATTCTCAAAAGATGTGTTAAATGATTAAAACTGATAAATAAATATGTGATTAGCTGTGCATGCAGGGCTCAGGCATCCTTTAGGTTGCTAGGGAAAATGTGCTGCAGCAAAAACCTTGCGATTGGTTTGACTGGTGTCAGATTTACGTAGTTGCCTGCAGTTTGCATGGAAGATGATGACTTGTCTGCAAACACTACTTTGCTGGGCAGTAGTAGTGACACTGTGAAATGAGTGCCACAAACTGGAAACGGGAACGCTTGCCTCCAAAGTAAAAGCTGCACCTTTGGAAACATGGTGGTTGCCGTGATAAGGCACAACTTTTACTGTGAAGGCGAACATACTGCAGACCACAGACAATAGTTTTTAAAGTGTTTTTTATTGTGGGGGATTTTAGTTACACTTTGGAAGTCTTCTGATTTCTGTTTATTTTTTCTTTATTTAATATTTGTGAAAGTAAAAAACCAAACAAACAGACTATACATTTCCAGCTTAATAAACAATATTTTCTACAGTATTGCATAGCAGTAAAACCTTTTGCGCAATCCACTGGTATTTAATATGTATTGAAAGTTCATTTCAACCAGATTCCTTAGTGCTTATAACTTTGTGCCGTTCTGTCCTTTGTTGCCAAAATGACTCAGTTTTTCCTCCCTCAATAAAACAAATCTTATCTGAGCGTGCCAAGCTAAGCAGAACTGCACCTCTGTCCCAGGTTGATAAGCTGTGTATCTTTTCTCTTTTCCTTTTTTTTTTTTTTTACCCTGCAGACCTCAAAGCACAGCAAAGTCCATCTCCATCCCAGGACAGGAGCACACCCTGCAGCTGGACTGCAAGGGGGAGGGCACTGCTGAGCCTGGACCGCCGGGAGGGGTTTCCCTGGGCCGAGCCTCCAAACATCGGCCTTCCATCATCAGCTCAGGTACACGACGTGTGCTGCAGCCACGAAGAAATAGGACTGAAACTGAGCATCTGTAGCAGTCTGAAGCCTAAACCTTGGGCATGTTTTATATAACCTTTCATCATTTTAACATGTTTAGTATGACAGAAAAATAAGGAAAAGCACAATATGTCTGAGAGGAAGAGAATGGTAATACAAAGAGCAAATATGTAAATGATCAGTATATTATACTTGGAAGGTGCAAGGTGTACTTTACTGTTTATCTTGAGTTTTAGGGAGATATTTGGAAGGATTTGAATTTGATGAGCAGATTTTCTTTGGATTCTGAATCAATAAAATGGTTTTACACTCCCACAGCTGTTTTCCAGGTGCAGTGAAGTTTAAGTCAGAAGAGATTTGAGTTGAATCCGCGGACAGATTTCTCTTCATCATAACCATCCACGAATGTTAAAGCCAAACGGCTCCTGAACTCGGTGGCATCTGTCAAACTGTCAGACTGAAGGATAAATCCCACTGAAGTAATGTCTAAAACAAATGAGATTAAGAAAAGTATGAAAGATCAGATAATGTGTTCTTGAAACTGGACTCCGATCTTTTAGATCTCGGCCCAACTTTCCTAAATCTCAGCCAGATGTTTTGCTTGGAGCCAGAAATTCCCAGAGTTAATTTTCTTTGTATGGGAAAGCTAGCCGACTGCGTTTAGGATTTTAGGATTGAATTAAACTAAAAAAAAGAAACCTGTTTTCGTTTCAGACTTGGAAGGCTGAGTTTGTTAACCTTTTCCATGCAAAGAAAACGTGCAGATCCTCAACCACAAGCCGTAAATGTATAGATGGTTAGATTTCTGCTGTGAAAGTGAAAAGACTGCATTATGTCTGCTCTTTACAGACATTTTTACCAATTATTATCACGTATGAGGTGGTAACAGTGGTACTTTTTTCTTCTTTGTGTACCTTCAGGACTCCTGGAGGAATGTGAGGTGAATCCGTCGGTTCCTGCAGAAGCTTTCCAGTCTGGTCACTCTCGTAACTCCAGCTACGCCAGCCAGCACAGCAAAATCTCAGGTACACAATCTCAGGTCTCACACGGATGTTGCATCCATGACGGGGTGAGCATGATTTTAACACCGCTGCTGTTTAACATCTGACACTGATGTCCTCACGACCTTCTGCAGGATACAGCACGGAGCACTCCTGTTCCTCCAGCCTGTCGGACCTCACGCATCGCAGGAATACCTCGACAGGAAGCAGCACCTCCGGGGGCTTGTGCTTCACGGTTGACACCCCCCCAGATGGGGACAAGGACGCTGGACGTCCGGAGAGACCCCCTCGACCCCCACGACCAGTTTTACCCCCAAATAGGCCTCCGAGGTACACACAGAGTACGCTTGGTCGTGTGATTGGTAGCCTAGTTCTGTTCAAACTACATAATCTTCATTCTCCACTGTGTTTCAGGAGGAAGCAGGACTCGGTGGAGAGTCACCCCTCCTGGGTGAACGACACTCGCATGGATGCCGACGACATCGTGGAGAAAATCGTCCAAAGCCAGAACTTTGCAGACATCAGCCACACTGAAGGTACAAAAAAGTACCTGAAACAGCTCATAAAGATTTTTTATTATACAATCTCACTTGAAGCAGCAAAACTGGAGGTAAAACCTTCCTGAAAAGACCACACAGTGAACCTATATTTGACTGAATCACCTGAAAGTGTTTGATGCCTGGGATGCTGGTTGACACCAAAATAAAAGGGAAGTGTCAAAAAAAATTAAGAAAAGATCAAAAACATGCTGCTTGGTACAATAATTTTTCAGAGAATATACAGTTTACTTATTTCTGGAGTGTTTTCAAAAAGTTTAGAAAAAGGCAGCTGCTGCACCATCTCTGGACCGAGCGCTTCTTCAGTTTTCCGACTCTGTGCTCCGTCGCCTTCTCTTCACTGTGCCTTCTGGTTTCCGTCAGCTGGCCTTAACTCAGTTTCTGTGTTTCTGTGTTTCTGTGTTTCTGGACTTTCAGACAGCAACCTGCGCCTGTTCGTCAGCAGAGACGGAACCACGGCGCTCAGCGGCATCAGGCTTGGAAATGGGTGAGGAGCTCTGCTGTCTTTGTTTTTGGTTTATTTCTCACTTCCCAGAACTTGAGTTTCAGTATTGGAGTGCAGGAGCTGCATGAAGTCTAGTCAGTTTCCAAAAAAACTGGAAAATCACAGCAATGTAATAATTTACCGTAAATCTCCCTCTGAGGACCCAACTTTGAAATATGAATTTAAAGCCCTGTCCTCCTCTTCCCCTTGTTTCACCATCTCTATGTCACTCTCCCTCTGATGAGAAGCTCAAATAGGCTCCTATGATTTGGTGGCTTCTTCCTTTTTCTAAGAGTTATGGCTGTAATTCACAGCAGTTATGGAGCACTCAGTCATGACACTAGAACTCATTCAGTTAAACGTCAGGTAAATCAGTCTGTCCAGTCAGAAGCATAAACTATTGTGAGTCCTTTTCAGCTGCTGTATGAAAATGATAACTTCTGAGCTCAGGTCCCACTAGAGGATGCTCGACTCCTCATGAAGTCTGATTATGACAGTCTGCTTAGAAACATGCATGAGTCACTCACTGGAGGTCCTTCTGTAGGGCTCTGGCTCCCCCAGCTCCTCGTTGCACAAAGGAGCAGATAGCAGTTCTACTACTGGGTCGATGGCGTTGCCAGCTCTTCTTGTGTAACAGCCCCTCTCCTAGTATCGCTGTAATACTTTTGAAACTGTGCTTTGATGGAGCAAACCTTCTCTGCAGGTCCTGTCTCAAGCTGTGATGAGGTGATAAGCACACTAACAAAAAGCAAAACTATAGAACAGTCAGCGAGGAGGGATAAGGAGAGAGAAATGGATTCACAGTGGTTTATGCTTCCTGACTATGTAGATTGATTTCCCTGCAGTAGTTTTACTGTGATGATCCAGTGTTCCCTCAATTATTTTTAGGTTTTTTTGCTTGCTTGCTGTCTTTCAACAAAACTGATTATTCTGAAGATAGAAGTTTTTAATAACTCACAAGAACAGAATCAGCATTACGGTTGGACCAGAGAGAGGAGGTCAAACATGGATCATAGAAACATGAAACCATAAAGTGCAAGTATAAGACGAGGGCTAAATTACTGCCACAGTGTGAACCAGCACATCCGTTCTCCATTTAGAAGCATATATCATGCATCTGAATGTGAACATGCACAGTTCAGTCCTATAGTCCACTTTCTTTTTTAATCCGTTTTCATGTCTGTTTTCACTGTTTAATGTGGAGAAACTGTAAACTGAATTCTGCTTGCTAATGCTAACTCTGATTCTCTGTGTTTGGATCCCTGCAGGGTGCCTGCTGGTGGCTACGAGCCCGTGGTGATCGAGAGCCATTAAACCGAGCAGCAGGAGAGGCGACACGTGGACCAGCACGTGCATCAGCTCGACTTTTTTTTTTTTTTCTTTTCCTGGAGCTTCAGCTGGTCTGACGCCGTGAGAGGAAAACCTCATCAGTGTGCACTTTACGTGAAGTTTGTGGCAGCACTCGTGCTGTGCTCCGTTAAGCTGTTTCTGTGACGTTTAAAGGGCGACAAAAATGCACAAAAACGTTTCTCCTGAGCTGCTGCTGTGACACAGTAACAGCAGGTTTTATAGATTAAAAAATTATTTCAAGCATTGAGCTGATTATTAAACTTTGTAATAAATATACACTAATCCAACGTGTTTTTAGCTTCAGAGCTGCCAAAATACCTTTAAAATGCACGTTTAAGACAGCAGTAATCGATTGAACACTAACTGGATGCAGTACGTACTGAAAACTTACATGTACTACATGCATGAAAATACGTACTGCTGCCTTTAAATACCTCTCAGATCGCAGTAAGAAGGGCAGGGAAGGGCGCCTTCGTTAAAAAAGAATTATGGAAAGGTTTCCATCTCCAGAAGTCCTCATCTGAGGCAGCCAAGCAGGATAACTGAGCAGAAATGATTAAAAAGTGCCTAATTCTGAAGCATCTGATCTCCCATTGAAGGCACCAAATCAACACTGAATGTGATCCAGATGTTAAAAACAAAACAAAACACTGAGCAGAAACTTTTTGTTTTAGTTTGAAGTCGTCTCCTGTTGATCAGGGAAATCACTACAACCACTCTGTGCCTGTAAAGTTTCTCTTAAATGACCCTAAAGCACGATGAAAACTGTTAAGTCAGAGTGCTGGTGAAGAGAGAACTGTTTGTTTGTTTGTTTGTTTGTGGGGTTACTCACTTCGGCATGCTTAAGTTTCGAGCTGCACTTTTGCTCACTCTCATCGACGATCAGTTAGTTAATTCTCTCCTCCATGCAGTAAACTGGCGATGGGCTTTTGCTGCGAAAGCCTCTGTCGCCCCCTGGTGGAGGGACAAGGTTTTGCAGGGTGAGAGTCCAGGCCGTTAGACTGCTTTGTTTAACAGCAGATCAGCAGAGTTTCTGTGTTGCCGACCAGCGGGCTGGTTTAAGCTTCTTTTAAAGAAAGGTTTCAGCTGCTCTACAAAGTTTTCCACCTCAGGATGGAAAATAGATTTTTATCCTAAAGAAAGAGTCTTAAAATCTTATTTTTCTTTTGTAAAACAATCAAAAAAGCTGATAATGCTGTGAATTGCATAAAAGTTGTGCCTTGTATGTTTACTAAACTCATGGCTGAGTTAAAACAGGTCATTTTGCTGAAGAATAAAATATATTTTTCTTTATTAAATGTGTAAAAATATAATGGAAATGCAGATTTCGCATAGATAACCAGCCTGGAGAAACTCAGACAGTGATAAAGGATCTTATCTTTTCAGTGTTGTGCTCTTTTATATACATTTTAACCAGTTTTCTTTTGAGTAAGTGAAAGCTCTCTTAAAGTAAAATAGATTTTTGTTTATCTGATTAACAGGAATGTGAATATAAGATTTTTTTGTTTGAAGAAGAGCAGGACAGTTAGACCGGCCTTTTTTTTTTTTTTTTTTTTTCTTTCTTTCTTTTTTGTCTTTAAATAATTTGTTCGCCCCTTATTGTATTTTAAAGATTAGAGACTACAGTTTTAGATTCAATTATTGTGTTAGTGTTTTTTAGTGTTTAGGTTTGGAGTTTGTAAAGGCGTCCTGATGGGCTCTGAGAAGCTGTTTAGAGACGCCGTAGCTGCAGAGGTTTAAGAATTTATAGTTAAATGAAACCGAGAAAAACAACAAAATGCTCTCCATGTTTACTATTTTAAAAGGTAAGATTTTAAGACTCTTTATCAGTGAACTTGTTATCTTTTTTCCTGTTCTGCTTCACATTATGCTCATTATAGATTTTATTATAGTTTATTAATCACACAGTTAGTTATTCTCACATTTGGGGATGAACCACTTTAGTCAGTTTAGGGTCATCAGAGCCTTTTGATTTAGTTTAAAGCGTTTATTTATATGGTTTTGGTTCTGTTTGGAGGTTTGTCATAAGCTATGCACACAACTCGCCTCCCTGTGCTTTTGTTTTTTCTTTTAGCAAATTCTTCTATTATAACGAAACTAGTGTAACCTAAATTTATAGAGATTGAGTTGGAAATGTTCTTCCAAACACACAATAGTTACAATGATTCTTTTTTTTTTTTGTATATTTCTTTTAAAAGATGACTTCTAAACAATAAAAAGCTAACCCGAGTTTGTCGTTGTGTTTTTCATTATCTTAATATCATATAATATGATATATATATAATATAATAAAACAGAGGATGCTTAACAGAAAGATCCGTCCATTTTCTGTTATTAGTATTTTTCACCAAATCTTAGACATTTGTTAAGGTCTACCTCACTGAAACTACATGAACCACAGCTGTAAAGTTACAGCAGTTCATAGCGTCGTTACTAGAATGGTTTAAATGTTTTTATACTGACTCTATAATCTGCTGCAAAGTCTCTTCTGTATTGAAAATGCAGCTACTACACCTGCTCATGCAGAGTCATAAGAGAAATACTGGCAGTCACTTTTTAGCAAAACACGAGCAACTCTACACCTCTGGTCCCATCCGTGGTCTCCTCAAAGCTCAACAGAACACACCATTTGATGTTTTTATCTTCTGGTCCAACATTTTCAGAGCTTTCATTGGTTGATTTGCTTGAAAAAGTAGACAATAAATTAGATGTAATATCAATAACAGCATGTGGATACATTTCCAGGATCATCCCACTATATATAATCCAAATTATGGAATGAAGATACTTCTCCTTCAATATTGGGCCAAATTATTTAAGTGTAATCTTCCAACTCCACCAGCAGAGAGCGCTCTACACAACCGTATCAGCTCTTCGCTCAGCTGGTAAATAACCGGAGGGAAATAATCGCCACTTGCTTCTGCATTAGCCTTCAAATGCATTTGCCAGAGTTATTATATTTTAAAGATCTGAATGTATTGTATTATCATCCTCTCTACTTTTAAGATCAGGCTTCAGTCGTTTCTATAGTAAAAGTTTGACTTATAGGTTTAAATTCAATCCCTAAATTTGACCCTTACATGCTCTTTTGGTCAAATTTGACAGCAGCAAAAATAATTTAAATATCGTTTTTTCAGCCCGAAATTTAATTAATTTTTATAAAGTGGCCCAAAATGCACAATTAACAAAAACAAACAAACAAAGTTTAATACTGTTATATAGCTGGCACAATTTTCTGTAAATTGAGGCATGATGGTGGTTTTAGAGAATTTTCGGGAATGATGACACGTGGACATGAGCACATAAGGAACAGAACATACAGGGGTCAAAGGGCACCTTGCTGAGTTAGACAGAAATAGGGCAGCAGAGTGCTACAGTGGTTCATACGATCAGCTCAAGGATTCTGGTTCCAATCCTGGCAGGAGAGTTTCTGTGTGGCTGTTCGAACCACTTCAGAGTACCTGAAGTGGGTTTCCTCCAGTTTCCTCCCACATCCCAGAAACAAGCATGTTAAGTTAACAGGTAACTCGAAACTGGGAGGGAGTCTAAGTGGGCAGTAAAACTAGGAAAGTGCAATATAAAAGCAAATGCATTACATTTACAACTGCAAGCTTAAGTCCCCATAATAAAAAAAATTGAACCTTTGACAAATTAAAATCACTTTATTCTGAGTTAATAGATAACAAAAGGGAGATGGGGGAAGTCATAAGATCATAAATGTGCTTGATCTGCCATTTCAGTAAGAGTGGGAACCCACACATAAACCCACATAAAGTTTCCTGCCACAGACTGGCCGACAATAAGCATGTTTTGTGCTCTAAGTGTGAATTAATATTCATATTTATGATGAAAAACAGGACATGCTCTCATGTGATAGTAGATGCTTTCCTCCTGTAAAACCTAAAACATGAACTATTCCTGCGCTCTGAAACATTAATCAGGATTAATTGTTCATTTATTAATTTCAGGCTATGTATACACTATAAATGATTCTCTAGACACTTGCAGTCTAGAAAGTTGACCCAAACCATAAACTTTGAGCAGTATGTAAGCGTTATTTTACCCTAATTCTTTGGGTTATTCTTCAGTTTTGTTTCTGTTAGTTTCCACGGGGGGGGGGGGGGGGGGGAGAGTTTTCATTTTGGGAAAGTTTTTTTTTTTTTTTTAATTGTTGTTCAGTTTCAGTTTAGCTGATTAGTTTCAGCACTAGTTTAGTCTTTAACTCAGGGGCGGTATGTCCGTGTGAGATTCATAGTTGTTAGATTTGGTATTACTACACAAACACAACAGTTCGTGACACGTAGACATCACGGCCTTATTAAACACGTGCCTCCTGATACATGTAAGGTCAACAAATTCCCTTATCATCCCACGGTGGTGGGGATATGGAAAATATTATTATGTGGAAGGGGAGTTACTTCATAATATCTCCCCAGCATCACAGAGCGCTCGTGTATGCAGCAGAGGAAGGGCTCAACTGATTGGTGTGTTTCTGTTTTTAATCTCATAATGTCTTTACACAATAAATCACCATTAATGAAGACCAACAAATAGAGTTGTGGTAAAAAGAAAGTACAGCCTCTTTACATTCTAAGGTTTTGTGCATCAGAAGCAGTCGTGCAAAATACTGAGCACATCATTAATGTTTCCAGAGGAATCGACAAGATAAGAATCAGCCTGGTGCTGCTAATCAAATGAACTTGATTAACTGATCATAAACATGTGTGAACGCCTCTGTAGAAGCAGATGTTTTTGTGGTTTGCATGTTTGGAGCACTCAGATGTGTGTTAACACAATGCTGAGGAGCGGCAGCTGTTTCCGTCTGGGAAGGTTACTGAAGTCCTTTCCCAAACCATTTGAAGTCGATCGTTCTACAGTGAAGAAAATTATTCACAAATGGAAAAATATTCAAGACAGCTGCCAGAGCCTGAACTGTGCTCAGATGCAGCTTTGCAAACCTGAGCCTGAACCTGTTTAGCTCTTCTAAACAAGCTTTCTTCTAATCCAGGAGTGTGGAAATCCAGGCCTCAAAGGACGATGTCCTGCAGGTTTTAGATGTTTTCTTGATCCAACACAGCTGATTTAAATGGCTAAATGACCTCCTCAACATGTCTTGAAGGCTGTATCCCAATTCAGGGTCTGCAGCCTTAAAGTACGCAGCCTTAACGATCCACAAGGGCCGCGTACTCAAAGACCGCTAAGGCTGGAAGTGCGAGGCTTGTGAAATGGGACGGTCTAGCCTCCGTCGCGCTGCCCAGGTTGCCTAGCAACCATGATACTAACAGCTGGAAACGTTTCATACAGCTTTGTTTGACAGAAATGAAGGAGAAAATCTTTTGTTCATTTGTTTGTTTGTTTCTACATGAGCTTTGATCATTCTCGGTAAGATTAAGGTCAGCTATTGAACGGCGTGTATTTTAAAGTAAAGGCTTTAAGTTAGTACAAACATCACTAATGTCACATAACTTTGCCGACATGTGGCCAACAGTAATGTTTTAATGTTATTAAACATTTGCACATAAATAAGTGACATAATATTCAGTACTTACTTAAAGTTTACTCTTCGGGTGCCCCTCATCCGCCATTTTTTTTTGGCAAAATTATCCACACCCACCGCCGCGCTATGCATTCTGGGATATGTTGGGCCACGAAGTCTACACATCCTTAAAATTCAGGGAAATGAAGGACGCATTTGAGGGCCGCATTTCGAGCAGCCTTTGAATTGGGACAGCCTTCGTCGCGTCGCTGTGACGTAATCGGCCTTAAAATGTGGCCTTTAAGGCTGCAGACCCTGAATTGGGATACACCCAAAGTTCCCCAGAGGCCTGGTAATGAACTAATCATTTGATTCAGGTGTGTTGACCCAGGGTGAGATCTAAAACCTGCAGCACACCGGCCCTTGAGGCCTGGAGTTTCCCACCCCTAATTGGACGGTCATGAACGTTAACATTCAGCATGCTCGCTGAGGCCTGTAGAGTTTGGGTTTGTTTGTTGCAGTTTCTCTGAACATTGCAGAGTCCACTGTTGTGTTAAGAAAGACAGTTTTTCACATGACTTGCACCTTAGCACCCTCATATCTAAATATGATCACTTTAGATTGCAAAAATCCAACATTACGGCATCCAAAATGTTAATGCTGTAAATTCAGAGTTGAGCGACAAGCTGGTGACATCACAGCGGCTACATCTTAGGTGGGATTCCCTCATCGCCTTCGGTTTGGCAACACAAGAATTTTTCAACTTTTGCGAAATATCGAGTCTCGTCCTCGTTTCTTACTACGATGCACAGTCAGCACTTTCGCCAGCTTTCCTTCATAGCTTTGCAAAAACTTTATTTACAGAGGGCTTTTCCAGTCTCACCCCAGTGCATAAACATGCAGCACCTTTTGATTCTGTAATCTTGAATTGCAGCGCACACATCAAATATGACAGTCAGCAAAACGAGTGCCCGCACTTTATTCTTTTCAGTTCTGCTCAGAAACAGTGTTTTTTCTTTCATTTACTGATACAGAGAAGATGTGTGGTTAACACCTCGAAGCGTCGTAGGCATTAGCTACAGTTTATGAGCTCAAACCTCACAGTTCTGGTCTAAATGGCATTAACAGATAGAGAGTTTCCTGTATCTGGGGAATCAAGAATCCCACGTGTTAACTGCACCATAGAGATGGCAGTAAGTGACAGTTACTGTGAAATAGGATGTGGGACCTTTTATGGTTGCATGTCTACCCAGATAAATAGCTAAGCCGAAGAGCTTAGTTTGTTTCCAAGTGGAAAGTGAAAAGGCGTAAGGTCTGAGACTCTAAGGTGGAACTTTTTTTCATGTCAACATAAACAAACAGAACGTAGTCAGAAACGTGTACATATGTTCAAACCAGCAATGAAAAGAGCAGGAAGTGGAATAACCATGGAAGTGTGGGCAGGCTGCAGGAGGGGGGGGGTCTGAAGTTTCCATTATCGTCTCAGAATGATAAAAATGAGTCACGGTGACCATCACCCCCTTCAAACTTCAAATGTGAATCTTTGAAGGTTGAGTCTGCACACATGAGTAAATCCGAGGTCGGCCTGATGGTGGGTTATTTGTGGGTTTTGTGGTATTCAGGAATTTGGATTCTTAGTTCGAGTTTGCTGTTATTGTGGTGTCTAAATTTGGCTCTTGTGTTCACACCTTCATTATACGCTCCTAAAAAGCACTCGATCATCACAGTATACGCAAAGTCAGGCGTTCTTCAGGGATATTAGTCTGTCCAATAAAGAAGCAAAAACCACTGAATCCATTTCAGTTGCTTTTCAAATCGAACGGACAGCAGATGCACTGGAGAGACGACAGCAAGACAACCATCCACAGAGGGGATGTTTTGCAGGCCGCAGACCTTATTCCTTTTTTTGCTTTTTGCTTGTGTTATTGTTTCTGCCTCTAGCCTGAGATGCTAATCCACTCTTCAGGTTGCACAGATAGTCCAACTCCTCTTCCAGGATACACGCTGTCATGTATCCGAACCAACCCTTCCTGTGACATGCTGTCAAGGAAGGGTTGCTGTGTCTGTCGGCACACTCTCAGTGGTGCGGAGGAGAAACTATGAGACACAAGGAGAGCTACACAGGACCACAGAAGGACATCAAGAAAGCAGCAGGACTCATATCTGCAAGAAAGAACAGGAGGAGTTGGACAAAACGACCTTCAGTGGGCCACTGCATGTTTATGACCAACATGTCAAAATCAAACAGGATGAGGGTCTGGCATCCTTTAGCAGGACCTGCGTCACTGGCAGATCCACCTCTGGTACCCTGATCTCTTCACAGATAATGGGAACAGAATATCCCACAGTTTCTCCAGACTTGTATCGGTTTTAAATGCATGCTTAGCTGGTTTCACTGTTGTAGTTTTGCTTTTGAGTTCTTGGTGTTTAATTTACTTAGGTTTCTTTTCTGGGTTCCCTTTGTATTTCCCTGTGTTTCTGTTCCTCCCTCTGTCCCATCCTTCTGTCTCTCTGTTTACTCTGCGTCTTTCCGATCGCTTCCTATTTTACTTTACTAACGACTAAAGTAGTTTTATTTTGCATCTGTCTTCCCAATTCCTTGATTGTGCTCACCTGTGATATTATTTGTAACTCTTCAGTGTACAAATAACCTGTTTATACATGTATATACACGTTTTAGGTAGCAGTTCTGAAAATTACCTAAATGGAACCTCAGATGAAGAATAAATGACATAATACACTTTACCATTATTTATTTAACAAAAACATTCGAGATAGCTGCCGATCTTCCCAGGAGTAGATGTCCCAGCAACTTCACCTCAAGCTCAGACTGTGCAATTATCAGAGAAACTACAAACCCCCACCAAGAACTACATCTCAAATCAGAAGTAACTAGACGAGGCTAATAGACAAATATGTGCATATGAACCGAGGTCTTTGTTTCTGTGATAAAAATGGTTCCAAATATGAGGGACACTGTGATGGCTTGATTTCAGAGATATTAATCTCTGTCTCTCTTCCACAGCATGTCTTTATCCTGTCTTCCTTCTCTCACCCCAACCGGTCGCAGCAGATGGCTCCGCCCCTCCCTGAGCCTGGTTCTGCTGGAGGTTTCTTCCTGTTAAAAGGGAGTTTTTCCTTCCCACTGTCGCCAAAGTGCTTGCTCATAGGGGGTCATATGATTGTTGGGTTTTTCTCTGCATGTACTATTGTAGGGTCTACCTTACAATACAAAGCACTTTGAGGGAACTGTTGTTGTGATTTGGCGCTGTACAAATAAAATTGAATTGCTCTCTCGCCAGCACACACATCCAGCTCCAGTGTCAGCTGTGTTTGTTGAGGGAAGTACAGGTTTATACAGTTAGGTCTATAAGACTATGACAATGACAAGTTTTGTTTTATGTTTTTTTTTATTACTTCCTGAAATCCTGATTGAGCAGGTTCAGCTCAGGTGCTTTGGATCATCATGTCTTTGCAATGTGAAGCTCTGTCTGATCGGTTTTTCAGTTATTTGGCGGAAACTGAGCAGAGAATACAGCCCTGTAATTCAATTCAGTTCAATTCAGTTTTATATATATAGAGCCAAATCGCAACAACAGTCACCTCAAGGTGACTTATCACAGATGAAGCTGGTTCAGATCATCAGCTGTTTCTCTCCTTTTTCTGTTTTCCAGGACTGTGCAGACTCTTTTAGATGTTTTCTAGCAAAGTCTAATCTGTCCTTCCTGTTTTTGAGCGTAACCAGTGGTTTGTGCCTTGTTATAAACTTTCTATGTTTACGAGTATAAAGCTGTCCTTTGATGGTAGACCTTGACAATGATACCCCTACCTCCTTATGTTCTTCACTTGGTTAGATGCTATGAAGTTTGTTTTTTTTTGCTTAATTATGGAAATAATTCTGTCATCATGCACTGCAGTTCTCTTCTGTGGTCTTTAAGGACTTCTTCTTGTTAAGCTGGCTGGTGCATTTATACTTTATAAGAATGAATCAAATAATTGATTTGGCCACTCTTAAAGTTTTCTCTCTCTGATAGTTTCATTTTAGTTTTTTAAACCACTTCAGTGAAAGCTGAAAGCCTGCACTTGGATCTCATTTTAATGGACCCAACTGTATATAGGCAGGCGTCTTTCACCAGCAGGATGTGGAGGTTCCAAAGGGGCACTCAGTCTTATCCTTTCTTTGGCCTGATGGTGTTACTACTGCTGATATGCTTTAAAGGCACCCACAAAAGTGATCGATTGAACTCTGGTTTAAATTAAGAAACAGTTGTAGCTCATCTCACGTGCTTCTTAAAGTTCAGCATAAAAAGTAAAAGCTGTTTCACTTTGTTTCTAATAGCAGGTAAATTTGTGTGCTGGGCTATTTTGGCACTTACAGCTGAGTTACGGCACATGCAAATGTTGTGTGCACACATGCCTGAGAAGGGTTAGGGAAAGTTGGCCAGATGTGCCACAAATTTAACAACTCATTTGAAATCTACGAACCACAGGATTGCCCATATATGGTAAACCTGTGGCCAAGTAGTGAGCCAGACTCACCAGCACTCTTAGTTCAGGCCCAAATGAAGTCCAACAATGTGGGTCACAATTTAGGCCAAACAGTCTGAGGTACTATGGACAAGATTTATTTGAAACACAAATGTAAAGCAGGATTTTTAGGGATTTGTTAAGCTTCATCTGGATGCAAATACAGGAGGACCTTGAAGTTCACCACAGGTTCCAAAACATTTACCTCCATAAGGGTTTTCCATAATTCCAGGACTTTATTTAATGCAGCTAAATGGCATAAAAAGTACTGTTTATCTGTTTATTAAAGGGCAGCGAACTGGGTTCAAAACTTGCTGAACAGAGCAGTCACTTTATTTTTCTAATCAGCATTTTGTGTGTGTGTGGGCGGGTTGCTGACCTTTTATCGGATGTTGAAAGTCGGGAAACTGAAGTGCATTTTCTTTGCTTGAAAAGGGTGGCATCTCAAAAGTGCCAATAATAGAGTAGAGAGTTGATTTATGTGGTGAGGGCTGCACTGCTGGTCATGAGGAGGAAGTGTCTGCAGTCAAGTGTGCTTTCCTGAACTTAGCTTTTTTTTAATCTGCTGGATACTTTTGATCTACTTTTGCAGCACACGGCCTTGAAGAGAAAGAAAGAAAAGAATTGAAACAAACTGCATATTTTTGGATCATCTGTCTTGAAGTAAAGTCCAAGAAAAAAAAGGTCCAGAAGTCTGAGACATGGAGGTGAAAGGCTTCTATTCTGCATGTGATACTTAAAGCTTAAAATGCACTCAAGCTGGCATGGAAGTTGGCGCAAAACCCGATTAGATCAGATCATGCTGAGTAATGTTTGAGGTGCATTACTTTTTAAAACTTTCTTCATTGTATCTATATTTTAGGTTTTAGTACAGCACTGAGCCACTTTTCACTTCTTCCAAGAATTGGGGCATCATCCAAAGAAGAGCTTTGAATGTCTTTCAAGAAAACTGGAGAACTATTCCTGAAGATTAAGAGGGTGTGTTGAAAAATGAAGGTGGTCATACCAAATACTGCCTTTCAAGCTTGTTTGAATCACATATATAAATCGTTTTAAACTAGCCATTTCCCATTTCCCTAAGAAAATAAGCAGTTAATCAGACAAGGGTTGATTTACAGAGGCAGCCTGCTTCTAGCAGAGGATGAACTGAGGGGCTGGACCAAAGCCCAGCCAAAGTAAATAAGGATCATTTTGAAATGTGAATTGTGCAGAGCTACACTAGTAGATCCCAAAGATACAAATATGTAAAAGAGTAGAATATGGCCACCTTGAAGAATAAGAGGAGATGAATGTCACGCTCTTCCTCGCTTTGAAAACTGAAAATAAAGAAAATAAATTTAATTCCCAAGATTTAATTTTATGTGCAAACTTGTTAAGTTTCCATGTTAAATGACCCAAATTTTTCAAATACAAAAGCCACAAATCTCTTCACTCTGTTTAACCTGAAGAGAGGAAAGACTTGTTTGATCAATGAACGGGACCTGTTTTTCTTTTCTTCCCCCTCAAGTTGATCTTCTGAAAGTGATTTCTATTTTGGTTTGCCAGCTGTAGAGATCCATGCACTCCTCCTCTTATAAACATGGAGGAATGGTTTGTTTGAAGACTTTCAGTCCAGTTTCAGAGCACAAAAAGGTGAATTATGGAGTTCCACAGCCTTTCATGCTAAGACTGTTTGTATTTGTGTCAGTGTTGATGGTATACATGCACATAAACCACTACATCGGACACTGATGTATCACTCCATACCCTTCCACCCACTCCAAAGGTGATGTTGTCCACCTAAGTGAGCATGTAAAAGACTCTTTGAAAAGTACATGTTTAAAAAAATAAAGTTCAAAAATCAGATGAATAAAAAATACCTAAGAAAACAATCCTGATTGAGGTTGTCATAATTCATGCATGAAAGGGTTAAAAAGGGAGTTTTTACTTCCCAGTGTTGCTAAGTGCTTGCACATCGGGGTTGTTTGGTTGTTGGGGTATTTTCTCTATTATTGTAGGGTCTTTGTCGTACATTATAAAACACCTTGAAGACTGTTGTTGTGATATGGCGCTATATAAATAAAATTGAATAGAAGAAGCATTGAAAAAAAAATCATTGCTCTTTGCAGACACTTCATGTTGTCTAATGCTATATTTGCAGCGATCACAATGTAGTTTAGCTAATAATATTTATTTTTTTACATTTTGAGGCCTGACAGTGTTTATAACATGGCAAACCTCAGCCTGATATCTGAATGCTGCTTCAATTAAAGGGTACAACTTAAGGAAACCTGATTTTTGTGTGTAGGAGGGAAAATGATGAAACTGTAACTGGTTTTATGCTGAATAGGTGAAATAAATGCAACAGTTTTCTTTTTTATTTCATAATTTTTGCAGGGTGTGACAATGTATGTGATCAAAACAAAAACTGAAACAATCACTTCTCCCACTCTGTTGATCTCCACTGTACATTTTAATATTTAAAGGAAATCCTATACACCATCAACAGACCTTTCTGTGTTGCACATTCTTTCTGTGTCAAATTAAGGATTTTTCTACTTTAAGGAAACGTTACATTTCACACATGCGTTGGCATCCGCAGTTTCCTGTTTATCACAGAGATGGTGTGAAGTATCGTTTCTATGCAAAAGCACATTCGTGAATGACTCAGGATATAATTATTAGAGAAGCACTTCCTTCACCTTGACAGTTTTGGTTTCGGTAATTAGTCAGTGCAAACCAGGAGGTTTGAAACACAAAATTAGAGCCGGTAAAAAGATGTCGTGTTCATTTGTCTTCATGTCTTAATATTGATTGTGTAAATTAAGCCAATCCTTAATGACTCAGTCAATTCCTCAATCAACATAAAGGTCAATCTTTTTTACTCAGAAAAATGAAAAGGAATCAACATTGCTACTCCCTTATTCTGTATAACGAAGAAATGGGAAATTGAATATGCTGAAAAAGATTTAATGCTTGAAATTGGTTAGGAAAATAACGATTGCATAAGGTGACTGTTTTGTCACCTCATGAGTAAAGGGTTCTCCGAGGAGTTGACTTGATGACTACAGTACAGCTCACCCATCATGCAGCTAAGTGTTTTTTGTTGGGTTTTTTTTGCATAAGTTTTAGTTACCCTAATGCCAACTTAAACCTGAATCAAAATGGACCATAAGTGCAAAAGTGACATAAAATGACAATGCTTTAGAAAGAAGTGCTGGAGTAAACAAAACAAAACAACTGTGACCTTATTGACCTGTGAGTAGCAGCGTCACAAATGAGTCTAGCTATTTAATTTTTTAGAAAACCCTCTATGTCAGAATCAGAAATACTTTGTTAATCCCAAAGGAAATGTCCATGCCTCACCAGTTTGTTCTGTGCTACAGTTTGTAAAACTATTTTTACTGTATTGCTTTATGCTGCAAGGTAAAAACCTACAATATTACAGAGAGAACCGTAACAATCAGACAATCCCCTGTGAGAAAGCACTTGGAGAGAGTGGGGAGGAAAAACTCTCTCTTAAAAGGAAGAAACCTCCAACAGAACCAGGCTCAGGGAGGGGCAGCCATCTGCTGCGACTGGTGGAAAACAACACAGGAGAGTGTAGCCAAGAGTTTCTGGAGGTTGCTGGCAGTCATTAATGTCGCTTTGATAACTAACAGGTTGATGTGGTTCACAGTAGTTTGCATGGAAAACGATAAGTTGTCTGCAAACACTCACAAAATAGTCGCTGAATGGGAGTGACACTGAAAAGTTCAATGCAATGCAAACTGGAAATAAAGACCATTCATCTGCAAAATAAAAGATGTGCAGTTTGAAGCATGTGTGTTGGAGCTGTAATGCACAATTTTTACTTTGAAGGTGAACAGTTTGTAGTTTGTGTTGCACTTTGTCAACTTTCCCTAATTTTAAGTTTCACCATGTTGCAATTGTTTGTGTCTATGGAGACTCTAGAGACTAACTCCGGGAATCAGACTTTCATGAAAGCTGGACAGGAAGTCAAACACAAGAACAGTATAGAGAAAACGAGATTTTCAAAATAAAAGCTTCGGTGCATGCTAAACAATAGACAGACTGGATGGACATGCTGACATCACCCACTGGTTTTAAACATTTTGAATCTTAATTTTGTAAGATAATCCATTAAAAATGTGTTTTAGAAGTGTTGTGGGTTATACTTTTTTTTTTTTTTTTTTTTTTTTAAAGAAAAGCATTTTTGACGGAAGAGATCCAGTGTGATGACTGCAAAAGTGAACGAGGCCTTCCAGACACCAGTAGCTACAGCTACCTGTGCTGGGACGCTTGTCAGTCATTACAGCCACACATCAAATAAAGTCACCCCACAGAGATTTTATGAAGGGGGGGAAGTAGAAAACCATATTTAAATATGGGTTTACAGTTGTGGAAAAATTACAAGGTTGGGAATTTTTAGACTTAATTACACCAGATCAAAACTGTATAATCAGAGCACAAACACTGTCTTTTATATAATGATTGAGTGGCGCTGGTGTTATTCAGTCCCTTCCTGTTATTCTCCACTGCAACTCCCCGAAATGCAACACAAGTGTTGAATGTTGAATTTATTACAGTCATTGTAGGCAGGTGAATGTGGCATGCTGGGTAGACTTTAAAAGCGCAACTTTTTTAGTGTTCTCTTCTATCCAACCACAAGATTGATTGATCAGGGGGGTCCCCAACATTTACTGCACATAGATCATTTTTATTTGTTGCTGGAATGTACATCTCATTTTCATATACGAGAAGCACAGTCTAATTTTAGGGTCAGAGACAAGATCCCCCATTTAATAACTTGACAGAAGAGGAAGTGGTTAGCAGCCCCTCAGAGGCAAATACAGAAGTGCTGCTGTGCCAAGTCTAGTTGTTCTTAAGCACCACTGTTGTATTTTCTGTTCCTGATTCCAGGCAGGTTAAACCCAGTGTGAAGTACCAATACTAAATCTGTTCTGGCCTGAATTTCCACGAATCTTGACCACAACAGTTGCAGTTTATAGAACTGTCCAGTCATCAGTTTTATATCCATGCCTTCCTAAAGAAAAGCCATGATGCACCACCTTAGTATATGTTTTTTGGCCTGCTGGCCCTCCACCCAGAGCATGTTTGGTTGTACCTGCTGTAACTGATTGGTCATTTCACAGCTATGAAACATCTGATCGCTGAACCAATTAATATTTTGTGTTAATGCCATGAAAGCCAAATGGATCACAATTCCCTTGGTTGTGGGTTCAAAGTGCACTATGGTGAATATAAGAGAGCTGAGCCTGAACAGAGAAAATGCAGTTTGTCTGACACCATCCTTTTCCTTTTCCAGAATAACTTCAAAGGATATTTTTTTTTGCTAATATACACTAATTGCTTTGTTTATCAGGTGCACCTGTTCAATAACACAAACATCTAATTATCCAGTCACATGAGAGAAACTTAAGTTCATTTCATGTTTTTAGTTTTTGACTTTCTAGTACAAGTTTTCAAGCCTTCCCATAGTGTAAACTTGCAATACGTAGGTGTGTGTTTAATCTTTGTATTAGTTGCTCCCTGGTTTTTTTCGGTACTCCTTTGTGTCTTGTGCTTTGTGTGTACTTTTCCCTCCCCTGTGATTGTGTCCATTGTGTGCACCTATGTCTCATTTATCTGTATGTATAGAGTATAAATAGTGCCATCTTCCCCTTTTGATTGTCTGAAACCCTTTTTTGTGAGTCTTCCTGCCTGGATTCTGTTTGTTGTTTCTTTTGGATTGCTGTGCACCTTCCCTGACTGGACTACTGTTGAAAGAACAGATCCATCCTGCCTGTATCAACACTCAAAGCTGGTAGTAATGGTTGGGGATATTTATTTTTAGTTTAAATAACACGAGTGCTGTTTCTGACCATGTCTTTATGACCACACTGTACCCATCTTCTGATCGCTGCTTCTGTCTCACCATGTCACAAAGCTCAGATCATCTCAAACGGTTTCTTGAAATTCACAGTGAGTTTACTGTACTCAGCTGGCCTCTACACTCACATGATCTCAATCCAGTAGAGCACCTTTGGGATATGGAAGAATGGTAGATCTTGTGCAGCTGATAAGCCTGCAGCAACTGTGTGATGCTATTGTGTCAGTGTGGACCAAAATCTTAGGGATGTCCAATCCAGCACTATTAGACTGATGAGGTGTCTGAGTGTACCTCCAGCCTTAAATTTGGAGCCGACATCTAGTAATCAAAGAAATCCAATATTAATTGTACACTACATTTACATTTAGATATAAACCTAAATACAAAAATAAAACGTTATTATATAACAATATGAAATTACATTTCTAATTTTATTTTATGACTCAGTTTTTTATACTGTAAGTGGTGATGAAATGCGGTGTTTGCCATATTTAGCTCAGTCAGCAAAAACTACAAAAAAAACGCCACAGAGTTTCCCTCCTTACTTCCTCTTTTTCAGCTTTATAAACCCACACTCGACTTCATTCACTCTCAGACTTTCACTCTTGCATCCTCACTGGTCCTCAAAGATCAAAACAACCATCACGAAGATGAACAAGCCACTGCTCCTGCTGGTCGCTCTGACTTTCTGCTGTTGCATCGCGTCTCTGCATGGTAAGAAAACATTACTGCTTTAATTAAAAATATTAGTACATTTTGGTATCTCACAGGAGGGCAGCCAAAATATGCCATTTGATTTTGAGGTCATTATTTTATTCATATTTATCGTCTTTAAATATTTTATCTTGTCTTGGTTCACATGATGTCATAGTTTATTTATTCTGTTTTTTTAAAAATGCATTAAAGTACAGTACAATAAAAAAACAAGCTTTTTAAGTAGGTTGTAGATATTACCCGTGACGCTTGTTTTGAGTGTCAAGGGTAATACCTGACCTTAAAGACAGAGCAACAGATCCATTTACTGGCTTCTCTGGGGCTTTCAGCTGCATCTTAGTGGTTTGAAAAACTTTGAAATGGGACTGAAAGTTGCAAGATTTGTACAAACATATATAGATGCATAGTAATTTTGAGCCTTAACAAAGTCAGACTGGTTTAATCTACTAAAGACTAAAATAATAACCAAATCCTTTTTTACAGGTTTTGCCCTCAACACCTGCCGCTGTAGGCGGACGGTCGCGAATCCTATTCCTCCTAGAGCAGTCAAGAAGATAGAGGTGACTCCTGCCTCAGGACACTGCCCCCGAACTGAAATCATGTGAGTACTTGCCACTGATCTGGAGCACTGGGTTGCACAGATTCTCAGTGGGGCGCAGGGTAAATTTAAAAAGAGCATCAATTTGAAATACTCTTTGGTATTAGCTACAAAGCCAGAGCGGGAAAGTTATGAGTACATTTTAGCTAATAATTCACATGTACTGTGCTAATCTAATGTTTTCCTGAAGCTTGAAGTGAAAGTTTATAATAGGAAGTTGAAACTTCTGTCAATTCCAGTGGCAAAAAAGCAAATCAGTATATATTTGTTAAATGTTGCACTATTTTTAAAGCTTTTACACTCAATAGAGCCCCTGGCAACTCTATTTTAACTCTCACTGGTCTGGTGTCTGGTGTCATTTTGGTACACAGATCTGTAAACTGAAAGCAAAAGGGAAAGTTGTGCTTCGATTTCTTACTTTTAAGTCTGTGTCAGGTCAAATGTGTGCAATGTGCTAATTTCTCCATTTTTAATTTCTTCACAGCATCACCGTGAGGAATGGTAACAGGATTTGTGTCGATCCAGAGGCCAAGTGGTTTCCAGGCCTTCTCAACACTCTGCAAAAGTAAGGAGCTTTATCACCTACAACACATATAATCACATTTAATAGACTCGACATAAATAACGTTTACCTAACTTGCTGAGAATATCTTTTTAACTGAGCTGCTGTTTTCAATGAATTTTGATGCTACATTTATCTATCTTAGCTACCTGGAAACAAACATGAGTATTTTTTTCACTCCTATGTATATTTATTGTGTCTAAAGGAAGGAAAACCATATTAGTTGTCCCTGACAACCACACATACTAGTTTACTGTATCTGTCACTGCTTTCTGATTTGTATGATTGTTATTGGTTATTCCAGCTATTCTGACTCCATCCTTTTGTTTTGATTACAGGAAAAATGGCCTCCCAACTGCTGAGCCAACCACTGTTGGTAGCTTCTGATCACGTTTCGTGGCATATCGATGCCTTCAGTCATCAAGCTGTGAATTACCGGAGGAAGGCTGACCCACCTTCCATTTTTTATGTCACTGTCTTTTTGTTTTGTATTGAACCTTTTTGCAGTTTCATTTATTTTTAGTGTTTAAGGGAAAAAAAATTATAACAACAAAATACCATGATCTAAATGTGACTTTTTATACCTGATAGTATTAATGCGCTGGCTTACCATTTTAAAGAATGTATTGAAGAAAATGAAATACTGCAGTATTGATGCACAGATTTGAACTTTTATATGTTTTGTATCTGTTAGTGTTACCATTTCTTACTTAAGAAACATGTATTTGTACTGTTTGATTAAAAATGGATGATTTTAGCATGTTGGTTAGGATGGTTTTTGTCACTTTAGCACTAGGGTGCTATGACTTCAATTTATGTTGTAATTTGGATTTTTGTTTTTTTATATAAAAAAAGATAACAATAAAGAACTGACAAAAAGACTTAAAAATGAAGTTTTATTGCCTCCAGCGGGTGTGGGTGGTGGTGATGGTGGGTTCGGGACTGTGTGGGAGGTTTGAAATCCTGGCTTTATTTTGTTGGAGTGTTTTAACTACATTAAAATTATAATTTCGGTAATAAAGTTTTCTAAAGTTTTCTTTAAACATAAAAACACAAAGCACTATTCTTTGGGAAGTATTTACTTTTAAGGCAATAGTATTGTATTTTGTATATAAACAGTTTGACCTTCAGATAAATCTATTGACCTTGAAGGAGAGGTCAGAGGTCAAATGTGACATGATGATTTTCATCTTTATGTGGTCCTTTCTGTATGATGAAAATCCACAATCATGGTAGAATTGTAGCTCCTAAGTTATATGGCTTTATATCAGTTTTACACCAATAAACAGTTGGGGACTTATGAAAAGTGTTTCTAAGGATAAGCTGCAATAACCCTGAAGATTTCGCTATAACTAATCAGGCTTTACATAAATGTAAATTAACATTAACATTGCGAGAAAATGACATCCCCCTTTTGAGAACACTTTCACAGAAATGTTTGTGTTAGAGGAATCGGTATTTAAACTTACCCATATGGAAAAGAAATAGCAAAAACTTATATGATTTACTCATGAAAGTGGCCACTTTCTCATTACTTTCATATATTGTTTTAGTAAGTATCCAAAACATACAAGTTTCATTATATAATTTTTCAAGGGATGTTATATCTGTTTTCACTCTTGTATGCTTTTCATACAAGTTTCACACAAGACAGATACAAACTTTATAAGATTTATATATATCTTTTCCATATGGGTAGCCTAAATGCCAA
Organism: Perissodus microlepis; assembly: GCF_051167445.1. Classification (NCBI taxonomy): domain Eukaryota; kingdom Metazoa; phylum Chordata; class Actinopteri; order Cichliformes; family Cichlidae; genus Perissodus; species Perissodus microlepis. Next base: position 32,684,007 of record NC_140472.1, read on the forward strand.
ACATGAGGCTAAGTTTGGCTTTGGTAAGAGCTGTTTCACCACAGCTGACAGTTTTCCAATCAGAGGAAGCTGCCTGCGGTGGATGCTTGTTGGACTGGAAACCAGTGTGGTAAAGAACTGCATGCCACCTTCATTGATAAGTTTTAAATGTGGTTCTTTAAAAACTCTCCTGAGAGCTAGAGTAGCACCAGCTGGTGGCCTGAAGACACATGCCCAGTTTTTGTCCTCTTACCTCACTCTACTAAAACAACAGTGTAGGGATTTTTTAAAATTCAGATTTAGAAAATAAAAGTTGGTCATCTGCTTTGAAAGTATGTGGAACTCCTGACTTGCTTAACATGTAATTTTTAATAGTAATTTTTTAACAGTGCATTAAATGAGACCTTTTCTGCTGCGGTCGTGGCTCAAGAGTTGGGAGTTCGCCTTGTAATCGGAAGGTTGCCGGTTCGAGCCCCGGCTCGGACAGTCTCGGTTGTTATGTCCTTGGGCAAGACACTTCACCTACCGCCTACTAGTGTCGGCCAGAAGGGCCGATGGCGCGATATGGCAGCCTCGCTTCTGTCAGTCTGCCCCAGGGCAGCTGTGGCTATAACTCTAGCTTGCCTCCACCAGTGTGTGAGAGTGAATGGGTGGATGGCTGGGTGTGTAAAGCGCTTTGGGGGACTAGTGAAAGCGCTATACAAATACAGGACATTTACCATTTTACACATAACCAAAGCTTCTAATAATGAAGAGTTCTCATTCCTAGCATTTGTTTCCATGTCTCACTATAGGACGTGCCTCCCTGTGTATTCCTCAGAAACACCTATCCCAATCATGATTGGCTGGTGTTCGCGACGACCATGTGACGCAGAGCCACCCACTCTTAAATAGCTTGCGCTATTACACAGTCGTTATTCAAAAAACGCTTGTGTAAATTAGACACGCTGATTCCCAGCACAGAGACAGAAGCCACTTTCAAAGCCCCTCAAGAGAGGCAGATATTATCCAGGCAGCTCATATAGTGGTGAAAGTAAAGTTTCAGTCATGACTGATGTCGCCCTTCAGCATTAATAATAATAATAATAATACATTTTATTTGAAAGAGCCTTTCAGAACACTCAAGGACACTGTACACAGCAGAATAATAAAAGCAACATAAAAGCAAGCAGTTTACACAATCATAAAAGCATAAGACATAAAACAAATTTAAAATAGCAGAGTGGAGAGGTTATGTGATATAAGCTATTTTGAACAAGTGAGTTTTGAGTTGGGGCTTAAAGAGAGAGAAGGAAGAGATATTTCTTAAATGGAGGAAGGGAATTCGAGGAGCAGAGCAGCTGAAAGCCCTGCTCCCCACGGTGGCAAGACGGGGGGAGGGGGACGGAGAGAGAAAGGGAAGAAGAAGATCTAAGATGGGGTGGTGATCTGAACCAGATCAGAGAGATATGGAGGAGAGAGATGATGAATAGCCTTAAATGTGTACAAGAGTATTTTGAAATTGATATGATATTTGACCGGGAGCCAATTAAGCTGCTGCAGGACAGGAGTGATGTGGTGGATAGAAGGGGTCCTGGTGATGATACGGGCAGCAGAGTTCTGGATGCGTTGGAGCTTGTGGATGGATTTTTGAGTAAGACCAAAAAGAAGTGAATTACAGTAAGGAAATTATCAGATAACCAGCCCCTAATTGCAGATAGACAAAACTAACAGTCTGAGCTCTCCCAGACAGGTAGGATCTCAGCCTACCTGAGATCCTACTCAGAATTTTACTCCGTTACTTCTAGCCTATCCAATAAAATACAGTTATCCACATACTCAAACGCAGCAATTAGATCTAGCAGTAATAAGAGTAAAGTGCGATCATTGTCTGCATCTAATAAAAGATAATTTACCACTTCGATTAAAGCTGCTTCCTACTGAAATGGCTTAAACAGATTGTTTGTTGACAGATTGGTCGGTGAGCTGCTTAAAACAACTTTTTCAAAGACCTTGGACAAAAAAGATAGATATGAGATGGGTCTATAGTTTGCAACTTATGTCAACATCCAGTCCAGGCTTTTTCAAGATCGGTACTACCACAGATGATAGAGAGGCTGGGAGAACTCTGGTCGTCAATGAAGTATTTAACAGAAACAGAATGTAAGGTCCTAATACTGACCACAGTTCCTTTATAGCCCAAGCTGGCAGAGGATCCAGTTGTATACAGGGCTGGGACAAAAAATCAGCCCGGCATTTTGACTAGCCACCGGCCCACCAGGTATTATAGGAAAAGCCATAAAGCCTTTGAATTAAAAAAAAATTGCTGTTGTGACAGTGATGTACACTGTCTTGTTGGTATATGTATGATTTCTATACGTTGTACATCAGATAAAAACTTTGGTTGTAAGATTCAGATAATTATTTATTAAAAGCTAGACATTTTAAATGAGAATAAGAAAGAAAAATATTTCTTTGTGCCCCCCTTTCCCTGTTAATGCCCTACCTGGCCCCCTGGCAAACTTTGCTAGACCCACCCCTGCACAGTTACCAGCTGTCAGCTACTTAGAAAAGGATCCTGGTGTTATTTCTCTCTGAAACAGTTCATAACTTCTCCAAAAGTTGATTCTGTTCATCTGTTCGTAGCGTTTTGTGGGAGAAACGTTTCATCACTCATCCAAGTGACTTCTTCAGTCTCAGCTGACTGCAGGTTTCCCCAAATCTTATAAACAATACATTTGCATAATGACTGAAACCAGCCCACTGATGGAACAATGGGCGGGGAGGTCAGTTCCTTAATCATAATTATGCAAATCTCATGACCATTGATCAACAACCACTGATCAAAACCCACTGATCAATGACCATGAGTACCGTTCACAGAGAGTTGGGGAATGGCTGCAATCACAGCATTGTAAGATGGTGACAGATGTACCCTTAGGCCCCCTCCTCGATTCAGAGATGGTCTTTCCCTTTTCACGTAAATGGCCTCCTTGACTCCGCCATCAAACCAGCGTTCCTCCCTGTCCAGGATGTGTACATCCTCATCCTTGAAAGAGTGTCCACTGGCCTGTAGGTGTAAATAGACTGCAGAGTCCTGGCCTGACGAGGTAGCTCTTCTGTGTTGTGCCATCCGCTTCGCCAGAGGTTGTTTGGTTTCCCTGATGTATAAATCCTGGCAATTCTCCTGGCTCTTAACAGCGTACACTATGTTACTCTGTTTGTGTCGGGGGACCCGATCCTTGGGGTGGACCAGTTTCTGGTGCAGCGTGTTTTGGGGTTTAAAAGCCACAGAGACCCGGTGTTTAAAAAAATGCGTCTCAACTGCTCCGATACTCCGGACACATATGGGATCACTACAGGTTTTCGCTTGGGCAGCGGTTGTCCTTCTCTCCTGGATCGGCTGGAGCTTTCTTTAGGTGCCTTTCCAGCTTTGACAAAAGTCCAGCTGGGATAACCACATTTACTCAGGGCCTTCTTGATGTGCTGTTCTTCTGCCTCCTTGGCTGCTGTGTCAGTGGGGATGGGGTTCGCTCTGTGTTGTAGCGTCCTGATGACACCCAGTTTGTGCTCCAGTGGATGATGAGAGTCAAACCTTAGATACTGATCCGTATGTGTAGGTTTACGGTACACGTCAGCTTTTAGATGTCCCCCATTACTGATGGAAATCTCACAGTCTAAGAAGGCTAACCTGCCACTTTTCATATCCTCCCTGCAGTCAGCTGAGACTGAAGAAGTCACTTGGATGAGTGATGAAACGTTTCTCCCACAAAACGCTACATCCAGATGAACAGAATCAACTTTTGGAGATTTATTTTCCTGGATGATTGAGAATGCATCAAGAAGTTCATAACTTCCCTTCAATTCATTCATGTCACCTAAAAGGTAAACCTGTTTCTCCATCACCTGTTCAGCTCTGATGATTCAGTAAGGACGTCTCCTGGTTTCATCTTCATGTTTCCCTCTCACCACATATCCAAACCGATATCACGACCAGCAGCTTTATGGCTGTGGCTCCAGCAAACATCAGCTGATACTAGAAAGTAATATTAAATACATTCTAACAACAGCTTATCAAGCTTAAAGGTGCTGCTGTTGTGAGATCCACTGGTTTCCTGTTTCTGGCGCAAAGTGGGCGATAAACAAACAACAGAGACGGGACTTGGGACAGAAAAGCTGATCAGCTGATCATTGATCAGTTTCATGATTGAAGTAGCAAAGGGGGGGGGGGGAATGTATTGCAATTGGTCCAGCCCAGAGTCGATCATGACCAATTAACCAATCCACCACCTGGTGGTGTTTATACCGTTACAAAAAAACCAAACAAACAAAACATTGGCCCATAAAAACGAAAAATCACCATCAGCCTCCCGGTGGGCCGATGGTGATTTTTCGTTTTTATGGGCCAATGATTTCTTTTCTTTTCTTTCTTTTTTTTTTTTTATATAACAGTATAAACAATGAAAGGTGATGGATTGGCCAGATGCTGGCAGATGTGTAAAAATAACTCAGTTGTTTGGTGGTGGCTATGGCGGAGCTGCCACAAGAAGTCAGGTGGATGAGGGAAAGGTTAGGCAGGAGGAGCAGAGACCCGAGGCGGGGCCGGTCCGAGTATCAGGTGAACTGAACTTCAGGTAAGACGTTATGACCTGCAGTCTATCTGGGTCAGATATAAACCAAGTTTAGGTGGAGTTTATTTTCGTTGTGCTGACTTTTTACAGTCAGTTACAATAACTTGTACTGCATACCAGCTAGTATGACGGAGTTTCTACAGCTGGGTGGGTGCTATGATGTTACTGATAGTGAACTTTATTTTATTCATAAGGTTAGTTAGTAGAGTTGCCAACCGTGACCCATCCCCTAAAAAACGGAATCGTCCCGTATTCAGAGAAAATATCACGCGTTTTGTATTGAGGTGAAAAGGAACACAGTTTGTCCCGGACTTCAGCTAGAATGGAAAAAGACACAAAGCTGGAGTTATTCTGCGTCTTTACGCTGTCAGCTGCCTCTTCTTCTCTCATTCAATCATGAAACTGATCAATGATCAGCTGATCGGCTTTTCTCTCTTGTTTGTTTATCGCCCACTTTGCGCCAGAAACAGGAAACCAGCGGATGTCACGCTAAACAACAGCAGCACGTTTAAGCTTGATAAGCTGTTGTTAGAATTTATTTAATATTAATTTCTAGTATCAGCTGATGTTTGCTGGAGCCACAGCTGTAAAAGCTGCTGGTTATGATATCGGTTTGGATATGTGGTGAAAGGGAAACATGAAGATGAAACCAGGAGATGTCCTTACTGAATCATCAGAGCTGAACAGGTGATGGAGAAACAGGTTTACCTTTTAGGTGACATGAATGAGTTGAAGGGAAGTTATGAACTGTTTCTGAGAGACAAATAACACCAGGATCCTTTTCTAAGTAGCTGACAGCTGGTAACTGTGCAGGGGCGGGTCTAGTAAAGTTTTGCCAGGGGGGCAGGTATGGCATTAACAGGGAGAGGGGGGCACAAGGAAATACTTTTCTTTCTTATTCTTATTTAAAATGTCTAGCTTTTAATAAATAATTATCTGAATCTTACAACCAAAGTTTTTATCTGATGTACAACGTATAGAAATCATACATATACCAACAAGACAGTGTAAATCACTGTCACAACAGCGTTTGTTTTCATTCAAAGGCTTTATGGCTTTTCCTGTAATACCTGGTGGGCCGGTCTCTAGTCAAAATGCCCGGGCTGATTTTTTGTCCCAGTCCAGCCCTGAGTCCAGCTGTTGTACATCGAGCTGCATTTACAACCTTAGTTAATTCAGACAGGGAAATAACATTGAAGTCAGAGAACACCAACACCAACAGGCAGAGCAGCTAAGTAGTCTGATGAACGTACGTGCAGAGGCCAAAACCACAGCCAAAAAATCAAACTATGGCTTTGGGTCCCTTTAAGCCCCTTTAAGCCCCCTTTTTCTTGATATTTTCACTTGATAATCATATTTAAATTTAATTGTAAGTGTAAAAAAGCAGTAACCCGAAAACAAAAGATTTTGTAGGATTAATTACACCAGATCTAAACTAAACCACAGCAGGAACACTGGCTTTATCATAGTGATTGAGTGGTGTTGATGTTATTCAGTCTCATTTAGTAATTGACCTGCAGCTCCACCAAACATTGTACGTGCACACTGAGTTTATCAGGTCAATTTTCAGCATCTTTTCAGTGAATGCGGCATGCTGAGCAGACTTAAAGAAACAAATCTTTAGGGTCCCATTATGACCCACAAAAGCATTTTGTGATTGATCAGAGGTCCCCAGTCTGATTCCAGCAGATGCAAATGTTTACTGTACATCAATATTTTTTATCGGTGTAATTCTGGGTTGTCCATCTAATTTTCGTGTATAAGAAGCAAAGTCTAATTTAAGGGGCTGAGACAAAATTCCCCCAGTCAGTAAAGCAGAAACAGAAAAGGTTAACAGCCCTCAATTACGGAAGTGCTGCTATGCCAAAGTCTGGTTCTTTTTACACTCAAATATTTCTTTTTTTTCTGATTCCAGGCACGTTGAACCCACTGACGGAAAAAGGCGTCAAACTCAGTACTAGCAAACTGATGAAGTGTCTGAGCTTATCTCAGCATCAGAAAACTTTACAGCCTTAAATTTGGAGCTAGCATCCAGTAATCAAAGAAATCCCCTATTAAATGTACTCAGTATTTTTTTTTTCCTGTCCAGCACTGTTGCAATCAGAATTATTATCTGAAGGCCAAGAAAAATGCCCAACAGACTCATTTTCACCAAGTGGACCAGTACGGCTTTTGCCATACTGGTCCACTTGATCGTCATAGATTATTCGAAGTTTTTTTCACTTTTAACTTTTTACAATCAGAAAGCACAGGATTGGGGGACAGGAAAGAGAAAGAAGAAAAGAGAAGTTTGGAAGAGAGTAAACAGAAAGAGAGGGAAAGAAAAATAGAGGAGAAGAGAGACAGAGAGAAAAGACACTGAAAATCTGTTTGATCACCTGCGGAATAAAACAAGGAAAAAGAGAACAACACAGTAGGGAAACCACAGCAACAACCAACATCAGCATAGGTAACAGTAAATAATAAATACTGAATTTTACTGAGCAGCACACAAGACCGACAACGCATGATATTTTTAGAAGCAGCAGCCAACTAGGGCTGCCACAAAAGATTATTTTGATAGTCGACTAGTCTCCGATTATTTTTGCGATTAGTCGACTAATCAGATCATCATCCATTGAACGTAAAACGTACAGCTTATTGCACCAGCAGCATCTGCTCTTATATAACTATCATTAGCTTACAGCTTTAAATGTTTAAGGTATGTGCTAACTAAAAATAAAGACAAGATGATAGTTTATTACATTTTAATGACATTTGCAGATTGTTTTGGTGGAGTTTAATAAACTCAGCCATCTGCTCCTTGCTATCTAAAAAATAACAGGACACCGGAGTAAATTCTTGAGCATCTCACACTTCTGATAATCAGCTGTCTGCTTGACGTTTATTCAGCTGTGTTAAAACTATAACTTTAATCTCAGCCAAACCGATTTACTCAGGAACAAATAAAATACTGAAAAAAGCCAAACAATAACATTTTTAAGTTATCTAAGTGACTTATATATCACGTTTAACCTGAGTAGCGAAAGATGGCGGTGGGTTTGAAAATGATTTGCCGGGAGTCCGGTGTTCTCACGGGCTCTAGTGAGCTTTGCTCCCAGCTAGCTATCGAGCTGGTGGGTAACAGACGTCTCCGAAAACGTCAGAGCTCTTCTGAAAATATGTGGTGTCTTGATAAACTGAGCAGATATTTGAGGTTTACACAGCTACATTCTCGCCTGAAAATATGTTAAACGTTTATTTTGTGACCCAGAAAGAATAATAAGAGTAATATTAAAACTAACTAGCTGCCGCCATTGTTGGAAACTGAGCTATGAATTCTGGGACACAGTTTCTTCTTCTTCGGGGTTTAACAGCAGCTAGCATCCTTGTACATGCAGTGCTGCCATCTTCTGTTTCAGTCCGTTATTACACTCTTAAATCCTACTACTTATTCCTGCGTCTTTGGGAATCTTACAAAGCTTCAAACGACGCGTCGACTATTAAATTGGTCGTCGACAATTTTGATAGTTGACGTAATCGTGACTAGTCGACTAATCGTGGCAGCCCTACAGCCAACCAAGATAGCAGCCAACCACTTGTTTATACACAAGTGTGTACAAACAGGTACTCAGGTGTGAACACCTGCGTGTGTAAGTGTGCTTGTATTCATAAGGTTTTTCCATGTAACTGTCTAACAGTAGGTAGGTAGGTATGGGGAGCCACAGGCCTGCCCCCCAGACAGCGTTCGGAAGGTTACCTTTAAAATGTATTCCACTACAGATTATAGAATACATGGCCCAAAATGTATTTTGTAACATACATTACAACTACATGAATGTACTATTGCTGTGTGATTTATTACTGTTACTGAAGGTTACTCACCAGCTAAAATGTTAGCTGGTGTTAGCTAAGGTTAGTTCATAGACCACAATTGTTAAACTTGTGGTGGATAGCATTAACAACCCACTAGCCGGCAAATAATCATGTGCAGTTCTGAAAGCAATACCAACTAGATTTGTAAATCTTAATATAAAATGAGTAACAGTAGAGTGGACATTAGGCAAGGCTGCACTTTTTCCAGTGATCTTGTATAGAAAACTATTTCTCTGTCAGTAATATGTTTTTTTCTGTCTGCTTTCAGAACTGCACATGATTATTTGGAGCTAGCAGGTTGTAATGCAGCCTTCATTAATATAAATTAATCACACAGCAATAATACATAGAAGCTACTGAAGTGGCACGTAACCCAGGTAGCTACCACAACTAAAACAAGGTACTTGCAGTAGGCTAATGTTAGTTTTTAAAAAAGAACTTACTTCCAGATGTTTCTTTAGGTTGGAGGTGGAGTCTTTTGACACTGAGAGCAGTTTGGTTGCTGGCAAACAGAGGTTGCATTGCGCAGTCAGATGTGAAGTGCTGTCAGAATTTCCAAGTAAGAAATGCATTTCTGCCCATGCACTGCTGGCTCGGTTGTGCTGGCTCCAGGTCCACTACGTAACTGAAACCGTCAACACTAACAGGACACTTACATTAAAGCCTCTTATTGCGTGTTTTGTTTGGGTGTCCGGCAATGTGTGGAATTACCAAAATTAGAGAGTTGATAGCCTAACACAGGGGTCGGCAACCTGCGGCTCCGGAGCCGCATGCGGCTCTTTAGTCCTTATAGTGCGGCTCCGCATGGTTTGGGAAAATAAATTAGAAGTATTTAGGGGAAGTGTATTTTATTTATTTTAGTTCTTTTTTAACTTGTAGTTCTATAAATATAAAAAGAAATTTATATTAAACGCCATGCATTTATCGAGACTTTCAACCCCAGGTAGGCCAATTATGGATCTTTGGATCCACATTACGTCAGCAGCTGTTCTCCACCGTGAACTATGTTAAAAACAAACACCGCTCACGCCTCACAGATGACAGCTTACAGGCCTGCGTGAAGATGAAAGCCCCGATTTGCAGACGCTGTGCGCAGAGGTTCAGGAGCAGAAGTCCCATTGTAAACATATCACGGCAGACCCGACGATGTTTGCATGAACACGCTTTTCAGCATCTCTTTATTGACCACTTTTCACACACGGTTGCTGTACGCACACAGCCGGCTGTAGCTTTGCAGCTCACAGCCCGACACACGACAACACAACAGCATAGATAGCACAGACGTTAAGGCGGCGAGGCGTGATTGCAGGTGCTGCTCAGGTGCGTCGCCTCCCCTGCAGCGGTGCTGCAGGCCACGCCCCGCCACACACATTAACCAGGTAAAATACATATTTAGGCAGAATTTTGCAAATATCTATTTTTCATTTTTTAGCAGCATAGAGCTTTTTTTCCAATTACTTTTTAAAAGTCAGGTCAAGGCTCCAAAAGCCCAAAGGCGATATAAAAGTTTTTGTTTGCTACATGGATCATTTTCGTTCAGCTGGGTGTCTTTCTTTTTGTTATATTTCTTTAGGAGTTCAAACTGTATTAATTACATAAATAAAATGTAATTTTCTCTGTAGCCCTTCAAGGATTTCATAAGCAACACACCTTAGTTGTTCACACAAAGCATAAAGGTAAAAAAACAATATATACAGTGTTATCTTCATTTTAGATGTCAAAAAGTATTTGTGGCTCCCAGTGTTTTCTTTTGCGTGGAAACCGGCTCCAAATGGCTCTTTCGGTGTTAAAGGTTGCTGACCCCTGGCCTAACATATGAAACAGGAAAAGACCACCGTGTAATCCATTTACTTCAACAAAGTAACTGTATTCTAATTATCATCTATTTAGGCGTTATACAGTTACTCATTTTTTGTATTTTATTAAATACGTAACTCCAGTACATGTATTCCGTTACTCCACAACACTGACCCCAGGACACGAAGCAGGCACGGAGGAGATCCAGGCCCCCCCAGAGCACAACAGGAGGACCACCGCAGGGGCAATCGAGCCACCCACCTAGAAAAGAGCTGAGGAGAGCCCTGGCCCAGAGACCTGAGGGCCTCCACCCCCTTTCACTTGATAATCATATTTAAATTTAATTGTAAGTGTAAAAAAGCAGTAACCGTAAAATAATGTAGGATTAATTACACCAGATCTAAAGTAAACCACAGCATAAACACTGGCTTTATCATAGTGATTGAGTGGTGTTGATGTTATTCAATCTCATTTTGTAATTTACCTGCACCTCCACCTAATGCAACAGAAGTCTTAAATGTTGAATTCATCGTCATTTGAGACAAGAGCTTATTTTCAGTGAATGCGGCATGCTGGGCAGAGTTAAAAAAAAAAAAAAACCCACACTTTTAGGGTCCTCTTACCCACATAGCAAAATTGGTACGAGCCGGATCTTGCCCACAAAATGTTCTTACACATGGCCCACATACCACAAAGAATGGTGGCCCAAATCTGGTTTGCCAGAGGTGGCCCACACATGGGACAGCACAAGACCAGTTGCAGACACACTGGTGGTCCTGTGCTGGCCCAGAACAGTTTCAGCTCTGGCCCCAGCTGTCAGCCTAATGTGTACCTTAATCAAGCCATGTAATAACAACATGTGCTAGAACATAATAGTGCAAAAGTAACATGACGTAACTCTGTTCAGACAGTGAATGGACTAATTTTCCCATAGCGCTTTTCTACTCTCCCAGATTACTATATACAACATGCCACATTCACCCAAACACACACTTTCTCACTACATTCATACACACTCACAACATACAGTCAGGAGGAGCCAAGGACTGAACCACTAACCTTCTGATCAGTAGGTGACCTGCTCCACCTGCTGAGCTAAAGACATCTGGTGGTAAACATGAGTAAACCCTCACTAGGTTTTGGATAAAGTGTACACTCACAAACCTGTCAAACCTGCATTTGAAACGTTGCCTACCATAGTATAGTATTGTATACTATAGTATTGTATAGTATTGTATAGTATAGTATTGTATAGTATTGCAACATGGCATTTGTTTCTTCTAACTAAAATAGGAGAACATAAATAGTGTCATCATTGCCAGACCTGGCCCACATCTGGTTGACATACACCCTGCCATGACACCGTTCAGTCAGAAGTGCCAGCTTGATGCCAGATCCAGGCCAGACCTGTCTGCTATGTGGGTATGACCCACAAAAGCATTTTGCGATTGATCAGGGGTCCCCAGTCTGATTCCAGCAGATGCAAATGTTTACTGCGCGTAAATCATTTTTATCGGTGTAATTCTGGGTTTCCCATTTCATTTTCAGGTATGAGAAGCAGTCTAATTTAAGGGGCTGAGACAAAATTCCCCCAGTCAATAAAGCAGAAACGGAAGGTTAACAGCCCTCAATTACGGTGCTGCTCTGCCAAATGAAATATTTTACTTTATTTATGTATTTATACTAGCAAGGTGCAACTGTTGAAGTGTCTGAGTGTATCTCAGCATCTTTACAGCCTTAGATTTGGAGCTAGCAGCCAGTAATCAAAGAAATCCCCTATTAAATGTACTCAGTATTTAAATGATTGGTAATCATATATAACATTTCTAATGATTTAATATATAATTCTACGTTTTTATTATATAATAATATGCAATTATATTTATTATTTTACTTAATAATTCTGCTTTTATGACATAGTGACAATATGTGAGTGATGACGAAATGGGGGTGTAAAACTACAGAAAATGTCACAGAGTTTCCAAACTTACTTACTTCCTCTTTCTCAGCTTTATAAACCCACACTCGACTTTGTTCACTCAGACTTTCTCTCTTGCATCCTCACTGGTCCTCAAAGATCAAAACAATCATCACGAAGATGAACAAGCCACTGCTCCTGCTGGTCGCTCTGACTTTCTGCTGTTGCATCGCGTCTCTGCATGGTAAGAAAACATTACTGCTTTAAGGCAAAATATACCATTTGATTTTGAGGTCATTATTTTATTCATATTTATCGTCTTACTTTAGTTATTCTGTTTAAAAATACATTAGACAGACAGATCGATAATTTATTGATCCCACAAGGGAAATTTTTATGTTACAGCAGCATGATAAAGAGTAAATATATACTACAGTCTACAGCACTCTGTAAATGTCACAGTTAAATAAAAGTGCCACAGGCGCCTGGTGAGCGGCTTATATTGAAATATTGCAGCATTTATATTTTTACATCAGTGATAAAAAACAAAGAATAGTAGAAATGTAGAAATATTAAAATATTAGTAGAAATATGAAAACTTTTTCCTGTAGTTGAAAGTAAATATTGTTTTGAGTGTTTGAAGGTTATTACCCGAAGTCCATCTACTGGCTTCTTTGGGGCTTCTTACTGTTTCTTACTGTTTTCCTGTTTTCACAAACTCTTTCCTCCTAAAATAATATAAATGCTTCTTTTCAGGTTTTACCATAAATACCTGCCGCTGTAGAAAGACGACCATGAGACCTGTTTTTGCTAAGATGGTCAAGAAGATTGAGGTGACTCCTGTTTCAGGACACTGCCCCCGAACTGAAATCATGTGAGTATTTGCAAAGGTCACGTTTTTTTAACGGTGCTTTTTACTCTCTACTGTAATGCGTCACAATTTATATTGAAAGTGTCTTTAAAGATTGCAGAGCACAATAAAATAAAACTTTCTATAGAAATGTTGTGGAAACTTACAAAAATGCATACATTTGAAATACTTAAGTGTACTATATTTGCTTTATTGTTGAGAAATATACTTTAGTTCTTGAGTATTTTATCTTCATATCTTTAAGAGTTTTTCATTTTAAGCTTTTATACTGTAATTTTAAACTTTTTCACTGTTCTGTGAACCATGTAAATGTCAATAAAGCCCTTTAACATTTTGAGCTTATTGTATTATAACTTGCACTGATGATGATGATGCAAATTTGAAGTTACCTGCTGACACACAGAACTGTAAACTAAGAGCAAAAATGAAACTTTTACTTCATGTCTTAGTTTTGTTTCTGCTTCAGTTTCAATCAAGCTTGTGCGGCGTGATAATTTCTCCATTTTTAAGTAATGTTTTGAATCTTCTGCTTTCTCAACAGGATCACTGTGAGGTCTGGTGCTAAGATTTGTGTCAATCCAGAGGCCAAGTGGTTTCCAGGCCTTCTCAAAACTCTGCAAAAGTGAGAATTTCTTATCAGTCATACACTTATCACTTTTAGAATACATGCGAACATTTCATAGAACCGGCATTTTTAATGTTTAGCTAACTTGCTGAAAAATCCTGTTAACTGAGTTTTTGTATTATTTAGAGTTATTCTGATTATTAACTCCATCGTTTTTATTTTTAATTACAGGAAGAACGCCGTCTCAACCACTGGGCCACGCACTGCTTCAACAACTAGCTTCTGATCACACGGCAGATCAATTCCTCCCTTCATCAATCTGAATTACCTGTAGCAAGCCTGTTGTATTCAGCCCGAATACAGTTTCATTTTCTCTAGCGTTATCCTTTGATGACAAAGGTATAATTCTTAGAAAATCACATAATCTGAATGTGATTTTTTTTATGCTTGAAATTCTGATAGAATACTATTAAACTGCGCCACCTTACCATTGTAAGAATGTACTGAAGAAGAAAAAAGGACTGCAGTATTGTTGCACACTTTTCTCTTTTTTAATAGTTTGTATCTGTTAGTGTTGCATTACACATGTGTATAAGTACTGTTTAATTAAAAAACTGGTTTCTCTAATACTATGACTTCAATGTGTGTTGTATCCCTGAATTTTGACTTTAACAAACGCCACTTAATTTATGTAGACTTTTCAAACAGACATCAAACACATTACATCATTATATTTTCACCACTACAGAAAATAAACTCAAATATGAATATAAAGACTTACACGACTTTTGTTTAAATAGAAAAATGGGACTCTCTTATTAAATACTAATTTCAGCAAACTTGATGTGTATTTTGGACTCTTTTTCACCACTTGTCTGAAAGACAACATGGTTTTGTCGCCTTAATTATCTCCAATAAATACTTATGTAGTTTTTACTGTAATATAATGATTAATTATCTCACTTTTTTAACAGTTGGGGACCCATGACAAATGTGATAAACTGTGATAAACCCTAAAGATTTCGCTCTAACGTAATCAGGATTTACATAAATCTATATAAATTAACATTGTGAGAAAATGACTTCCCTTTTGAGAGCACTTTCACAGGATATTTATGTTTATGTTAGAGGACTGTGTATGAACATACACTGAAGAATTTTAAAGAGCCAGATAGTCCCTTTGTTAGAGGGACTAAACAAAGACAGCAGCATAACCCACATTATTTAAACTTATTTTTTTTCTCTCTTTTTAAACATTTAAATGGCAAACATGAGGCTAAATTTGGATTTGGTAAGAGCTGTTCACCACAGCTGAAAGTTTTCCAGTCAGAGGAAGCTGACCGAGTGCTTCCTCCTGCCTGCGGTGGACGCTTGTTGGACTGGAGACCAGTGTGGTGAAGAACTGCATACCACCTTCATTGATAACAGTTTTATTATTAGTCCTTTATTTATCCAGGTAAAATCTCATTGAGATTATTTGACAAATTCTGATCTATCTATATAGTTTCTGTCTTCATCTACGGTGGAAGTGATAGCAGAGCTGTACGTTTTAATTTTTTCAGAAATCTCGCAGTCAGAACATGTTATATCATGTTTAGGTAACTGGCAAAACTAGCGCGCTAACTTCTGCTAACTTCTAACTCAATTATTGTTAATAATTTAATAAATTTTGTTTTCACGGATGCCTGGATGTTAAACGTAATTGTTAAACCTAGTAAAGCAGCAACGCTGATCATTTAATTAAAGATGAAAGAATTTAGAAAGTTTTTAACTCTCAGTGTGCCGCAGTGTTCGTTTGACTTTGGTACCTGAACGGACGGAGTTTTGGACCCAGATTACTCCGCAGTGTTGGCAACTCTTCAGTAAGTAAAATCGCGATTGGCTGTCCTAAAAGTCGCTAGAAGTGCCTAAATGATGTCATCGCCTAATTTGCATAATAGGTCATGCCTATGCAACAGACGCTGTAGGAGAGAGAAATAACATTGTGGAAGAGTTTTTGTTTTTTTAATGTCACAATTCCAACCCTCCTCCTTTATCCGTACTTGGGACTGGCAAAGGTTACCCGAAATAGGCACTCTGGCCGAGTTACTTTGTGTGTGTGTGTGTGTGTGTGTGTGTGTGTGTGTGTGTCTTTTTAAGTAGTTTTATACCTTGTGATCCATAAAAAACATTTTTAACCATTAACAATCAAAATGGACATAGCAAGCCTCACCAGACAGCTTCAGTCGAAATCGGATGTACAAGAGTTAAGGGAGTTAAGGCTCTGCAAGGACATCCGATTTCTACGTTTTCAATGATGGGAATGATGTCTTGTAGTGCAGCGGTCCCCAACCTTTTTTGCGCCATGGACCGGTTTGTGCCCGACAATATTTTCACGGACCGGCTTTTAAGGTGTCGCAGATAAATACAACAAAATAAAACTAGTACCGGTACCGAAAAAAATAAGATTTATTCATAACACAAGTGAAAAGACCCAGGAAAACCGAGTTAATGAAAAAAAAAACCGATAACAAAATAATGCTAAAAACCCTGAAAACCATACATTTCACACCTGAGTCTCAACTCTCGCGGCCCAGTACCAAATGACTCACGGACCGCTACCGGTCCGTGGCCCGGGGGTTGGGGACCGCTGTTGTAGTGCATTGATTTATTTTAGACAAAGAAAAATGTACATTTACCTCTCACCTTGCGTTGGGGGGGGCAGCGGCTTCGCTCATGCAAATGAGCCATATTCTATGGTGATATTTTAATTTCTTATTGTTGCGTAACATTGTACCGGTTTTACCGTGAACGGTATAATGTGGCCCAGCCCTACCTCACATTACTAAAACAACAACGCCTATATGGCTTGCACTATTACATAGTTGTTATTCAAAAACCTCTTCTTGCTTCAGGGCATATCTCAACCTTCTTAGAATAGTTAACTTCACTTTCCACAGATAGGAGCGTTAGCTATTTCCTGTTGCTGGGTGCTAGCTACCTTTGCTTGTCTCTTCTGAACCCGAATCTTCACCAAAGATTGGTCGTCATACCACTTACCTTCCAGTAAAGCGGTCCTTTTTGCACAGTTTAGCACACCAGCTACCACCGTTCGCCTTCAGCCAAGGTTACCAAGCCAACTAATTCACATCCTTCGATGTTAGTGTACCGGCTAGCAAAAATTGCAACTTTCCCTTATACTGGAGGACGCGGAGACTCCAAGGTATGGGGTCTCGAGTAAGAACACACACCAGGTCTGCTTGTGTTGCCTTGGGCTGGAACATGCCCAGCTTGCAATCGAAACCCCTGGTTCATGTGTGCACTGCACCCGCTTCAACATGAAGAGTCTCAGACAATGACTGATGTGCCAAGTTAGCCTGTTGGGAACAGACCCCCTTTTGCCCACAGCTGAAACTGGGGCTGATGGTGGCCAGTGTTGGGGAGTAACGGAATACATGTACCGGAATTATATTTAAAATACATAATATGAGTAACTGTATTCCATTACAATAGCCTCTTAATGGCTCTAATGCCTGTGTCTCAATTTTGCGGCCCATGTCACCCCTACTCAGTGTTGGGAAGGTTACTTTTAAAAAGTATTCCACTACAGATTACAGAATACATGCCCCAAAATGTATTTTGTAACGTATTCTGTTCCGTTACTCAATGAGAGTACGTATTCTGAATACTTTGGATTACTTAATATATTATCATGCTATTTACAACTACATGAATGTACTATTGCTGTGTGACTTATTACTTTTACTGAAGGTTATTTGCCATACCAATACCAACTAGGTTTTAAATCTTAATATAAAATGAGTTTTTTTTATTTATTTTTTTTTTTTTTACAAACTCTAATGTTAGATCTATATGACACAGCCTTGTACCCTAATTGTGCCCTGTCACTATCAAGGCCATCTTATTTTGGATTTCAAAGTAAAAGCCCTGTGAATCTTCATTTTTGAACTACTCTTTCAATGACTTCATAATGCTCTTAAAAGAAAAATTCGTATTTCCAAATACTATTTGAACTTTATATCAACACTTTCCAACCACAGTCTTTTTCACAGTAATACCATATCAATATCAAGTCAGTCTGATTTTGCCTTTCATAGTAATGGCCCTTTGAAATTGCCGATATTTGACTTAATCTTCTAACGATTCAAAATGCTCTAAAATGAAAAATTCTTGTTTCCACAGGGTAAGTCCACTCCAGATCAACAGTATACAGCCCCACAGTGATACCATATTAATATCACGTCATTCTGATTTTGCCTTCAAAAATAAAAGCATTTTCAAACTGCCCATATCTGACTTGCTCCTGGAACAATTTCAAAATGCTCTAAAATGGAAAATTCCTGTTTCCACAGGGTAATTCCACTTTAGATCAACAGTATACAGCCCCACAGTGATACCATATCAATATCAAGTCATTCTGATTATGCCTTCCAAAGTAAAAGCCTTTTCAAATTGTCCACAATTGACCTAACTTTCAGTGATTCAAAATGCTCTAAAATGGAAAATTCCTGTTTCCACAGGGTCATTCCACCTTAGATCAACAGTATACAGCCCCACCGTGATACCATATCAATATCAAGTCAGTCTGATTTTGCTTTCAAAAATAAAAGCCCTTTCAAATTGTCCATAATTGACCTAACTTTCAGTGATTTCAAAATGCTCTAAAATGGAAAATTCTTGTTTCCACAGGGTAATTCCACTTCAGATCAACAGTATACAGCCCCACAGTGATACCATATCAATATCAAGTCATTCTGATTATGCCTTCCAAAGTAAAAGCCTTTTCAAATTGTCCACAATTGACCTAACTTTCAGTGATTTCAAAATGCTCTAAAATGGAAAATTCCTGTTTCCACAGGGTAATTCCACTTTAGATCAACAGTATACAGCCCCACAGTGATACCATATCAATATCAAGTCATTCTGATTATGCCTTCCAAAGTAAAAGCCTTTTCAAATTGTCCACAATTGACCTAACTTTCAGTGATTTCAAAATGCTCTAAAATGGAAAATTCCTGTTTCCACAGGGTAATTCCACTTTAGATCAACAGTATACAGCCCCACAGTGATACCATATCAATATCAAGTCAGTCTGATTTTGCTTTTCAAAATAAAGGCCTTTTCAAATTGCCCATATATGACTTACTCTTGGAGCGAATTCAAAATGATCTAAAATGGAAAATTGCTGTTACCACAGCATAATTCCACTTTAGATCAACAGTATACAACCCCACAGTGATACCATATTAATATCAAATCAGTCTGATTTTGCCTTCCAAAATAAAAGACTTTTCAAATTGCCAAGATACGACCTACTCTTTTAAAGATTTCACAATGCTCTAAAAATGAAAATTGCTGTTTCCACAGGATAATTTCACTTTAGATCAACAGTATACAACCTCACGATGTTACCATATCAATTTAAAGTAATTCTGATTTTGCCTTCCAAAATAATGGCCTGTTGAAAATGCCCATAATTTACCTAACTTTCAGTGATTTCAGAATGCTCTAAACAGGAAATTTTCTGTTTCCACAGGGTAATTCCACTTTAGATCAACAGCATACAACCTCACGATGTTACCATGTCAATTTCAAGTCATTCTGATTTTGCCTTCCAAAATAAAAGCCTTTTCAAATTGCCCATATACGACCTACTCTTTTAACGGTTTCAAAATGCTCTAAAAAGGAAGATTTCAGTTTCCACAGGGTAATTCCACTTTACATCAACAGTATACAACCTCACGATGTTACCATATCAATTTTGAGTCAGGCTGATTTTGCTTTCCAGTATAAAAGACTTTTCAAATTGACCATAAAAGATATACTCTTTTAACGATTTCAAAATGCTCTTAAATTGAAAGATGCAGTTTCCACAGGATAATTCCACTTTAGATCAACAGTATCCAACCCGACAGTAAAACCATGTAAATTTCAAGTTGGTCTGATTTTGCCTTTCAAATTAATGGCCCGTCGAATTTGTCCATATGTGATATACTCTTTCAATTTTTTCAGAATGTTTTAAAAATGAAAATTGCTGTTTCCACGGGATAATTTCACTCAAGATCGACAGTGCACACTATCACGGTGATATCAAGTCAATTTGCCTTTCAAAGTAATGGTCCGTTGAAATTGTCCATGTATGACCCACTCTTTCACTGACTTCAGAATCCCATTAAAAGCAAAGTTGCTGTTTCCACAAGATCATTTCACTCTACATTGACAGTATACAACCCCACAGTTTCCACAGTCCTTGAAGCCACAAAATACAGTCAAGGAAAAGGATCAACACATGATTAAATAATCAAAGGCGTAGTGATGTTTGGAGGCCATTGCTTGGTGTGGAAGAGGAAATGGAGAGCTGCAAACTGAATCCTTTTGAGAATTTTATAAACCTCATATACTGTATATTAATGCTGCTGACTGGTTGCCTGTCCCCTTAATCCCAGTAATGATCTTTATTAATTCCTACGCATCCGTCATGCCTTTTTACTGACATTTGAGCTCCAGGCACTAATATTGTATTAGTTATTGAATATCAGTGCCTTTACCCTTTAATATCCTTGATCCTCAGTTTTCCCAGTCACACTACCTGAGTACTTTTGATACTAAACATATTGGGTTTTCATTTTGAAAAGCAAAATCAGACTCAATTGATTATGACAGAATTGAATCATAAAGATGATGTAAAAGGAAGCTGAAATTGCTAGTAAGTTGTAATTGATAGTACGTTCATATTTCAAGTCGGTGGAAAGATGTCATTCTAAATAAAGAAATTACAAAACAGCTTGCAAACCATTTCCAGGGTGATTATTTTTAAATCCAAAATAAGAAAGACTTGATTTTCACAGTGTACAACTTTGAGGGAGTATATTATTGATTTAGAGAAAAAATATTGCATGGGAACAGGGATTTTCCTATTTAACAGCATTCTAATGTCACCGAAAAGTATGGTCACCAACTCCACTGTTAGATTATATGCAATGATATGTGTTGGCACAAACTGGTATTAATTCATAGAAGCTGGAATTTTCCATTTAATGCCATTCTGAAGTTGTGGAAAGAGAAGCTCCTATAAACAAAGTCAAAAGGCTTTTACTCTGAAATGCAAAACGAGATTGATTTGAGATTGAGATGTTACCACTGTAGAGGTTGTGTATGGTTTGCATGAACTCCAATTACTTAGTGGAAACAGTAATTGTCCTGTTAACAGCATCCGCGTTTAATTATTAAAAGTACCAAATGAACAATTATAATGCCGATACTGACATGATAAAACTGTGGGGTTGTATACTGTATATATACTGTATACGGTTGTATACTGTCAATGTAGAGTGAAATGATCTTGTGGAAACAGCAACTTTGCTTTTAATGGGATTCTGAAGTCAGTGAAAGAGTGGGTCATACATGGACAATTTCAACGGACCATTACTTTGAAAGGCAAATTGACTTGATATCACCGTGATAGTGTGCACTGTCGATCTTGAGTGAAATTATCCCGTGGAAACAGCAATTTTCATTTTTAAAACATTCTGAAAAAATTGAAAGAGTATATCACATATGGACAAATTCGACGGGCCATTAATTTGAAAGGCAAAATCAGACCAACTTGAAATTTACATGGTTTTACTGTCGGGTTGGATACTGTTGATCTAAAGTGGAATTATCCTGTGGAAACTGCATCTTTCAATTTAAGAGCATTTTGAAATCGTTAAAAGAGTATATCTTTTATGGTCAATTTGAAAAGTCTTTTATACTGGAAAGCAAAATCAGCCTGTCTCAAAATTGATATGGTAACATCGTGAGGTTGTATACTGTTGATGTAAAGTGGAATTACCCTGTGGAAACTGAAATCTTCCTTTTTAGAGCATTTTGAAACCGTTAAAAGAGTAGGTCGTATATGGGCAATTTGAAAAGGCTTTTATTTTGGAAGGCAAAATCAGAATGACTTGAAATTGACATGGTAACATCGTGAGGTTGTATGCTGTTGATCTAAAGTGGAATTACCCTGTGGAAACAGAAAATTTCCTGTTTAGAGCATTCTGAAATCACTGAAAGTTAGGTAAATTATGGGCATTTTCAACAGGCCATTATTTTGGAAGGCAAAATCAGAATTACTTTAAATTGATATGGTAACATCGTGAGGTTGTATACTGTTGATCTAAAGTGAAATTATCCTGTAGAAACAGCAATTTTCATTTTTAGAGCATTGTGAAATCTTTAAAAGAGTAGGTCATATCTTGGCAATTTGAAAAGTCTTTTATTTTGGAAGGCAAAATCAGACTGATTTGATATTAATATGGTATCACTGTGGGGTTGTATACTGTTGATCTAAAGTGGAATTATGCTGTGGAAACAGCAATTTTCCATTTTAGATCATTTTGAATTCGCTCCAAGAGTAAGTCATATATGGGCAATTTGAAAAGGCCTTTATTTTGAAAAGCAAAATCAGACTGACTTGATATTGATATGGTATCACTGTGGGGCTGTATACTGTTGATCTAAAGTGGAATTACCCTGTGGAAACAGGAATTTTCCATTTTAGAGCATTTTGAAATCACTGAAAGTTAGGTCAATTGTGGACAATTTGAAAAGGCTTTTACTTTGGAAGGCATAATCAGAATGACTTGATATTGATATGGTATCACTGTGGGGCTGTATACTGTTGATCTGGAGTGGAATTACCCTGTGGAAACAAGAATTTTCCATTTTAGAGCATTTTGAAATCACTGAAAGTTAGGTCAATTATGGACAATTTGAAAAGGCTTTTATTTTGGAAGGCAAAATCAGACTGATTTGATATTAATATGGTATCACTGTGGGGTTGTATACTGTTGATCTAAAGTGGAATTATGCTGTGGAAACAGCAATTTTCCATTTTAGATCATTTTGAATTCGCTCCAAGAGTAAGTCATATATGGGCAATTTGAAAAGGCCTTTATTTTGAAAAGCAAAATCAGACTGACTTGATATTGATATGGTATCACTGTGGGGCTGTATACTGTTGATCTAAAGTGGAATTACCCTGTGGAAACAGGAATTTTCCATTTTAGAGCATTTTGAAATCACTGAAAGTTAGGTCAATTGTGGACAATTTGAAAAGGCTTTTACTTTGGAAGGCATAATCAGAATGACTTGATATTGATATGGTATCACTGTGGGGCTGTATACTGTTGATCTAAAGTGGAATTACCCTGTGGAAACAGGAATTTTCCATTTTAGAGCATTTTGAAATCACTGAAAGTTAGGTCAATTGTGGACAATTTGAAAAGGCTTTTACTTTGGAAGGCATAATCAGAATGACTTGATATTGATATGGTATCACTGTGGGGCTGTATACTGTTGATCTGGAGTGGAATTACCCTGTGGAAACAAGAATTTTCCATTTTAGAGCATTTTGAAATCACTGAAAGTTAGGTCAATTATGGACAATTTGAAAAGGCTTTTATTTTTGAAAGCAAAATCAGAATGACTTGATATTGATATGGTATCACTGTGGGGCTGTATACTGTTGATCTAAGGTGGAATGCCCCTGTGGAAACAGGAATTTTCCATTTTAGAGCATTTTGAAATCACTGAAAGTTAGGTCAATTGTGGACAATTTGAAAAGGCTTTTACTTTGGAAGGCATAATCAGAATGACTTGATATTGATATGGTATCACTGTGGGGCTGTATACTGTTGATCTAAAGTGGAATTACCCTGTGGAAACAGGAATTTTCCATTTTAGAGCATTTTGAAATTGTTCCAGGAGCAAGTCAGATATGGGCAGTTTGAAAATGCTTTTATTTTTGAAGGCAAAATCAGAATGACGTGATATTGATATGGTATCACTGTGGGGCTGTATACTGTTGATCTGGAGTGGAATTACCCTGTGGAAACAGGAATTTTCCATTTTAGAGCATTTTGAAATCACTGAAAGTTAGGTCAATTATGGACAATTTGAAAAGTCTTTTATTTTGGAAGGCAAAATCAGAATGACTTGATATTGATATGGTATCACTGTGGGGCTGTATACTGTTGATCTAAAGTGGACTTACCCTGTGGAAACAAGAATTTTTCATTTTAGAGCATTTTGAATCGTTAGAAGATTAAGTCAAATATCGGCAATTTCAAAGGGCCATTACTATGAAAGGCAAAATCAGACTGACTTGATATTGATATGGTATTACTGTGAAAAAGACTGTGGTTGGTATAAAGTTCAAATAGTATTTGGAAATACGAATTTTGCTTTTAAGAGCATTATGAAGTCATTGAAAGAGTAGTTCAAAAATGAAGATTCACAGGGCTTTTACTTTGAAATCCAAAATAAGATGGCCTTGATAGTGACAGGGCACAATTAGGGTACAAGGCTGTGTCATATAGATCTAACATTAGAGTTTGTAAAAAAAAAAAAAAAAAAAAAAAAAAAAAAAAGCCTAAATTATTTGTTATTATGTTCTTAACAAATCTGTTAATTCACTCGACGTTGGCTTTTATTTTGAAATCCGGTTTCCACATCCATTCCCGTACTACTTTGAATACACAGGGAACGTAAAACAAACTGGAGGCTGGCTTGACACAAGACAGGTGGTTGGGGTATTTGTACCTATTGTCCTGTCAGCATTCTCCCCGCTCCCTTTCTCTTCTGAAGAATTACAAAGGCTGCATACTAGTGATGTGTCGGTCGCGAACGAAACGGCTCTTAGAGCCGACTCTTTGAAGTGAACAACGGGAGCCGAGTGTTTTTTTTTCTTTCTCTCACTTTTTTCCCCGCTTCACTCTGCACGTGAGCCTTGTGCTTGCACTGAGCAGAGAGGGGGGGGCGGTAGTTAGCAGTAGCACAGGAACAGAGGGGAGGGAAAGACAGAGAAAGAGAGCCAGGGACCAGTGGTGTGTCCAGCGGGGTGGCCTGGGGGGGCACAGGCCAACCCCCCCCCCAACCAGACTGGCCACCCCAGGTGCCACCCCGAAGTTAAAACAATAAAATTTAATGAAATATCAAATGTACGATTATGGTTTCACAGTGAAGCTCAGATATCCGAGGGTAAGTGAATGCAGCACCAGCTTCTGCACTATGAGCATCACGTTAGCAAAGGAAGGAGAGCCAAGCACGAAAGGCCGTTTTTTTTGTAACGGCATGAACAATGAGAGGTGGTGGATTAGCCAGATGCTGGCCATTTGTAAAAATAACTCAGTTGTTTGGTGGTGGCTATGGCGGAGCTTCCACAGAGGCAACAGGTGGATGATGGAAGGGGAGGCAGGAGGAGGAGAGACCCAGGCAGCCGCCGGTCCGAGTATCAGGTGAACTGAACTTCAGGTAAGAAGTTATGACCTGCAGTCTATCTGGGTCAGATATAAACCAAGTTTAGGTGGAGTTTATTTTCGTTGTGCTGACTTTTTACAGTCAGTTACAATAACTCGTACTGCGTGAGCTAGCATAACGTTTCTATACAGCTGTTCGGTTGCTATGATGTTACTGATAGTGAACTTTATTTTATTCATAAGGTTAGTTAGTAGAGTTGCCAACGGCTCCTTAAAAATGGAATGGTCCCTCATTCAGAGAAAATATTATGAGTTTTGTATTGAGCTGAGAAGAGACGCAGTTTGTCCGGGACTTTAGCTAGAATGGAAAAAGACACAAAGCTGGAGTTATTCTGTCTTTACGCTGCACAGATGCCTCTTCTCTCACCCCCCCCTCCCTCTCCTGTTGCTACTTCAATCATGAAACTGATCAATGATCAGCTGATCGGCTTTTCTCTCTTGTTTGTTTATCGCCCACTTTGCGCCAGAAACAGGAAACCAGCAGATGTCACGCAAACAACAGCAGCACGTTTAAGCTTGATCAGCTGTTGTTAGAATTTATTTAATATTACTTTCTAGTATCAGCTGATGTTTGCTGGAGCCATAGCTGTAAAAGCTGCTGGTTATGATGTCGGTTTGGATATGTGGTGAGAGGGAAACATGAAGATGAAACCAGGAGATGTCCTTACTGAATCATCAGAGCTGAACAGGTGATGGAGAAACAGGTTTACCTTTTAGGTGACATGAATGAGTTGAAGGGAAGTTATGAACTGTTTCTGAGAGACAAATAACACCAGGATCCTTTTCTAAGTAGCTGACAGCTGATAGCTGTGCAGGGGCGGGTCTAGCAAAGTGTTGCCAGGGGGCCAGGTATGGCATTAACAGGGAGAGGGGGGCACAAAGAAATACTTTTCTTTCTTATTCTCATTTAAAATGTCTTGCTTTTTTAAAATAATTATCTGAATCTTGCGAACAAAGTTTTTATCTGACGTAAAATGTATAGAAATCATACATATACCAAAAAGACTGTACATCACTGTCACCACAGTGTTTGTTTTCATTCAAAGGCTTTATGGCTTTAATACCTGGTGGGCCAGTCTGTAGTGAAAATGCCCAATTTTTTGTCCCAGTCCAGCCCTGTAGGTTAATACTGGCAGTGTCACCATGCCAGCTGACTGTATTTCATCATCAGCCAGTGTTGTTCTTTATACATCAATATTACCAAAGTTTACCATAAGGCAGCATATAAAGTATTTACTTGCTTTCAGGTTTCATTCAAATGTTAGTCTTTTCAGTTGTTTCCCCACTTTTTTCCTGTTTCAAAATCAAACACCAGTTTGTGAGAAGATTATCTTCTTTTTTTAATAGGCATTGGTTTTGCATTGGCATTGGCTAATTTGCCAATTGTATGTTAAAAATGTTCGTATTTTAATATTCAAAAATGTTTTTGCCCAAAACGTATGTGCACTACATGTCAGTAAAAATACTTTGCAAATATTGCTGTCCTTGACTGCTGAATAAACACTGACTGATTGTATCTCTTGTACTTTATCAACGCAGTATATAAAAACTTTGCACCGTAGTGGTTAAAATCTCATTCTAATAAGAGTTAAAAGCACATTCGGTTATTAGGTTTATAGGGTTATTGAATTATGGTTAACGGTTGGTAGAATTGTTTTTAACATTATCTGCCAATTACATCTGCCACCCTTCTCCAAATCTGTGCCCCTACCTGGCCCCCCCAACAAAAATTTTCTAGACACGCCATTGCCAGGGACAACAACAAGGGACAACATCGTCACATTAGAAAGGTATAGTAATCATCCACAACTATTTTCAGTTGCAGATGATAAAGGATTCAGAAAGTTTATTCATGCATTTTCTTTTTTAATTATTATTATTAATATTATTATTATTCGAATACATATGAGTATTTGTGTATAAATACACAAACAATACACATATGATTATAGTATATGTGTAGGGTGTATAGGGTGGCAGACAGCAAACGGCCTTCCGGCTTACTTCACTCGTGGTGGAGCAAGCCTGCAGGCCACAAGCCGGTCTTGCAGAGGCAAGCTGGTCTTCACCTCTCACTTTTGTCCAGTTTTACAGGCTGGAAGTCTCCGCTTCAAGTACTGCGCACTGGGTCCTTGACATAAGCTTGTCTGGCAATACTGGAGTCTCCATTTCCCATAGTGAGACGTTGAAATGAATGCTAGAAATGAGATCTTTAGGTAACTTGCGTAACCCTGGTTCTCAGAGTACCATGAGTAAGACATCTCATCTTTCGATGTTTTTTTTCCTCGCTACCTAGCCTGACCTGTCTCCCCAATGTGATGTTTGTGTATTGTATGTACGGTCGGCAAGGTCTGTCATCTCGGTTGTGGGCAAAAGACCTGCAACTGACAAATAAAGGCTATCTCATCTCTCATCTCATCTCACCAGACAGCCCTTCTTGCCGGGGCAAAGCGACAAGAGGTGCTTATCTTAAATAACAACTATGTAATAGCACAAGCTAATTAAGGGTGGGTGGCTCTGCCCGACATAATGATTGCAATCACCAGCCAATCAGGATTGGCAGAATGAGATAAATGCATCTGAGGAATATGCAGGGAGGCGCATTCCATAGTGACACATCTCACTCATGCAACTCTGAGAACCAGGTTTATGCAAGTAACCTAAAGTTAACACCGTTCATGTCATTCAGCCACACTTTGCTCCGCCCCCTACTCGCAGCTTCCTGCTCTACTGTGTTTAGTCGACCTGCGGTCACGTGACTAAGTGGCACTGAGTAGAGCCCTGAGCCCTGTGCAGAGGTACTTCCCTGCTGTAAATGAAAAAGTTGCTAACAGTGATGAATGTTGGACAAAGAGTCCCTGCTGTGCAAACTTCATCAACTTATGTAAACACACAAAATATCGTAAAACAAGAAATAACTTTAATCCTTGGAAGGAAAAGAGGAGGAAGGAGAGCCCTCAGACACGCTGATCCCCAGCACAGAGACAGAGGCCACTTTCAAAGTCCCTCAAAGTGGTGAAAGTAAAGTTTCAGTCATGACTGATGTCATCTTTCAGCAATACTTAATGTTAAAGTGTTATTAGTCATCACAGCTGTTACTTTATGAAGGGGGAAAGTATGTGCATAGGCCAAAACCACAGCCCAAAAATAAAACAATGGCTTTGGATCCCTTTATTCCTTTCCCTCCTTTTTTCTTGATATTTTCACTTGAAAATCATATTTAAATTTAATTGTAAGTGTAAAAAAACCCAATAAACCTAAAGCAAAACATTATTTAGGATTAATTACAGCAGCTCTACACTAAACCACAGTGCGGCATGCTGGGGAGACTTAAAAAATGAATCTTTAGGGTCCTCTTATGACCCACAAAAGCATTTTGTGATTGATCAGGAGTTCCCAGTCTGATTCCAGCAGATGCGCGTAAATAAGTTTTATCGGTGTAATTCTGGGTTGTCCATCTAATTTTCATGTATGAGAAGCAGTCTAATTTAAGGGGCTGAGACAAAATTCCCCCAGTCAATAAAGCAGAAACGGAAAAGGTTAACAGCCCTCAATTACGGAAGTGCTGCTCTGCCAAATGAAATATTTTACTTTATTTATGTATTTATACTAGCAAGGTGTAACTGTTGAGTGCCTGAGGGTAACTCAGCATCTTTACAGCCTTAGATTTGGAGCTAGCATCCAGTAATCAAAGAAATCCCCTATTAAATGTACTCAGTATTTACATGATTGGTAATCATATATATCATTTATAATTATATAATATACAATTCTACATGTTTTTATTATATAATAATATGCAATTATATTTATTATTTTATTTTATAATTCTGTTTTTATGACATTTTATTTTGAGCAGTGACGAAATGGGGGTGTTTGATAAATTTAGCACAGTGAGCAGAAAACTACAGAAAATGTCACAGAGTTTCCAAACTTACTTACTTCCTCTTTCTCAGCTTTATAAACCCACACTCGACTTTGTTCACTCAGACTTTCTCTCTTGCATCCTCACTGGTCCTCAAAGATCAAAATAACCATCACGAAGATGAACAAGCCACTGCTCCTGCTGGTCGCTCTGACTTTCTGCTGTTGCATCGCATCTCTGCATGGTAAGAAAACATTACTGCTTTAATTCAGAATATTTGTACAGTTTGGTATCTCACAGGAGGGCAAAATATACCATTTGATTTTGAGGTCATTATTTTATTCATATTTATCGTCTTACTTTAGTTTCTTTAGTATTAAAAATACATTAGACAGACAGATCGATAAATTATTGATCCCACAAGGGAAATTTTTATGTTACAGCAACATGATAAAGAGTAAATATATACTACAGTCTACAGTACTCAGCAAATGACACAGTTAAATAAAAGTGCCACAGGCGCCTGGTGAGCGGCTTATATTGAAATATTGCAGCATTTATATTTTTACATCAGTGATAAAAAACATAGTAGAAATATTAAAATATTAGTAGAAATATGAAAACTTTTTCCTGTAGTTGAAAGTAAATATTGTTTTGAGTGTTTGAAGGTTATTACCCGACCTTGAAAACTGCGGTTTGAGCAACAGATGGATGAAGTCCATCTACTGGCTTCTTTGTGGCTTCTTACTGTTTCTTACTGTTTTCCTGTTTTCACAAACTCTTTCCTCCTAAAATAATATAAATGCTTCTTTTCAGGTTTTACCATAAATACCTGCCGCTGTAGAAAGACGACCATGAGACCTGTTTTTGCTAAGATGGTCAAGAAGATTGAGGTGACTCCTGTTTCAGGACACTGCCCCCGAACTGAAATCATGTGAGTATTTGCAAAGGTCACGTTTTTTTAACGGTGCTTTTTACTCTCTACTGTAATGCATCACAGTTTATATTGAAAGTGTCTTTAAAGATTGCAGAGCACAATAAAATAAAACTTTCTATAGAAATGTTGTGGAAACTTACAAAAATGCATACATTTGAAATACTTAAGTGTACTATATTTGCTTTATTGTTGAGAAATATACTTTAGTTCTTGAGTATTTTATCTTCATATCTTTAAGAGTTTTTCATTTTAAGCTTTTATACTGTAATTTTAAACTTTTTCACTGTTCTGTGAACCATGTAAATGTCAATAAAGCCCTTTTACACTTTGAGCTTATTGTATTATAACTTGCACTGATGATGATGATGCAAGTTTGAAGTTACCTGCTGACACACAGAACTGTAAACTAAGAGCAAAAATGAAACTTTTACTTCATGTCTTAGTTTTGTTTCTGCTTCAGTTTCAATCAAGCTTGTGCGGCGTGATAATTTCTCCATTTTTAAGTAATGTTTTGAATCTTCTGCTTTCTCAACAGGATCACTGTGAGGTCTGGTGCTAAGATTTGTGTCAATCCAGAGGCCAAGTGGTTTCCAGGCCTTCTCAGAACTCTGCAAAAGTGAGAATCCTTTATCAGTCATACACTTATCACTTTTAGAATACATGCGAACATTTCATAGAACCGGCAGTTTTAATGTTTAGCTAACTTTCTATACAAAATCCTATTAACTTAGTTTCTGTATTTACCGGTCAAAAGGGGGGGGCCCTTTTAGAACCAAAACTAATTTGCTTATTGTGAGTTATTCTGATTATTAACTCCATCGTTTTTATTTTGAATTACAGGAAGAACACGGTCTCAACCACTGGGCCACGCACTGCTTCAACACCTAGCTTCTGATCACACGGCAGATCGATTCCTCCCTTCATCAATCTGAATTACCTGTAGCAAGCCTGTTGTATTCAGCCCGAATACAGTTTCATTTTCTCGAGTGTTATCCTTTGATGACAAAGGTATAATTCTTAGAAAATCACATAATCTAAATGTGAGTTTTTTATGCTTGAAATTCTGATAGAATTGATAAAAATACCTTTAAACTGTGCCACCTTAATATTTGAAGAAGGTACTGAAGAAGATTGTTGCACACCTTTCACTTTTTTAATAGTTTGTATCTGTTACTGTTGCATTAAACATGTGTATTTGTACTTTTTAATTAAAAAAAGATTTTTGTAATACCCACTGCTATGACTTCAATATGTGTTGTATCCCTGAATTTTGACTTTTTTAAAAAACAGAAAAATAAAGCACAGACAAGAAGAGTTTTCAAAAAATGACATTTTATTGCCTACAGAGGGTGTGAGTTGTTGGGGGAGTGTCTCTGAAGATTTGTTTGTAACTGACAGGTGATGCTCACATATAAAATACAGATGGAGCTTTTGCAGAAGTCCTCACTTTATTCACGTAAATATCACAGCTTCAGGTTTTTCTATACGACTGTTTTTGGGAATCGCATAGCTTCAGAGGCCATTTCATTTCCCACAGTCTGAACACTGGATGAAGCAGGTTTAAAATACTTATTTCATTTTTGTTGACACGTTGGATTCATTATTTATTTATATGGAATTACGGATTATCTCAGAAAATAATTTAAACAGACAAAAAAAAATCACATTCAACATGTTTTTGTTGCCTTAGTTTTCTCCAATAAATCCTTATGTCGTTTTTATTGTAGTCCAATGATTAATTATCTCACTTTTTTAACAGTTGGGGACCCATGACAAATATCATAAGCTGTGATAAACCCTAAAGATTTCGCTCTAACGTAAACAGGATTTACATAAATCTATATAAATTAACATTGCAAGAAAATGAGTTCCCGTTTGAGAGCACTTTCACAGGATATTTGTTTATGTTAGATGAACATGTAATCTCTAAATTTTCTCAGATTAAATCACTTTTTACGTGTCTTGGAATCCTGTGTCCTGTGAAGTTTTCTACCAGAATCAAATTCGTGCATTTCCTTGATTTGAAATTTAAATTTTAGAAGCCAACAGGAATTCTACAAAGGAGAGATCTACATTTCTCTCTTTTTTTGTCAGAGGAACTAAACAGAAATGACGTCGTCACCCACATTATTCTTTTCCTCTTTTTTTTAACATTTAAATGCCAAAAATGGGGCAAACTTTGGTTTTGGTAAGAGCTGTTCACCACAGCTGAACGTTTTCCAATCAGAGGAAGCTGACTGGGTGCTTCCTCCTGCCTGCGGTGGACGCTTGTTGGACTGGAAACCACCTTCATTAACTTCATTAACATTAACTTTAAAAACTCTCTCGAGAGCTAGACAGCTGTTGGTGACAGCTGGTGGCCTGAAGACACACGCCCAGTTTTTATTCTCTTTCCTCACATTACTAAAACAACAATGAAAGGCAGAAACTTTAAAAATACTTTAATTCATTTTGCAGAAATAACAGAATTGCATTTCTGGCTTTTGTCATTTATTTTAATTTTCTAAAATTCAGATTTGAAAAATGAAAGTTGCTCTTCAGCTTTGAAAATCTGTTGAGCTTCTGACTTTCTTAATTAATTCTTTCTTAATTAATTTTCCACAGTGAATTAAAGGAGACCGATTCTGCTTTTTCCTGTCTGTCTGCCATCTCTGTACTGATCCAATGTTCATGCTCAACATGGCCAAAGTCTGTAATAATGAGGTCAGAGTGTGTACAGTTCAGGCTTCAGACTGATGCAAACATCCTGTTTTCCTATTCTTGGGTCTATATGATGGCAGAGAAAGTGAATATACCTAATATGGTCATCTCAGGCACAGAAGCCCCGCCCACTTGCAGCTGATGAGGGGCACCCAATCAGTAGAAAATGGGCTTAAAGGGAGCTAAAATACCTGAGTTGCTGCATCAAGGCTAAACATGACGTAAATAAAGATTACCTTGAACTGCAATCCACCTGAAGATGCTCCAGAGTGGACTGGATTAGGACGAAGCATAATAGGTCCCCTTTAATCGATATAATGAACATACTCGTCCATAATGCCATTTTTCATTAGTCTTATTTCTTAAATTCTGTGTAGAGATTCTGCAGCGAGCTGGCCTACAGCCATAAAATTCAGAGTACAAACATGACAATGAAATTAAAACGTCTGCGTGTTTCCCCCAGTTACTATCGCCAGGCATCGTATTCACCACCAAAGACTAATGGGCAGTAGCCGAGACAGTTTGAATTAACAATGGAACAAAAATGAAAAATCAACTACAGCCAGACATCAAACATCAGGATTTCTACGTTCAGAAACTCCATGTGATGGTTGTGATGATCTTTGTCCTAGCAAGGAAACCACAAACAAGTGAGAGTGACCGTTTTACATAACGTAACAGAAACTGAAGGGAAAGAAAGTCCTGAATTCCTCCCACAATCTCACCACATGAAAAGTTGGCTTGGAGGGATGGAAGGATGGATCGAAGGGTGTTGGCTGGGCGATGGTGCTGGGTTAATCTCTGAGGGTCTTGGTCTCATGGGCAGTGCTGCTGTTGGAGAAACTGTACAAACTAGGCACATTGTTTGTAGAAAAAGTGTATGAGGTGCATCTACAGAGACAAAATTAACAAGTGAACTGCTTTCAGGTGATGACAGTTTGGTATTGTTGTGGAATAAATGCGAACGTAACTGGTGTTTAATGTGTGTGAAAGCAGAAATGACAGGAAAACAAAAGCAAGTGAGGCTTTGAGATAACACTGGAGAAATAAAACCCATATAGACGAGCTGCTTTTAAACCTAGAATATTTATGGTTTTTCTCAAAAAAAAAAAAAATGTTGGTAATACTGAGTAGTACAAAGTACTAATTGAAAGACTGCATGTTGGAGACAGAAAATGCCCGTAGTTCAAAAAACAAGAGCTGGAAACAGAGACACGTCCGGTCTCTACAAGAGCATCAGAGACAAATGTGGAGGTGGTATTCACACGAGATCTTTAGAAGAAAATTACAACACCAAGTACACGTTTGAATTGTGAGAAAATTTTACGCCCCTTTATCAGGAGAATGGTACATTCCCCTCACAGATGTGAAAGACATGCCGTCATCAAAGACAGATTCATTTATGTACAGCTGTGGTACAAAAACCAGGAAATAAAAACCCTGTGAGGTTAGTTCAGGAGTGAAGTATAGGCCTCTAAATGCTCACCAGGATCGAATCCACCGAACCCAGAGGTGAACTCCTTAGCGTTAAATCATGTGCAACAGAAGGCCAGTAAAAGTGAAGAACCTGCGATTTAAAGCTGCAGCTACACGGTTACACGCCGCGCTGTGCCGACGCCACGTATCCCAGAATTATGGCTTTCAAACACAGGAAAAGCTTTGACTGGTTCAACTAATCCAGGTTTACTACAGCCTACAGTGCGAAATGTGCCAGATATGTTTATCACTAAGAGGCACATCTGCCTGCACAGACAGGACTGGGTGTCAACCCTCATGCTGCACCAGTTAAAATGTGTAGAAAAAGCTGGTTTTTAATATCAGATGTTTTGAATTCATTCTTTGAAATCAGATGGATTCTGATTTAAATAAGCTTAACTTTTCTGTGTTCAGACCAGTGGTTCCCAATCTTTTAAACTTTTCCTGTTCCAGTGTAGAAATGAGGGGAAAAAATAAGATAATAGGACACAATGTACATAGTAAATATGTCCAAGGTTTCAAATAATGAAGTCAGCATATGTACATGAGCTACGTGAGCTTAAATCCCGTGCTTCAGACAGTTTTTATAACCCTCGTTTCTTTATGAGGCCAAATAGAGAGGACGTGCCAAATAAGGCACCTGCAGGTTTTGAGGGGCAACTAATCAGAAGAAATTTGACTTGAAGAGAAGGGGGAAGGGAGCTAAACAGCTGAGTGGTGACACTAAGATTAGTTTTTTTTCTACTCTTAGGTCTGTATGAGGCCAAAAGATGGATATCCTTAATTTGGTCATCTGAGACACAGAGTCCCCACCTAGCTGCAGTTTAAGAGGGGCGGCCAATCAGAAGAAAGCTGACTTAAAGAGTGGGTGGTCTTAAACCAGGAAGAGTATGATTAAGGGCTCCACAGACACATTTAGATAGTTAGGTTTATTATTTTTGCCCTGGTTTTTAAATTTAATGGTATTTAATGAAGTGATATTTCTTGGCACCAACAGTGTCTGTTATGACAGATACAACAGAAGGGTTAAAACTCAAGAGGAAAGCTCTTTTGGTCTCCTCTGTGCTGCTTTATGAACACTTTACATGTACTTTAATTTTCCTTGTTACTACGAGCCCCCACTGGTCCACATGCCGTACTTTGAGAACCCAGGTCTGAATGAGAGAGGAGCTAAAACTGGTTGTTTCAAACAAGAGGAACTAAGAGGCTGCAGTAAGGCCCAGTGTAAGATAAATAAGGATTATTCTGAACAGTAATCATACAAAGCTACTCTGGTAGATTGAGCTGGAAACACATAATATCCACTTTAATACAAGCCATGTCCACTTGTCTCAGTTTGCATAGCTGAATTGTGAGCAGTGTATTGAAAGAGTGATATTCTGTTTTAAGACTTTAACAGCTGACAGAAATCACACAACGAGTTAAAAAGGGCAGAGACTAGAGCAAAGTTCCCATAATAAACAGGATGCAGATTTTAGTGTGTGGATTTGGAGCTGCTGGTTTAATCATTTGAGAAGATTTCTTTGAGAAAAACTCCAAAACATTTATGTTCCTCCCTCTCCATCTTAAAAAATAATTTCTCATTTTCTTTGTACTGGCACTGAAAACATGTAGTACTGACACCCAGTCCGATCCCTTATCATTCATCGCGTCAGCCTCTCTAAAGGCCTTAAAGCAAACTAAATTCTTATTCAATTAAAACTGACCAAATATGCTTTATTTGTTTCTTCTAAAACTAGGACAAATGTGATTTTCCCAGGTTAGGAGTAAAAGTGCATCAGTATTTTATCAAAAATGCACAAAGACCTGGGACTTCTATAACGACAAGATGAACAACAGCATATCCGTATGCAAACACATACATTACCTGTGCTTTTTCAGAACAGTAGCTTCCTGTTTGGTTTTGCTCGTACGACATGACTCTGAGAGTCTTTAGTGTGAAAGGTGCTGCTGGATGCATAGCATAGCCCTGAGTTACGACTTACAGAATAAAGAGCTATTCCTTCTAATCATCTGACACAAATACACAAAGTTTAGAGTCCACAGGGATCTGGCATTAATCGGCTCCGAGAACCAAATTCATAGCGAGCCTTTTTAGTAAATACATTCAGCCTCTTGGTCAGGAAACATTGACTAAAACATTAAACGATATACGTTTTCTCTCTGGCACCGATAAATAAAGGTCTTATTACTGACGGAGGACATGTCACTTGCTGCGGGGGATTCTTTGGCCAGGCAGATCACGGGTTTAAAAAAAAATCACAGCATGAAAAGCTCAAAACTGTGAAGCGGACTGTTTGTGGATGTCAGGAAAAAGGCAGTGTCTGAGCAAATCTGCCTGCAATGCTTAGAAAAATATTCGAACAACTGATTGTTTTATTACTTCAGAGCTGCAGAGAACAAAAGCCTTTGCAAAAAGAAAACACTTTTATAAAAGACGTACCGCACCGAGGTAAAGTGAAAGAAATTCATACAATGCTGAGTGACATGGGCCTAATTCTAAACATGGATCCAGGATGACGCATACCTCCATGCTAAATAGCATTACTTTTAAAAAACACCCAGCTTGCACATTTTATCCTTAAAAATTTGCACCCATTTCCCCGCTTATTATCAAATTAGTTTTTTGAAACTCAAATAAGGACCTTTTTGCAAAACAATTACCAACAGAAACAATCCTTCTACATTCTCCTATAACATTCAAAAGGTTGAGGTTTTTCTTTTTGTAGTGTTGACCCCCTGTTCAATTAAATACCTGTCAGTTAATCTGGGAGTGAAAGCAGCTTTCAGCTCTATAAACTGTGCAGCATTAATACGATCACGTGTCTGTACTCTAAAAATTTCACAGCTGTGTGAAATGATGCTTATGTTTGTGTAGCAGATTTACCTTAAACAGTTGTTTGTATTAGTTTGTTATTGTAGAATCTTTAAGCGGCCATGATTACAACTAATCAAAAAAAACAAAACAACAAAACAGACGTTGGGAAATACTTCATCCCAAGCCCAACATTTGGTATCAAGCCTTTTCAAGGGGAGAAAAGAAAAAAAAATATACAGTGTGCAAAAACATAAAAAGGAGCAACACCCGGGGCAAATACTTCACTCCTTTTGGGGTTAGAGGCGGTCAGATGGTGTCCGAGTTTAACGTGAACTGTACAGGGTCCTGTATAAAGCTGGAGGGAGGAGGTGGGACAGTGTTTAAAAGGTGAGGTAAAAAGGGGTAGGCGGGGCGCTCTCTCTCATTCTCAGGGTGCACTACCTGTGGACCGGCAGGTGCAGCCCGTTGAGGGGGTTGAGCGGGTGGGGCAGGGGAGGGTGCAGCTCCAGCTGGGCCAGCAGGGAGAAGTGGTCCGAGGGGATGTGCGGGTGGGGGCAGCCCGTGATGTTGTTGTCTATGAGCCACTGGCTGTCGAGCGGTCCGAGCATGCCCAGGACGCTCATGTGGGTCTTGGAGAAGAAGATGTAGTCGATCACACCCTGCAGACACACAAACGCCACCTGATGTTAACTCTGTGTGGGAGTCACTTAAAACAACACCAACCAATTTAATGACTGCTTCCCCATTTCCATGGCAGCACATCCTCAATTTCTCGTGTTTTGGTGTCTCGCACCAAAGTTACAAATGGCCTGTATTTGTATAGCGCTTTACTAGTCCCTAAGGACCCCAAAGCGCTTTACACATCCAGTCATCCACCCATTCACACACACATTCACACACTGGTGATGGCAAGCTACATTGTAGCCACGGCCACCCTGGGGCGCACTGACAGAGGCGAGGCTGCCGGATACTGGCGCCACCGGGCCCTCTGACCACCACCAGTAGGCAACGGGTGAAATGTCTTGCCCAAGGACACAACGACCGAGACTGTCCAAGCCGGGGCCTCAGCACACATTGCATAATGCAACAGGAATGGAGAGGAGAGGAGGATGCAGGAGGAAATATCAGTGAGAATGCACAGGGAGCGTTTTTACCATCAGTATATAAAAGACACGTGGCCACAACTGGAAGAGACGAACCATGGTGAGGAGGACTAACACATCAAACTTTCTGCTTTCACTGCTTTCAGAGTACACCCTTAAAATAACCAAAACAACACGTTTAAGACGTATTTCAAGAGTCTTACCATCAACATACTTTTTAATATTCAAGTTTGTTTTTCAAGGAGAAGGGATGTGCGTGATATAAACATATTCCGTTACAGGTCCTCATGCAGCTTCCTTCAACAGGATGGAGGAGACAAGGACGCACAAATCAAAGAAAGGAGAAAAATCTGCTTTTTGTCATTCGTCCGTAAAACATTTCAATCTGCCGAGACTCGTACAGAAAGCCTGAGCTCTTTCTAACAACTGCGGAAAATGTTTAAAAAGGTCCAGTTGGTCTATTTTATTTACCCCTTTCCTCACTTTTCCACACATCACTTCCTGTCCTCTTTTCCTCATCACTGATTGGCGCTTGTGTTTCTTCTTTAATGACACCACCCTTTTCACTGAATCACAGAGAGGCCCTTTGGGTGACTTTTGGTTACTTGTTCTTATTACCTGCAGTTTAACCAATCACTTCATGACTTAAAGCCTAATCTAGTTTTTCTTTGCTTTTCAGAGTAAACATCATTTAGCACTGGAGTGCAACGTGGCAGGTTCCCCTCGATGATACAAATCTTTACCTCTGAGCCTCCTACTTAACAGGTTGCATAAAATAATTCAGGTTGTTGCTCAAACTTGCACGAGTGGACGAGTGCGAGTGTCGTGACTAGTAATGTTCTTGTTGATGCTGTGCTGCGATGTCCAAACTTAAGTGTTAATTGATATTGTGTTGTTTTTAATCTGTTTATTACATTTTTGTGTCATTTTATTTCACAATGAGAAGGAGCTGGTTTTGTTTTTTGCTTCTTTTATGAGTGTTTATAGAAAATCCCTGTTTGATGTAGAGCTCCAGTTTCTAATTTAGTTTCTAATGAATCTATTTTTCGCATGAACACATTAGTGCCTCAGATGAGTAATCAACGCTAAGAGAAGCAGCAATGAGTCAAGCTCGTTATTAGTACAAACATTAATCACCGAACGTGTTGCCAGTGACTCCGTGGGATTCAGCCAGTGATATTGCCAGTGGGCAGAGACTAAAATTGTAAACAAGTAGATGAGTCTTACAGACGCAGGGTTAGTGAGAATGGCTCGTCTGCACTGTCTGAAGAGCTACATTAAAAAAAGTTGAGTCTGTGGAAGGTTTATTAATGGCTGGCCGTAGATGCCTCGTCTCAGAGGGTATCACTGTGAGCTTTAGCTCCCTGTGGGTCTCCCCGTCGCTGGCTGCCTAGGTCTCGCCCCCACTTGTAACCTCAGACATCCCCGTGTGGAGGCTGGAGGGACTAAACATTGCTCGTGTGAAGATTACAGTCAAAAACACCCACCAATCTGGGCTTGAATTCCCCAACAGAGAACTCACTGGAAAGTCTGTGCATGCATGCAAGCATACATATATATACACATATAAAAAAATAAGGTAATAAATAACTGTTAAATAACTGACGCCCCCAATACTGAATAAATTAACCATTTGTAAGACAAGAAAAAAAAGAGCAGAAAAAAAAAGAAGAAAAGAATTTGAGCGTGAACTGTCTGGCTCGATGACTCATTAGAAACCGAAGCTGAAATGATGTGACAAATCAAAACCGCGAGGCAGCTTCACACGAAATAAAGCGAATACGAGTTTTTGCTGCGGAGCGCGCTGAAGGGTAAAAATCACGGGTCAGAGGCCGCGATGTTCAAAGTTTTCCGTTCCCGCTGACAGCTCCCACTGCAAAACTCAGATATACAAAAGTGAAACACAGTAACACAGTATTTTTTTTTCTCGATTGAACTTAATGCCCACCTGTGTAATTCACTCAGTTATACAGAGTTCCCAGCACCACAGAATTCATCGTTGACGTTAAATTTGTCGCTGTAACGCGTTCATCTACACGACTGAACCTGCACCTGAAACAGCAACATTATCCACAATAAATATAGCAGGTAGAGATTTTCTGTATTTTAACGTGGCAGAGACGACCAGGAATATCACGTTTTCAGCCCCATGTCATATGCAGCCCTTTTGTCTTGACGACACCCTGTCGATGCGACGGCTACAGCAATGAAGGGTAACGGTCCATCTCTGGAAACATGCAAAGTACTCATTATGAGGCTGGAGGAGTAGCGGAGGCATGATTTGCCAGTTTATTAGCTGGGAAAAAACCACTCGGTTAAGTTTAGGGACTAAACATTTCTTGTTTAGGTTTAGGGAAACATTGCCATCTGTTCCCTGACTCACGGGGTTATGGTATTAGTGTGAAAGCTTCATAATGCCTGAAACCGCAAAGGTCACAAAGCACCAAAATGAGCCATGGCGGTGGTTTTTGATAAAATGATATCAAGCGACACCTCAAGGATGAACACGAGCTTTGCGCATCAGCATCCGTCCCAGTGTACATGGAGACTAATTTTATTCCTCACTCTTACTTTATTTCTTCCTTTGGAAAGTCTGCGCTGCGAGGTGACACGCTTAAAAACTGTCAGCATCTGTGTGCAGCGAGGGTCTCCTCAAAACCACAGACCATCGACGTGCTTTACACGATAAAGACTCTTACAGCACAGTGAAAGTTTGAAAGTTCGAAACAGATACAAATTAAGATGGTGACAACAGGATGTGTAGGCTATACTGCATTTTGTAACGTGATATTACTCCACACCAGCGCCTGTTATAACATGTCCCAAAGATAAGATAAGCTTTATTAGTCCCACACGTGGGAAATTTGTTGTTACAGATGTCAGACAAATTCTTCAATTATCTGTGAGACGCACAGGCGGACGAAAAAACAACAACGAAAAACAAAAAAAACTCATTTGTGCCTTTTAATTCCTGCACACATCAGTTTTTGTGTAGCGAGGAGGAAAATAGTGGATGTTAGTGAAAATATGAGCATTATTATTACTAGAGCAAGATGATAAAGTCAGGACAAAAACTGATATCTGTACACGGTGGCTCTAAAAACAGTATGCTAGCACTAAACTAGTAGCAAACATACCCAGACCCAGACCTTCAACAGTTAACAGTAGCAGTCAGACATAGCACTGTAGCTATTTGTACAGTATAAGCACAAGCTGCCATTCACACACTCACCAATACACTCATTCTTCTTCCTGCTTCTTCCATCTAAAGTTTGTACTGTTAACCGGAAATCATGCGTGACAATCAAGCTCATGTGGATTAATGAAAAACTGATGCAATGACCACTATTTCTTGGTAGCAGCTTCCTCTCCGACGGGGTCTCTCTGGTTCAGATGTGTGAGGTCCCCACCATGAATAATTGCTGCTTTGGAACGGCTTTCACACAATCATTACCTAACCCTGGCTTGCTTAACATGCAGAAACAAGACTAGCTGGCAGAGTGACTCACATTTCATGATAAATATGATCTCTCTAAGTGAGCTCACTCTGTCTCACTTAACTTACAGAAACACATAAGCTGACTCACAAAAATCGGGCACGACCCACCAACCAACTTCCGCAGACCTACAACAGTGAACTCGTCAAGTTCAGTTGCTTTACTCAAACCAGGATAAGGTGAGCTGTCAGATCACTCAGTAGTAAAAGGGGAAAGAACATCTGCAG
Organism: Perissodus microlepis; assembly: GCF_051167445.1. Lineage (NCBI taxonomy): Eukaryota > Metazoa > Chordata > Actinopteri > Cichliformes > Cichlidae > Perissodus > Perissodus microlepis. The sequence goes on from NC_140472.1 coordinate 32,725,525, forward strand.
CAGGACATCTGTGTCATCTCACAGAAGCTGATTAGAGCCAATGTGACTCACTGCACTCTTTGACCAAGTTATCCCACAAACACAGAATGAATCTTGGCGTCCTGAAGCATGGGGCAGGGAACAGGGAACGTTTCGGGTGGGTGAAAACAACTCCCCCTCTAACTTTTCAGTCAGACACATTTGCGGGACCAGAAATTCCCGACCCTGCTCTACGCCCTCTCTGAGTCTGCTTCTTGAAGGTTTTTTCCTTCCACAGAGGACGTTTGGGGGTCTCGGTCAGCCTGACTTTTGACATTTTGGGCACTATATAAATTACTGTTATGGCTTCAAATGGAAACAAGTTTATTTGTGTTTTTGTTTTACCTTGAAGTCATATGTGTAGTTGGTGTAAGGCATCAGATTGCTGTCGTAGGCGCTCTTGAGCTGGAAGCTGTGTGTGATGCTTCCATCTGAGTTTCCGTTCTTGCCGTTGCAGTTGAAGTTGGTCAGACATTCGCTGTAGCGTAGCTCCTTAAAGTCCTTGTGGTTCTCGGCCACTCCTCCGTTGCTCAGATACTCCACCACACCTGCATCAAAGAGCAGGAACATTAGCGAGATACTAATCAGAACTTTATTTTATTATTAAATCCTTTAATTAAGGAAAAGAAACTCGTGACATCATTCGTGGCTTTAAAGGGAAACTGATGATGGAAACCACGCTGGCAACAAATGAATATACAGACACTTTCCCATTGCCGGTAAAAACAAAGAAAAAACGAGATAATAAAATAAAATAATGAAGGTTCACATTTTTTAACATGCATAGGTCATTTTAATCAAGCTAAATCTATTTTTCTTTGTTATGTATTAATTGTGTCAAGTTATCAGGTGTCCAGAATGTATCAGGTGGGAACTTTAATCAGGTTTGGTTGATTTATATGGAAAGACCCTGGTTCCTGATAAGTGACAGAGCCCTACCGGAGTCAGGCAGCGAGTTGAGGTCAGCGCACAGGACGATGGGGATTGAGGACGGGTCAGAGGTCGGCGATCCCGTTGCCACAGAGCCCGAGGCCCTCTCAGCAATGCTCTTTAACTCTGACAGGAACATCATGGTTTGGATCAACTTGACGTCCGAGTACTCGGGGTCCCAGTGCATGTGGGCGTTGGCCACCAGGATGAGCTGCCTCTCCTGAGGCGGCTTCATGCCTAAAAAAAAAAAAAAAAAAAAGTCAAGTAGGACTTTAATCAAAATTCCTTTAATTAAAATTTTGATTTACACATTATTAAAAAAGATAAAATGTAAAAAACAATCCTCTCATGCTCTTTTTAATTCACGTCCTTTTACTTCTATTAAAAGTTCAAATTCACTCCCCAACAGGTTCACATACATTTATATAAACTATAGTTCACTGTAGGGCTGTGCGATATGACCAAAATCTCATATCCCGATATAAGAATTCTATTTCCGATAACGATATAAATCACAAAAATGTAACATTTTCTGTAAAATCTGTGAATCTCGTGCAGCTCGTCTTGCGGGAAGTGTTTCCAGCTGCGGGTCATGTAGCTGGAGTCTAGTGTTTTAACCCAGCGGTCTCCAACCTTTTTTGCGCCACGGACCGGTTTATGCCCGACAGTATTTTCACGGACCGGCCTTTAAGGTGTCGCGGATAAATACAACAAAATAAAACTAGTACCGGTACCGAAAAAAAGAAGATTTATTCATAACACACGTGAAAAGACCCAGGAAAACCGAGTTAATGATAAAAATGATAACAAAATAACGCTGAAAACCGATAAAAACCCTGAAAACTATACATTTCACACCTGAGCCTCAACTCTCGCGGCCCGGTACCAAACGACTCACGGACCGGTACCGGTCCGAGGCCCGGGGGTTGGGGACCGCTGTTTTAACCGATGCATGAAATGATACATTTTTAGACACAAGTTGTAACGGCCGCCGTTTTCTTTGTGAGTAATTATTACACGGCGTGCTGCGGGGAAAAGCCTGTTCTAACGTTTGAGTCTAAGGTTTATTTTTTAGCACCTGGCGGCTCTTTTTTAATTCTCATCCGTAAATAATCTGCTCTTTCACGTGATTCAGTTTATTTTGAAAAGTCTCAACAGCTCATCTTGAGCTTTGTTGTGAAAGGTTTATGTGGAACATAAACAAGCGGACACGCGATGCTGTTACCGTCGTTGTTGCTAACCACAACGCATAAAAACAGGCGCTTGTCCGTCCGTAGTGTGGTTATATAAAATATAAGAGAAAGAGAGAACTTTAAGAAATGAATATAGCCACTACAGTGACCATCAAAACAATGAAAAAATATTGCCGTAAACAGTTTATTTTGCGACACCACGAAACAAACGATAGCGTAAAATGAAACATAGACGTTTTTATATTGTCATCCGATATATATCGTTATATCGAACAGCCCTAGTTCACTGAAATGTAATTAAAGACCAATACAAACTTAATGAAAAATACTTGATTCCCTTAAAGTTTAAAAAAAAAAAACGTTGTCACCATTTGTACTCGATCATGTGACATCCTAAAAGTCTTCATAAAGAAGCCCTGAAAGGAAACTTTTTCCAAAAGCAGCAACTTCCAGAAACAACGGCAGACAAGCCGAGGAGCTGCAGCTGCTGTTATGGCCACTTGAATAAGCAGCAACTTAACAGAAACTTAAAAGCAGAAATCAGCATTTTACAGCCCGACACAAAAACAACTTTTACTTTCCACATATAGTTTTCACATATGATCAACGAATTTTATTGATGCTTTTACAAACAAAAAGTTCTATAAATAAAGCCGTGAAAGATGCATATAAAAAGTACACGAGGAAAGAAATTAACTGACAATGATTCTAAATCTGAGTTGTGGTTTTTTCTTCACTTATTTTGAGAATAAGGCTTTAAAATATATGAATTACACAATTCTACACACTTTTACTGTACAGACATTTATAGTTCCACAAAATTATACTGGGGAAAAAAAACAGACGCTATGTAAGCAAAATAGTACGTCACTTTCACTGACACATGAAAAAAAAAAAAACCTAAAAATAAAATAAATAGGATGTAAAAGTCCCCTGAACAAATCCTCATCGTGGTCTTATTTCACATGCAGTAAACCACAGAACTATGAGGCAACTTCAGAAACTTAAAAGCGCTGACAGAGTAAAATATTTAAAAAGGAAGAGTGCGATATAGTGAGCATCAGTAAACGAGACAGGAAACGACCACAAACAGAAGTTTTACTGTAGCTCGCTGGGAGTGCAAATGGCCTGTGCCTGTCTCTCGCTGCAAACCTTAGTAAGTTAACTAACTAATTAAATACATATAAGCTTTAAAGCACCGATATTATGTGAGCATCATCAGCCACAGTGAGGCAAAACACCTTCAAACACACAATCTCCGTGGACACAACTTCACTAAAACGCATTTTCCGTACGACGGCACGGACCCAACAGCAGGACCTGTATCTGTGTGCAGGTAGATACAGGAGGAGCACTGCCAGCGCCCTACACGGTGACCTCCAGCGGGCAAGTTTCTGACAAACTGTCAGGAACAGACTCCATGAGAGTGGCGTGGAGGCCCGATGTGCAGCTCGACTGGATCCCTGAAGTTTAACTCGCTTTGTGTTATACTGTGATAATCGAGTGTACCTTAATTAATTTTTTTAACAGCGTATATTCTGTTCAGTTTACTTGTCTTTTAAACATTACATCTTTTCTTTTTCTCTTTCCATTTCCAGCCTTCGTTGTAACTTCTTAACTCTCTTTGTAAAGCTCCCTGAAGCCTCTGATTAAAACCCAATTGTGACACCTTGTGGGAAAATACATTACTGCACTTTTACTGTTTAATATTTTGGGCAAAAATAATTGTAGATCACAATTTTCAAGCTGAAAACAATCAGATTTTAAAAAAAAATCATGCTCTGTAACTACTGAACTGTGTGCATGTATCACATGTAAGTAATAACGCTGGTTTTATAACCTTCTAAATTTCCAAGTTACAGAGGCAGGCGAGTCAGTTTCACATGCATGGTTATGTTGTCGTGGATAATTTGATAATATAACAAAGCTGAAGCCATTTTTGGGTCAGGAGACCTAAACTGCTAAATTACGAAATGAAAGTCCTTTCTTACCCCCGGAGAACATGTCCTTATTGACCTCGAGCAGCACGGCCACCCCGATGTTGTCTTTGGTCATCACTCTGTTCAGCATGACCTCTGAACCCTCAGAGTTAGCCATGGCTACCTGATTGAACTCCACAGTGTGTTTCTGGATCAAAGTGAACCTGTGAGAGAATCAAACAAGCAGCAGAAATGTCCATGAGGGCTTTGAAAATGCACTAGTTTCATATGAAAAGTTTTTCCTCCTTTAAATCCTCGTCCTTCATTTTTCCTGGCTCAGAGAGAACCAGACTGGGCGACTACAAAGGAAAGTAAATGCAAACAGGCTGCGATGAGTCTGTGATGCAGTCTCCCTGTTGTTTGTGACCATTTCTAAATAGATCACATGAAAAATCATACATCATAAAACACAGCGAGCTGAGCTCCATCTATGGCAAAGATTACCCAAAAAATGACATATTTATAGTAATAATATAATTATAATAATAAAATACATTTTATAGCTGAAACTGAAAAAACAAAACCCCAAAAAACAACTTGAGCTCAGATTTTAATAAGAGGAAGTTTTTTTTCTTTATGTAGAAAAACTTCTCATCAAATGTGTTCACACAGTTTCAAATCATCACGGCCAACATAAAGGCATGTTTTGTAACGTGTATAAAATAAAGCTCTTAAACCCACTTCTCAGTCTTGAAGAACACGGCACAGCCGTCCACATGTTTCCTCTCCTGTTCTGAAACCAGTTTGGCACGAGATTTTGGACAGAAGTAGCCGTCATAGCCGCGCTCCTTTAGTGTTTCCAGAAACAACATGTAGTACTGCTCCGTCTCCACCTCCTGCAAAAACACACAAGGTAAGAAAAGTCACATAAAGGAGCAGATGAGATATACAGGGAACGCACACAACATTAAAACACTGACAGGTGAAGTGAACACAGCTGATCGTCTCTGCTGGGAAACCTTGTAAACTGGATAAGGAAGGGCTCAAAGTCATAACCAGGGTTCTTGTACTATTTAAAGATACACATCAGTGCTTTTAAGATCTAAGTAAATAAAATTACTTGTGGCTACCAGTGTGGCCCCTCAGTCTCCGAGTAGATACAAGCTCTGAATTATCACATTCACAACTTTGGGGTGTCCACGCAACCTGCCCGGTGATGACGACACCCCATCAACTTTTCACGGTTGTGGGGTTAAAAACTAAGGATGAACATTCTGATTACTTGAAATTCACTCATGACTGTAAATGTACTTAATTCAAAAAAGCCAGTGAAGTCAAAATGAGCAGTCAAAGCCGTCATGATTTACTAAAGAGATGAACGCTGGTATTTTTGCTGTGGCTTTATCGGAGGAAAAAACTTTGAAAGGAGAATTAAATCACAGAAACATGATTTAAGAAAGCAAAATTTGCCATGTTTGATGAATGAAAGGGGAGTGTATCATAATGATTAAATGGTGCAGGTGGATGGCTCAGAGCTCTGTGTGCAGTGCATGAGTTTTAGCTCCATCCTGTTCCTCACGTCTCTCAGATCCATACAAGATTGAAACGGCTGCCAAAATCTAGAAATGATCGGTATGCATGTGGCACAGTCACTGTATCGTTTTATTAATATGCAGCTTTGTCAGGGTCTAATGATAAATAGTGTTTTTTTTCCTCTTCTGCATGTCCTGCAGGTTAGCTGTTACACAGATGGACTAGTTGGTAATATACAGCACTTCTCAGGGAAGTTTCCACTCAGTGGAAAATAAAGCCAGCTTTGTATGGGCAGGATTAATCAGTAACATCTACCTCTTTATCTTCAATACACAATGGCTCGGTTGTGCTGACAGGTGAACGCTGGATACTGTGGATTGATCCAAGCAGTTTATAGCAGCTCTGCACACAGTCTAATGATTAGAGCGGAGAATAGTCCGAAGAATAATAACAACCTTTGTTGACATGATTGTGGGGGAATCACCTCAGGAGACGGACAGATGGCTACAGAAGGCAATAGCACCAATTAAAAATGTTAGAAAAATCACAGCCAGACAAAAGCAGGCTCGTTTTAGTTCATCTTTATTGTTTTTGTTCAGATTTCGAAAGCATTTCTTTAACTGCAAAAATGGGTGCAATGCCTTGTGCACTGGAGAGCAGTCCGATCCCTGCCCTAGTGCATGAGGCTAAGAGGTGCTGGGAAGATGTAGTCTGGTTCACCTCAATCCACAGCACTGTGTCTGTATATACACATAGACAGCCCCAATATTGATGTAACCAGATAACCATCTGAGTGGAAAGATATCCAAATTATTAAAAAATCTCTTTGTGTAAGGTACACTATGGCTCCACCACAAATACTAGTAAAATGCCGCAAAACAGTTAGTGAGGAAGATTTAAAGTATCTTACAAGGCGGCCTAGCTTTACCTGTAGGCTGATGATGTCAGCGTCACAGCTGGTGATTTCCTCCATGATTCCCTTCTTCCTGTACTCCCAGTTTAAGGCCCAGGATGGACAGTAACCATACAGCTGCCGCGTGGCATACTTGTCGCACAGCACGTTGTAGCACATAACTGTGAACACAGCTACAGGGAGACAGAAGTAAAGTTTGCTAAATTACTGAATCATCTGAGAAAAGACACACGACACATCTGACAGTTACGAATGTAGTTTACCCCAAACTCAGAGTCAGAATACTTTATTAATCCCTAAGGAAATCATGTGGTTACAGTTGCTCCAAGACAATAACAGTAACAGACTGAACTAAATTAAATAACACAACATATTACAAAGTTTACAAAATATAAGAAATAGCTCTACAAATAGCTCAGAAAGGATCATCAATGGACTTTGCTAATGCTAACTTTAAGAAATCTGAATGTTTATCTCAGTTTCAAATTTATGAGCCAGTTTCAGTTGAAGCTTTTTCTGTCAATCAACACAGCCATAAAGCTAACTTTAACCGTTACCAGAATCCAAATGGGGAAGTTATTAAAAAAAAATAAAAAATCTTCTCCAGGTACATCTGTTTTTCATCCCAGGCTGTAAAGGTGCTATTTAATGCTATAAAAATGCTGCTGGACAGTATGCAAGTTTTTATTTTATGCATGATATCAATTTTTACTGCAGCCATAAGGGATTATAGAAAATACCCACAGTGGCTTATCCAGATTTTCAGACGTACATAATTGTACTATAACACGGCATGCTGGGTAATGCTGGGCTTTACGGATAACCTAAAGAGCATAAGAAGCCATCAGCTCATAAACGACTCACTCCCAGTGCCAGGTTATTATATGAAGGAAACTTACCGGTGGGGATCATTTGGTCTCGCTCTTTCAGAGTGATCCAAGGTCTTTGGGGGAGCTGCTCTGGGTGCACTGGAAAAACAGGTCGGGATTAGTGCTCATTTGTGCGTGACAGACACAGTGGTTTACCTGCTATGATATACCTGCAGCGCTGAGGTCTACAAAAAACTGTTTGATAAAATATGCATGAGTTCTGATAAACAGATGAGGGGTGAGGTCATGCGTTGCCGAGCCGTTTACCTGCTAGATTGTCGAGCATGTAGTTCAAAAGCTTTCTGGTTCCATCTGGCTCCTGGTACAAATTGAGGATGTCTTGGGACAAAGGATTTCCTGCAGATCAGATCAGATCAGATAAGATAAGATGTTATTGTCATTGCACAGTCATACATAGTACAATAGTACGATGAAATTGGAAAACTGTCCTACGTCGGCACTACATATAACACGACACGATACGACACATCACAACGCAACACAAACAACGCAACACAGTATATTAACTTAGTAATAAAAAAGAAGAATACGTGTATTTGTATTGCACACTGTTATTATTGCACATTAATTGTTTTTGCACCTTGTTATAAATATAAATATTATTATTGTTACTGTTTTTACCGTTGTTACCTCCCCCCCAAAAAAGTCCAGGTAGGTAGCCAGTCAGGTCAGCTATTTGCATTGATTAGGGCTGTTGCCCTGTTGTAAAAGCTGTCCTTGAGTCTATTTGTTCGGGACCTCAGCAGCCTGAACCTCCTGCCAGACAGCAGCAGCTTAAACACCCGGTGTCCTGGGTGTGTACCGTCCTGTAGGATGCTGCGTGCCCTCTTGAGACAGTGAGTGCTGCACAGGTCCTTCAGGGAGGGAAGAGGATGTCCAATGATTTTTTGGGCCATGTTGATGACCCTCTGGAGTGCCTTTCTGTGTGCTGTGGTGCAGCTGGAGAACCACACACCGATGCAATATGTCAGCACACTTTCAATGGAGCAGCGGTAGAAGACGGTCAGCAGCTCCTTCTTCAGGTCCATTTTTCTGAGGAGTCTCAGAAAGTGGAGACGCTGTTGGGCCTTCTTTAAAACCGCAGAGGTGTTAGAGCTCCATTGGAGGTCTGTGTCTATGTGCACACCCAGAAACTTGAAACTGGAGACCCTTTCCACACACTCCCCGTTGATGCTGACAGGCTGCAGCTCAGACTTCCTCCTTCTGAAGTCAACTACCAGTTCTTGTGTCTTGGTGGTATTGAGGTCCAGGTTGTTATCTACACACCAATCTGACAGCCTCTGAACTTCAGCTCTGTACGCCGTCTCATCTCCCCCAGAGATGAGCCCCACCACGGTGGTATCATCTGCAAACTTGATGACTGAGTTGTCTGGGTGGGAACTAACACAGTCATGTGTGTACAGAGTGTACAGTAGGGGACTCAGTACACAGCCTTGTGGAGAGCCGGTGTTGAGGCTGAGGGCTGAGGAAAGATGAGGCCCCACTCTAACTCTCTGTACACGGTCTGAGAGGAAGTCTCTGATCCAGCGGCAGGTGGTAGAAGGAAGTCCGATTTCCAGCAGTTTAACTATTAGTCTGTCCGGGAGTATCGTATTGAAAGCAGAGCTAAAGTCAACAAAGAGCAGCCTGGTGTAACGGCCCTGCACTTCCAGGTGAGAGATGGTGGTGTGGAGCGTTGTAGCGATGGCATCTTCAGTTGATCTGTTAGCTCTGTATGCGAACTGGAGCAGGTCGAGTGTGGGTGGCAAGCAGGACATGATGTGACGTTGGACCAGTTTCTCGAAGCACTTCATTATAACAGGTGTTAGAGCAACTGGTCGGTAGTCGTTGAGGCTGCTAATGTTGGTCCGCTTAGGCAGTGGGACAATTGTGGCTGACTTTAACACGGCGGGATGCAGGACTGGGACAGTGAAGTGTTGAAGATCTTAGTGAAGACCCCAGCCAGCTGGTCTGCTCACTCTTTTAGGACCCTTGCGGTTACCCCATCTGGTCCGGCGGCCTTCCTGGGGTTCACTGCCCTCCGTGTGCGCCTCACCTCATATTCCTGCACCATGAGGCTTGGGCTGCTGCTGCTGCCGCCTCTGGTCCCTTCACCTCAAAGCGTGCGAAGAAGTGGTTCAGCTCCTCCGCAAGCGCCGCGTTACCCTCAGTCAACGTGGTATTGCAAGGTGCTGAACTCCCTGCCATACCTGTCGTGAGTTGTTGTTGCTGAAGTGGTCTTCGATCAAATGAATCAGTTTTGGGTTTGTTTTTTTTGCTTTTTGTTTTGTTCTTTCTTCCTACCTTACAATTGGCCTTTGGGGGAGGGACTAAATATATAAGTACACAGTAAAAGCAATTAATCTGTGTCAGCTTATTGGAGTCTATGCCTTTGATGGCTATTTGTGACCATTAAAGGTGCTTGAGTAAATGAACAACACTTTTAGCTCTCATTGAAACTCTTTGAGAGAAGCCAAAAACATTTATACGAAGGAAAAAAAATTGTCTGCGCACTCTATTCAACAGCTACCATTACGGGAGAAATTCTCAGGTTTTTTTGGTAAACAGCAGTGATTCAGTACTCTTATATCGCTTTTCCATTAGTACCTACTCGGGTGAGTCAGGTCGCACGACGCGGTTTTTCATTAGGTGATGGTACCTGGTACCTTTTAGTACCAACTCAACTGGGGTTCCAAGAGATCCCAGGCAATCCAAAATGTGACGTCAAGAGATCGCATGCCACCGATTGGGTAGTCAGTGGCGTCACTCTATGACTCATGAGAGCGTCTCCATCGTGAAAACCAAAACAGACATTATTGAAACCCAGCAACGAGCAACATGGCTACAAAAAACCCCAAAAAGTCCCAGAGTCTTGACGCTCGCTTTTGTGTCGCATACAAATGATGTCACGGGATGTTTGGCTGCGTTGCTATAACGACCCCACAAACATTAGGTGGTACTCGAATTGAATGGAAATCGAATACAGGCTAAGTGGTACCGTCTAGAGATGTGTCGAGCCGATCCGAGTAGGGACTAATGGAAAAAGGGCTTCAGACATTCATTTTTGTTGCTCCAAAATCGTAATAATGAAAAACAAAACTCACCTTTTAGCCCGAGGGTTTGTAACTGGAAAAGCCTTCCAAGTTCGTAAGGCAGAACTCGTAAAAGATTATTGTTTAAAAGCAATTCCCTGCAAGAAACGAGACAAAAACAGTGTTTTTTCTAACAGTTTGGTAATTCCTCATCATTGATGTGTTTCTACTGGCGTCAAAGCATCGTCCACCACACATTCTTTTGTTGTCACATCTTCAGTCTCTGCTTGACAGCTTTGTTTTTGTTTGCGAGATGCTTTTATCACCCCCTCTCTTCATAATGCTCCCTGTGTTTTTAAACATTGTGTTTATTATGATCGCTTCTCTTCATTGCTTTGAGATGGCTCTACGTGCCCTCCCTTCAGTGACTCTGAAGAATTCTTCATTTTCAAGGCTAAATACACGTCTCCTTTAGTGAAGTTAGAATTTTTGTTCAAGTCAACTTCAAGCAGAAATATGCTAATGTGAAGCTCGGTTAGTTAACGCCAAAAGGACTAAAAAATGGTTTCTACCAGCAGAGAGCCTACCTGAGAGAGACCATGTTGCCCAGTTCGGCGGGCAGACTGCGGAGCTTATTGGACGACAGGTTCAGGTAGACCAGGTTGGGCAGCTTGGCGATGTCTGGCGGGATGCGGGTCAGGTTATTGTCATTGATGTGCAGCGCCGTGAGGTGGGTGAGTGTCCACAATGAGCTGCTCAGGCTCCTCACCCGCCCTGCATCCAAACACAGACATCAAGTCGAACATGAGAACAAAAGCACAATGTGGCTTTTCAAGACTTAACTAGATGTCCGTAAGACGTGAACTACTCATGGTGAAGTAGTTCGCAGTGTTGGCCCGTGGCATGTATGTTGGGATAGTTCTGACAGGAAATACAGCTCAGCTTTGATTTGCATGCACCCAAAAACACCCCCAAAAATTAATACATTCCAAGAACATTCTCATTAAGATGAGAAAAGTTAACTCTCGCGGATTAAAACACAGTAGTTTGGCTCTGACATGAGCTGAGATTTAAAATGTTTCCAACATTTTCAATGCTTCCTTCCTTAAGGAATAGTTTTAGATCTGAGCTTCAAGGCCTCATTTTATTTTTAATGGAAGCGGGCCCAGAGGGAGTGAGTGAGACTGACCAGATATCTCGAGCTCGGACCAGTGAGACTTCTTCCCACTTGCCGCCTCGTCGGCTGGCATGATGGTGTAACATCTGCGGGGATCTGGAGGATCATATTTTTCCTTTGGCATACCTGTTAATCTGAAAAACACAGCAAGAACACGGCAGAAATGTGCTTTAACGTTCTGCACTACAAAGAGCAGGACAACGCTACCGACTAATAACAATAATAATATTATTTGATTTTAGAAAACAAATTCAAAGAAATTATTTTATAAATTTTATAAAATTGCCACTAATAATGATTATTAAAAAAAAAAGATATAAAAAAAGCTCAGAATATATTTATAATCAAAACATTAGAACTGCATTTACATTAATAAATATATTTAATAGTATTAAAATGTTTTAAATGGATAAATAAAAACATGATAATAATTAAAATAAAGAAAACAATTATGATAAGATTAACAATAATGCTACTTCTATACAATTGCAAAATATATTAATATAATATTTAGCAATTATAAGAACTGTATTTTTAAATAAAGTGATTAAAAATAATAATAAATCAATGTAAAAAAAAAAAAATTAACATTTAGATTTAAGTTATTTTATATTAGATATCTGCACCTCACAAAATGAACCAATGTAAACTTAAATTAAAGCCAATTTTGCAAAAATATGATGATGATACCACCATAATAAATAAAAAAAAAAAAAACTACCACTGTGATATAAAGACAAGCTTGTACCAGTCAGCTCTGCTGTCATCACCACTATGGTCAAAAGTTCAAAAGTACACATTAATAAAAGAAACTCTATAAGATATATCTATATATAGAGAAAGACTAACAGATAAAATAATATATTTAAAAAAAACCAAATGATTAAAAACTTTTAAAGGAAAACGTCGCCTGTTTGCAATGGAACTGCGTTCTCTGGAAACAGGAACAGATCCACACTTCTTCTCACATACAGCAGTTTATACGTTTATTAAAAACTTTTTTTCAATACTCTAATAATAAAATATTTTCCCTCTCATTCACCCCACCCGCAGCAGTCAACCGTTTACCATCAGCAGCCTCAGAAAGCTTTTACCGACACGTCGCTGCTAGAGATGATTTCCCACCCGTAGCATACCACAATGTCTGGACCAACACGATGCCTACCCAGAAAACCACAGAGGGTGCACCTGGAGGAGAACTGGCAGCGACACAAAGAGCTGATACTCTGAAGTAACTCTCCCAGTAGGTTTTAAACTCAGCTGGAGACATTTTTGTGATAAAAGCATCAAATTTCTGATCTTTTAGCAGCTGACTGAAAACGCTTTCCACCCTTTTGACCAAACAGGACGACAGTAGCGGGTTATTTAGAGCAAGAATCAGACATTTACTCCAGGGTTTACCTTACAGCCTCAAATCAAGGTGCCAATCAAGAGAAAACACAACACAGTACTTAAGCCCTCTGTGAAAGGCAAGTTTACAGGAGGTCTGTGAAGGCATTTATTGAATCACTGGTCTCCTGCGGTCTCCAACAAATAAAGGCTGAAATTTTGCCCTTTATTTTCTCTTGATCCCAGAAACAAAAAGAGAAAAATGTCCATTATGTTACATTTGGCTCTTGTTTAGTTTGAACAACAGTCCAAACCACAGTTTAGTATCATACATGTGAGGAAAAGGCATCGCATTTTAAAAGCTGAAGCCTACAAATGTTTCTGGCTGATTTTACTTACATGCCAGATTTTATTTCTTTAAATTTCAAAGCTACGAAATACCCATGTTTTTAATATATGTCATCACATGTATCCATGGACCACTTGGCTTTAAAAAAAATGATTCACAGAGATTTCCGTTTTGGAATCATTTCAAAGTTTGATTAAAATGGCTCAAAGTTCAGTTATAAATACTCGCACTGAATTAAACAACAACTCCTGCAGGTTCTTCTCGGACACAAAAACACTACAGAAACTGCTTGTAGAGTTTAATTCTTTATGTGGTTTCTGTGCTCTTGTTTTCCTCACAAACAATAAACTCCCTTCCCTACAGACTCTGGCAGTTTTAGTTCACGCGAGGAGAAACAAATATTACCATAAGTGGCTGGTTAAAGCATAAGAAAGGTCTCCTTTTTACATTTTCTAAACCAGGTGCTTCCCTAACCGTGGTTACTTCTGTGCCAAAATAATTTTCCAGTATAGCCTCCCGTCCCACATGGTGGCATGACCCTTCAGAGTTGAAACAAAACGCACTTTTTTTTTAGGTTTTCTCCAATGAATTAGCAGAAAACTTCAAAGTTCAAATATCCAGGGTACCTTTTTTCTGTTCCTCTATGTCACTGACACGAAACTGATGCAGTTACGCATCACTACGGTGATGCATAGTTTAATTATGCACTGCAGAATTAAACTATGACATAACACATAACCCAATGTTCAAATTTATAGAAGCAAATATGTTGTAATAACACACAATTTTGCTTTAGACTGTGACACTCTGACAGGTGTAAAGTGTCACATACTGCCTGCGGGGTATCTCCTGCACTTAGTAAGTTCTGATGAATAAATAAAGCCAAATTTCCATCCACCCCTGAATTTCCAGGGGCTGTCACTTGGTAAGATTTTCAAAGTGTGAAGGTAACATTTTGTATAGCTTCATTAAATATACTATGCAATTAAAAGCAGCTGATTCTGAGGGGGTCAGATGGGACCTTTGGCTGATTTTATATGACCACATTACAATGCAAAACCCTGCCTAAATGAAACAAAAGTGTAGATAAACCCTGTTTTATTCTACTTTCATCCAGTTTCTGTTTTTATGTCGGTTAACTAAAATGTTTTTGCACACTTAGTTTAGTTTCAGTTTGCTTTAATAACCTTGGCTGACCGCTGCTTGAAGCAGGAGCGTGCATGTTATTTAAACTCCGCTGCAGTCAGCAAAGCTATGCATGCACAACACTTCATAACTTTTGAGCAGCGTGTATGTCAACATGAAAAGTATGCAAAGCCGAAAAGGCGAAGGCGCAGGGCTATTATGCAGCAGCTGCCGTGAGGGTTGGCAGAGGGGAATAAGTTTGGAGAAGGACTTACATAACCTGTTTACACACTAATACCAGGTCACAAGTGAGCAGTGACAGATACAAAGCTTGCTGGCATCGATTCATATCACAACCACATGGAGACAGGCACGAATCTGCAGCTCCAGCTGAGAGCCGTCACTCTATCACAAGCTGGAGGGGATTTCAATAGTTTAGGCTCCAGATGTTATCGCACACAACCAAAACAGTATGACAAAAAACACCTTTCAGGGAGTGAGGAGTTCTTATTTATTTTATTTTTATTTTTTTAAATATAGCGATTGCAACTGCCCCAACAGCTGAGTATCCAAACATAGCCATAATGTCAGAAGTGACACGGTCGGGCCCGTTCAGGAGAAGTTCAGCCCTCCAGCTGTCACACCTGACAGCGAGGTAAACACGCCCTCTGGATTTGCATACGCCAAGATATTCCACAGCTCCGCATACTCAAACAGCTCCAACACGAAGCCCAAACACGGCTAAACCTGCAGCGCTCTCCGAGCACGCCGCTGGATTTGTTTGGCTAGCGGCTGTGAGGCGCGAGCCGCCCGGGCAGCCACCGAGGCGGGCTGCGGGGGAGAGCACTTGGCACGAATACGAGCGGATTTAAGTGCTAAATTAAACCCGGGAGAGCACGGAGAAGGTGGCAGCAGCACAGAAACAAAGTGAGACCTGACATTACCTTCATTCGGGGGCGGTAGAAGACGGGTTATTGCGGGAATTGGCAGCGACATGCAGACGCGGCTGTTGAACCCGTTTAGACCCTGAACGTCTCGGAAACAGAGGGAAGAACAACAAACGCCGTTTCCGCTCGTGCTCGCACACACACCGACCACGCACCCACCCAGGGCTTCTTCTTCCTCTTCTTCCTCTTGTTAACTTTGGTACATTAGCGCCACCAACTGGTATGGACTGGAGGCCACAACGTCGCTCAAAAAACAAAACTAAATAAATAAATAACTTCAAACCAGTTTTTATAACTAAGTATGACCTGATAACTTTCATTTCTGAATTTCCATTGCAGTAAATCGATAAGATCTGTTTTAACTTTGATTACACTGAGTTTTTGGTTTTGGATCAGCTACCTTCTCTCACCTTCATATTTCTGACATATAACATGTTCCCTGGTTTCATCATTTCAACAATACTCCCATTGCAATTACCTGTTTGGTGTTTTCCTGCTATGAATGATTAAGTGTTTTAACCACTGTGTCGTGAATTTGAGTCGTGATGTATCCCAGTCCTTTCTGTCATCCTCTCCTGTTTCTTCTTCTATTTTCTTTTCTTTTCCTGTAAAACCATCATCCTCTCGTTTCTCCCTTCCATTGCTTTTCCCAGTTTTCCTTCTTTGGCTGCCTCATTATACCTCCTTTGCAACCACATTTTTGGGGTAGCTGTGGCTCAGGAAGTAGAGCTAGTTCGAGGTTCGATCCCTGGCTGCTCTAGTCTCCATGCCAAAGTATCATTGGGCAAGATACGGAGCCCGAGTTGCTCTTGATGCATTCAGGAGTGTGAATGTGTGTGAATGTAAGACAGAAAAGCACCTAAATGTAATGCATAGTCATTCCTAGGGATTACCGGGGTGGCATATTGCAGCTTGTGCATGAACACCCATGGTCAGGTCATTTAGGAATCACTAAAACCTTTGACCACGTTCTTCAGCACTTTTTCTGGCCAGGTCTGAAGAAAGATGTTGCCAAGTTCTGCAAGACATGCAAGGTTTGCCAAATTGTGGGTAAACCTAATCAGACGGTGCCTATGCAGGTCTATGCAGTCTTCCATGCGAGGCAACGGGTACGAGTCAGGGACTGTGACTGCATTTACCCTCCTAAAATCAGTACAAAAACGAGGAGAAGCATCTGACTTTGGTGTCAGCAGACACGGAGAGCTCCAAGAGCCATGGCTAGGTATCGCCAAACCATTTTCAAGCAGGTACTACTATGCATGAATGTTTGTGAATGGGACATGTTGCACAAAGTGTGTGAGTGCTTGAGCAGAAAAGCACCACATAAGAAACAGTTCATTTGCCCTGTTATTTCCTTTTACTCCATAATGTGCTGATATCTGTGAAAAGGTAACCATAAGCCCATCATACTGATTCTGCATAGCAACTGCTGAATCTCTGTTAGAGTGTCTGGTCTGCTGTCTGATTAACTGCAGTGTTACTGTACCTGCAACACTGCTGCTGGGTTGTTTAAAATGCACCTGTGCAAAGCCTTAAACCCTAAATGCAGGTAAACTTTAGGAGAGATGTTTTTCCTCATTAGCACCAGGATGAGATGAACCTTCAATAGAAAAAATGATTTAACCCTGAAAATGATGGCCCACCTGCATCATCAAACTTCATGGCAGTAACGATACTGTATCCTCAGGCAGAAAAATCATGTCCTGTTTGAACACTAGATGTCAGCACGGGTCAAAAATATGTTTCTTATGAAAACTGACACTATAAATACACCAGAAATTATTCTTGTGAAGGGTAAAAATATCAGATGTACACTGAAACCATTATTGTACATCGGACTGACTCAAGAAAAACAAAAACATTATTCACTGAGTGTTGCCACAGTTTCATCATAATCCGGAATAAATCACTTAAAAAACAGAAAGTCAGTGGGCAACAACTAAAAAACACTTCCTCTACGGTTAGACACTGTTTACTGTGTAGAAACCTACACTGAAAAGCAGATGCGTGTTGTCATATTTTACCGCTTTTTTCTAATTTGATGGCAGTGACACATGTCGCTGGGCCAAGCTTCCCACTGCGTTCCCTCTTCTTTTAACAAAAGTCCATAAGTGTCTGGAAACTTCCGAACTTGTGGGAGAGGATTATTGATCTGATTATTGATTAATGTACTTTATTTCAGTGTTGGTATATATTCTTCTTTCTGCATCTGTGGCTTGTTGCTCAACAGTGTTAGATATTCTTTTTTAATGATGCTCCAAATGTTGTCACCTGGTGAAAGGTCTGCAGGCAGGTCTGTTCATCACCGGGACTCTTCTACTGTGTCGCCATGCTGTTGTAATCAGTAAGTAATTTAGCACTGAAACATGCAAGGCCTATCCTGAAAAACACACTGCCGGGACGGCAGCATATGTTGCTGTAAAAACTCTATAAGCCTGTCAGTACTGATGGGAACTTTCCAGATGTTTAAACTGAGAATTCCATAGACAGCGATTCAACTCAATACAGCCAATCTTTTTGGATATAATAATTTTTGGGGACCCCTAAAGAAGTCTTACTTTGATCCAAAGGAAACGCAGCTGTGTTTTAATCCTACTTTAAACAGTTTTTGTTCGTGGAGGTTTCATTCATGAAGCATAGAAATTATATGTAGGCATGAACCTCTTTGCATTTGTTACAGCTAAATTTCACAGTTCTGTTTTGTAACCGCAGCCTGAGTTCACTACGACAAGCTGGATGCAGGATGACCTTGTGGTGAGAGAGAAAATCTCTCTCACCACAAGGTCATCCTGCATCATTAAACTGAAGGCCGCTGCAAATCTGGAAGATTGATTTTTTTTTATTTGTTATTTTTCCCTGCCCACTTGCTCTTCCTTAATAAATTCACTGAGATGTTTCTCTTTTACCCTGTACATGACACGCTGGAATAGTAAATACATCAATACCTCCCCTGTAGAATGATGATGAGTACATTCGGTTTGCTGCAGAAACAGGTCCACCACCTGATTCTTACAAATTTGCACTTTGAAAGCAATTCCTGATCACTGCTATGCTCATTAATGCATTCTCTATTTTCTATCCAGTAAAATGATCAGATACTGGAGCTTTTGTGTTTCCTGACTTTTGTTGCCCCTTTTAGCAAGATGAAATTGTTCAAAGGGACAGAAAACCCTTTGCTGTGCAAGAGAATGATAAATGTGTTACTTCGTTTTGACCCACACTAAAACAATATAATACTACATCTGCTTTTCCTCTTGCATAATCACAAGAATTGTAATTTACATACATGCCCATCCTATTGTCTGTCATCTTAGCAGTACAAATAACCTGAAGATGATGTTGGTCAAAACAACATTAGAGCTCCATGTTTTAGTCTTAAAATGTAAAAAAAGAATCATGTCAGCTCTTGTTAAGAGTGAAAATCTTTTGTTTTTGGCACCACTCACTGCTTTTTATCCTCACTCTAACGGCTCTGAGCTGCAAGGATTGAATCCTTTCTAACCAACATAAGCAGTGACAAATCAGATCAGGGACATTTCCAGGTGGAGGCACAGGATGGCATTGGCTACCACTAAATATTATTGGGCCTCGCTGGAGCCACAGTCAATAATTAGATCCAGTAATGTAATGTATGTGATTCTGAAATGTGCCACTCTAAGAAATGAGTGACTTTAGGTACTTTAAAAGCATTTTGATTGTAGAACTTGTGCACTATTAAGCTACTTATGTAGAAATATAACATTTATTTTTGTAAAAAAGTTGACACTTTTTGCTTTCAAGTATTCATTGAGTACTATAAAGTACTCATTTTCCACAGTGATTTTATTTGTGAGTAAATATTCAGATCTCAAAGACGCCAAGAAAACAATTCCAAACCCGTTATGAGCTGATATTTATTACTTTCCCTTAATTAACTGCTTTATTATTCATTCAGTTATAGATTAAGAGTTACAGCACATTTATATTTGATTAATTTCAAAGATTTCAGAAAGGATGCACATTTTAATGTATGCTAAAAACTGCTGCAATGGAAATATCTGTAAATTAGATTAAATATTCTGCATGTGGCCAGTTTATCAATAAGACAGAGAAACTGCACCACTGAATCTTTATTTTTATTACATCCTTCTCCGTGTGCAAATTTAAGAAACAGGGTTACACAGATAAAGAAAAAAGAGAGACAGACGTGAATGACACAAGCGTGAAGGAGAAAGCGGGTTTCTTCTCGTCTTCAGGTGGACACTCGGTTAATCGTCTCCTCCACAGATGGCCTTCACACACTCACACTGGTCACCCGACAGATCTGACTGGAGGACACATCAACACAAGCAAAGAGTCAAGCATCCAAAAGCACATCCCACATTCGGTCTGGACCACTGCAGTTTTTTTTGTACCACACTTTTGTTCTGTTTTCTGTGTCAGCGAGATCAGTGAATGTGCAGTAATCCCTGCGAGCCAAAACTTTGATTGCAAGAACAGAAACTCCACCCACCTGTTGTTCAAACCTTCAAATCAGAATAAATAAGCTTAAAGGAACGATCGTGTTAAAGACAGAGGAGCTAAAACAGCTTCAGGCAGAGGGTGAACTGAGGGGCCCAGGACAAGATATTATACTGGATTATTTTAATCTCTGAATCATGGCAAACTACTCTAGTACAGTCCAAAAAAAAGTAAAATATGTAGGTGAAGCGGGCAAAACAGACCACCTTTAACTTCTTAACATGTGCCAGGGCATCAGAAAAGTGTCAGGGTCCAATGTAACCACATGATGAATAAAAACAGTTTCAGAAGACTTTCAAATCAACTCTTGCACACATTTCGGCCTTATAGATTTTGCATTAATAGATCCATTTGCTATATAATTTCATATAAGGGGGGAATAATGACTCTGACTGGCCTGTCTCAAGCTCTCTGTGTTTTCAGGGGGACAGCGGTGTCAGAGAAAACACTGCATTAAAAAAATTATAATACTTTTCTGCAGTGAAGCACGGTGGTGGAATCATCATGATATAGGACGACTTCTTAGCAGGAGGAACAGGGAAATATTAGGAAATGATGAATGTAACAAAATACAGAGAAGTGCAGCAACTTGAGGCACTTGGTGCCTCTCCAGCTCCAGGAGAAGATGAACTCAAATCTGACTGTCCTTAGGTGTTCTACAGAAACTCTGTAGAGTATCTCAAAGATAGCATATAAAGTTCGGGGGGATCTGACAAGAAGAAGGGGATCAACTGCCAAAATCCAGGTCAAGCTGGGAGTTGTTAAGTAGTTAAAAAAGTTAAAAACATATCTTCACTATTTAATTATGACCAGAATTGACAGCAAATGTATCCAGTAATATTACAGTCACAGCGCAAAGTGTGAAAAAGATCAAAGGCTCTGATGCTTTCTCAGGAAACTGTAAAACTGGTCTTTTTTTTAAAGTATCTGGGCCAAGTAACACTTGGTGTGTCAGAAGAAGCCTCAACTCCTCCAGGAAGTCCTTACAGGCCAAATCGTCTTCTGCTGTATTTTTTTTAACATGATAGAGAAATGACCGGCCAAGGATTTTACCTGGTTACAACCTGTTTTTCCTCATGTCATGTCTTGTGTTTTGGCCAAACAGTCTAATCTTATGTCCTCATTTTTATACATTATATTTGTATGTATATATATTTTATACATACAAGTTCTTTGAAATCCAGTGACAGATTTAATATACATCTGAGAAAGCATCGTAGCTTTGGGGTCCAGCGCCTTTCACTGAGGTCACTACATGTGTGGACTCACTCCCTGCATCTCTCTGTTTTGATGTGCGCTTGCATCTCAAAACAGAGGATAAAAATAAAATATATAAAACAAAAATAAAACATATAAAAATCAAACACATAAAATAAAATAAAACATAAAACAAAAAACATATCAAATAAAACATGCCTCTCATGCTTTATTTGTTTCGTGAAGCAGTAAAATTATATGAGCAGTAGTGAAGCTTGCAAAGGAGACAACTGGACCGTTTTAAGTTTGTGAAGATGTTTCACTTCTTACCCACGAAGCTTCTTCAGTTCTAAACACAAACAGCAGCGTGTCCCAGGTATTTAACCCCCGAGAGAGGCGGTCATTTACCTAATATTGATCATCACATGAGCCAAGCTGTGAAAAAAGGCCTGGGTCATTATCTTTGCTGGGGGTTAAGGGTCAAACCACTGTAAGACCTTGCTCCACCACATCATGTGACCTTTTGAGGTCACCTTAGGCGAAACTACACAGGAGAAACCCAACAGCCAGTCCATAAAAGCACAGATGTAAGATAAATATAGATGAGCCACGTCAACAGGATGATGTAATCTTAAGATCCCTTTGCAGACACTACACACTCACACCGTGCCTCAGGTGACCTCAATAGGTCACATGACAGGGCGGGGTAAGATATCACCATGGTTTCGCCCATATTCCTGAATTATATTTGAGTGGGAAAGCTGAAAGCTTCCACACAACCCGATGTGAGAAACGTAACCATATTTGTGGTTGACGGAGCCAACAAATAATGTGATTGGCCTGCTCAGCACCAGGCTTTACTAAGATTTCCTGCAGAAATCTCAATCAGGCCTTAACCCCAGTGATGGTATTGACCCGCGACCTTTTTCACACTCCGGCTCACGCGATGACACACATGATCAATATCAATAGGTCGACGAGGACCTCTGAAGAAGAAAATCTGCACGAGGGGTTAAATACCCGGACTCGCCACCTTTTGTGGCGAAGCAGTCCAGCTGCTTTCTTTTTCAGGCTCTTAAGACCTCCATGACCTGGATAACACAGACAGATGTGAGCCACAGTTGGCTGCCTGCTCAGCCCTTGTGCTCCGGAGCATCTCCTGCTTTTTATGTGACTCCAACCAGAAAATCAGAGAACGATATTCATGATGCGTGCATGGCTTGTATCAAATAAAACACAAACGGCTTCATGAAAACTTAACTGCATAATTTACTGGCATAGAAACATCAGCTGTCTTCATATTTGCCTCTGATGATACAACTTGTAGGTGGCGTCTCTTTTAATCTCCAATGAATTAAGATGTCGCTCTTTCGCGGACTTTTGGAATCTGACGTGAAGAACTGTTGCAACACTTTCTGATTTCTCCAGTAATCCAGCAGATGAGTCATTTTGTGTCAGTACTCTCTTTGTGTGTCTCTGAGGGCCTCCAGACTCGTTTAATTATTCAAAAATATTTTGGTTTGCAGATATCAGAGTGATTCTCCAAAGAGACCCGAGCTGCCGTTACTGTACGTCAGTGAAATTAAACTTCAAAGTCTGATGACGTGTTAAACCTCAAAGAGTGAATTAACAGAGGCCAGTATGAGACAGATCAAGCTCAATCAAGTTTAGCTTCAGAGTGCATAGAAGGCCTCTGATCGTGCTCGAATTTATTATCAATTTATGTTGCTGCAAACTGTGGATCCCTGAGATGAGCTGTACTGGAGTGAACCCAGTTCAGCGTGGCTATGGTAGCATCAGGTGGCTTTATTCAGACTTCATTTATTGAATCAATAGAATTCAGAGTAAAAAACTGAAAAAGTGGCACTAAAAGTTAAAAATCTCATTTCTCACCTGAATGGCAGAGAGCAGCGAGTGTTTGTAGAGTTTCTTGAACTCGGCTCTGATGTCCAGCAGGTCGAGCTCAGACCGGCTCACCATGATCCGGTTCAGAGTGGACTCATCAGTTCCTGCACCCTGAAAATGAGATTCACTCAGTTAACTTACAAAATATATTTAAGCACAAGGTGGTAAATGAATCCAAAACTAATTACGTTCTCTTTGTAACATTAGTTTGTGTATTTTATTTTTATTCTTTTTATTGTGTTTTACTGGTCCGGCCCATTTGAGATCATACTGTGTGTTTTTTCCACAAACTAATAGGAGATTAACAGACCCGTTTAAAGGGTGGGTGGCCATAAAAGGCAAGGAGCTAAAAAAGATGATCAAAGGATGAACTGAGTGGCTGGGTGAGTGGTTTAAGGTCAACATGCTGGTTGTGTTGTGCACCAACTATCAAGTTACCACAACTCCATCACACCTTATACTGGAAACTCAAAATGAAAAACTCTGCATGAGCGCTTGTACAACAGGAGAAGGACTCAAAACAGTTTTTCCACAAAGTCTCTGGAAAGCTGTTTAAGGATCTGGGAATCTCTGAGCTCCTGTACAACCACATATGTGCTCTGAGCCCTGCCAGCACAAACAGAGACACGAGAGGCCAAACTGACACCAAAGCGCAGCCGCTCCACGAGGGTGTAAGGTATGAAAGGATTATTTTTAACTTATGCATTGTTACCCAGATAATAAAATAAGCAGAACAGATCCACTTTAAATGCCGAATATATTCAGCATTTAAAGTGGATCTGTTATCTGTTATTAAAGTGGATCTGTTCTCAGACATGTGTTTTATTACCAAACAGTATACTGTTTGGTAATAAAACACATGTCTGATAGTCTATTAGTCACATGTGCATAGTTTTTATATGATAATTGATAAATTGGTAAATGCACCAGATGGAATTAGTGTGAAACAATAGTGACTGCAGGACAAAACTTGTGTTGTAACTTAAATTAAAAACAGTGTAATCACCTTCATGCTCTCATGCAGGAGTTCTGCAAAGTAACCTGGTACACTCTTCACACATTTCACTGGAAAAGGAATTAAAAGGTTTGAACAGAATAAAAAAATCTAAATCAAGAGTTTTAAACATTTTACAAATTATGCTGAAAAAAACCTCCCACAGCATTTTAAGGCACCGTAATGATGCTGAATAAACTAGAAAGAATGTCAAAGAGAGAACTACAAAGTGTACTGGGGGAAAAAACGTAAAAAAGTAAATCCAAATTAAACTCATAACCCAAAAATAAACAGAAAATGTTAAAGTACTGACATAACTGAGAGCTACCAAACGAATAAAAGGAGAATCGTTAGATTTAAAGCTGCTGCAACATTTTTCACTGTGTGTATTTGGACACCACCATATTGAGTTTCTACATGAGTTTGTCCACATATTTTGAACTAACCACTAACCCTGACCCTGCAGATCAGCTTACCAACAGCCACGAGCAGGTTCTCCAGGTCTCCTGACATCTCCCCTTCAATGCTTTGCTGCAGGGTCTTTCCACTGATGTTCTTGTATTCAATCACAGCTGCATAAAAAGAACCAAATCGCTTTATTATTGTTTCTTATTGGGGGGAAAAAAGCCTTTATAAAACACACGATGTGACATACTTTGTCTCAGGTGAGGAATGCTTTTTTTGCAAAGGATTTCAATGAATTTAGATTCATCGGTGCCCCACTTCTTCTCCCCGGCATTGTAAAGAGTCTGAGCAGAAATACAAACAAAGCTTTAAATACATACATGACATAAAGAGAACAGCACGTATGACACACATGAAGAATACCCCACCTTGGCGTCTTCTCTTGCCTTATTAACATCCGCTGTGGTGCTCTCATCCCGCTTACCCTGAAAACGAGAACAAAAGCAAAATCAGTTTGAACCATTTCATCGTTCTTCTGTCTGAGTGATGACTTTTAGGTTCAGGGGACTTGTTTCTTTTAAATCTTCTATTACTTTTATTTCATGGCTCACATATTTTGTTTACATATTTTGCTACTTTAGCTGTTTCAGATAGATTTGATATCCATGAATGAAGAATGTAGAAACTTAACAGAAAAATGGAGCAACGTTCCACCCAAGCTGCTGAGTTCCAAGAAAAGAGAACTGATTACAAGAAGAAACTGCAGAACCGGAGCAGCAAGTTTGCAAAATGAATGACGGTGCACGAGCAAAGATTTCATTTCTGTCCAAAGGTGCTCCAAGCGTGCCGTACAATGCGGATGACATCGTGGTGATTACTCATCGCGTAGGAAAGGAGGAGGAGAATCGTACGGGGCGAGTAAATCCAGTTTGTGAAACAAAAATGTAGAAATGAAGTCTGGACGCTTTCCAAAGACTGATGCATGCAAACAAGATGGCAGATGTTTTACAGATGATTTGACTAAAGGAGACAAAGCGGCTGTGGAATCAAAGAGATCGTTAGAAGGGAGCAATATTGTCAAGGTCTTTATGGCTTCATAGAAAATGTACAAATATTTGCATAGAGGATATGGATGGAGGATATGCCGTCCTGTGAAAACCTGTTCCCACAGGAGCTAAGAGGAAATTAGAAGCCAGGTAGTGCTAATAAAAATCGCTTGATTAATTAATCAGCCAGTGCGAGCACCTCCTCCTGCAAGCAGAAGTTTTGGCAGTTTGTTGGCCTTCAGCTCTCAGACAAATGCCACATTCTTCCCAGGGCTGGATGATTCAGCAATTTCACCCTGAGGTCTGACTGCAATGCTCACAGAGACTGAAGAACTACGTCTCAGACTCTACAGGAATACATCAGCATGTTAAATGTTAAAGTTCATGTCAGTACTATTTGGAAAAGACTTAAAAAGTATGGCACATTTGGAAGGGTTGCCAGAAAAAAAGTCTTTTCTGTTTAAAAGGAACATGGCGACAAGGCTTAGGCTTGCTGAACACCACCTGAACAAAACACAAGATTTCTGGAACGATGTCCTTTTGACGGACAAGACCAAAGTGCAGATGCTTGTCCATACTGCACAGCACCACATCAGGACAAATCCAAATGCATCATGTGAGCACAAACACCTCATACCAACTGTTAAGCATGGTGGTGGATTTCTGATGATTTGAGCTTGTTTTGCAGTTTCTGTTTTGCAGAAAAGAATCAAGCTGCTGTAATGGCCCAGTCAAGTCTAGACCCCAATGCAATTGAAATTACTTCAGGTTATTGGTGCTAAAGCCACTGAATCATGTGGTCTACTTAGCGTTTCACATTTCAGTATTTTGGCTTAAGTTTTGTCACATAAATAATGACATTGTGGAATATGTTGCTGTTCATCTGAGCTTTAGCTAATTAATTTTAAAAAAGACCAGATGATTTAAAAAAAAAAAAAAAGTGTCTTAATACATAAAACCCTTGAATTGCGTTCGCTTCTCGTGTAACAAACCAGAGCCAGGAGGAGCAGTGCTTTGGAATAGTCTCCCGAAACTTCACTCTCCAGGGCAGCTGTCAACTGCTTTTTGGTTTCTGGGGAGGGAAGATACAATAGACGATGCTGATGTTAGAAAAACTATCACAAAACAGACTAATGTCTGTGAGTGCTTGTAATGCCTGTGGTAAATGATTTTGCTGCTGTCCAGCATGGGTAAGGTATATTTTGTTCTTGTGACTAAAAACACATTAGTTTTAATATAATTGCCAAAAAAAAGTATCAAACGTAACTTTTACCTTTGAAATAGACGTCACTGAGCGCTTTAATTTGTTGGTTAGATCTGGAGGCAAAGATTTCAATCAAGACTTTGTCTTTGGTTCCAGCTCCCTGCAACAACATGCAGTATTACTCAGCTACAGTGTATTCTTTACTCTTTAGTCCTACATATCAATCAGTCAAGAAAGCAATCAATGAATTCCAGTACCGATAAGTCCAAAAGTTTTTAGGAAATAACAAGAAGTAACAAGTACTTTTCACTGAAACTCTCAATATAAAGCACAAAGGGATGTGGATGCAAGTGAGGGAAACCAAAATAAAGCTGCAAAACAGCAACTTTACAACATCTGACACAAAAAACACAAGTCACAGAAACTCAAGGAGGCAGGTGTATTATTGTCAGAGTCTACGATCAAGAGGTTTTATATCAATCGCAATGACAGCCTGAAGTCTTGAACACACATTTCCTCCTTTTTAATGCCCTACCAGGCCTTTACTGCAGCAACTTTCAGTTGCTATTTGTTTGTGGGCCTCTGTCTGAAGTTTAGTCTTTAACAAGTGAAATGCTCAGTTGGGTTAAGAAGTTAAGACTTCTTTGCTTTAATAAACTCCTGGGTTGCTCTGGCTGTATGTTTTATGAAACGCCGCCCAATCAGTTTCACTGCATTTAGTTGGATTTGAACAGACAGTAAGTTTCTGAACACCTCAGAGTTCTTCTTCTGAGGCTGCTTTTGTCCTGTGTCACATCATCAATAAACACTGGTGTCTCAGTGCCACTGGGAGCTGTGCACGCCCAAACCAAACCAGCTCACGCTTTGGATCATGAGCGGTTCCATGCCATCACTCTGATAGAGGTTGATCTTGGTTTCATCTTTCCAAAGAATGTTTTTCCAGATCTCTGCTGGCTATTTTAGATGTTTATTACTCCAGTCTAGCCTTTCTATTCTTCAGGGTTATGAGTGGCTTGCACCTTGCAGCGAACCCTCTGTATTTACTTTCATGCTGTCTTCTCTTTATGGTACACTGGATATCGATACGCTGACCTCCTGGAGAGTGCTGTTCACTTGCCTCAATGTTGTAAAGGGGTTTCTCTTCACCATGGAAATGATTCTGCGATCATCCACCACTGGTGTCTTCTGTGGACATCCAGATCCCTAAATAAAAGCTGAGGGTCTACACATCATGTCCATGTCCATTATAGAACTATAATTGAAATATCTTTCAGTAAACAGGTAAAAAAAGAGCAAAACTTGTGTCAGTGTACAGATATGTATGGACATAACTGTATTTGGATAATGAAACAGAGATAAACTGAAAAGAAAAGCATGGAGGAGTGAAACAGCTCATGGTCAGAGCGTACCATATCATCTCTGAACCATGTTGGTGAAAATGTTGCACCTTTGAACGGGTCAGTGGTGTTTATTAATGTCTGAAGTCTACAGGGTTGCACTCTCTGCTCAGATTCAAACAAACACTGCAAAACTGATCCCACTGAGCTTCACAGAGCAAATGGATAATGACCCGGAGCGAAATACAAAAGCAACCCGAGAGAAATGAGATGCTCTTCAATGGCCAAGTCAGTCACCTGATGCCAACTCAGTAGAGCAGAGGAATGCAGTTTATGGATGTGCATGGATTCTAGACTCCAGGTAGGCATTTATTGCAAAGGATTTTAATCCAAGTATTAAAAATAATTCTTAATTTAAAAATTATGTTAGTTTGTCCAGTTATTTTTGAGCCCATCAAAATGTGCTTGATGGCTGCACTCTGGTCAGCTAGAAAACAACTTCAAGGCAGAATTCATTGAGAAATGTCACCTTCATGGCCCGCATTACTTCATGGCAGTCGTACTCAGCAGGAGGAGTGACGAGCGCCACGAGCAGGTCCTCAAAGTCCCCGCTGGTGTCCCCTTTCAGGTCCTTCACTAATGTCTGTGAGTTAAACACAGCCCAGTGAGTTTTCAAACACTAGCACACATGATCCTGCAGCATTAAACCACACCTATGTAAATACCCACAGATCTCCACCCTGTAAGCTAAACAGAGACTATCTGGCTAATAAACCACAATAGTCACCTGTCATGTTAAAGATGAAAAAGGAACTATTTGTATTCAACACAGAGGTACACATGCCATCAGGCAGACAGCATTCATGTTATTATAAGAATGCAGAAGCTGGCTGATGTTTGCATTTCCAAAAACAGTGAGGTCCAGTTTCTTTAAACCCTGCTGTTCTACAATCTTTTCATTATCATTTATTTTTTTAATGAACATTGACATCAGTGAACTATTTCTTAGCCTGTTCCTTCATAATAAGATGCAGGTGCAGTCTTAATAAAGGAAACAGATTTGTTTTCGTACTCTGCTGGTGGCCTTTTCATAAGCTTTACAGATGAGTTGTCTCTGAGCGCTGCTTCTGGTGGTCAGAATCTCAATCACAATCTTCTCATTCGTGCCTGAGACATTACAAATGAAAAGCAAAGAGTCAGACTGATAAACACAATAAAAGGAACAAGGAACGCAGCGTGTTGACTATGCTAGCAACCTTCAGGTTTAATCTAATAATCGCCTCAATTTGTAAAGTTTACTTTATCAAAAATGTATTGATAGTACTTTCAAATGATGGAAACATGACTGTGTGCATTCGTACCAAGTCCTTCAATGGCCTTTTTCAGAGCTGCAGCATCCTGCTCTGCATCAAAGTTTGCTTTGGGCTTGATGGTTCCTCGCTCTCCACTCTGAAGAGCACAGATACATTCACCTGTCAGCATTTATTTTGCTCTTTTATGTAATTTCTGTAATCATAAGCCCTTCGGTGACACCTGACACGAGGATAAAGGCTTAGTTTGACCTACTTTTGCTGAGAAAGAGGAAGGAGCATCCACGAGGCTTTCCAAGTCATCCTGCAGAGCACGTTAAATAAGTCAAACCCTTACTGAAATAATAATAATGATGATAAAAAACACAGGACATGTCTTACCCATAAAGATCCCATGATGTCTGCAGATAATTTGTCTGCAAAACAGCAACAGCACATTCACTAACTGTCTTTATATGCTGTAGCATTAAACATTGGCTTAAACGTGAACATTTTATGTACAATGAGCTTATGCACTATTCTGTAAAATTCACCTATTAATCCATCAGTCCCTGAAAATACAGGTTATCGGAGTCTTTGTGGGGTGTTCTTATTTTCTCATGTTTGCTGCGATACCTCAGTAAAGCATATGATTGAAAATCATTGCCCTGTTGTTACATCTGGGCTTGTCTATATGAATATCTGCTAAACAGAAAGCAAATAAACCCTTCAGCCTGTGATACTTCTTATTACTGTAGCCACACAGTTTACAGAGAAGCAGCTCCAGCAGGATACTGAGCAAACTGATTATGATAAAGACTGGAAAAGTAGATAAACTGTAAGACTAATAAGGAGTTCAGGAGAGAAGTAACCATCTCTAATCAACTCTAAATGAACAGTGTCTAATGTGCTGCAATGAAAGACGATAAATAAATGAGAAAAAGCTCACCTAGATTTCTCTCTGAACCGGAAATTTTACCTGCTGCACCTCCTGGTTACCTGCAAAAAACAACGAGCTACCTGAAAAGCAAACCGGCCACTCCCAATCTCTACAAGTGACTGCACAGTTTTACAGTCATTGGTCTACAGTCAGGTGATGCCTTCAGGGACTACTCGTACACTTCAGAGATCTGCAGCAGAAAGCCTTCTAAATAAACCAACAAACTATCTTTAATATTGAACCTAATAATTTGCCTAAATGATATCATGACTTTGCAAAGTAAAATATAGAAAAAAAATAGTTTTAGTCTTTATCTGTTTGGTCAGATTTTTTGGTCAATTTGAAAACTCCCACAGTGGGAACTAGTTTAACCTATCTCCACTGGAGTAACTGGTTTAGCAGCACTGGGATGTTTATTCATTAAACGTGGAGCATAAAAAATAACACAGTAAGAAAACTACAATCTTAAAAAGACAAAGGAGGAAGCAGCAGCTGGTTTAAAGGGATCTTTACATCATGGAGGTCTTTTTCTTCTTTTATACTTTTTCTGTTTGAGCTTTTTAAAATCTGAAAAAATAATAAATTACTATAAAAACAATCAAAGAAAATTGCACAATTTCCTAGAAGCAGGAAGCAGAATAAGAAAGAAAGACATCTGCAGAGTAGAGTACACGGTGAGATCTAACCCAGTGTCTTTGGTGAGTAGACGGGTCTTTGCCTCTGGTGTGCAGGCCGCTGTCATCAGGGTCCTGCTGGTGTTGAATTTGGAGAGTAATAAATAAGAGGCTGCTGTTATTCTTATACAGCCGACCTCCTTCTCATACAAGTATGAAGTTATTTGATGAAGTGTTTAAAAAAAAATAAAGGATATATTTTCCTTTTCAATTTCAAACTCTTTTAAAGTCACTCAAGTAAATTTAATGACATTTCTACATGCTAAGACAAGCCTGGCGAACATCAGTAAAACTCACTTCATCTTTATTGACAAAAAATATGTCACAGCAGGTAATTGCTGCCATCTCTGTCCTTATTTATCACAGACTTACTGTTCCAGTGGTGGGCGCTCATAATGATGTCAGTATATACACAAACACAAGTAAATCCCTATGAGCCAAAGGTTTGCCTTAAACACAAGTGATTGCAGGCAGACAGTGCTTTGAGCACATGCTGTTCAAACCTGTGGTTTATGAGGGCCAATGAGAAGAAACGTGGCTTAAAGCATGGTGGTCAAATATACAGAATGGAGCCCAGGACTGGCCTGACATAAAGGTTCAGCCCACTGGATCATTTTGGGAAATGTAAAAACTGCAAATCACACTTGTGTCTCTTTTACAGCAGTCTCACTTATGAAGAGGTTGTGCATGGCCTGAAACACTGCACCAGTAGTGCTGTCATGAAAAAGAAAATTCAGCTTCATTAAGTGGAAAATCTGGACCTCAACAGGTTCTAAAATTATTTAAATACAACCTCAGGTGAACAATATATAAATACACTGTGTCCTCAACCCCAGTGAAATGCTGTGATGGGACAGTGAGAGAGTTGTGCATAAATCAGGGCCTGCAAACATCAATGAGCTGAACCACTGTTGTACAGAAAAGTGAGCCAAGTTCCTCCACAATTATGTGAGAAAACAACTACTTCAACTTACTGCTGCTAAAAGTGGTTCTCCAAGAATTTAAGCTTAATCTTTGTTAAGTATATAAGTTAATAGTATAGGCTCATGTGTTGTTGTTCATTTGAGTTTGTATTTATCTAATTATAAAGGAGGATTTTTACTTTCGTCTTTGTGACCATAAGTAAATAATAAACCATTAAACTGCAAAAAAGGGACGTTTTTCTTAATTATTTGTACTTCATTTAATACCAGATGTTTTGCCTCTTACCTGTAGTTACTCTGTTTATAGTAACCATTGTCCTTAATGTAAATATGTAAGAAAAATTGTGTATGATTCTGTTCCGTGACCTGTGTACTGTTTGTTTGTATATGTGTCTTTTTGGCTGCTGTTACAACCAAATTTCCCCTTGTGGGACAATTAAAGGATTATTCTATTCTATTCTATCAACTTTAGCTTCATCAGAAATTTCATGTCTCTGTTGTAAGTCTTCAGTAAGTAATGGGACTTCTTTTTTTGTGAATTAATGACCTGCTCCTAACTCTAGCTCTTAACGTTTTCCATTGATTTCTGAAAGTGTTGGCCGACAGAGGAACAAAACTGAAACACATTTTTACAGTTGCAATTATTTTCATCACCAGTTTTATAACAAACATGTTCGTAAACTCATTCATACTCAAACAACTGAAATACTTTGCAGTTTTTAGGTTTTAAAATGTTATTGAGGAATAGTTTCTTAAAATCAAGTAGCTGTATGTGGCTCATAAAGTAAACTGCATTGGATCCCTGCCTTAAACAGATAGGAGGTAAGATGGCTTGTTTCAGACAGAGGATGAACTGGCCTTAGTATAATGGATTATTATGAACTGTGAATCATGCTAAGCTACTCAAGCAGAGTCCAAGAACAAAATGTGGTTTAATCTTTAATCTTTTAATTGTATGGTTCATTAGCAGAATCTAATAGTAATAAATAAAAGTTAAATCAAAAACTTGCTGAGTTTCAGATTATTTTTTATTACTAAAAAAGGCACCAAATACAGGCATCAGTATTGATAGCATTGTTGTCATTTTCCACAAAATGATAGCACCAAAAAAATAATGTCATTCCCATAATTCCCCACTCCCATGTAGTTTGATAGGCACACAGTGGGAAGATGACACGAGGTGGGATCAGCGAGAAAGACGCATCACATGAGAACAAACGTGTTTTTCTTCAGCAGTGCACTCGAACCAGTGTCATACACTTAAAAAAATAATACAGGTACATCAGTAGCTGAGTGGTAACATAATACATCACAGGAGAGTAACATAAAAGTACATAAATGAATACAAATAATTATCTGAGCGATGTGAGAAAATGGATTCTGTGTCTTTGGGCAGAACAAAGGCAGGTAGACACGTATCTCCTATAAGTGATTATTTTCATTAGGACAACAGTAAGGCTGAAGCAGTCGATCGTGTGGACGGGATCAGTGAAAATCTACGTACACTGTCACAGAAAAAAACAAAAACTTTGGGTGATTTATTCTGAAATTCATGAGGAAAAATACTGCATGGCACTTAATATTGGCAGCTGTCAGAGCACAGTACAAACTCAAAAATTAAGAACTGGTGTTGAGCAACGTGACAGTACAAATGTCTCTAAGTAAGGCTTAAAAACAGGTTTATTTTTTAAATGCAAATCCTGCTAATGAAGGCAGAAATAACAAAAGAGATGGCATAATTGCACTTGAAAAGGTTGTCATTCATTTTTGTTATTTACACTCATTCATTCTCGGGCGATAGCAGCACACCGGACGTGCCAAACACTTTAACAGCAGCTGTAGCTCGTGTAGAGGTTTCTCTGAAGGACGTTTCTTTTTTGTGGAGCCAGAATTTTGATGTTTAATTCATCTGCAGAATCAGTGAGCAACACTAGTAATACAAGGGGGGATCAGAAAGTTCCAGCTTTTAAGCCAAAAAAACCCCAAAACATGAAAACATTGCTTTAAATTTGTCACATTAAAGGTCATCTTCTAGAGAAGCCCTGATTTGAACACGAATAAACTCGTTATCCTCAGGTATAGAATTCAAAAATCCCTCAGTGAAGCAGATAATTCAGAGATGGTAAACCTCTGCCATGAGATGGAAAACTGAGGCCCCCTCATGGAGCCGGGGCAGGACGGGATGGCCTGGAATCTTGATAATGGCTCCAAAAGTGAGTCAAACCCATCGACCTCCATGCAAAAATGCCCACCTTAACTGCATTAAAAGCACATTTTCAGCCTTGCTTCTATTGGTAGTTTTCCATTTATAATAAGATGCCAATTGTTTTGTGTGTTTTTGGATATTGGAATTAAGGGCGTGGCCACAATAACTGACAGGCGTCCTGACACAAGCAGCTCTCTACTGGCTTTGTGAAGCCTTTTGATGATCATCTGATGATGAAACAGATGATTTGACTCCTAATATGTGCGGTGTGGTTCAGACCAGAGGAGAAGCTGAGGAGGTTTGGAGACTGCCTACCAACTATTGGAGGTTTACTGGGTACGCCCAAAACTAATTGGAGAGATCCAGCTCAGGAACGCCTCAAGATGAGCAGGAGGAAGTGGGAAGTGCTTCTGAGGAGAATGATGTCTGGAAAACCTGCTGCTGGTGACGAGAGCTGGGTCTCTGGTTTTAACTCGTCAGTTTTTATTACGTTCCTTTGCATTTAAAGAAAAACAGCTCTTCATGGCAGGAGCTGACTGTTTGAACTGTGTGTATGTGGAAAATGGTGAATGTATTCAACAATCAGGCAATCTTTTCCTCAACAACAGGGCGGCTAGCACTACTGCTAGTCATCACAAAGTTGTAGTCTTACTGTGAAGTTGGGGTAGTTGCATGAGCATCCGGGACTGCAGCACTGACAGTTTATGGTTTGGAACAGAAGCACTTTTCTCATTGACTGTCTATTCTTTTTCCTGGTCGACCGCCAGACTGGTCATTGATATTTGACCTACAGTCAATGAATTCCAACAATTTTCCAACCATGCTGCATTTCTAGAGAACACGGCAGAAATGTAGGAGCGCGATGCCCACATCTACCCAAGGGTGGAGGATCCATCCATCAGGAAATACATGAACAGTACGTAGTGATGTAGCAGGAGCTCGAGGAGCAATTTTAAAATAAAGATTTGGCTATGCTCCAGAAGATGATCTTGAAAGGGAGACATTTAAAAGGCCTGTTCTAGGACTTTCTGATCCCATCGTTCATCTGAAGGAGGACTCCTACACTGGCTCCCCCTCCACAGCAGGGACATGAATAGCAGTGACGTGACTAAATGCAGCAGAAAGAGTTTTTTTAATGTGTTTTTTTTTTTTTCTTACAAAAACAATCACCAGTGTCTGAGCTACGGTTCACCGTTTTGGTGCTAAAAAGGTTGCAAATGTCAAGTAACACAGTAATGAAATGAACACAGTTTGAGGTGAAGTTTGGCTGATCAGATGCAGATGTTTTGGCTGTTTCACACAGCTGTGTGTTTTATGGATTCCTGAGGTAGCCCAGTCGCCTGCGCGTCACACTCTTCCCTTTTTCAACGTGGTATAAAAATACATTAACCTCTCATTCCATTAAGTACAAACTTTCTTTTAGAAAATACCTTTTTTTAAATTCCACTTTCACCTTTTCCTCGCCTTCCTCGTCACGCGTTTCAGACCTCAGTGCCGTCGTTGAGGTTGTTGTGGAGTTTGACCTCCAGGTTGACCTGTTTGACCTTGGCCTTGCTGTTGGCCTCCTGGTTGCGGTTCAGGACGTTGATGTTTCTCACCGTGCAGTGCTTGGTGCCGAAGTTCTTCTCCACACACTTGTCCATGCACACCTCCACTTTGGTGTTGAGCGGATACTCCTCGTAGATTTTTGGTTCCTTCTTCTTGCTCTTCTTCTTGGCCAACCGTCGGCAGCGGCGGAACAGGAAGCAGGAGGCCAGCAGGACCAGGACCAGCAGGGTGATGGCTGCCACACCTCCCCCCACGGAGCTGCCCACGTGGGCGTTAAAGGTGGGGGAGGGCCCGGCTTCCAGGTAGAGCGACTTCATGTTGGTGCCGTTCTTTATTTGATCTCCTTCGTTGTCGTAGATGAGCGACTCGTCAAGCGTCAGCTGGCCGCTTCGATCCACCAGGTCACGTTTAGAACGGCTGAGCTGATACGTCACAGAGCGCTGAATCCTGGGGTTGGACCGCGACTCGGGGCCGATCACATAAATTACCTGCAGGTACCACTGGTGCCCCGCCTCCACCTGTCAATCCCCAGAAAGAGAGGATCATGTTAGCTGCACAGTTTGTTGTAAAGTACATTCAGTGTTCACGACTGATTACGAATGATATGCAGATCAATAAATCTGGACCCATCCAGCTGGTCTACGGCGCCCCAGAGGTGGGAAATAAAGTACAAACACTTCATTACTGTACTTAAGTAAAATTTCCAGGTCTGCATTCTTTGAGTCTTTGTTTTTTGACAACTTTTTACTTACACTTTAAAAACAAATATCTCTACTTTCTACTCCTTACATTTTTAACACAGGCTCGTTATTTTAAGTTTAACACATTTGAGTGACGTTTTTATTTCCCAGCACTGCACAGCTTCAAACATCAAAATGAATTAAATTAAATGGGCTTCAAACTAACTGAGAGGGGCAGGATAACAAAGACAATCCTATTGATGCTCTGGTGATTATGACGAGAGAGATGCATCTAACTAGACCTACAGAAGAGGAGTGAGTGCAAAGAGTGTAATGTTTTTTATGTGGCAGGTAATTTCAAATGAAACTCTAAAGATAGCCTAACATATATTAGCAAAAACAAACTATTTGTGTGACATCTGTCATAAAATGTGTCTGCTGCTGTTTTTCACAAGGAGAGAAAAGTGTGAGCGCTAACTTCACTCAGAACGATGTAAGAAAGACAGGACAGGAGAGAAATAAGAGGTTAAATTTCAAGGTAAGAACAACTCAGTGACATTTGATGAACTGGATAATTTTATCATTCATTTTAGAGCTTTTTTGACAAGATATTGTTTCCATACATGATATGTTGCCAAATTATTTTTAAGTATACTAATTTTTTGTTTTTTCACAGGTTGCATGTAAACACTAGGCAGTTCAGTGCAGGCTACACTGGTTAGTTTGCAGTACTGTGGTAAAACTTAGGGTAGTGAGTTATGTTGGATTGGTGCAGAGCAGCTGTGGCGTTCGTGGTCAGTGTTAAGTTACATCAAGGGTTCAGTTAGCTTTGCACAGAACAGCTGGTACAAATCAGAGACTGTGCTTTTTCACTTTTACTTGAGTAAAGAAGTTAAATCAGTACTTCAACTTTCACCAGAGTACTTTTAGCAGAACTATCTGTACTTTTACTTAAGTAAACTTATACTCTTATACACCATCTACACCAGTGACTGCACCCCTACAACATCATCATCAAATTTGCAGACGACACCACTCTGATGGGGCTCATCACCAACGATGATGACACCGCCTACAGGGATGAGGTCCAGCGACTGTCAGAATGGTGTAACTACCTCACCCTAAACACCAAGAAAACAAAGAAAGTGGTCATGGACTTCCACAAAGCAAGAACTGATCCCCCTCCCCTATCCATAAAAGGTGACTATGTGGAGAGGGTGTCCTCCTTTAAGTTCCTCGGCACCCACATATCCGAGGACCTATCCTGGTCCACAAACACATCAGCCCTAGTAAAGAAAGCCCAGCAGCGCCTCCATTTCTTGAGGGTTTTGAGATGGAACAGGCTGCAGACTGAACTCCTAGTGTCCTTCTACCGTGCCACTATCGAGAGTGTGCTGGTGCACGCCATCCCTGTGTGGTACGCTGGTTGCACAACAGCTGACAAGAAGAGACTACAGAGGGTCATCAGAACTGCAGAGAAGGTGATCGGCTGTCCACTCCCCTCCCTGGACTTAATTGGCAGCTCAAGATGTCTCTCCAGAGCCAGGGCAATTATAAAGGACCAACTCCATCCTAACCACCACCTCTTCAACATCCTGCCCTCTGGAAAAAGGCTCAGATCCATCAGGTGTAAAACCAACAGACTAAAGAACAGCTTCTTCCTGTGGGCTGTCAGAACTCTTAATGCAAACTAAGAGTGTGTAAAGACTTCCCCAACACCTCCACCCTGACACTGCTGTTGATCATCTATGTGCAATATCTCAGTCTTTCCATGTTCTGTGCAATATTTTTGGCTCATGTGCAATTATGTTGGTCCCAGTCTGTTTCAATGTTTCTTACACATACACCATGTATATAGTTTCACTCACATATATGTACACATATACACTGCTTTTTATTTTATTTATTTATTTATTTTTTCCCCCTTCGTTGTACAGGGAGTGCAGAATTATTAGGCAAATGAGTATTTTGTCCACATCATCCTCTTCATGCATGTTGTCTTACTCCAAGCTGTATAGGCTCGAAAGCCTACTACCAAGTAAGCATATTAGGTGATGTGCATCTCTGTAATGAGAAGGGGTGTGGTCTAATGACATCAACACCCTATATCAGGTGTGCATAATTATTAGGCAACGTCCTTTCCTTTGGCAAAATGGGTCAAAAGAAGGACTTGACAGGCTCAGAAAAGTCAAAAATAGTGAGATATCTTGCAGAGGGATGCAGCAGTCTCAAAATTGCAAAGCTTCTGAAGCGTGATCATCGAACAATCAAGCGTTTCATTCAAAATAGTCAACAGGGTCGCAAGAAGCGTGTGGAAAAACCAAGGCGCAAAATAACTGCCCATGAACTGAGAAAAGTCAAGCGTGCAGCTGCCAAGATGCCACTTGCCACCAGTTTGGCCATATTTCAGAGCTGCAACATCACTGGAGTGCCCAAAAGCACAAGGTGTGCAATACTCAGAGACATGGCCAAGGTAAGAAAGGCTGAAAGACGACCACCACTGAACAAGACACACAAGCTGAAACGTCAAGACTGGGCCAAGAAATATCTCAAGACTGATTTTTCTAAGGTTTTATGGACTGATGAAATGAGAGTGAGTCTTGATGGGCCCGTGGCTGGATTGGTAAAGGGCAGAGAGCTCCAGTCCGACTCAGACGCCAGCAAGGTGGAGGTGGAGTACTGGTTTGGGCTGGTATCATCAAAGATGAGCTTGTGGGGCCTTTTCGGGTTGAGGATGGAGTCAAGCTCAACTCCCAGTCCTACTGCCAGTTTCTGGAAGACACCTTCTTCAAGCAGTGGTACAGGAAGAAGTCTGCATCCTTCAAGAAAAACATGATTTTCATGCAGGACAATGCTCCATCACACGCGTCCAAGTACTCCACAGCGTGGCTGGCAAGAAAGGGTATAAAAGAAGAAAAACTAATGACATGGCCTCCTTGTTCACCTGATCTGAACCCCATTGAGAACCTGTGGTCCATCATCAAATGTGAGATTTACAAGGAGGGAAAACAGTACACCTCTCTGAACAGTGTCTGGGAGGCTGTGGTTGCTGCTGCACGCAATGTTGATGGTGAACAGATCAAAACACTGACAGAATCCATGGATGGCAGGCTTTTGAGTGTCCTTGCAAAGAAAGGTGGCTATATTGGTCGCTGATTTGTTTTTGTTTTGTTTTTGAATGTCAGAAATGTATATTTGTGAATGTGGAGATGTTATATTGGTTTCACTGGTAAAAATAAATAATTGAAATGGGTATATATTTGTTTTTTGTTAAGTTGCCTAATAATTATGCACAGTAATAGTCACCTGCACACACAGATATCCCCCTAAAATAGCTAAAACTAAAAACAAACTAAAAACTACTTCCAAAAACATTCAGCTTTGATATTAATGAGTTTTTTGGGTTCACTGAGAACATGGTTGTTGTTCAATAATAAAATTATTCCTCAAAAATACAACTTGCCTAATAATTCTGCACTCCCTGTATATTGGTTTCTCTTCTTCTTACTTTTGCACCTTTGTGGTCCAGCTACCCAATTTCGCTGTGCAAGAAACTGCACAATGACAATAAAAAGCTCTAAGTCCCTAAGTCTCTAAGTCTACTGCAGTTCCCACACCCAGTCTTTTTGTGAATGTTGCGAGCCTCCTTCTACACGTTGGTCAAGCTAAGATATCTGAACAGTGGATAAGATTTCCTGTTCTGTCTGCGGGTCACCGTTTATGAATGCAAAAGCATAAGGAACGCTAAACTGTCAGACTTCAGCATTTCAAGAAATTTATATTTACCAGTGGAGCTTTTGATATCAAACTTTCATCACTTGCCCACAGATTCTAAGTATTCTGTTACAATATAACTGATCTTTCATTGCCATATCACAAAGGTCTATCTGCCATACTTCTTGTTACTGATTGAGATTTTATCAAAGTAACTATTTTAAGCATCTCCAAAAGTTCAAAGCTGCTGTGGCTCATTGAACAAGAAGTCTTTACTGTCTGGACTAAATCTTTATTACTTTCTTGTAATCAAACTTACATATTAACTTAACAGCATATTAACAGCTACTTCTCACATCAGATATACATACACATACACACTATTGCTGTGCTAGACAGCGCTGTACCACATGTGCTGCTTCTGATTCCACACACCTTGTAGAGCGCATCAACCTTCATCGTGAAGCCGTCAACACCTGGCATGGCCGTCATGGACTGCAGCTCTGGGATGTCTGAGGCAAAGTGAGCCTCGAAAGGAACGTCGTGGAAAAATCTGTCACAGACATCGGGCTGTTTACGATCCTGCAGAGGAAACATGAAGAGAGGAAATGATAGCACATGTCCAGAAACACTGTAGTCTCTTTTTCCAAATCGGAAAACTTAGATAAATCTGTACCAGCAGCAGGAAGCGATGTTTGAGGTGTTTGTTGGGTTGAATGCAGCCGTACTGCGGCCCCTCGTTGTACAGAGTCCCCGTGGGGTCGAAGAAGGGAACATATCCGTCCCTGCCAGTGCACAGGTAAACCTTCTCCAGCTGCAGTTTGTAGGCTGCGTTCAGGTTCTGCTCAGGGTTCCACAAAACCCTGCCGTACAGAGTCTGACCTGCAGGGGGCAGCAGAGGGACAGGTTTTCTGCTGTGTACTGAAGCGTTTAAGGGTGTTACCTTTAGGGAATTAGAGTGACTCGGTTCATACAATATTGTAAAATACAGTAAACAAAATTTTATTGTTTTATTACATAATGAAAACATGTTTCTGTATATAATAGTCACAGAAAAGTATGAGTAATGTGAGGAAATATATTTAGTTAAATTAGTAATCATGTCCACTATTGAATATTAAAAAAACACAAAAACAGATCAGCATGTTGTTTCCATTTTAAAGATAAATGCCTCTTACTGTATAAAAACCCCCAAATTAGTACAATAAATATTCATTATTTATTAATATTAATAATAAAATAAAACAAAATAAAAGCTGATTCTGAGGTGGTCAGACTCATTTTTCGTGGATATATATATGTATATATATATATACATATATATATACATATATATGTATATATATATATATATATATATATATACATATATATACCCATGGAGAACGCTCCTTTGTAGTCCATCTCAGCCATCGACACATCAGCAGTAGCCGGGTCCATCATGAACACCTTCTCATTGTTGCACAGCTGGAACTCCGTGTTGAGCGAGTAAACCACAGGAACAGGCCTGTTGGTTTGTTGGAAGGCAATCGGCACCAGAAACCTGTGGGAATAAAATTGTGTTCAAGCTCCTTATTCAGTAAATCTCTATGAAATTTGTTTGGAATCTTGTTGGATTTAAATAAGAGAACTAATTTGAGAAACTGTCTGCGGTAAATCTCTGCAGCTGTTTGGTCGTACTTCTCTGGAGCGTGAGCTGTGCAGGACAGCTGTTTGTCGCCGGGATCGATCCACGGCTGAGTTGGCTGAACAGTGCAGGGGACCAAGAAGACTGTGTACTCTCCAGAATAGTCCTTCCTGTTCAAGAAAACACAAAATTATTACTGTCTCACACTCATCATCATGGAAGGTCAACACAACCTGAGCCTATAGGCTGGTTATGAATGAATGTACTGACCTGCTGTAGGAGCTGGTAGCCCTCCACAGCTGGTACGGTGAGTCAAAGGTTTGAGCGCTCCACAGCAGCTGGATGTCAAACTCGATGCCTCCGAGGTGGTCGGGGGCCATGAGGCGGGACTTGTGGCCCGGCAGGGTGTGGTGCTCAAGCACAAACTGACCTGGAGGGAGAATAACAGCAGGAAGTTTGATTTTTAGTGTAAAAAAAAAAAAAGAAAGAAGAAGAATATATCCTGCATCCTATTTTTGCACACCTCATAAGGCTTTGCGGTCTAAAGGCACCGTAATACCATTTGAACAGGCACAGTAAAGCCCTCTGAATGCAGTTCTACAAACACAGAGAAAACCTAAAGCTAAATTTAAAAATAACAAATGTTTGACCATAAAGGCTAGAACTGTGTAGAACTGTGGGATAAAACTGAAAACCTTAAATTGTCAGTTTAATTTCCTGTCTCGGTGGCCTCCTCATTGCTGTAATAAAAGATGGATTTACATCGATTCACCTCGATCACAGACTGCTCTCTCATTAGCTTCCATTTCTTGTATCAATAATAATATTAAGGCAGACATAATAATTCTATGCAGTGCTCTTAGAACGTGTGTTTGTGGACTGACCTCTGAATTTGGCGTGAGTTTTAAACTCAATTACCAGCCGACCGTCTTCCCTGATATAGATCCTGATGATCTGCAGTCTGGCTGAGAGGACGCTGTCAGTCTGGATACCTGCAGACATGAAAAGCCAGCCAAAGAAAACCTAAATTAGAGCAGAAGTACATCACTAATAATTTCTTGAATAAGAACTTGGATACTTGGAAACAGTCTTAAATCTTAAATGATTTATTTCTACACTGCATTTTCATCATTATCCCATTTTTCAGAAAGGAAATAAACATTGTTACCCTGCACAATGAAAGCAAAACTACAATGTGAAACCAAAACACATCCCGCTATATGTTTACATCCAGGACTGTAGACAATAATAAGGTGAGCAGAGTTCATAAACATAAACTCCTGACCTGTCCTCCAGAGCACGGTGTCATAGAAGAAAGAGAACTCCATCTCGGTGTGATGCTCCAGAGAGGCCCAGCCTCTCGGGGCTGTGACGTAGATGTAGGAGACATAGAGAGGAACCTGCACCGTCAGGAAGGACTGAGCAGAGTCCCGAACCTGGAAGAATAGCAGCAGCCTTTAATGTTAATTCTCTCAGAGGGTCACAGAGAACTTTCTTCTGTTTGTGAGGACTTTACACACAGTACAGATCATTATTTCACCATCAAATAGATGCACTATGATTACATGATGGACGCCCACATCCCAACACAGTCACGGTCCCAGGTTCTGTTTCTGGGGCTGTCTACATGTACCCTATCCTGCAATCACTCCTGTGCATATTTTAGACCTTTCTCATGTCAAATGCCTTTATCTGTGCCTCCTCATCTCCTCTGTTCTCCCGCCTGTAACCTGAAAATCAATCAGTCCGACGTTGAAGACTGAGGAGAAATATAAACCCATCGAAGTGCTTTAACCTGCATTTGTGCACACAGAGACTTCTTTAAATCTTTTAATAGTATGAACTGTAGATGATGATATTCAATGTGTTTGCAGTTTTATGTTGAGGAAATTATGAAAATTGTTCCACAGTTTTTTGGGAGGTTTTTTTTTTTTGCAGATTGTTGAACCTCTGCCCATCTTTACTCATTAGAAACTTCCTGTGATGTTCTTTTTACACCCAGTCTGTTACTGACATGTTGCCAGCAAACCAAAATCACTTCCCAGCCTTCTGTTGCTCCTGTCTCAACTTTTTCGAGGTGTGTTGCTGACATCAAAATCAAAATGAGCTAAAGTTTTCCATAAAGTAGTGAAATGTGTCAATTTAAACATGCGATGTGTTTTCTATGTTTTATTGAGAATGATATGGGTTTAAACAATCAAGAATGCACAGGTGTGTCCTCTGCAGGGGTGTTTTTCCATTTAAATATAAAAACCAAACTACACCTGCACTGTCATAGGTTACTGAAAATGAAGCTCCTAAGCAACAACTTCTCATTTAAGTAAATGCACGTTGCATTCTCTCCTCGTATCGCTTGCTCGCCTCCTTCACTTGGGTCTCTGGAGGGAGGGACTAAGACGTGAGGAGAGAAGTCAATGATGTGCAGTCTGGGGATAGTTTTGTCTTTCCTTAGTCAAGACATCTGTTTTCTGCTCCCAGTGGTCTTCTTGTATTCTTCTTGTTTTTGTGTTATGCTTTTAGATTCCTTTATGAGTAACCTTTTTTCCCCTCTATCTCCCCCATTTTACCTTCTTCATCTTTGCTGCCAGTGAGTTTTATAACTGATTTT
Organism: Perissodus microlepis; assembly: GCF_051167445.1. NCBI lineage: Eukaryota > Metazoa > Chordata > Actinopteri > Cichliformes > Cichlidae > Perissodus > Perissodus microlepis. Next base: position 32,769,656 of record NC_140472.1, read on the forward strand.
TAAAATCAATTTGTTTTGTTTTTGCACGTTTCTGCACACAGAAATAACTCTTCCATAACAACTGAGAGTGACTGTTTTAAAGACTCTGCCTTTGACCGTCCTACGCACCTGGAAGTCCGCGGTGACTGAGCCCCCGCACACGTCGATGAGTTCTGTCATGTCGTAGTAGGCATCGAAGGTCCAGATGCAGCTCTTGAGGTTGAGGTGCTTATAGAACTGGAGGCTCTTGCCCTCGCGGACGTTGGGGTTGAACTGGTAGGGGCGGTCGTAGCCGGGCCCCAGAGAGATGCTGTCATACGATACATCATCGAGGAAGCCCGACTCTGAGGAAGAATGTTGTCAAAGAAAAGTAAGAAAACTACACGTCTGGTTTAATAATTATTTTTTAAATCGATCAGGAAATCTTGCAAGCATTGATTAAAATTGGCTGCCTGTAAAATATTAAACCACGAGAAGATGACGCTGACTGCAGCAGAAAATTAAAGAATTTTAATATGGTGGTAATTCAAACGTGAGCCCTAGATACTGTAAATGGTTCAAATGTGGATCTGATCACACTGCAGCCTCCTGAAGATGAAATTTCCAGCTGTGAGGAGGTCTGTGTTTGTGTGACTGACCGGCGATCCCCTGAAGGTCTTTGAGGGTGACCAGGTTGGAGCAGACGTGCTGCTGCCTGTAGATCGACTCTGACAGCAGGAAGTGAAGGTTGTGCAGCGGCATGGTGGAAACCAGGGGGAGCATTCCATCCTGATGGGGGATCTGGACTGAGATGTGGATCCTAAACCGGGACATACAGAGAAGAGCAGAAATTAGCATAAACTCTTGGTGAAGATGCTTATCTGGTTTAAAAAGCCGCTACGGACCGGTTGGGGTGCTCTTTGTGCTTGACGTCTAAGTATTTGAGTGTGGCGATGAAGGATTGAGCCTGGAAGCCTCTGGCGGTGCCCGTGGTGACGGGTGTGTGGCAGATGGAGCCCTCTGTGCCGATGGTGGCGATGTTGCTCCTCAGCGGTGTTCCCAGGTGTCCAGCTTTGTCTCTGGCCTGAGCCACGCAGCGAACGTGGAAGCGCCGGCTGAAATAAATGCTGTCCAGAACCTGAGAGACATGAGAGTTTCCACACACAGGGGAAAATTTTTAAACATAATTTTATTGTCTTACTGCCAATAAATCCTATTAAATAACAACCTAATGTATTCACCTCTTAATTTCAGATTTATTTGACTCCTTAGTTTAACTCACCATATGGTTGACGCTAGTATACGGGGTTGTATCTGTGACCGTCTCAAAGGGGGATCGGGCACCGCTGGTGTCAGTGGGAGCCGCCACTTCCCACGAGAAGTGAACTTGGGTCTGGTTGATTCCCGCCTCCTCACAGCGCTCCTTCATCACAGAGTACTTGGGGTAATGAGGGTCACAGGGGGTGACACACACCAGAGGGTAACCTGGAGAGGGAGTCTTCTTGCTGCCCTCTTTGATCACCTCCTGGACATGATCGTAGTCAGCGAGAGAGACAACCTGAGCAGGAAGGAGGGTGGGAGATCGTGTAAATGAGAGGAGTTCAGCTTTTACATTTCAAAGGGCTTGCGTACGAAACACAGTATGAGATTCCTCCTAAAAAGTCGTTTGGGGTAAAATCACCCACCATATAATATTTTAATGGCAGCTGAATAGATATATTCATTGCAAGTGGTTCTGGTAAATGCATAAGAAATGTAAAAGCCTATAAACAAGTGCCTGAGGGAAAATTCTGCCCACGTTTGCTGCTGCTTTTTTGGAGTTCTCTGAATATGTATTAGGGGAGAGATGTGCTTTTGCCAGGAGTGGAGACGTTTCAAGTGACAGGTTCTCTAACAAAAGATTAAGTTCTCAGCTGAATGCTAAAGTTCTCCTAAAGGCTGAACATATCCTCCACTTCTGCTATTCTACTGCTCCTGCTTCATGTATCCTCCAAGGTTCCTTACAATAGGCGTGGCAGGTAGGATGAGACTTCCTGCCGCCTCCTGATCCAGAATGGTCACTGTGGCCATTGTGATCTCCCCAAGCACTGCCTCCACCGGGTCATCAGGCCCAAGGACCAATGAGAAGGACTCGTGCCACTCTCTGTCCTCATTGGACAAAATCTCCACTTTAAAGAGGATGTGGTCCATGCCTATGGAGAAAAAAAAACATATTTACTCCCAGTAAAATCATCCCACTAACACTCTTCCCAAGTCCCAACGAGGAGCATTTTCAGCACTTACCCGGGGTGAATTTAAGCACTCGACTCTTGGGATTGTAGTCGACTCCAGATTGGGCCGATCCATCCCGGGTGCTGCAACGGATCTTGGACGTTCGGTCCAGATCTCCTCTGCGGATCACTTTGATGTTGAGCACTTCGATGCCATCTGGACCGGGAGGCTCTCTCACCTGATAGGACGCCTGCTCGAACTCAATGGTGGGAGCTGGAGGAACGGGAGAAGTCTGACTGTCAATCATTTGCACATATAAAACTTTTAATCAGCTTCCAAAATAACAGGTGCATCCAATTAAAACTTATAGAACAGCGGTATATTAAAACCCACCTCCATTAAGGTTTTACTTAAGGTTTTCTTTTTTTTTGATGGAAATAAATAAATACAAACGTCAGGCACCAGGCGATAATTAAAAATGAACCTGTCAGGGAATCAATTCGTGTCACATACATCTGTGCTTCGGGAGGATTTTTTAACATTATTTGTTGAAGTTGACTAAAAGTAAAAATGAGGAACATTATCTTAAAATTAGTTTGGAAATCAGGAGCAAGTTCAACATCCATCCATCCATTCGCGTCCGCTTATCCTTTTCAGGGTCGCGGGGGGCGCCGGAGCCTATCCCAGCTGTCATAGGGCGAGAGGCGGGGTACACCCTGGACAGGTCGCCAGTCTGTCGCAGGGCTAACACACAGAGACAGACAACCATTCGCACTCACATTCACACCTATGGGCAATTTAGGTTGTTCAATTAACCTATCCCCACAAAGTGCATGTCTTTGGACTGTGGGAGGAGCAAGTTCAACATACTCAGGATATTTTATCCATACCAGGCTTCAGTTATTCTAACATCAGCAATTAGGCTGAGGGGTCACCCACAATAAACATGAAGCAATAATTTTGAGTAAAGTGAGGCAGTCTTGTTTTTCAAAACGGCTTCTTTGAGCCCACGGATAGTTCATAGTTCAAAAAGTGCAAGTAGACTATGATATACCTCAAATATGCAGTCAACAGGAAACAAAAGGAATGGTGACGACGTTTTCATTGGTTATTAAATCTGAATAAACCCATCACCCAGTAATTCACAACTTAGTTTTGAGAGTTTTGTTCAGGAACCATTTCAATATTTGCAAAAAAAAAAAAAAAAAAGTGAGAATGTCGTTTTTTTTTCTTTTCTATATTCTAAGAAAAAAGTCAGACTTTGCACTTTAAACTCAGAATTATGACTTTTTTCTTAGATTTCTGAAAAAAAAAAAAAAAAAAAGATGTGCCCACTTTTATTTCCTCCTCTTCCGTACCAGCCGCCTCCTATTAAGAAAATGTTTTTTCAAAATAAAAGTCCTCAGCTTCTTTCATGTTAGTATCAGATAAAGGATGTAAAATGTATATATGTAGCTCTTTTTATGATATAAAACCTATCATTATTCAATGACAGCATATCAGTAAATCCTGTTTAATGTGAATCACATGGCGATCAAGCGCCTGCTTACCATCTTCATCATTGGTGATGGTTACAGTGACAATATCATTAGCTCCCACCATGGCGCCGCTCCAGTGGTCACTGAGCGGTGTACCGAGATGCACCTGAAACTCCTCCTCAGGCTCGAAGACTGAGTCGTCGATGATGTGAACTGTGCAGTTTTTCACCTGGAAAATCGAAGCACCCTGATGAGCAGAGTCTGAGAACAAGGACACAAACATCAGGTCACATTTTGACTCAACATTTTACCTTCTCTCCTTTGAGGAAAGTGATGCGCGACTCATCTGCATTCCTTCTCTCCTCAAAGTCGTCCATCACCATGGCGGACATGGTCCGGGTGAAACAGCGCACCGATGACTTGAAGGAGAGGTCGCCGGTCCGGATGATGGGGATGTGGAGAAGGTTATCCTTCTCCTTCACGGTGTAGGAGCTCTTCTCAAACTGCATGTTAGGAACTGAGAGAGAGCGAGCAACATCTGATCAATGAAGGGTGTTTGACATGACACACGTGTATTAAAGCCTGTGATTGTTCTGTGAGGACGTACTGTCCTGGAACGTGTCCGTGATGATGACGTTGGCTTCATAGGGCTCTTGGAGGACAGCACCCTGAGGAGAACTGAGGAACACCACGAAGGACTCAGACCCCTCGATGGACGGGTTCTGGATGTCATCCATGATGGTTAAACTGCACGTCTGCTTAAAAAAGGGAAGTCAGATCAAATGATTTGCAAGGGTTATACGGGTTAATCTGTTATTAATCGAGGAATAAAAACACCTTCCTGGTAGCTGCAGTAGAAACTTGGTGAGCTCGGCTGATGATGTTATAAAAAAATGTTCATCTACTGTATGTAAAGATGTCAGTGTTGAAGAATTAATTCAGATCCAGCTGTGTACAAGTGCTGACACCGTTCTACGCATCCCAGAGGCAAAACTTCATACAGCGTATCCAGTTCAAGCTGCTTTATCTGCTCACAGTCTCAAGTGTTTTTGTTTGGGACGATAACATAACTGTGACATCTGTGCTGGGGTCTCCGTGCTATTTTCACTGTTGTAGCAAAATCATTGCCACTCCTAAAGTTGGACAAAAGTTGACCTACCTGAGGTTAACTGACTGCAGTGTGAGGGTGCATTTAATAAAAAAGGATGATGGATGTTTTCTTTAATCACCCATCACACAGAACATGTAGAACAAGAGAAACAACATAACTGTTTCATTCTTAAAATATAAACTATAACTATACCTCGTCGGTTTTTCCAGGTTTGAATTCCACTTTCTTGGAGCTGGGAATGTAGTCGACCCCGGGGCTGGCTGACGGAGGGTCTGAAGGTCGGGTGGCGCACCACACAGAGGTCAGCGAGGACAGGTCGCTGCCATGACGCAGCACTGGTATTTCAATTGTGCCTGAGAGAGGGGAAAAGTGAAATGCAAGGTGAAAAAATGTGAAATGTGGGAAGTTGCTGTGTTTTTGAGGGGGTTACAAGATATTAATAACTCTAATTTACAAAGTTGTTTTGATCTTTACATAGAAAGTAATTTAAATCCTGATCTAAGAACAAAGTGACACAGAAACTGAATCTCGCAGCTTCTTTTAGCTGCAACTAATGATACTGTCTGTTCAACACTGTGGGGAAGATACCTTTGTATCAAAGATTAAAGCTACGCCAGCGAGAAGAAGGAGAAAAAGAAAGAAGTGGAAGAAGTTCAGCAGAAAGATGAGGCGCAGTGTAGCTGTCAGTGATGCTAATTATAAGAGAGGAAACAATCTATTCTGTGTCATGCTCCAAAACACGTCCCCTGTTCCTAAATAAATGAAACAAGTAAAATATCACAGAGTGCAGTGATCTAACTGACAAATAAGATAACTGACGATGAGAAATGTTTCCACAAAACATGATGCACGTAAACTGGTTACACTAATATCATTAAATGTAACCATTATGAAACCTCCCATACCAAAGGCTACTTTCTAACAACTATTGGAAATGCCCTAAATTCCTAATGGAGAGCTATAAGAATAGGCATCACTTCAAACAACTCATATAAAAAAGTAATAAAGAAAATATAACCATTACTTATAAATGTAATTTTTTTAAATATTAAATCATTGTAAATACTGTCATGTGTACAAACACCTAATATTATAATGTATGGTAATAAATGTGTATCAAATAATTATTTTATAAATTATTCATGACGTACTGATGATAAAAATTATGTTCTGATGACATTGCATATAACATTTTTACATTATGTATTTCTTAACGATGACCTTAGACGTTATTGTTGTTTGATTAAGGTTTCAAAGGCTTCATTTAAAGCTGCTGCCAGGATATGCAGATGGATTACCAGTGAAACCAGTGACACCAGTCTTCCACCTAAGTCCTAACATGATCCTAAAGTGGCCTTCTCTCTTCTATTTTATATCTGCTTGTGTTTCGTAGCCTGTTTAGGCCCTGTCCAGGACTGGAGCTTCTACTTCCGCTTTCTGCCATCTCCTCCAGCTCCCAGCTCCCAGTCTGTCACTGTGCTTGATTGTTCTGGTACCCCAGTCCCTGCTTCAATCAAGCCGCACCATCAATCACACCACCAGCTTAAAATGAGCAGCAAAGCAGAGCTTATTATTCAGAGCTGCTTTGAGCTGCCATGCCACTCTGTCAGTCTGTATTATTTAGACTGTACCTTGACTGTGTTGCTTTAAATGTACTTTGGCTTTGTGCTGTTTTTAACTAGTTACACCTGTACTTTATATTTATTTGCTTCATTTTCAACTCGGGCACTAGCTTCTATTTTGGCTGCATAACCTCTCAGTGTTTCTGGAGAGTGGAGCAGTGATCATCTCCAACATTCACACGTGATAAAAGTTTGTCTGTGAAGGTTCTCAGTCATCCAGGTCATCGTAGTCTAAGGGGCTTGGAAAGAAAAGCGTCTGGACTTCTTTGAGTTTCCTTGAAGCCTAGTTGGGTTTTTTATTTGTTATTATTTGTGATGAAAGTGAAACTACGCAGTGAGTGGGTTCACAGGTTTTATGCCAACCCAAGTGCCAACTCTTACACTCTTAAAATATCATACTAACATTAATGTTTGTTTATAGATCATTTATACAGTCAAAAAAATTATTACTACTAGTTAGAATGCTAATAATAAATATGTGTAACGAAAGTTTAATTAACTACTAATCTATCATTCATTACTAATGATTATTGTGAAGTGCACTAGTTTTTTATAGGAAGCTATTAGCCGTTTGAAATACTTAATTTTTTTAACGTAAATTTAATTTAATTACGCAATAAGAAATATGAATTCATAAAGACATTACGCTGGTGGATGCACGAAAAAGGCTCATACCAGCATCTTCGCTGAAAGTAAACGTGGCGTTTCCAAGAGAAACAGTCGATGCATCGTTGGGTCCATCAATAATGACCTTGGCCACCGACACGTCGCCCATGCGTGCGTTATCAGAGGCGTCTGAAAGCACCAGCTCGAACTCCTCGGACAGTTCGTACTCGCTGTCATCGATGAGCTTAACATCACAGGTGGACATGCTGACTCCAGGACCGAAGATCACTCGGTTGTCGGTGGTCATGCCGCGGCTCTTGTAGTCAGAGCCGGACTCCAGAGCGTGGAGGCTGCTGCCCTGTGCTGACTTGGCTACGGTGTAACAGAGAGCAGAGACTGTGCTGGAGGTATCACCTGAGCAGAAATGAAGTGAGACAACAAGGTCATACAGTGTGTGCAGGAATTAAAGTGAAAATGAAAAGAAAGAAATTATGAGAAAATTCTTATGAAACATTCGTGAAACATGAAATGTTAGAAACTCCTCTGCAGTGTTTACCTTTCCTTTCAATGGGAGCATGGATTAAGCCTGAGCTTTCATTGACGTGGTAAATCTTCTTGTCAAACTGCAAAGTGGGTTCGTCTTCTGTGTCGTTGATGTTGACGACAGCGCGCGTGTTTCCACCCAGCAGCGCGTACACGGGCATGCTGAGCTCCACATGGAAGCTCTCGATGCCCTCAAACACCTTGTCGTCGTTAATGACTATAGTGCACACCTTTGTGTCCTCACGCTCATCAAACTGCACCTGGAAAACAATGAGAAGGAGGCATTAAAGAAGTGATTACAAAACCTTGACTTAACATAGGCTAGTTATAGATGATACACTTCACTGAATGTCAAGTAAAGCAAAGTGTTCCCACTTTACTGAATCTTTTGCCTCCTCAAACCTCCATGTACACAAAGGAGTAGCTCAGGGTTCCATATTAGGACCACTGATGTTTTGTAGTACAAACATCACGTTCCTGTTGCACTCCACTTAAAACTGATGAAAATGCAAAAAGATTCCAGGTTCACGTTACTCCCAAGATGTTAAGGTCAAAAACTGCTCGATGCTGTGGATCTGTTTTTATGCTTGATCCTGTGGTCCACAAGTTCATGAACAGGAAAGTAAGACCTAACCTTGGATTACTTTGTTGTTACAAAGATAAATAAGATTTTAGCAGCATTTGAAATTTAGCAAATAATTTGAAGAAAATTACTGGTTTCCAGACTAAATGAAGAACACAAACTCACGGGAGAGAAATAAAATCAATTAAAAGAGAAATGTTCATTTTTTAAACGTGGAATATCGAGTTTCTACCTGCCCAGCATATTCCACGTAGTCCTGCTGTCCAGGTCTGGATCCGACGCTGCTCGTGGAGGTGGCGCTGCCCTGTTCAGTGCGGCAGAGCACGATGGCGTACTGGTTGAGATTACCGGTTCGCTTCACGGTCACCGCCACTGTGCCGGCCTTCTCACTCACATTGTAGCTGTGGTGCCATTAGAAGAAGTAGGAAGGTAAAAGGGTGGGTGTCCAACAGATAATCTTTATAAAATATGTATATTTTTTTGAAATGGTGCAGACCTTTTGTGCTCAAAGCTGATGAGGGACCACTGGATGTGGAAGACGTTGTCACTGACCACATTTGGTTTGCTGTCTTTGACCAGGAACTTGAAGTTGTCCATGGTTTCCTGGACGTTCTCCTGATGAAGCACGTACCGGATCAGACCCAGATTGATATCGGCTACAAAGAAAAAAAGCCACATTAGTAACGATCAAACACTAGCATTATTGCTTCTTTACGGTTTTAGTACAAGACAAAGAGGACTGGAGCAGAGAATGTCTAAATTTGAAATCTCGCTCTGACTTCTGGTCACGAATACAGTTTTAACTAACGGGCTTATCTAAATGTATTTCTCTGTCTTCTGTTTTTTAGTGTTAGTGCTTCTTCATCAGTTCATTCATGTCTACCAATTGTTTTTTATGTTTCAATCACTTCTTGTTTCAGTAGCCGTTTGGCTTGATTTATTACTTTGTTACCGCCATGTTTTCTTCCACCCAGCAATGCTTTTCTGATCCTCCAGAGGATCCCAAGGAGATCTCAGGCCAGATGAGACATAAAGTATAAGCTCTCTGGTTTCTGGGTCTTGCTTATAATTTCCTTTCAGTTAGGTGTGCACTGATAATCTCTAAAGGAAAAATACCCAGGTGAGATCCAGCTGGATGTCTTAGAGCCTCACCCTGAAGTTGAGCTCAACGCTGCCTCAGAAGGAGATGAACATAATTATTTAAGCCATTCAGACTCAATTTTAATAAAATGCCAGTATTAAGAAGTGAACTGACTCAGATCAGGTCTGATGGGAGTCAGTCAAAAACGACCACACAGGTTCAAAATGTGCTGAAAACAATGTTTTAAATATGCCAAAAATGTCACAAAGCACTGCAGCAGGTTTTTAAATCAGCAGGAGAGCCAAATTCACACGATGGTCTTTAAAGACAATTAGTGCTGATTTTTATGCTTGCACACAAATTTACTGTGAGGAGGGGGACACCCAAAAAAGACTGATTGAATCTTAATAGTAAAAATCTTTTGCAAAGAAGGCATTTCTTGGAAAATATCACTTCCATAATTTGCAGCCTTGGGCCAATTCACAATACTTGGAGAAATAAAATAGCCTGGAAATGAATGTGAAAGTTATTATTGGCTCTGGGTTTCTGCTCATTTACACCTTCCACAGAAGGTTGTAGAAAAGGAAACACTTAGATGAGAGCCCCACTGCTTCACAATTGGCCAAATGACCTTCAGGAAGCTCAGCATAAACACCACAGAGATGAAGACAGTACTAAATTATGCATTAATATCCAGAATAGTAATATCTCAAACATAATTTTAGATTGAGTACAAGCATTTGGCAGAATATGGGAGCAAATGCTCACAGTCGGGATGATGTTGACAGTTTGTACTAGAAATCTCACCTGTTTTATTTATTCATATTGCCTCCATCTCTCGCGCTCAGGCTAAGGGTTATTTCACTTATTGTAAATTTATTATCATTAAGAAAATGATGTTTACAAGCTTCAAATTGAGCATGCGACACATCAAAGTGGCTGTTTATACTTGCTCTCTGCAGCCTGGAGGATCAACATTTTACAACAGCAGGCTGACACTGATCCTCGTCTGCAGCCTTGAGGTGAACATAAGCGGGCTCATAATGAGAGCACTGCTGATTTAAACTGCAAATTAGCTGAGTAAACGTGTGCAACAGGAAATACAGCAGATAGGTGGTGTCATTCAGCGGAGAAATGATCAGAGCGAAGAATGTGGGGTCAAGCTTTTGTCCCTCCTTCTCACTGTGAAGGCAAAATGTAAAGGAGTCTTTTGTTTTCCCCTCCTCTACCTTCCAACAGGCACAGAGTTTTATCTGCAGCGGCACGAAGGATGCAGGATGAACAGAAGAGGGCACCGATGCAACACTGAACTGGTGCAGTGAAGGAAACAGGTGGCTCTCTATACACTGATAGAGAAGTCTTTGTGGTTTATGTCATCCGCTGAGGGAGTTTAGAAGGAAAGCCCAGGAGCAGCGGGTTTCCAATATGTGAGTCCCAACTGCTCTGAGGCATAGCTAATCCTCAGGCATTAAAAAGTCCTTCAAATGAAACTATCTCAGAAGAGAAAAAAGATTGAACTTGAAGGGAGTCAGAAAGCCATGGCTTCATTTTAAAGAGTCATAAGGGTTTGATTTGGAAACATAAACTGGCACCAACTGCAGCTGTACACAGTATATCCCAACTATGACTGCGGTGATCCCACACTAACCTGATAAGATAACCATCCTGCATATCAAAAAGTAGCCTTCATTTTTCCTTTTAATATCGTACACCATCAGCCCATTGATGTGAGTTTTTAAAATGCACATGTAGTACATGGTTTATTAGTATTCACTATGACACAAAAAAGGAAAATTATCCTAATTTTTTATGAATATTTGAAGCAGGAAAAGCAAAAAAACATCAAAGCTCACAGGAGGAGGGGAAAAGCAAAACTGCACCCACTCTTTTGCTCAACCTGTGTTGAGCTGATGGAAATTTTCTTTGATATAAAATTCAGTTAAATTAAAATTATTGGTAGATCAGCAATCAGACCACTGCTTCCAAGGTAAACTGTGCTCATGGTCAAACAAACATCTTTATTCAAAGGAAAACAGTAAAAAATCTGACACCAGGGGACGAATGTGGACACAGTTCACTTTTCTGTTAGTTTGTTTTTGTCCACTGTCCTACTCTTGAGTGTGGTGGGGAATGTTGAGAATCCCATAAATAATTTATATTGATATTTCTGGGAGTAAAAAAAAAAGATTTACTGGTAAAAGAAAAATTCTTCTGCTTCTTGCAATTTTTTTAATTCTGTACCTATGCTGATAAAAATGCAGTTTCATGCAGTCAAAGCCAAAAGTTTTAGCTATGACTCAAAAAACTTTTAATTTGCTGATCTCTGACGGGCTTAGCTATCACATTTGCCTTGAATTGGTGCTCCACAATGCTCAAAATGAGATGACCTTTGAGGACACTTTAGTGGATAAGCACAATCGTGTGGATATCAGCTTCTGGACCAATCAGAAGCTGCTTTAAACACATCAGAGCTGCTTTTCCACCATCCCTGGACTCGCACCAGTTTGCATACAGGGAGAACCGGTCAACCGAGGATGCGATCGCCACAGTGCTGCACACATTACTGAAGCACTTGGAACACAGGAACACCTATGCACGGCTCCTCTTTGTAGACTACAGCTCGGCTTTTAATACCATCCGGCCATACAAACTCCGTCCCAAACTCCACCAACTGGGACTTAACTCCTCTCTGTGCAACTGGATTGTGGACTTCCTCACTAACCGTAGACAGAATGTCAGAGTGGGTAAGAACACCTCTTCCACCCTTGTGGTCAACACCGGTGCCCCTCAGGGGTGTGTCCTGAGCCCTCTGCTATACACTCTCTTCACCCATGACTGTATTTCCTCCTGCGCGTCCAATCTCATTGTTAAGTTTGCCGATGACACTACAGTGCTCGGACTTATATCCAACAACGATGAGACAAACTACAGGACAGAGGTGCAACAACTAGAGTCATGGTGCCACGACAATAACTTGGTCTTAAACACCAAAAAGACCAAGGAGATCATTGTAGATTTCCGGAGGAAGGGTCATAACAACCATCTGCCTCTCTTCATTGGCAGTGAGGCGGTGGAGAGGGTGAGTAGTTTTAAATTCTTGGGGGTAACTGTGACCGAGGACCTGTCCTGGGGCAACCATATCACCTCAGTTGCACGGAAGGCCCAACAGCGCCTCTACTACCTGAGGAGACTGCGGAGCGCACACATTCCCAGATCTCTGATGTTGAACTTCTACAACTGTGCCATCAGCAGTGTTCTGACGTATGGATTTCTAGTGTGGTTCCCCAGCTGCACCAAGGCCGATCAGCAAGCACTCCAGCGGGTGGTGAAAGAAGCTGGCAGAATTAGTGGAACAAGTCTGCCAGAGATTAGTAATATCTTCCCCACTCGCTGTCTGAGGAGGGTGCATAGTATCCTGCGGGACCAACATCACCCTGCGCGCCACCTTTTCCACCTGCTGCCCTCAGGGAGAAGGTACAGGTCTATACAGGCCAGAACATCCAGATTGGCCAACAGCCTGTATCCACAGGCTGTGAGGCTTCTGAACTCTCTGCCCCCCTCTCACGGACAATAACCATATCCAACTTTTTAATAGCACTGAACTGGTCTGCATTGGTGCATCATATCTTTATTCTCTTTCCCCCTCCTGTCCCCCACCCCTCTTTCTTAAATAGATAACTATCATATCTGACATCATATCTCACAGTACAATAATAATATTGTATGGGTTGCATTGTTGTACTTTGTCATGTTTCTCAGGTCTTTGTCTGAATTTCTTATGAACATTACTTGTCATGTTCTCATGTTGTTGCTAAGGATTGTCTTATTGCACTGGAGTCACACTGGGTTAAATATTTACACTTGGGTTTTAAGGGGTATTTATTATTTTCTTTATTATTGTATTTATGGGTTGTACGGAAGCTCCAAACGCAATTTCATTGTTCTCTGACAATGACAATAAATACTTATCTATCTATCTATCTAATCGGGATTTGGCCCCGATTGGTTCCAGCATGCCACAGAGAGTTGCAAAAGTTGCAAAGAAGAAGTGTCACCACTATAAATACAGACTCTCTGGATAAACTTGATGAACTGACTCTTTTTTTGGACAAGGATTGAAGCTGTCTGAGGAGGAGAAGTTAAGAGGGATGGGTTGTCTAATAAGTTAAACTGTTACTGCTGTAAAGATAAAGGCAACAGAGAGAGCTTCGGTACCTTGTGTGAATGTGGTAATAGGGTTCCCAGGTTTCAGCTTGCTCTCCAGGAAGCCGTGCTTTGGCTCTGTGGTGATTTCATAAACCAGCTGTCCATCATCTGTGTCCGGGTCCATGGTCAGCAGCTCCTTCTTGGTGATCAGATTGGTGGCCTGACAGACATCAGACAGGATTGACTCAAATTTCCTGTTTTTCAGTTTTCACCGCACAGAAATCATCTCACAGTGCAAGAATTCATTTCTGGGGATTTCATTCACAATGTCACACTATGATTCAGCTGAGCAGGAAGCTTTTCAATTTCAGCTTCCCTGATGTAGCTATCATAGCAAAAATACAGCTGTTAAGAGGCGTCGCCTCACTACTGGCTCAAAAAACAGAAATCAGCATATCCAACATCACAACACCAACTAAAAAACGTGTTTGCTTCTGTATCTGATCTCGACATTGACATTCAGCCAACAAAATTTTGAAGAGCCCCTCCTCTGAAGGGCAAAGTAGTTAACTTTTCTATTCTGTTAATAGACAGCATCTGGTTTATGTGGGTTATAAACTCACTAATTGTTCCAGTGAGTTTGGATAAGTTATTGGGAAATGCTATTGTACACACTGATCTCCCCACTTAAGTACAGATTAGCATCCAAACTGTTGTTATTTGACTCTTAGTTGGATGAAGGACTTTAGACTGATCTCTACGTTGTCATTGCAAGTTTTCCAAAGTTTAAAACCACCAGCATGCACATCTGGAACATGTAAAAAATAAATCCACCAGTGTTGAGAAACATTTGTTTCTAAAACGGATAAATTCAGCACAGAAGGTGATGCGATAGCTTAAAATGTTTTTTGGTCTCGTATGTTTTAAAGATGTTTCATTTATGATTATTACAAATAAGTTTCAATGTATCCAACAAACAAAGTTCATATCAGCTGTGTTTTTTTAAAGCCGTTTCTTCTGCAAACTACTTTGCAACCAACCTTCTTTTTAGATTTGCCAGTAACTTCTACGTGGACGCTGGGTTGGGAACTACAGTTCTGGAAATCCTTGATTTGAACATTTTCAGGTTCAGGTTATTTTATTTTTAACCGTAGGTAGATTTGTTCTCTTGAATTGAAGAAACAACAGAAAACAAAAAAGCAGAGCAAAAAATACTGACAACAAAAATTTATACTAATTTTGGCCATCATGTAATCCAAAAACGTGTCTTTTTAAACCTTGTCGTTTTACAGTTTGGGACCAGAAGCCTTTGTCCGGGAGGAAGAAAAACGAATCTCACTGTGTAAAGAAAAATGAAACCAGCCGACCGCTGTAACTGTCTGGTGGACAGGGAACTTCAGCTGTGGTTCATCAGTCAACCTGTTAGACCACTTAACAATCTGACAGAGTTTCTGCTCTTTTGAGATAACTATCCAAACCACAACACCAACTATAAGGACAAAACAGATTCAATAAAAGCACGATGAAATAAAACCATCATGGTTTTATCAATGTGGAAACAAGAAAGCCTTCTTAAACACGAGAGCTGCTGGTGCTCCTTCCTGCACACAGCTTCACAGTTTGCTTTGAAATTCAGCTTTGAATCAAAAGTGAGATATTTTTAACACTGAACACTTTCCACATTTTGATTGCACACTCCTAAGTTAGAGGCAGGGCAACGATGTAATACATGCCCCGCTTTACCTAAATGACTAAAGAGGACCACAATTAGCAACCGAAACATCATGTTGTATTAAATCACAGGTGTCGAACTCCAGGCCTCGAGGGCCGGTGTCCTACAGGTTTTAGATGTTTCCTTGATCCAACACAGCTGATTTAAATGGATAAATTACCTCCTCAACATGTCTTGAAGTTCTCCAGAAACCTGGTAATGAACTAATCATTTGATTCAGGTGTGTTGACCCAAGGTGATATCTAAAACCTGCAGGACACCGGCCCTCGAGGCCTGGAGTTCGACACCCCTGTAATGAAACTCAGTAAGAAATTGTTTTGAAATTGCCTCCCACTGCAGGCCATAACAAAAACTGCACTATCATGGGACACCTTGCTCCTTTCTCAACCTCAGGCGATCCATGTTTGCACATGGAAGTGTAGGATATCCCAGAACACAGCTGCACCTCCAAATATTAATGAGTTCAGATGGAATAATTTTCTTTGACCAAAGGTCTCCTGCCTATATGATCAATTGGTAATGGTCAGGTTTTGCTTTCCCCTCCAGCACTCAGGAGAAGATACAGGAGTGTAACAGTATGATAATTTGGCTCAGTGATAAAACACCCAAGACTTAATTACCTGCAGCGCAAACACAGCACAGGCTGAGAATAAATGAACGATGTGACATATTTACAGTGCCTACCAAACAAACCTGTGCGCTGCATTGCGATGAGGTGTGCAAGCCAGCAGGTGGAGGTGGAGGGGCTAATTTCAGAACAAACAGTGATGGAGCTTCTCCTTCGCACTTCACACAGACACATTTACTCTGCTGGAGAATATTCAGGCAGAGCAGGGTGTGCTGGCACTTTTTAAAACATAATTTGCTCAGAGAGAGTTCTGCTGAGCAAACACGCAGCTCATTTAAACACATCTGAATTATCCTGATGTTTCAGTCCTCTGCTGGTGTCCAATTAAAGGTAATAAATTAGAAAAAGTTCTCTTCAGTGTCCGCTGTTCTCACTTTACGGCTATTAAACATCACAAATAGTTTAATTAGATTTGTTTCCTAAATGCCTACTAACTTGGATTTCTGCAGAATTTATTATCACCACTGTGGGACCTGGATTTAATAAATATGGGAAGGACACCAGGTTTTATGCATGTAGTGTGTACAATAGCAAATGCCCACTACCTGAAATCTAAATCTTTGGCTATTTCTGTCCATCTCCTCACTTCAGTCAGAAGCTACAGCACACATCAGCGGCTTCTGCTGTCCAAATTTGTTTGGGTGTGTGCCAGTTTTTTACAGAGGGGTCAGTGTCCCCTCAATCAGTGCATCGCTACATGCTGCATTTCGGTTTGCTGGTTAGTAGCAGCAGCAGCCACGCTCAGATAGTCAAGCTAAATTTCTGACAGAGCGTAATTCCACACCACACACTGTGATGCAGTCTCGAGTCACAAGACTCGGCGTCAGACCTTGACCTTGAGATCAAGGTCACTGAGATTCAAACTTTTGCGTGAATAGTACTTAGTAGAGGTATCTATGGTATCAATTTGAAAACCCAAAATTGGTTCATCTTCAAGTTATCGTATTCACAAATCTAGGCATCCATGCCAACTGCCTGCGTGCCGTATCGGCTTTTTACAGCTGGGGGGTAAAAAGTTTAATGAATTAAAGACCTTTTGTTCTTGCAAACCTCGAGGCTGCGGTTTCTCCCACATTACTCCCTGGAATCGATGTCTTCCTCTACTCTCACCTCTGACACGTGCACTGGATCTCTTCAGTGTGTCAAAACATTAAAGACATCTTTAACATCCTTAAACTTAAATTTTGAAACTTTATGGATCATATGAACATGTAGTCTCAACCCTTGCCTTTGCCTGTCATGCACATGGTTATCTCTCCTCTGGTGTGCGTATGTAATAGAATGCAAGTGAAACTGTGTGTGTTTACTGTCTGAGGGAGGTCATTTACTTCATCATCTCCAGCCACAAAGCAGACCAGTCTGCAACTGATGCTGAGGATGTAAACATCAGTCTTACTGGTAACGTAATAGCAGGTTTGTGGCATTTTTGTTCAATCATTTCTTCTCTCTAAGAGATTACATTAGACAGTTGAACGTGCCCGAGAAGATGAGCTTGACCTTGACATCAAACTTTGAATTACATAAAGCTTTTGATTTTTATGGATCTGTTCTCTTTTAATCAAACCCCACATTCATTTTACTCATGATCAGATGGAAAAATAAAAATGTGTCCCTGCATTGTTATCGTACCTTGTTATCCATGTACTCCAACCACTGCAGTCCCAGGTTGGTGAAAATTAACGGCGTTCCATCATCAACTGGCAGGATATCTATCTTGAACTTCTGGGGAGCGGCTGTCACTATCTGGAAAACCCCAAAAATGAAAGAAATTAAAAACGATTTTTAAAGACAGCAGACATGGTTTAAGTGAATTTTAACAAGTAGTAAAAACTACAGTGTTAAAAGTACAGCGTGTCTAACTTTCTTGTGTTTTCCTGCTGGCGACTGATCCAGTGTAACTTCTGAGCTCCTCCTTGTTCAGGATTTCTACTCAACTAAAACAAAATCCCCTGCATGTATCGCTCATCCCAGCTGATCCAAAGTAAAACTTAATTAATGATAATACTCATGTCTGGCAATACAACAGACATGACCAATACAAACTGAACTATAGCAAACCTCAAATGTACTTTGATTAATTTCCATAATACCCTCATAATCTGGAATTAGAGCGCTTACAGTAATCTACATTCTTCACACAACTCGACATGAAGCAGAGTTTATTACAGCAGTGTGATGTTCAGAGTTCAGCTGTGAGTTTAACAGGCTGAAAATTCTAAATATATCAACAGATTATGGAAATGGAAAAACACACATAATTAACATAATTATATGATCAGCGCATTTTGTCAGTTTTGTGTATTGATTGCTTTAAAAAATGGTCGAATGGTGCATCACTGTCAATTATGGGATCTTCTCCTGCGAAAGGAGATAATGAAGGTGAGTTGAATCATCTTTTCTCAGTATTTAGACAATTCGACCAGCTCTTATTATGGCTGCCACGCACTTACTTCGCTTCACTCAGTTAAAAACCTTTCTAAGAAAAAGTGACCACTCAAAGGCATCCTTGACCTTGAAAATGAAGCAGGAAACAAACAGAAGATAATTGACTCTGGAGACGAGCTCGAGCATGATCGCAGACAGTGAAGCACAGAAGACAGAAGCACATGAACGAGACGGAGCACAGACAGGGAGATGCTGGGGACGCAACAGAAACCGGAGCTCAGGAACACAAACTTAAACATATTAAATAAGTGTTTAAAGCTCAAAGAAAGCACAAAAACACTAAACTTAGACACCCAGCTATTAAAATACGCCTTCAGACTTTGGAGTAAATTGTTCTTCTTTATATCAGGTTTCAAAAAGCTGTGCTAGAGACATGCACAGACTTCACTGTAGGTTCCACTTGAAGTCATTCTCATGGACCAAAGTTTTGAAAGCTCAAAATGTTCTTAGGAACCATTTAAAGGTTCTGCTGGGTTTTACTTTATTGATTCAGCCGCTTCCAACAGCGATGGCAGGCTGAATCAGATAAGTTACTCCAGTATTCACAGTTACCGCCTGCTGTCTGAGGTGCATGAGGGAGCAACTAATCACCACAAGAGAGGCTAATAAGGCCAACTTTGACACGTGCCATTTGAAGGCTGAGCTTGTCCACACAGTTTATAGCAACTCATACATTATTTAATAACACAGCAGCTCCAGTGGGAATGAAACCGAAACGACAGCAGAGATAATGCCACGAAGCATCTACTGAGCTACAGAGCACGCGTGGCTGTCGAGCCAAATGTCCCCAGGTGATGGAAAGATAATAAACCCAAGGCTGGGAAGTGTGTGTTTGCGATCGGGGATGTCAATACCTACACGCTGTCATTCAGTTTAATCATGTGGGCTATTAGTAATGACAGGTGGTGGAGCTGAGGGGGGAAAACTGACAAGCAGAGGAGTCGATTCACCCTGAGGCTTGCTCATAACCATAAAGCTGACATTACCACTGCACACACATTCGTCCTTCTGTAGTTGTAGGGACCTTTGTGTGATGGTTTCTGGTCTAGCTGTGAAAACAAAACACTCGCAAGGATGTCAAAGTGCATCCAAGGCAAACATGCGTGGAATGAGCCCCTCCTCATGGACCATCTTACAATCCTCTATAGTGGCGACGGGTTAATACATTTCTAGAGACAACATAGTGTGCTGCACTTTTGTTTGCCCAAGTGGCAACTCCTCAGCTAAAGAATAGAGAAGCGCTAAAATGTAGTTCCTCTGATGTCCACTAGAGGCTGGCTCCGAATTTGAGGTTTTACTTCAGAATTGTTACTGTTTCCATTTAGGAAACATAAACCACTGTTTATCTATTTCACCTGCTTCAGTGCAAATGACAGTAACAGGTTTTTAGATCTGCTTTTTGCCAGTGTCACTGCTGGTAGCATTACGCTGTACCTGCAATCCATTCGGGTGGCACAGGTAGTGACAGATTGTGGCACATCCACACGGACCAAAGAAGATTTCCTGTGTGTTGCAGCACAGCACTTTTTCATGTTTTAGGTAAACTGTCCATTGTGTGGCCCTTCACTGAATCTATGTGAGTTTTGTGGGCAGCAGATAATTAAATACCGCACATTTAATAACACAAAACGTTGTGTGTCTCCGCTCTGTAGGACTAAATATTATTCAGATGAAATGAGCTGCAAACATAAAGCTGCTCCTTCCATGCTACAGAAATAGCCTGTTCTTCCAAACATGTCCTTTGCAAAAATATTTTCACTCTGTTTCCGGAGGTGTCCGCCCTTTGCAAAAGCCCCCAGCTTCTGTCCTCACAAAGACAGAAGCACATGAATACACCCACAAATTCACAAAAGGTCAGAGCACGCGCACTCTCGCAGACATGCCCTCACTCTGCCATTTCAATCATCCCAGTGTAATAAAACTGTCCAGAAGGTGCCTTTTATACACACACACACACACACACACACACACACACACACACACACACACACACACCTCTTTTCCGTCGTCCTCCACCATGAAGAGCAGGTTGGTGCTGTCGGTCACGGTGAAGGTGAAGCGGTCTTTGAGCGAGTTGGAGCCGTCGTGGTTGTAGCTGATGCGGTTCTGGTAGATGTCGTCCATGGTGAAGCTGCTGGTCTGTCGGTAGTGTTGGCCGTTGATGGTGCGCTCGATGGTGCCATGTCGAGGAGCCTGGACGACGCTGAAGACGACGGACTCCGCCTGGAGGAAGGTCGTGTTATAGGAGGGAAAATGCAGGGAAAGGAAGGACGGCTCAGTGATATCGCCTGCAATGTCTCCCTAGGATGAAGCTACATAAAGGAGCAGTGTTTGTTCTGCACAACCAACAAACAGCCAAGCATGCAAAATAGTGAGAACTCAAATTCAGGAATCAGCTTCAAAATATCTATCTAGTGGCGGACCTTAACATCACTTTTGGGTGTTATTCTCTAAAATTCTACAGTG
The DNA here is from genome assembly GCF_051167445.1 of Perissodus microlepis. Taxonomy (NCBI): domain Eukaryota; kingdom Metazoa; phylum Chordata; class Actinopteri; order Cichliformes; family Cichlidae; genus Perissodus; species Perissodus microlepis. The sequence goes on from NC_140472.1 coordinate 32,790,266, forward strand.
AAGCAGTAGAAAATAAATCTTCAAGTTTTTACTGAGAATTACAGATTTATGGGATTAACAGTGTTGGATTATCCCTTAAACCGGCTGCTTAGTTTAGCCAGCTTAGGTAATGATCTCAAAATAAATATTCAGATTTTCTAAACTGGTAACTGTACTGCTTTGATATCATTCCAAACATGATGCCAATTAGTTCATGAATCATACCAAGCTTCAAAGATATTATCTGTTTATATTGTGCAGCTCATAAAGCGAATCAGATGCTTAAAGAAGGAAAAAGGCAAAAGAGCTCATTGAAATTACTTCATACAAATTTTATACATATTATTAACTCTACAATATATGCAGCAGAGGATGGAGAGCAACATTTGCCTTTGTTTAGCCTTAATTGAAGCAGAAGCATGAGGTGCATGCTGCACTAATCAGTCCTCGAATGCTTTATTTTGACCTCAGTTACACATTTGAAAAGTTTTTTGTTTTGTTTTCCTTTAAGACCTTCTGAAGTGCTCAAAGCGTCTCTGTCATCGTTCCCTCTACAGAAGGCGACACCTGATTCTTATCATGATGTCACGCATATACTGTAATTAAAGCTGTGAAAGATTTGCAGAAAACGTATGTAGCCAGTGTGTTACCTCTGTGTCCGCATCGGTGGCTTTCAGCTCAAACTCAGTGATGGTCTTTCTTACACCCTCCTGCACCCTCATGCCAGGGACCTGAAGAAGAGGCAGGGAGTCGTCCACAGGCTTGATGGTGATGTAGAAAGTCTGGGCAACCTGATGACAAAGAACAAATTATACGATGATGAAACCAAAAATACATCCTGTCATCAACGTCCTACTTTCCACTGAAAACTTTCTCAACAATTCAGCAAATAGAAAAGTCTCATTATGATGAAAAAGTTTAACCCCAGATGGCATAACCCAAATACCACAAACTGCATTAACACAGAATTGGTATGCCCTCAAGTAATCCCATCTCCTCGCAGGGACAGAACAATATTCTGCTTTGGTATCATTAAAATACCCCCCCCTCTAATCTTAAAGCAAAACACTTGATTATAAATATGCAGTAGTTCTCAGTTCTCAGGCTTCTCAGAGTTAGCAAAAGTACAAAAGGGCTACACAACTTCATCAACTACCACAGTGGCCACAAAGCTTCCACACATTGCAGTCAGCCAGGCGTGAAGGCCAAGTGACCTTTTTCACATGTTTACTCGAGTCCTTGTGATCCTCATTAGTTTGGATTAGCGAGGCAGATTTATGCATGAGGTGAACCGGGACAGGAAGCAGCCACTTTCTTGCTGTTATAGAAGCTGTAGAGTTTGTTAGATTTTTAGATTTCTTTCATGTCTTTCAATTATATGACATCGTTAAGGTTTTTTAATTAAGCTAAGCTTTTAAGTGATCAGAAAACATTTCTCTTTCTGGTTTTCTTTCTTAATTCCTGCCAACAGCTTGTTTTCTACACCATTTAAGGTTGTTCCCTGCACTTGAGCTTAAAGGTCCCTCTTTGGACACACAAGGACTGCTGAATTATTTCTTGGCCAAACCGGGAACAAAGTTATTTGTCTTTAGGAAGAACAAATAACATTTCAGAGCTTCTGTTGTAGTCAGTAGATATCTGCATCAAGAGCTCCTTCATGAATGAATTTCAAAATGTGTTAAGCTACCAGGTATCGTAAAAGTCTTCTGCCATTCACCTCATTTGTCCCGTCGGACACAGTGAAGGAGAACTGGTCAGCATGTTTCTCTTCTTCACTGGTGTGGACGTACTGGATGCTGCGTGATGCCAGGTCAGCCTGTGTGAAGGTGCTGATCCTGGCGCCTAAAGAGACAAAAGAGAGAAAAGTAGTCGTTAAGCCCAAAAACGTCCATTATGTTTGTTATTTCATCTCTCTCCTGATCCCTCCTGACTGATTTTTGTCTACCTTTGATTTTCTTTGTGTTCATTCTGGTGAATCAATGGCAGTTCAATAAAGTGAGAAACTTCAGAGATGAATTTTTCCGCGTCTGTTTCCGTTATGTTTCCATGTGTTGTCTCATCCTTCATATTTTGTTGTGACATGTGTTTGTAAGCCACCGTGGCATTTTCTGACCACACACTGAGTTTGTTTCCTCAATTTGGCTCTTGTCAAATTTACAAGGGGATAAAACTAAACTAAGACTGAAGTCAAACTGAAATAATAATGCTTCTCTTTACTCTGTGTTGCCTCTGAAGATTAAAACCCAGTGGGAAACATAATCAGGTTTGTCTGCAACAATCCAGCATCACTCAGCATGAAACTAAAGGTGACTGTTTTAAAAACAAGAACAGAGTATTTTTTGCTTCCCAGCAGTTCTGTTATCCTCGCTTATTGTGGATGCAAAGACCTGATGCAGCCATTCGTAAGACATTTATGGTTATTCCTGACATACAAAGTGTGCAACAGACACATTACATAGTTATCTATGATGTGCATTAATGAGGAAAAGGACAGAACTTCTTCTAAATTTCCATTTTCATTGATTTCCAGCTGTGATATTTCATTTTCCAACATTTTCACATCGGACAATTTAACAAACCCATAATATTATCACATAAATTGCGATATTAAATAAAACAAGGAGTCAAACAGAAAAACAAACAAACAAAAAAATGGTTTTAAATCCTGATTTGTATCAGCTTCCAGTTAACTGGTAGCTGATACAAATCAGGCGCTGAATTAGAAAAATTATCCTACCAGCTTCAAGAAAAAGAAGGTATTATTGAGAGGAAAGAATGGGCTCTCCAAGACAAAAAGAATCAGGAGCTCCAAGAAAAGCTTGATGAAGCTCTGGAAAAAAATTAAAGAAATCCACCAAGACAAGAAACAACAGCCCATAGAGCAGAGAGACATGCAGAGCAAACTCCAAGGCATAGAGGAAAAATACAAAGCGCTGCAGGTAAAGCATAAGAAAACTCTGCACAAAAATCAACAGTTGCTTCAAGACAAGAAGCAAATGGAAATAAAACAGAAACAAATGGACTCCAAGCTTGAAGAGATGGAGGAAAAACACAGATTGCTCCAAATAAAGCTTGATAAAACAGTGCACAGAAATAAAGAGTTGCTTCAAGAAAAAGACCAACAGAAAATACAACAGGAAGAAGAAAAACTTATTCTCCAGAAGAAAAATCAAACACTCCAAGAATTGTATAATGAAACGAAGTACAAAACAACTGTACTGGAAGGAGAAAAGAAAAAAGTGCTCAGAGATGCAGCATCGCATCAATGAAATGCTGAGAAACAACACAGAACTTGAGAAACTTTCTAACAACTTGAAGTACAAAAACACTGAAATCCAGGCGCAAAAACAACAGAAAACACACAAAGACCTGCAGCGTAAACTTCAAGAAATCCAGAAGAGAAACCAGCATTTAGAAGACATGCACAAGAAAGCAGAACAGAGAAATACAGATATGCACAAGGCAAAGCGAATAGAGGAGGCAAACGTTAAAGAACTGAAAGACAAGCTTGAAGAAAAACAAGAAGAATTAGAAGACATGGTGAAACGACGCAACAAACTTGAGAAAGAAAACGCAGAAACAGTCGATGAGCTGAAAACCCTCATCTTTGAGAAAAAGCTGCTCGTTGTCTGAAAAAGAAGAAAAAAAACGCTTCCACTGGTTCTGGAGGAGGGACACTGCTGCTCCTCACCTGATGTAACCTCGTTTTCTTCCACCTCTATTCCATCTTAATTTTCACCACTCCTCTCCCCTCCCTTCTTCATCCTTTTTTCACCCTCACCCCCCAGCAGTTGACTGCCCCCTCCTGAGCCCGTTTCTGCCATAGGTTTCTCCTTTAGCTTTCTTTCATTTTAAAAGGAGTTTTTCCTATCCACCGTCGCCTGGTGCTTGCTCAGAGGGGATTGTTGGGGTTTTCTCTCCTCTCTCTTTTTCCTTCTTTCTATCCATCTTTTTACCCTCTCTTATCCCTCTCTTTTTGCCCCTTCTACATTCCCTTTACCCTCTTCTTTTCACCCCCCCCCCCACCTCCTTTTCCATTTCCTCCATCATCTGGGGGGGAACGATAAACACAATTGGCCACATTTTACATGTGTTTGAAAAATGTCTTTATTCAACAATAATTCATCTTTAGTGTAAAAACAAGAAATGGGTAATAGCTGCATGTGTGTTTGTGCATAATATACATAACTTGTATCCCAGAAGGAATTAATACTAGATGGGTAGAGACAGGTTTCAAAGACTAGAAATGAAAGCATGTGAGTCCTATAATCTAAGCTCGTTTCACCGATAGGTGATGTTACATTTTAAATCAGGCACTTCATTACAGACTGTCATTGTACAGAGGTACATTAAATAACATGAAAATGGATTTCTCGTGCCGCAGGTGACCTCGCTGCGAAGGTATTAACTTGTTGAATAATTTAGTTATTTCTCACCACAGAGGGGAGGGAATTTCACAAAGTTAAAAAAAATTGAAAACTTGTAAACATTACACAGGAAGGCAATAACTCATTCAACATGCCAACGCATCGAGGAAATAAAGACATCTCAGCATCAGCTCTCTTCATGTCATCTATTGACAGCAAAATGAGCACAATTCTGTGGTCTTCTTGGCTTTTGGCATCTACTCCTCAGCTGAATGTTTATACATCATTATAATCAGGACAGGCAGGCTGGGAGACAGATCCAATATTCTCAGTCAGTGATGAAAACCAAGCTTTTTTTTAGCTCCATCATATTTAAGCAAATTACATTTTCCATTTGTCCTGACAGGAAATAGCAGAAAATGCCACATTTTGTTTAAACATGGGCTGAATGCTATGCAGGTTAACATCTGAGCTGATACCGTGGTACAAAACACAGCAAAAATCATTCCTATTTTCACACGTGAAGTCAAAACTTTCTGGGAAGCTGAGTATACTGGATGTTTAATGGTTCTAGAGACTGTCTGATGTTAGTTTAAGTCTGAATCCGATCGGCTTATCTGTCTAGTTGTGGTCTGCACAGATGTCCGGTTTTTAGAAATAATTCAAGGGCAATAGTGTGACATTTTGTATTTATTTATTTCTATTTATTTTATTTCCAAGAGCAAGGGCTTTTATTTTGTCCTGCTAAAACCCACGTTACTGTACTTAACGTACATAATTCTTTTTTCTTTATACAGATATGCAGATATACTACATGTGTACAATTCATTTCATTGTTTAAATGTTTAATAATAAAGTACATGAATATTATATATTAAAGTATATTTCCTATTAACTAGGCAGGTCATTCTCTTTCTCTTGACAACGCTGTCTTTAAATAAAAATATATAATTCCCTATATTCCTATCTATTCCAAACAATGGTAGTAAGTAACAAAGTTTTAAATTTGTCACTTTGACTCTTAATTTATTAACCATGAACAAGAGGTCAGAGGTCAAATGTAGCATGATCCTTAAATCCTTCTATGATACTTTCTGTATGTGGACCAGAGACGGACAATAACGCATAATCTCATTACTTTTTTAAGTAACGAGTAAAGTAAGGGATTACTATTGCAAAAAAGGTAATTAGATTACTGTTACTTTCCTGTAAGCAGGCTACATTACTGCGTTACTAAACCGTTGTGATTTTGTTTGTGAGAGTGTCTCATGAGCGTGGAACGTCCGCGGCAGCAACAGACGTGTGTAGATCAGCAACGGATAATATGGAGTGCGGGAGAGAGTACGGCCATGCAGCGTTTCAAGCTTGGAAGTACTGACATTACTTTGAGTTTGATTCTGTAAAAAGTGACAAAAACATTGAAAAAATCCATGACCGATTACGCCGAAAAAATAGAAAAAGGTCTATTATGTTATTACGTATTCAGGTTGTGTATCATGTTTTTAAAAAAGAAACAAAGTAACTAAGTAATAAAGCAATTACTTTTGAAAATAAGAAATCGGTAAAGCAACAGGATTACTTTCTTGGAGAAGTAATCAGTAATTAGTAACTAATTACTTTTTTAAAAGTAACATGACCAACAATGATGTGTTGTGTCGTTTAATATAGTCATAGTTTCTAAGTTATTAAGGAAGCAGTTCACCTGTGGGAGGTGAATATTTGTACTCTAATGAGCAACACGAAGCAAAAGAAAGACACCATTACCTGACTAAAGTTAACCTGGCCGATGGATCTGACTGAAGTCTTTCCTTCTTTAATGTGGCAGAAAAAGGGCTACACACTCAACTTCAAGCTTTATCAGAATTTTAAACTTTAGGATCAAACAACAAAGGCTGTAAAGCTTGAGCTACGCCTCAAACTAGTGTCTAAAACAAAGCTGCAAAAATAATTTGAGGAGGTGAGGCAGGTTACTGTCTTCAGCATTTTGTGAGACAGGTGCCTTTTGGCAAACACTCAGTTGGAGAGGTGTGTCATAACCTCAGTCATTTAATAAGCCCCTTGAAAACATTGGCTTTGAGAGCGGGAGCTGAAAGGGAGCATTCATCTCTTTGTGCTGTTACCTTGACATTCCTCGTATGCTGACAAGCTTCCCATAGGGGCAGTGGGCTAGCTGTGCGTGTTAGCATGGTGTGACAGACTGGCTGAATGGCTAGCAGTAATTATCCGGTGTTGCTCTGTGGCACAGAGGTGATCTGATGCTTGAAGATCGGGGAGCAGTGTTAACATCCAGCTCATTAACATGCTGCAAGCACTCGAGTGGGGAATCCGTTCAGTCGGGGCTGAAATCCTCAACAGCACAGAAGCTAATAATCACCTCTCTGTGATCGGAGGATGCATCAGCATCTCCGTTTCCTCCAAATCCAGATTCACATCAGTTATTCCTTTTTTGTTTTCTCTTTATTGCATCACAAGATGAGAATTTTAGTTATGGCTGCAGTCATTTGAAGTTTGTTTATGTCACAAGAAGCAGAAAGACAGAGTGCGTGAGTGTGTCTGTTTTGTAGAGGGCAGCTGGAATAGAACAGAAATAATGGATGGAGGAACTGGAGCAAGCTTCATTACAGCTCCGTCTGTGTGTGGAGTCAGTTATCATATACAGAAGGGAACGAGTCTCCATCTACAGAGTTTGTGATGAGATTTGGTTTTGGAAAGTTTTTGGTTCCATTTTCTTTTGTTATTGTAGTGAAGTCGGGTTTTTGTGATTAAGTTCTTAGCTCCCTGCTTTAGTTTTATTGTCGTCCTCCCCGGTGTTCCCCTGACTCTCTTGGTATTTGATGCATGAAGCCTTCCTCGGCTCAGCTCTCGTGCTGCCACACCCTGTCGTCACTTTTTAAAAAAAAATACTTCTATTACCATCACACCAACAGGCACTTTAGAATCACCAATTGACAAGCATGTCTTTGGACAGGCTCAAACCGGAGAGGTGATCAATGCACCACAGCGCTGCACACTAGAGATGGCACGATACCACTTTTTTATGTCCGATACCGATATCATAAATTTGGATATCTGCCGGTACCGATATGAATCCGATATAGTGTGTTTTTTAATCAATAAAACGTTTTTTTAATATCTTGCTGCATTTTGTATAAGTTTATACTCAAGTTTAAATAAATAACAACACTAAAGCTATTCTGTTATACCTGTATGTAAAAAATACACGGCGCCCAAAATATTTCATAGTTCAGCAACACTGATCAATCTAATAAACTTAAACCTACTCCACCCTCCCTATTCTGGTATTTTAAAGAGTACTTAGCAGAAATATTAAGCAACCTAACTAATAGGGTTGCAAGCTCCCAGCAAAAACAAATAGGGAACCACCCCCCACCCTCCACCTCATGATGCTTAATCAATGTAATCAAATTTAATTTGATGCAGTGTGGAAAAATGCACAGAAATAAATTATTTTTCAAGAATAATTAAATAGATTCAACATCTTTCTTCAACAGAATTGCAGAATTCACAGATGGTACTTTCCCAAAGGAAAAAGTACTATAGCTTACTAGGGTATATTAGACTTAACAGTTACTATATACAGTAATGGACTTCTATATATTTTACATCAGATTAAAACTTTGGGTGTAAGAGTCAGATAATTATTTATTAAAAGCTAGATATTTTAAATGAGAATAAGAAAGAAAAGTATGTCTTTGTGCCCCCTTTTCCCTGTTCATGCCCTATCGGCCCCCCTGGGTAAACTTTGCTAGATCCGCCCCTGCACAGTTACCAGCCGTCAGCTGCGTAGAAAAAGATCCTGGTGTAGAAAGTAATATTAAATAAATTCTAACAACAGCTTATCAAGCTTAATAGTGCTGCTGTTGTTCAGCTGCTGGTTTCCTCTTTCTGGTGAGAAGTGGGCCAAAAACAAAGAAGAGAGACGGACTCGCGACAGAAAAGCCGATCAGCTGATCATTAAGCAGTTTCACGATTGAAGTAGCAGTAGGGGAGAGAGAGAGAGAGAGAGAGAGAGGCAGTCGCTCCATATATCGGTTGTTAAGCTTAACGTGGGAATGCTTTACAAACATTCAGAGATGAACTTACACACTTGCTTTACTTCTCTCTGGGAAAACTTCCTCGGAGATGAAATGCAGGATTGCTAGCAAGGCTACAAATACGCACAGCCGCTCTATCACGTGATGCATACTGCTGCAACGTGCTACGGTTATGAGCAGAGTTACGCCGTGTAGCAAGTTTTGTGGGGTGCTTTTTTGATATTTAATGGATCGGATTACATTTTTTATTTCTCGCCGATATCCGATCCAGTAATTTGGGTCAGTATCGGACCGATACCGATACGTAATATCGGATCGGTCCATCTCTACTGCACACCCCTGGCAACTTTGGGGAAAAAGCCATTGGTTGGTGTTGGTTGCCAGGTGAAATCAGGGTCTGCTGCACCAAAAACATAAGTGTAATTGCTTTGGTAGCAATCAGAATGCCATAGTCACCTGCAGTTTGCATGCAGGATGCCAACTACTCACTGAGCAGTTGAAAAAGTTTGGTTTGGTTTAGTTTTTGGCTGTCACCTTTGCTTTTGCGCCCTCTGTGTCAGCCCCCTTGTGCATATGTAATCACGCCTTTCCCTGCGCTTTGCCTCACAAACAGCATGCACACCTGACTTTCTGTACAGTATGGAATTAGCTTCTAAAAACACTGACATATAGGCCTGGTCTACCTGGACTGGCAGCATGCTCGAGGTGCCCCAGGCTCATCTGTTTGGTGACACGGTAGATGAGCTCGCCTGGCTCGCTGTCCTGGTCGCTGGCTGACAGCTGCAGCGTGGTCAGCTTCTTCACTGAGTTTTCATCAAGCACCAGGCCTTTGTTTACCACTACAGATGGAGGGAGATGGTCCTCTGCAAGATAAAATAAATAAGGTCAGTATAAAAAGGAGCAGAGAGAAGAAAAAAATTTAAAGTCCCCCGTCAAGCTAAGATTTATCAGTAAAACCTGGCTTTTGGCAGCGTTTGGGAAAACAATTCAACCAAAAGGAAATTCAAGTATTAAGAATCACTTTCTTATCCTGGTAAAAGAGACAAAGGATGGACTATAGCAGAGGAGGTGAAATAAGCTGAGATTTATATAGACCGAGAACGACAGTTTCATATCAGGAGGTGTGAAAAAGTGATATAGGTTTGAAAGATGTAAAAAAAAGGATAGAAAAGAGTGAGAGAAGGGCAAAGAAGTCATCAGAGGCCAGTACGGCAGGAAGAGATATGGACAGAGAGCTTCCCTGTAGTCACATCTGAGAGGGTGCAATAAACAGAAAAGTGAAAAAGGTGAGAAAATAATAGGCTAAAAAGAGAGCTGCAAAAGATATGAGAGAGTCGGGATGCTGCTCAACCATGAGGGAAAGGCAATCCTTCAATATCCAGTAGCTTCTCGTGTGGACACTGGATTCAAACTGCTGAACCAGTGCAATAGTTGGTTTTATCCCCAGAAGGAAGCGAGAGGAAGCTTTTTAGATGGAAACGGTGATAATAAAAATGTGCGCAGCTGAGTTTTCAAGGTTTATCATGGCTCAGAATGGGTCTTTGGCAGTTGAATACCCACAACTGCAAAATAAGTCTGCGTAGTTTAAAAGAAAAATGCATCTTTTTTTTCTTTTCTCACAATCTCATAAAGAATAGTGTCATTCCTATATGACTAAAAATTGCCAAAAATAATTGCATTACAGTGATGATAAGAAGAAAACGAGCTCATTTAACATGCGAAAGCTAACAAGCTGTAAAAGTGGGTTATAAATAACATGACTGCACACAATTCATATTCAGGATGTATGCAGGATGCAGCATCACATCAGTAACCACGCCTGAGACGGAGGGATAAATCTGCAGTAATTGCCTTCTCTTCTCCACCAAATGAAAGAACACTTCAGTCCCTGCTTTGCAGAGGGTGGAGGAAACCCTACCGAGCACACTGATGAAGAAGGACTGGTCGATCAGTTTGTTGCCCTCCGGATCGAGCAGGTTGAACTTGAACGACAGGCTTCCTCCTTTCTCCCCCTTCTCGTGGCTGTACTGCAGCAGGCCTGCAAGACAGAGACAAGCACTCGGTGTCAAAGCTTCTGACTTCATGCAAAAGTGTAACTGCTGGGAATAATTAAACTCCAATGAATCACACGACCTTAGAGCTAAATTACTGTGAGCGAAACTAGAAAGCACTGACAGCTTTGAATGCGTCTTCTACGCTTTTATTTTGTCTTATCACTAAGTTTTTGAATGTAATTCAAACAATGAGTGAACTGAATTTAGCAGAAATGTGGTTTAAAATTACATTTTGATAAATGTACACTGCAAACCACCTGTCACCTTTTCTGCATTTTGTATTCTTGCCCATGTCTGGGTGAAAGCAGCAATAAAACTGGAGCAATTTTTACTCTGGCATCAAGCTGTGCAAGTTAAGAGTTAATCAATAAATACCTCTTGCTTCTCAACCCACCCCTCTGCCATTATCTTACCTCCAACAACAAAACTAAGAAGTAAGATAATAAACTGCATACACAGTTAGCTGTAGCCACTGTGACATCACCAAGTTAAAATGACCTGTTATAGCAGCTGATGGGGTATTTAACCTCTAGGGTGGTCCCGAGACGCCACGTCAGGACATGTTTGTGACTTAAGGACGCATGCGTTGAGGTATCAGTCGAGGTTAAATTGCTCTGAACGGGATCTCAGGACTGTATTACACGTGACCTTTGTTCAGTGATGGTCATTCACAGTGGACATGGATAGCTTCCTTTAATGCTCTCTCAAACCACTTCCTTTCTCTGTCTTAAATGTGAACCTCCATATCCTCAAAATAGTCTCTTGTCTTGTCCTTTCCATGCACATGCACATCTGGGGCTTGTATTGAAGAGCTGAAACTTCAGGCTCTCCTGTATTTGCTCTGCACATGCGGAGTGGTTGTTTGCTCTCTCCTGTGTATTAAATCCAAGCACTCTTCACTGCACTGCACACCATACCAACATTTATCAGTCCAGCTGCATTCGACTCAAGGGCTTTAGTCTACCATGACCCGGACGCCTGAGCTGAAAGTGTGAAAGCATATCCCGTTTTATAATCTATTAAAGGGTCCATAATTTATAATGTTGTATTCATTCAATCTTTAAACTACAGGTCAGGACCACCTTTGTCACAAAGGAGATGAGCATTTGGTTAGATGCTTAAAATATGGGCTATAACAGTGGCTTTGATACTTTTACTTTATGTTCTACAACATAAAATATTTTAAGTAATTTGCTAACAAACTGCTAAATGAGACTACAGAAATTGTTGTAACAGGCACCATCATCGCAGCAAATGCAGGCGTTTTACTTCATCTGTAGCCTGACGTGTTTCTTTTGCTGATTTATGGAGATACGATATCCTTATATGTTGCTAACTTCCATGTGGGCCTGCAAAAGACATCATGTCACTTTATCTGCTGGTTCCTGCTGGTCACTGGGAAAAACGCAGGATTAAAGCAGACGTTCCAAACCTAGAGGTGACATCCATCTTTTATATGCAGTCTATGATAAAGCAAAGACCGAAAACTGTGGGACATCTGTGCAAAGTTACAACAATAAAAACTAAAGCTGGCACCTTTGTTGACGTCCTCCTGGGTGAAGCTCTGAATGGGACCTCTCACAGAAACTCTCTCCGCTCGGCTGCTCCTGTTGAGCTGCAGCTTGCCGACTGGGGGGTCTTTGGTCAAGATGTACCGGAGCTTCAGGTGGTCTGAGTCAATGTCAGTACCTTTCAGATTCTGCTCTGTGATCTTAGATGATGACCCTGAAAAAGTACAGAAATCTCAGTGATCAAATTTTACTTTACATTTATTTGATTTGATTCTTTTTTTTCCAACTGAAAATACAAGAGCTGCTTAAACTTACTTGAAGAGACTGAGAAATACTCTTGAAACAAAAACCTTAACAAGGCCTTAATTTGTCTTTTAACAACACATAAAACACCCCAAATACTTCCCCACACACGAAAAGCTGGACATAACAAATAAAATAGGAAGAAAAAAGTGGAAAATATTAAAAATGTATCATAATACATTCATATGAATAATTACTAATCAGCTGAGGTTTTTTAATAAAAACAACACTATTTTAACGTAGTTTCTCACTCTAAGCAGGGGAACTATGAACCAACTGATTTAGGAGGAAGAAGAGAAAAACAAGAAGCTATAAGCATGAAAAGAAAAACTACTGAGTTTATTTATGATTGTAAAAGTATTCTGACTGGTGTCCCCGGGCGTCTGGTTTAACCTGAGATGAGTCAACATCTCATTAAACACAGACATATCGTTTATTACTGCATTTCTTGACTCTCACCTGCTGGAAGCTGCAGTCCTCTGTTGACGGTCATTCGAGGTCCCTCGCTCCTCGTGACGTCCATCGTGAACTCCAGGCGGCCCGTGTGGGTGTGAATGCCATCGGTGAGGGTGAAGGCCATCTCGTCTGCTCCCCCGCTGACAGTTTCAGGCGTGTAAACCAGCAGCTGATCCACCACATCCTGATAGGTGAAGGTGGAGCCCTGCGTTAGGACGCGACCGTTCTCCAGTGGCTGGGAGTAGAACTGCCGCCTGCGGAGCTTGCCTAGGGGAATAAAAAATAAACCAAGCTCAGATTGTGAAGTGGGCGTAAGTGGGGGAGTGGTAACTGAATAAGTACATCTTTTTAATTGCTCTGATTATCTAAGTCAAATGGAGGATGTTTGAGTTTTTCATGCAGCACATGAAAGACAAGAAAGCTCTTTGTAGAACCTAATGAGACATTTTAGATTCCTCTAAATTACCCTGCTTCTTAAATCAAAGCCCAGGTTTAAATAGGATTTAAGTCCAAATCCTGCAGCGTGAAGAGGGGACACACAGACGTACACCCTCATTTATTCCCTCCCACACATTCCCTCTTCTTCTTCTTTTTTTTAAACGTCTGCAGTGAAACGTTTCCGCACTGTTTAAAAGCAGAAGATGAACAAATCAAACACTTCCACCAATCCTCTATGGAGGATTTAAAAAGCCAAAAATCATTAATTAAATAAAATACAACCCCAATTTCCAAAAAATGTTTGAATGCTGTGTAAAAAAAATGAAAAAATGATTTGCATATTAAACCTATGAAAATATTTTCCTCTCCAAATATTTTCAGAGCTTGCAGTCAATTTATTATCTATTGCCCTGCAGTATTTATTTTCACTGGATTTTCTATATTTTGCCTTTTTTTTAAATGAATCTTTTATTTTGTCAGTGTAAATCCATCGTTGGGGTATCCCCATGTTATTTGCATAAAGATTAATTCATAGAGTTTGAGACTGTTTGGCACTAATTACCTGAATATTATGTGCATTTAGAAATTTCTCTTGGCCTTAAACTGGTTCGACAGCACGAGGTCTATAAGTGCGTGTACATTTGCTGGAGTGTTGCTGCAACCTGGCGTCTTTATTAGGCTTGAAGGGGTCTCTCATACTTCCTCTAAGATAAATAGATCGTTGTAGGGGTGTGTGTGTGTGGACAGTGGAGAGGTGGCCAGTTAAAAAGACGAGCTGACTGGGAGTCATCGACACGTCTGAAATCACTCATCTCCCGCTCTGTCCCATCAACCGTTCATGCCGGTGGTTTTATGGCGGAGGCACGCTTGGTTTCACCAGCTGCTTTATGGTGCTTTAACTGAGTGGGGGGGGGGGGGAGATGTCCCAGACCAGGTGTCTGTTGGGGTGGGTGAGGAGTATGGGAGGGGTAATAGTTGAAGACAGCATCGAGTTATTATCAAATGGACATCTAATCCATACGACTAATTTGCATGATCAAGACCAGGAATTCAGAAGTGTCAGTCGGAGATTGCCTTTGCATTAACAAAGCTCCTTAAATCCTTAAATACAAAACAGTCAGTTAGAGAGAATGCCTTTAAGTTTTCTCAGCCAGTTGGGTCATTATGGCGGTAAAATAAAAATCGTAACATGTAAAGAACAAATGAGATCCTGTGAAACAGGGTTTATATTCCGCTGTCTTTCACGACTTTGTAAACTTTGCTAAAATTGGGTTAAAAGACATTTTTGCTGTGAATAAGTGCTGTATACTTGTCTTTAAAAAATGTGTTTTTTGTGAAGCAATTTCTTTTGGTCTACCAGACTGTGGCAGGCGGAGAGAAAATTCAATTTGGGACGGTGAGAGGGCGTCAGAAAAACAAAGTGTTTGGAGGTCAGTTGATTTGAGTTTGTGTCGCTGTGTCATGTGAGGAATGGCTGCAGTCAGCATGCAGCGCTGCAGCCGCTGTGTTTGTCTTGTTTTAAACTGTTTGGGTGTCGGAAATAAGAGTAATGTGTTTATGACTCTGTGTGTGTCTGTTCATCTCTATCACGTCCAGAACTATTTACTATCAACATGCCAGGTACCTCTTAACATAACTCTCTCCTGAGCTCTGTGTTAGGTTTTGTGTGTGTGCAGATCTAAAGTATGTGAGATATTTTAATATACTGACTGCACATCACTGCATATTTTTCCAGTGTTTACCTGCTGGGTTGCTGCTGTGTTAACATATAATTCTGTTTTTGAAGCGTCTCTGTTGCTTTCATATTTGAAAAACATATATGATGCCATATGAACTGGTGAATAAGCAAATGGACTTTAAGAGGAAGAATAACTAAAAGTATCTCAAAAGCATCTGTTTGTTTATCTAAGTAACAGTAAAATTGCATAATTTCCTCAGGGATTAATAAAGTATTCTGATTCTGAGATCAAAAGGACTGTTCTAATTGCACTTTTCTGGGTTCATGATCCCACCAATTTTGATAAAATCCCCAACATCACTGGCTAAAATGCAGCTCTGAACCATTAAAGAGCTGGACAGATGTAGACAGTCACTGTTGTACCTCTCGCCTCCTCCGTACATCCCGAAGATGATTTGAACCAAAACGTTCGATTCCTAAGGATACAATTTAAAATTGGTTCTTTGCTAAATTCTCTGTTATGTGTAGACATAAACCTGGTTCATACCTTGGGTTGGCTACCTTTTTAGTGCTTGAATGATTTATAGGTCAGTGTGTTAACAAACAAACAAATACAGTCCTCTGAAAACAGCCAGGTAATATGACTGTACTGAAAATGAGTGAAGAAACAGCCAATGGCTCCTTGGAAGCAAAACATAAAGAAATGAAGGGTGAGTCAAGAGCACTCTATAACAGAGAGCAAAAAGCAATAAAAATGTCAAGTTTATATAGATGAACTCAGTTTTAGCCAAAAAATTTGCTAAAGCTATAAATCACTTCAGCTGTTAGCTACGTTAGCAGCTAGCTACATGTGAGTAATCAAATCAAGCTTTTAGCTGAAAATAATGGATAAATAATTGCAATAAAGCTAGCTAAGGCTATGAAGAAGATTGTGTACATTTTCTAAATCGAGACCTATCAGTTAAATTGCCTAATAATTAAAACAATAAAACTACGCTTTTTAAGTTTATTAACTAGCAGTATGAATTAGCAAAGGAAAACTGTTAGCTAACTGCTAGACAAATGCACTAAGTTAGTAACGGATAGTAAACTGAGCAGCAGCTAAAAGTAGTTTTAGTACAGGTTTTAGTACAGGTTATTACTTATAGACAGAAAGAAATAGTTTTTAGTAAGCTGAAAGTAATCTGCTGCTTTAAAATGAATTTTGATAGACAGACTTAACAATGAAAGGTGCAGTTGAAGAACAGCCTTTACAGGCCAATGCAGTCTGTGCTCACCATAGCTGGGAATTCTGATAATAGTGAAGAGGATCTCGTTCTCTGGTGTGTCCTGATCGTGGACGCTGAGAGACGAGTTGGTGATGACAACTCCAGAGTTTTCCTCTATATGGATGCTGCTGACGGACACCACCGGCTCTTTGTCCTCTTTACTCTGCTGAAAGACAATAAAATAAAGACATCTTTTAATATTTGTGGAATAACTACATTGTTCCTCACCAACAGAACACCAGCTTCACAAAGAAGATCTCAAACAATTTCTGTTAAATTATTTTAAGTAATGGCAGATTATTCCTGTTTCTGCTGATTTTATTTTTATTTGTGATGTGGTCCAGTTTTTGGTTTCTGTCCTGATGCTTTGACATCTTCCAAGGTCTACTCAAACATTTTTCTTGTATTTGCTCCAAAATTTAGACACAGGCGACCAGGAATAACCAGCATATTTTACCAGAGATGTATAATCTTTTCAGGTCCCTTGTTGGGGAGACGTTTTCCTTCAGTCAGCCAAGTGGTGTGTCTGCAGACTTTCCCTTAACTGCAAACTCGTTGGCATATTCAGATTTTTGTCTTATAAATGCAGATTACAATGTGGTTCTGTTTGGTTTGTTTCACAAAGCCACAATGTTCAGGTGTTAAATATAACGGTTTTGTGACATATCTGTGGTTTGTTATTGCCAACAAAGTAATAAAGCAGAAGCAGTCCTCCTGGTGTGGGGATTTCATATTTTTTGCCAGCGGTTGTATACTACCACCTCTACATTAATACACACCGTGAAAGATTTATTATATACAGGTCACGTGTTCAAATACACACACTCAACAAACTTAACAGCTCGCTGACAGCCCCATCAATCCAACTCCAAGACCTAAAACAGGCTTAAGTGATGGATTTGGATGCTCAGTTTGTTTATGTGTTTATGAAGGAGGAAAAAAACAGGGACAGCCTGAGGCCATAGCAGTTTTTCCTTGGAGGAAGCCTTGTGCTGCTCAAGGACAGCAGTAAAAAAGAAAAACAAAAGCTGAGTAAGACCTCTTTTTTTTTTAAATTACTAATAGAGCGTGGAGCTGTTAAGACCTTGTTTCATCTCTTTTCATCAGCACAGACACCACTTAATCAGCTCAAACTTTTATGGGTGTGCACCAGCTCCAATTTTTAAAAAGTGTTTTTGGTCTTTTTCAAGCTTTTATCGTCTTCTTTTGAAGAAACGAAAGCATCAACAGGGGTGACTTATCTAACTGAAACTAATTAAACTTGGTGATTTGGACTGATGGAGGTACAGGGTGAAGTGCAACTGTTTCCAAAATGAAGCATTACAGGCATAAGACTGAAAAATGTGTTACTTATAAAACAATGGTTTGAAACTGACAGACAGAAGGACGTGAACTTTACCTCAGACCTAGAATATTATGCAGTCCTGTGAAAAACTAAGTACATACCACGATTCGATAGCTTTTAAAGGCGTGCTTGAAATTATTGACATGTCAGACGAGACATTTTAAGCCAAACTTTAGCTGTCAGCAGTCAGATGACCTGACATTTGACTCTAAAATACTTTGGTATACAAATGAATTCATGGCTGACTCAATGTCCAGGGTGCCAGGGTCCTCTGGGTCCAAAACGAGCCCAAGTTATCGTCCCTCCACCACTGAGCTGACAGTTGGTAAGAGGTCTTTGTGCTCATATGCTGTGATGGTTTTCACTCGTGGTGCAGTGCATCATGGTCAGACATCTCCACTCTGGTCTCCCCTGATCAAAGGATTTTGTGGTTCGTCCAGATGCAACTTTGCAAACCTGAACCGTGATGCCAGGATGGTCTTTTTAGAGAGAAAATGCTTTTTCCTGGTAACATTTCTAGTAAGCCATTCTTGTTCAGTCTTTCTGAGAGTGTAAACTTTAACACTATCATTTAACATACTAACTGTGTAGTGTAAGATTGAGCTCTCAGTTTCTTGTAATTTCTCTGAGCATATGGGTGAATTTGTTGGAATATTCACTCCTGACAATTGTTTACTTGTGAAACGTTTGGGAATGGCCTTAAAACTCTTCCTAGATTCATAAGCTGATGTCTTTCCTCCTAAACACACCTACAGACCAGCAAACTGCCAAAAATATCCACCATTATAGAGGCGCTCACACTTGCTGATGATCAATTAACCGAGTGCATTTGATTACCAGCACTTGACTATGACTTACCCTGTTAATTCCCATGGACGCAATAAGGATATAGTTAGTTTTTTATTTATTTAAGCAGCAGCGTCTGTGGTTAGAAATGAATTTTTGCTGAGAAAGAAAACCATTTCTGTGCTAACCTAGCTAACTGATAACACAAACAAAATAGTAATGCCTTGAGACTGCAAAATGGGGCTTCTCAAACCAAGGCGTTGTGTCATTGTGGTTACTTCTGCCATAGAAATGAAGGAAAGTGCAACAGTTTAACACAAACACCTTCAAAAATTAAGAGAGTTGAAACAAAATCTTCAAAGAAAAACAAACTTCCTTTATTTTGAAATACATTCTTAATTCTACATTAATCAGTGTCACTTATAATGATAGTACTACAAGATTTAGTAGTAGTAGCTTTTTAGTTTTTCCTTACCTGGATGTCAATTTCCACACTGAAAGCTTCCGTCTGACTGAGCCCGTCGCTGATGTAGACGCTGAAGATGTCCTGCTTGGTTTGAGGTTTAAGCTGGCTCTCCTGGACGTAAGAGATATGGCCAGATGTAAGGTCCTCCACAGAGAAAGGCACGTCAGGGGTGACGACATGTGAGCCGCCAACAGAGCTTCCTGATTGACAAGAGAACAGAGGAAGAGATGCAATTTAGAAAACAAAGAGCACTGCATTCAGGAGATGTAGGAGAGCCGCCTTTGTCCCCAAAGCCACTCTGCTTTGTAACTCCAGCAGATAAGACCATTTCCCACACCAGAAACATAAATTTCCTTCGGGATTAATAAAGTATTCTGATTCTGATTCTCTTTTTATACTACCGACACTTTATTCACTCTTAGTCACTTACAGTTATTTATTCACCTCACAGTCACTTTAATTTTAAACTGTGTAATTTTAAACTGTATATACCGTATATTCTGTGTATTTATTATCTCACTCTTATTGCCCGTTCTTCTTGTTCTTATCTTCAACGTTATGCTGCTCTGTTGTATGTTAATTGCCCTCTTGGAGATAAATAAAGTCTTTCTGATTCTGATTCAAATTCAAAGTGCACAAAATAATTTTATTCATTAAATCAATCTATTTTTTTCTTAAATTCTTTCTTTTAGTGTAAAAATGATGATTTGTCCTGTCGTCCGGTTGTGGCTACACGCTGAAAAAAGCCATTTCTACACTGGAACATTTATTATACTGCAACAAAGAACTCATAAACCTCTCAGGTGACCAGTTAGCAGGCCATCACTTATATCCTCTGACAGCTGCAATGACAGCAATATTTGTCTTCTCCGTCCCATCAGGCTTTTCATTTGACTTCAGCCGGAACTGTCTGGTAGTTTAGATGCATGGACGGTCTTTACAATTCTCCAGAAAAGCACACTTTGGCTGTGATGACACGACCTGGCTGTCCTCAGGTTGAAGGAGAGTCGCCTTGAATACTTAACATCAACCTTGAAATCTCTGAAGTTTGAGAGAAAGTATGAGTGTCTTTCTTGCAGAAGACGGATGACTCCGCACTGAGCTGAGTCAGGGCTCTGGAGGGAATAGCTGGTGTGTGTGTGTACTTGTATTTACTTTAGTGTATGCGTGTAAATCAGGCCCAACAGTAAATCGCATCACATCACATCGCCTCATCTGCCTGTTTTACGGTGAGCATCGGGAGTCTCTTATCTGAGCGGGAACCCTCACAGAAGTGTAATCAAAACAGGAAATCACCTGAAGCCTCCAGGGAATTACAATTTTTCCAGAATCATTTTTTTTGGTTCTGTTCTCACACGTGGCATCTGCTGATCTCAGATTCACAGCACCACTCCTGCAATCACGCCACTGACATCTCTGTGCATCGCTGACTGAACAAGGCTCTGAAAAGGAATGTGGGTCGAAAACAGATCCAGTTGTTCAGGAACGTGATGCAGAGAGTTAGCAGGCTGGAATATTAATCCCAGAATTGTTTTTTATTAAATTTCATTAATTTTATTTTAGGATTAATTATAGTTACAGATGATTCTACACTAATGGGATCTGAATTCTAATTACTATATTCCATCCCTACTTCTCTTTTAATGCTGGACTCATAAAAGCACGATTATGAACCATCCCAGATGATGTGGGGCATTTACTCTTGGTCGATGATGAAAATAAGAAAATGGGTCATGCACACGGCAGTTTATGGTTCCTATCTCGTTTACAGGTATCCGGTTGTACTACACAGCAGATCGTAGTATTACACTGATAAAATGGCCCAATGGGCACCAACACCACAGATAGTTCAGGTCTAGTTCAACTCAGAGCAACTGCCAGTGCCAGCACACCTGTAAGTGGAAGCAGGTGTGCCCTACCTTGGACCTTACCGATATCTGAATGCGTGAGATATGAAAAAAAATTACCAAGCATATAATCATGAAGAAAGTGCAAACCATCTATAGGTGCTAACACTGCTCTCTTTTCTAGGCTGTAGACTTATTTCCTCTATGAAGTTGGATTGCACAACATGAGTCAGTGGAGACTGGTTCTCTTTTGGAGCCAGCCTCCAGTGGCACCTAGAGGAACTGCAGGTTTGGCACTTTTATATCAACTAAATTTTTTTTTTAGCCTTCAAAATTTCTGCTTACAGTATCTAAGGCAGCGGTCCCCAAGCTTTTTTGCGCCACGGTTTAATGTCAGACAATATCTTCACGGACCGGCCATTAAGGTGTCGCAGATAAATACAACAAAATAAAATGACACGACCAAGACAAAAACTATGTATTTTGTAAATATGATAATAAACGCGATTTCACTGTGTAATTGTGTAACTTTATTAGCAGCGTCCTCCTGAAATGCGCCAACAACATTAAGAGTAACATCCTCCTCTCTGCCCTAAATGCTCTCTGGTTGCTATGGTAACTATGGTGGTAAATATTTCTTTCAAAATAAGACACAGGAGACGATAAAAACATTGAAAACCACAAATTTCACACCCGAGCCTCAACTCTCTCGGCCCGGTACCGGTCCGTGGCCCGGGGGTTTGGGACCGCTGATCTAAGGAGTTTAAATAATCACGGGAGTGAGTAATCAGAATAATCCATCCATCCGTTTTCTGCCACTTATCTGAGTCTTACACAGGGGGAGCAACTGGGGCTGGAACACTGAGGCATTCCCAAACCAGCTCTACCATAATTTTAGACAGAAAAGGCCAACAATCAGACAATCTGCTACGAACAGCAACTGGTGATGGTGGGAAAAAATAAAGGAAGAAACCACCGACAGAACCAGGAAGGGAGTCGCTTTTGTCTCTTTCCATTTCCTCTCCTGACATCTACAGAGAAAGACGAACACAAGGAGACAAAGCGGCATGTAAACAGATGGGGAGTGACAAAGATGGGCTGGGAGTTGTTTACTTTTCTTCTAGGACCTCAGGGGCCAAAATGACATTAGCTGTATTCCTTCCATGTCAGCTTTATATTAAAGTAATTATTTAAATTCAAATTGGAAAATGTCTATACTGCATTGCAGTACGTGTGCTAATCACCAAACTATTATGTATTTTGTTAAGGGAAAAGCCATTTCCTGCATAAACACTGCCTATGTGTGAGATTTTTGTTTTTTCCATGTGCATGTTTTGAATTGCTGGATTCATGCAAATGCACAACATCAGCGTGCGAGTCAATGTCTTTTGTGTGATGGTGCATCTACATATCAACATTATAAAAACCTGTGCATGTTGGTTTTGTTGCCAGCACACTGACAGTGACACTGACTGGCCTCCCCTGTGCCCCGGTGACAGCAGAAATCCCATCACCCGGCACCACTGATGCTGCTGAATACCAACGACTCCAGCTGCCATCAAGGACGGGACGCCGGG
This sequence comes from Perissodus microlepis, assembly GCF_051167445.1. Lineage (NCBI taxonomy): Eukaryota > Metazoa > Chordata > Actinopteri > Cichliformes > Cichlidae > Perissodus > Perissodus microlepis. The sequence continues at coordinate 32,812,396 of NC_140472.1, forward strand.
ACACAGAGAGAAAAGATTGGCGCCAGCTGGTTATCTACAGCTGCAGACACTATAAATATCTGACCCCATAAATTTATCCTTCATTATGTCTGCAGACAATGTATAATAGAGAAGGCCAATTATGGTAAATAAATAAATGGTAAATGGTCTGTATTTGTATAGCGTCTTACTAGTCCCTAAGGACCCCAAAGGGCTTTACACATCCAGTCATCCACCCATTCACACACTGGTGATGGCAGCTACATTGTAGCCACAGCCACCCTGGGGCAACGGGTGAAGTGTCTTGCCCCATTAAAAATGAACAGTTTCTTTACATATGCAGATCAGTATGATGATTTTCTGCTCTTAACTGCTAAAATCCGACCAACAATGTGATACGATTTACTGGTTTTAATGAGATTTTATTTTTACAGCAAGCTGAACTTCTAAAGTTCAAAGGTTTCTTCTTGGAGTTGGAGTTTTCACTCACTGCCTTATTCTGTGTATCCCATGGAGTAAATCCATGTTTTCTAAATGCATTGCAGTATTCAGGTCATTTACTGCGGGTTTTGCATGCAGTCGATATCCTGAATGATGCAGATCATGCAACTCCAGATGATTTCATTGAGTCTGTTACAGCAACATGGATGCAGCTCTCTAACCAAGGTTGATAGTCCACTCCATTCCCATCCACTTATCCTTTTCAGGGTCACAGCCCCCCTGTGACCCTGACTATCCCAGCTGTCTTGGGGCGAGAGGCGGGGTACACCCTGGACAGGTCGCCAGTCTGTCGCAGGACTAACACATAGACAAAGACATGGGCAATTTAGAGTTTCCAATTAACCTATCCTGTGGGAGGAAGCTGGAGTACCTGGGGAGAACCCACGCATACACGGGGAAACCATGCAAACTCCACAAAGAAAGACCCTGGTGGAATTGAACTCAGGACCTTCTTGCTGTGAGGCAACAGTGCTAACCACCGTGCTGCACGTGGGCATGATGAGCAGGGTTGATAGTGTCAGCTATAATTTAACTTTAATAATTTAAATAATAATCTAAATGCTGAAGCTTTAAAATATGTCCCAAACCAATAGATCATCTTTTATTTAAAGGCTCTTGGACCCAAATAGTCTGAGGATGTGCTTGTTAAGACTTCAGAAACACAGAATATTCCCCTTCAACACTAAAGTTGTACCTTTTGAAACATGTTGGTTGAAGCAGTAAGACTGATTGCTCAGGAAATACATATTTCTCCCTAGTGACCAGATATTGCCAGGGGGTTGCCAATCTGTCTCTAAGCCTGTGTGACTGAGGTGTGTAGGTCAGATCGTATAATAACTTTTAAATCACAAGGTAGTCCCACCCTGCTTTATCATCTTTTTGGACACTAATAAGAACCATATTTTATAAAATAAACATCATTCTAAAACTAGAGACTGAGACCATACGCTCATCAGGAAAATGTTTACTGAGAGTTTGGATTAAAGCAGCCAACTTCCTTACACCCATAATTGTCTTTGCAACCAGAGAACTCACCTTGGCCATCAGAAAGAGAAGAAAGCATAAGATGCACTTTTCCCTAAGCTACGCCCAGCTTTGATTACAACCTGTTCTTGCTAATGTGGGCTCATAATGTCACATTTGCATACAAGCATGATTTCTTCTGACTGAAAAAAGAAGAAAGCCAAAAACAAGATGGTAACAGCCAAAATACTAAAAACGAGGCTTCACAATCCAGTGGCTGACATCACCGCTCTGTCTATTTTTTATATATAGACCAAAATTACAATTACAGCCAGATATACCATTTTCATTATTCATTCTCAATATGACTTTTCTTCCTACTGTGTTTATATCTATTTCATTTCATGTTGTTTCAGCTTCTGCACTTGCAATGTTACAGTTTCCCCAGAATCAGTTCCTCTTCAACTCTTGTCACCTTTTTCATTTTTCCAAGCGCTTCCTCTCGGGAGCAGAAGAAAGAGCAGCAGTAGTTGAGTGAGCCTCAACATTGTGAAACTTCAACAATTGCCCCATCTGTACCTGGCTATCTGGCGGCTCTAATCCACAGCACAATCAAGCCGAGACAGATGGCACTGGTACCGCGGGGAATTCACCCGGCATTGTGTGCACAGGAATGTGACGCAAATTGAAATGTGCAAATTATTCAGAGTAACAGTTGCAGTTTGTCACATCAATTCAGCTTCCTGCAACAGTGACCACACTCCAAAATATCTGCATACCGTCACACAGTCACTTCTCACCTCTCCTGGTGTTCTCAATAAAACCATATTTAGGAGGGCTGACGAGCCAAATCAGCAGGTCCTTCGGGGGCGTGTCCACATCTGACACTGTGATGTCATTGGTAGACAGCTGTACACGACCGCCTTCCTCGACCTAGACATGGATAATAAGCAAAAATAAATTATTTAATTGGGAGATCCTAGTTTTCTCACTTGAGTCTAAAGTATAGTTACTACAATATAGTCTGTTTAATATTTTAATCATATTATATATTTAAAGCTCTGATAAAACTCAGAGTGGGCTCATAAAAAAAATCAGAATCTCAACTGCAGAAAAACAAATCCCCTGAACATGATTAAAAACTCACAAAAACTGGAAATTCAAATCTTTACAAGACCCTTGAAGGATGAGTACACAGTAGATGTTAAATTATTTAATGCTCCGTGAAGCTTTTTCTCTTTTCTACCTTTATTGTATTCTTTTAATTTACCCAGAAACAAGACAAGCTGTGAACCCATGGAATAGGTCCCACTTTGAGGTGTATTGGCTGACCCAGAAAATGAGTTTCTCCCCACACAGCCATGAAATAAATAGATCCAAGAACGAGACATTTCTTGGGGCGAAATTTGACTTCGTATCCTTGATGAACGGTGGAATTTGTGGAGGGACATCATATCCCAGGTACAGCCTGCAGATACGGCAAAGCTCTTTCTCTTATCATATTGTTATCTTGCAGTGAAAGACAGAAAGTGCACATTTCTTTAGTGTAACACAACGAGACTGACAAATGTCCACACACATACACAGGGGAGAATGTGTTAAATATAAAAGCATGCTGATGCCATATTCTGCTGCATTTGTATTAGCTCCTGGACTGTGACAGTGACAGCGCATACCTTTACCCTTATCCGTGAGCCTGTAGTTTGTGGACTTGAATGTCCAGTTAGCTCAGCAGGACAGAACAAAGCAAGCAGAAGTAGAGGAGTACGTATCTGTTATTCCCACTCACAGAGGACAACACTCAAACATCATGGTACGTAAATGCCATTTGCTACATGTTGATGAAGGAAATCCAGCAGACATCAACGCAACTTTCAATTTGGAGCTATTTTTTAAGCAATCTGATGGAGATCATGTGACAGGATTCCCTCGCTTCTTTTCTCTAAAATATAAAACAGGTACATTAAATATGATTTGATGCTGTACTTAAGATATTCTTCTGACTAAAGGTAAATATTGTTTCAGCTGGCCTGCTGTGTGCACCTCCGTTAAGTGTGTAAGATTCTTACTTGCACATTTGCATGCAGGACATAGCGTGTGCGTACCTTGATGCTGCTGCGGACAGTGACCAACGGCGGCTGTCTTGGTGCGGAGGTGATGGTGATGGTGCATATCTGGTTGTCAAGGCGATTGTTGTCACCATCATAAACAACAAAGTGGAAGATATCAGTCACTGGCTGACTTCCCGTCTCTATTGAAGTGATGTACCTGCAGATGGAAAACCTGTTTTAATCACAGTTTCTATTTTCTTAATTTATCCTTCCATTTTCTTATCCAGGTCCGGGTTGCACAGATGCACCAACTTCCTTCTCTCTAGCCTTTAGCTGAGAGACACATGGCCAGATTTACTAATGGTTTACTAATGAGGAAAAAAGCCTTCGCCTCTAGTTCTTCTGGAGGACACTGAGGTGTTTCCAGACAAGCCAAGAGACAAAATCTCTCTTCTGAGCCTCAGCTAGGAGGCTTCAATGAGGCATCCTGGTCAGATGCTGAATTCAAATTGCTCCTTTCATTGTGGAGTACCAGCACTGCAACTCTGAGCTCTTCTTGAATTACTAATCTCCCCATCCTACTGCCCTAAGGCTGAGCCCAGACGCCCTTTGGAGGAAGATCATTTCCACCACCTGTATCTGAAACTGCAGCCATTTGGTCACAATACACAGCTCCACCTCATAGATGAGGACAGGAATAAAGATTAGACCATAAATCTTTTTTTTATATATATATATATATATATATATATATATATATATATATATATATGAGATGAACAGTTGAGCTAATACAAGGGGAAAAAAGACCTGAAGTCAAACAAAGAAACAAAAGTCTTACTTTTCCATTCCCGTGATAATCAAAGGAAGTCGAGAAGAAAAGCCTCCCTCAGAGAATCACTCACTTAAATCGAAATCAATGACATTTACAAAAATTCTTAAAAAAGGTTTCTTAATCTTTAAAGTGTGTGTTTAATAATGATTTTGTCTGATACAATAATTCTCTTTTAATGGGTACATAATTATCTGTTTATGTGTTAAGTCGTGGATTGATAGAGGACTTAGCACAGATTCGCTTTAGCCCTCTCACAGTGATACAGCTGCTAATCTCTGCAGAGCACTAATAAAACTGAAAGCCATGCCAGTGTAATCTCCTCTAATCCCATTCAATTCTTTTAAAACAATTCCCAGCTCTTGTTTGTAAGAGCCAGCACCAAAGAGACAAAACTAATACAGCCGGTTTGAAGTTCGCCCCCAGAGATCGGCCCGTGCCGCAGCTAATCAGGGGCTGCGTTATGGAAATGAAATAGCTAGTACGTGAATATTTATGCTTCATTTTAGTGCCTCTCATAGGGGCCTTACTACCACTTGCAGGTACAATCAGAGCTAAGTTAATTGGCTTTGCTAATGCCAACAGGCTGATTCATTGAACGCAACGGGAGAAAGACTATTGAATAACTTCCAGTTAATACGTTTGTTTTCTTACCGGGTTTTGGTTAATGTCTGTGGAGCTCTCATTTCATGAAAAGAAACATTAGGATTAAAGGAAAGCAAAATGGATCTGCAAGCTGTTACAGCGTCTTCTGCAGCTTGAAGCTGACAGGGAAAGTGATTCCCGCTGACTCGAGCTGCAATCAGAGAAATCGATCGTGAGTACGACTGCAGACTGAAGAACCCGAGGCGGTGTTTTATTGCACAGAGTGGCCTCGACACCAGGCTATTCCTTTACAGCTGCCTCTTTATTAGAGGCTTAAAAACCCTGCAAAAACCCAGGGAAAAACTACTTTACTTCAAACAGGTCTAATATTTTAAATTTTCCTCCACAACATGTTACATATTCCACATTTCACGTTTAGGTCCTTCTCTCACCTAAAAACCAAAAGGGTATAAGCTTTTTCTTTATTTCTTTACATTTTTTCTACCCCCAACCTGTCAATTTTCTACTGCTTATCCAGCTTAGCAGTCCAACGAGTGATGCAGATGCCTCACTGTCCAATGCCACCACCTCCAGCACTTCCAGGGCGACACCAAAATGTTCCCAACTGGCAGAAAGACTTTTTCTCCCCAGCATATCCTGTGTCTGCCCCATGCTTGCCTTCTGGTTGAACCCATAACACCTCAACTCCGAGGCATCTAAGTAAGTCTGGACCCAGAGCTGCACGGTGCTCTGAGCCACTGCTTGTTCGAGAATGTAAATCCTGCCTGCTGTTGAAAACCAGTCTAAGCATCTATTCATTATTCTTATTGTTGTCATTTTTGCTTTCTTTTTTTAAAATATGTTTTTCTTTAATTTCATTTATGTTTATCGTGTGTGCTTGTGTATACTAGATGAACAGATATTACCTCACTCCATGTTGTTTTCAATGTGCCACATTTAAAAAAACTGACTCAACCCAATAAAAATAGATGAAACCACAGCAGGCCTGCAGGTGAAGGTGATAAGACCTCAGCTTTTACATATAACTACTCCTAGTTACTCAAACGTTGTCGCCGTGAGGCAGCCGTTAATAAAAATATTAACATTTTTTTGTAGACTCCCATCGAGCTTTGTGAATCTTTATCGCATTTTCACTGACTGCTTCTGGGGACAACCGAGGGTTTTTGAAAGTCATTTTTAGTTAAAGTGCAGATGTTATACTGATATTACAGTTTTGTAAGTCTCTGAAGTAATATTTAAACCTTCACAGAAAGCCGTAATTAAACACCCGTGTCTTTGAGGTGGGGTAAAGTGCTTCACAGGTCACATAAAAACACACCATTGCAACATTTACTAAATGCTGTCCTCGTTGTCTGGAGGATTTTAAACGTCTTAACTAGTCCCACTGAGTAGCTGTTGCTACCCATACCTGATCCTGTGCTTATTGAGGTCCTCCATTGTGAAGGAGGAGTACTCCCTCAGCTCCTGGTGCTCCTGCTGGGACTGGCTCCTTGTCAGGATGCCGTACATTGGCACCGACACCAGCTGGAGTCGAATCTGGTCATCTGGAGATGAGTCATCCTGAGGGACCAAACAGACTTTAGTGATACTGTACTTAAAATGAAAACAGCAAGTCTCACCTACAACTCTTTATTCACAAAATTATTCTATGCTGAAAAATTTCCCTCATGTAACATACATAGAATACAATGTATAAAACATTGCCTATCTTCCTCCAGTCACCCCCGGCCCTTGGATGGTGTTGCGCATCCATCCTCTGCTTATCCAATTCAGGGTACCTGGGAGGTTGGAGCCTTCCCTTCACCAATCTTTTACAGGGCTATCACATAAAGATAGACAACTATTCACACATGCTGGTAATTTAGAATCACCACCTGCTGTGCTCTAACCCCATGCATGTCATTGGACCGCACGAGGAAGTTGGAGTACCTGGAGAGAACCCATACAGACATGGGTTCTCTCTAACATATCCAGGTTTGGTTTTGGGATTGGTAATTTTTTGGTAGCCTGCTAAAGAAAACTAACCTTACCTATACTGTAGGCGTCAACAAGAACTTGGCTCTGTTTATTAAATAAGGGTCACCCAGTCACATCAAAGCTGACTTAGCTTTAAAGGAAGACGGCGTTTACAGCTTGTTTCGGTCAGTGGATCGACTGACCAGTACCTGACCAGTCAGGTACATCTCAGGCCCCTGAAGATTCTTATCTATATCACACATTATAAAATCATCGGGTTGTCCATCAGCATGTAGCTTTATAAAGGCTTCATATTTTAATTTCACAACAATAACATCTCATTTATTTCCACAAAACTGGAATGTTATGAGATAAATGATATAAGGCTTTCATGTTGCCCGGCAATAAGTCAGACTCGTTCCCGGTGGGTGATGGGCTCCGCCAGGGCTGCCCTTTTGTCACCGGTTCTGTTCATAATTTTTATGGACAGGATTTCTAGGCGCAGCCAAGTGGCGGAGGGCTTTCACTTTGGTGGCCTCAGAATCTCATCTCTACTTTTTGCGGATGTGGTTCTGTTGGCTTCATCGGGTGAGGGCCTCCAGCTCGCACTGGAACGGTTCGCAGCCGAGTGTGAAGCAGCGGGAATGAGGATCAGCACCTCCAAATATGAGGCCATGGTTCTCAGCTGGAAAAGGGTGGAGTGCCCACTCCGGGTCGGGGATGAATTCCTGCCCCAAGTGGAGGAGTTCAAGTATCTCGGGGTCTTGTTCGCGAGTGATGGGAGAAGGGAGCCGGAGATCGACAGACGGATTGGGGCTGCGGCTGCAGTAATGCAGACGCTGCACCGGTCCATCGTGGTGAAGAGGGAGCTGAGTGTAAAAGCGAAGCTCTCAATTTACCGGTCGATCTACGTCCCTACCCTCACCTATGGCCACGAGCTGTGGGTAGTGACCGAAAGAATGAGATCGCGGATACAAGTGGCAGAAAGGAGCTTCCTCCGAAGGGTGGCTGGCCTCTCCCTTAGAGATAGGGTGAGAAGTTCGGCCATCCGGGAGGGGCTCAGAGTAGAGCCGCTGCTGCTCCACATCGAAAGGAGCCAGCTGAGGTGGTTCGGGCATCTGACAAGGATGCCTCCTGGGGTTGGTGTTCTGGGCATGTCCCACCGGGAGGAGGCCCCGGGGCAGACCCAGGACACGCTGGAGAGATTATATCTCTCGGCTGGCCTGGGAACGCCTTGGTGTTCCCCCGGATAAGCTGGAGGAGGTGGCTGGGGAGAGGGAGGTCTGGGCTTCTCTGCTTAGGCTGCTGCCCCCACAACCCGGCCTCGGATAAAGCGGATGAAGATGGATGGATGGATGGATGTTGCCCGGCAACCACTTAGCAATGAACTAAAGGGACATTTGTATAGTACAGCAAAACCTCAGCCTTGCAAGAGAGACACAAAAATTGGCTGATTGTTTTTAAACTAAGAAAAACACATAAGTGTATTCTTTATTTATATATACAACAACACTCACCTATATTTTTTATTTTTCTCTATGCAACCACATCAAACCATACTGTAGCACAGGCATGTACTAGCAAGATAAATGAAGATGATTTTAAACTGTGAACGATGCAAAGTTTCTCCAATGGAGTCCAAAATTAAAAATATGGAGCTGAAAATAAGCTGAATATGTCTCTCCATCATTGAGTGCATATGCCTGTCTATTCTAGGGCTGATATAGGGATGGACAGCTGGACTTTGAAAGATAGCACCAGGTCACAGAAGCAGCAAACAGGCCTGGAAAGGCCCTAAAATCATCTATTCGAACCATAGCTCATGCAATATGCACTTGCTGGCTCATGTCTCACAGAACTGCGAGCATGGTTTCGAGTGGGTGCAATCAGCTCCGACCGCCGAGTCCAAACCAGGACGCGACACAGCCCGGGGACAGCCCATTATCAGATTTTCATGCATGTTTGGTGTGTTCCCTGCTGCTTGGATTTTTTTTAATCCTTTTTTAGTCATGCTTCATGTTTTGCTTCTTTTCCACTTTTTCTTCTTCTTCTTCTCCTTCTTCTATACACCATGTCTTTCTTTTTAATATTATATCTTTCTGAATCTGCCTGCACAACCTCTCTTTTCCACACAAGACCCCATGACACTTGCGTAATACATAAACCAAAGCTCAGCGTAATTCAAACACTAAACACTCTCACTGGCACGCAGCTCTCCTAACTCACCGTGTAAGCCAGGTGTGAGCGTCTGATGACAGTGCTGCTTTTCTCGCCCACTTCCAGCGAGAGCGTGGCGATGGGGTCCTGCTGTGGCCCGCTGCCTCCAGCGCCTAAAACCACCACCTGCACTACTGTGGCAGCCATGGAGATACCGTCGCTAACTGAGAAGGTGATGGCATCATCTTGGGTGGAGAGCCCGGAGTGGTGGTAGAGCAGGACATTGCGGGTGACGTCGCTGAAAGTGAAGGTGTCACCTGAAAAGACGGAGGAAATGTGGATGTTACAACTGTAGTTTCATGTGTTGATTTTCGTCCTCCTGCTTTTCTGTTACCTTTCCACCAGAGACGCGGTTATACAAGCAGGGAAAAAGAAGACGTGAGGACAAAAAAAACTGACAATAACTAAATTTTTGAGGCCACAAAAATATTCTTTCTTCTTAAGCGGGTGGCCAAGCTTCTGTTTGTGTTGTACTTTACCATTAGTCATGCGAATCTTTGTGTTGCCGTCAGTCTTTATCAGCTCTCCATGGACGGGAGCTTCTACCACCTCGAACTCCAGCTCATCTGGAGCCGTGTCAACGTCGCTCACGGCCAGCTGCTGACCGCCTGCATGCGCCACAGAAATGGAGAAGAGTTAGAAGCATGAACAGCCGGCCCTCGACAAGTTCTCTTATTAAATAGTTTTTGTACGAGCCTGTTTTTGCGTTTATATAATCTTACCGATGGCAGCTTGTCCTCGGAGGCTGACCTCCAGCAGAGGGTCCAGAACCTGAAACACCGGCGGCTGCTGGTGGTTTGTCAGCAGCAGGACAGCAAAGTCCAGCTCGGGCGTGGTGTGCTCGCCATCTGACACTGAAGCACACGCACGCAAGAAGGAGAAGAAGAATATCATTAAAGCAACCACACAGATCATAGATGACACAGAGGAAACACACAGACACAAATTAGTCCAAAAACAAACGCGCACCTCTAACACATCACCGCTAATTAGCTTCCCAGCTTCTTTTACTTCACAAAGAAATCTTTTTAAGGAAATTTAACAAGCTACAAGTCAAGATTATAGAAAATAAAGCACATCATAGAGGCTGAAGTTATTAATTAATTAAAAAAAACATAATCAAGCCAAAAAAGGTGTTAGAGTGTAAACTCTACTTAATGGGGCCACTTGTCACTTTGCATTTAACACATGATTTAAAATTGAAACAGCAACAAGCCAACTGTCAAGTGTCAATTTTTTCACCTGGACATAAATGAGAGGGAAAAAAAAACAGCTTTATATAAAAATATATTATGATTTTATTATTTTGCTGCTCTTTTGTTTTACCTTATAACAAATTCTTCAATAATCTGAATTAAAAAGACAAAATTCCCGAGAGTTTTCACCACTCTGACTCTGATGGTGTAGCTCTTAACACATTTAATTGGCAAGTAAAAGGTTGCTGGTTTGATTCCAGCTGGAGACACAAATACCCTTTGGGTTTGTGTCAGCAAGGGTAAAACTCGAGTGGCAACAGAGAGATATTTTCTCTCTTCCACACATTTCTGATCATTTTAAACTCAAATTTTCTTCCTTCAGACTGAAACGTTTAGGCTTTAGATGAGTGCCGTCGTGAAAGTAAGTGAAGGGCCGCAATTGAAACGACAGTCCCACAATAGTGCTGAATTATGCTGAAGCCCCAAACAGATTGCTTTAACTTTTTCATGTCTCTGAAATAAAACAAGAAGCTACTTAGAGAGATTTTATTGTTAAATCGTATTTATTAGAAATATTGTTGCTACCAAATTTCCTGTTATTGTTAATAAAACTTTGTGTTTCACTGTAGAGCAGGGGTCTCAAACTTAAATGAGTTGTGTGCCACTGCTGGCACTGTCATCTCATGTTAGGGCCACTTTAGTGTTCAACTTGTACAAATAAACAAACAAACAAACAAGAAAACACCCACAAATGTGTTTTTTAAAGTTTCAAATATTAAATAACAAGACAAAACTGCAAATGTGAAAGCATTATTTTTCTCACTCTTAACTAACTGAAGCCGTTCATTGAACTAGCAAATAAACAAATCTGTACCGTCTTTGTGGCCGGACACGTGGCAGCACTTCTGCTACAATTTTGTTCGTATTTAACAAAATAAAAGTGCAGACATAAGTGTGCACATTAGTTTTTGACTCTCTCAGTGAACTAACGCAGCCAATCCCTCGACATGTTTGTGCTCTCTGCTCATGTTGCCTTAATAAAGAACTTATTTTAACATTGCACTCAACAACAAACAAATCCTACCTAACAGAAAAAGTAACTTCAGTGGCTAAATTGCTTATATTTCTTCACGCCAATACACAGGCTGTAAGTAGGGGTGACACGGACCGCAAGTGGCCCCCGAGCCGCGAGTTTGAGACCCTGCTGTAGATAGACATGAATATTCTGCCTAACAAGATACAAGGGGACAATTTTCTCTACCCATAGTAAGAACCAATTCATTTAGAAGCACAGGTTTGTACAGGGCTACGGAGGCATGGCATTTCAATGAAGATACAAATAAAGCTACAAAACTTTTAAAACAACATTTATTTGCTGTAACTTTTAACCACAGGTAGAAATTCTTAGAATGAAGTCGCATTTTTGTGTTTGCTGCAGTAATGATGGATCATGGTTGAACAGGGTGAGCCCTAACCATCAGTGCTTACCCTGATATGAGGCACACTCTGTGCTATAAGGAGCTGTTTTTGTTGTCTGCGTGTTAAAAGCTGAACCAACATTATCATTTTAAATCATTTATTATTACAGTTCATGTTTGCATCAATGAATGAAGAAAAACTAAATGAGCACAGACACAAAGTACACGGTTAAACTGATGAACATGAATGAAGTCATCAATCTGATTAAGATTAATCCAATAATGACTGTTTATGAAGTGTTTTATCTACAGTTATTAATTTTAATGATGAATAAACTTTCATCACTTAGAGTAATTGGAATAACTGAGAGGGTGATTTCTCTGAAACACCATAAAATCGTGACACTTGATGAAAACTTATTCACGCAGCTCAGCTGACTGAGAGCTGCAATGTTTATAGTTTATCATAGTACGAGTTTGTTTGCACTTAGAGTATAAGTAGAGTGACCTTTGTTTGAACTGAGTTAAGCTGCAATACAGACTTATTACAATCATTTGTCTGTCAGATTCAATACAATAAAACTGGTGTTATTGCTTTTTGGAGGGCTGTTTAGCTGTTTAGCTGTGCTGTAATTAGTCTAAACTCACAAGTGGACTTCAGTGTTGTGTGTCTGTTAAGCAATTCCCTGTTTTATTTTGGAAGTCTTAGTCTGATCACACTGTTGTCTTTACTTCCTTTATGACTCTTATTTATTTATTCTATATATTTGCAGCATCTCTGTGCTCGCTGATGGATCATCTTTCCCTTGTTTAGCCAAGCCTTCCAGCACTCCTGTTTTTAGTTATATTCCTCTGAGTTCACACTTGAGCTTCTCGTGTACGACCTTTCCTGGATTTTTCCCAGGAATTTTCCTTTGTTTACTCCTTGCAGATTTGTTTGGCTCGCTACCGTTCACATGTATGACCGGTGCCTGTTTTTGCATTTGTTTTCGGTATTGCTGCTTTCTTTCTCAGCCTCCAGGTCTCCTGTCATTAAAGTTAAACACCAGAACAGAACAGAAACAGCGCAGTGAGCGAAAGTTCCACTTAATGTCTCAGTTTGAGAGCTGATGAATAATTTGGAACGGATTAAAGCCAGAAAACTGCCACAGTGTTTTTGTCGGTCCACACAATGAATTTCTAAAAAAATATTTAAAGAGGAAAGCAGCAAATGCATGTAATTAACAAAAGCTGATTACTAATGAAAGGTGTGCTTGTAACTAATCAGTTAACTGGCTTGTCTGCTGATTACATAATGAAGAAGAGAAGAGGTATGAACCTGCTAAAAAAATTTAAATGCTCAAATTAAATATAAAAACAATATCTGAGCGCGTACAGCAGCTGTTCAGGGATATGTAATTTATCTTCTACGCTGCAGATCAGCAACAGGGTCCTGATAACTGCAGCTGAGCTTTGGGTAAAGGTCATTTTTCCTCTTTTAGGGGCCTATAGAAGTCACTTAAGACTGAACTGGAGCAGAGGCTGAAAGCACCGTGTGCTCCCGAGGGCCGACACTAAAGTGAAAAACACTTTGGTGACACCTGTAAACACAGACTGCTGTTGGGGTGGAGTTAGAGAGTGATGGCACGCTTCCAAATGTTCAGTAAGCCTTGTTTTTATCTTAAGGTTCAAGGTCAAAGTTCGAGAACAGAGAATCATAAAGGATCTGAAGACTTTAGTTGAAGCGGATCAGTGTAGTAATGGCAAAGGAGCGAAAGAGGAGAAGAGGATGGAGAGAAGCACTGGGTGTGAAAAGAGGAGAGATTAGAGGGGTGATGAACTTAAAAGCTGAGAGAAAGATGAATAGAACAGGAAAAACATAAGAAGTGAGGAAAAATCCAAGGGGAGGAACATTTATGGGGAAGACAAAAATGAGGAGAGAGGAAACAGGAAACAGGAGAGGAGCAAAACAGAGAGGTGAAATTCAGAGAGAAGAATCTAAAATGAACGGTGGAAAAGGGGGAAAAGGAGAACTTTAGGACTGAAAAGGGAAAGCGATATAATTAAGAAAGGAACTGAAATAAAAGTGGAAATGAGAGAGAAACTAATTAAAGGAGACACAGAGGGAGAGAGAAGAGAAAAGACAAGAGAAAAGTTGAAGGAGGTGAAGAAGGGAAGATAAAAAAGAAGGAATTGATAGCAGAGGGGAGAAGATGGGAGGAGAAAATGGAGTGTGGAGGAGGAGGTGAGGATTGAGAGAAGATTTACAATGAAAAAGATGAGAAAGAAGAGCTCGTAAAAAAAAGAAGAAGAAGAAAGAGGACTGGGTGAGGAGGAGACAAACTGCCTCTCTTTTGTCTTCTTCCTCCTCTTACTTTTTAAATTCAGCAAGATGAAGTATTTACCTGTGAAATAAACGCTCAGCGACTCCGGCAGGCCTGTTGGGGTTAAACAAAGAAAGGAGTTACAGCCAGGAAGCGATAAAAGTAAAAAACAGAGGATTCATGCAGAGGTGACGCCGTGCTTCACTAAAGAGAAAAGCCCATACTGTATAAACTCAGAGGCAATGAGGACGATTTACTGATGCAAAGCTTCCACTGGAGCGCCATAAACCCAGATTAAGAAAATAAAAGTATGCTTTGATCTCGGATTATGGAAGATCTTTTTAAACAGAGGTCTGTGCTTCTGGAAACGTCTTAGCATCCTCTGATAGTTTTCGAAATGCTAAAACTCTGCTCTTCCTCGTCCAACCCATCCACCTCTTCAATTACTAACTATGCGAGGCTAATTTTATTGTTAAAAGCTTTGCAAGAATAAATGTGATCATGAGTGGCAATAAAAGACAGAAACACTAAAGACTACTCAAACTTTAATAATGATTAACATGTAATACTGTAATATAAACGTTCAGTTAGGACCATTTGTTTTGGGACAAGCAATCAATATGTGATTGAAGTTCAGGATTTCAGATTTGAGGGGTTTAACAATTTTTACACACAGTCTCCCATTTTCAGAAGCTCAAATGTAATTAGACAAACTATTAAAGCCATGTAAGGCTTTAAAAGCTGTTAGGATATCTGTTTTTACATCTAACAGTTAGCCAGTGTAGACGAGGTCCACTCTGAGTGGGGCAAAGTCACAATTTATAACAAAAAGGTGTAATATAATTAGAGATTAAAGTCTCAAATTAATGACCAGAAAGTGGACTGTCATGGTTTTAGCCCAGAGTGACGATTTTATCAGACGCATCCAGGTGAAAAGGAGGGAGATGATGGAAGAATCCAGCTCTGGGAGAGAGTTGTTTTTTTAAATCAAAAACACTCAGACTTGACACTGACTGTTTACTGATAGCACCTGTGTGACCCTCAGGCTCTGCAGTCGGCCTGATACGACGTGTGGATGCTGCTAATGGCAAATGATTATTGAACCTTGGTGCAATTTATGGTCTGTCAGTGGATAAGACTATTCAAACCCTTTATTTTAGTTACAAGCTTCGTTTTTACAACATGAGCATTTGGTTTACTTAGTCAAAGCTCTATAATGGAGTGATAGACAAACAACAACAAACTGAACCAGTGAAGTGAGACTTATTATTTTTCATATATTAAATATTAAAGTGCAATGAGTGCTGTGCGCTTTTAATAAACAGCACAGTGAGTGACAGTGGACGCCATGCTGAGATTAGATAAACTTCAGCTCTTGTGTTATAAAGCTGAGATCACTCCTTCTTGTAGCGGGCAAAGTTTAAAATAACTCATGTCAGCTGCTTGACATGAGTTATGTTTGATTTTTCAGAAAAACTAATCGACAGATAGTTTAAACAAAAACAAGGACAACAATCAAAGAGGTAAAACAGTGTAATTCAGTGACAGGTCTCTGAACTAAGTACATCTGGCTGATCTGGTGCATGAAGGAGCTGGAGGTGAAGTGTGAGTAACATCTTACCGGTGAAGGAGTACTGGTAGAGCTCCTGGAGGTGTGATGGAGCCTGCGGTGGTCTGTAGATGATCTTGCCGTTATTCACATCAGCCTGAGTGAAATGTAGCACGTGTGTGTATGGCCTGTCCCGATGCTCGATGGTCCCTGGAAACAAAAAAATCAGCACATGATGAGATTTTGTTTGAGCGTGTAGCAAGTGAAACAGTACAGAGAGCTGACCGGGTCACTAAAGATGCTGAGAATAAGGCTGGAAGTAAGATGTTAAGGCCAAGCAGAAAAACAAAACGTTAATATCGGAAATAAAGAAATACAGGATGTGAGGTCACAGGGGCTGAGCAAAGATGCTGTGACGTCCCTCTCCCCAGTTCATCTCTGCCAGCGCCTCTCAGAGGACACTGAGATGTTCCCAAGCCTGTGTTCTCGCCCCGGGGTCTCCTCCCAGCCGGACATGCCCCAAATACCTCAGATACGAGGTACCCAGGAGGTTTTTGCACATTGGAGTCTGAGGCAACATTTAAACAAGAATATCACAAAAACTATTAAAGATAAAAGCCTTAAATTTAAAGAAAAAAAAAGTTAGAGTGAATGACCCTTTACCAGCCTTTAGCGTTCTTGGCAAGATTATAGTTCAGTGTTAGAAATGTGCCAATTTCAATTTCATCAGTCTTATTAAAGATATATTTTGGGGGCATTTTTGCCTTTGATAGTAAGAGAGGAAAAATGGCAGATAGAGGAGGGAAAGATGCATAATAAAGAGCAGTGGGTCAGAGTCCAGCCCATATGATCATCTGCTCAACCAGTGCGCTAAACTGTCTTATAAGACTTTGTTAGAAGACTGTTAGCTACCTTGTAGTAAAGGAAAGCTGCATGCCATGCTTTAATTGAAACAATAAGGATGCTAATTTCTCCCAAACAGCTCTTCCCTCTGAAAATGTTTGGTGAAATCCTTTAACTTCCAACTTTATTCTTACAGAAAACCGGAAACTTCAAACTTATTTTGACCAATATGCTGTCATTTAACTAAAAAGAACTAAAACTTTCAGGGTTTTTAAAAAAACTAAAAAAAATCATGAAAAATTTTCCCACAAAAACAGAAGTTTTCCTCCTCCTTCTGTTTGGCTCCGTTCAAAAAGTCTACACACAAATTTATCAGTCCATTAGCTGATGAATATGACCCATTGTAAATCGCTTTTCTCTTTCATTAGAAAGAGAGCTGAAAATGATGCAGCACTCTGACAGATGGTCCAGCGATGAAATGAATGTCTGAACGGCACATTAAATTCTGCAAAAATGAAAGCAATGCTCATCCTTATACACGGAAAGACGGTAATGAAATTATTTTGGAGGGCGGCGACGCTACTGAAGCAGACTTGGCAGCAGACGGTTGGTAGTTTCTGCGACTCCAAGCTGGGAAAAGCCAAACTCTTGAGCCAGTCATTACAGCTAAGTGCTCTGCAGAACATGAGCCCCCTTCCTAAACTTTGTAGTCTCACTTTATTTTATTATACACTAATAAAATGTAACAAGGTGCACTTTATATGCTCTTTATTAGAACGGGAACAAACACAGTTGTGGCCTCATAAGGCTCCTTACACATAAATTATGATCTAATATACTACTGTTCATTCTAAAGTATACAACACTTGTGCTGTAACACACTAAATTATATCTGGATTAGCCTTTATAATAGTGAGTTAAACACTGAGGTTGGTGGGTAACACATTCAATAAGCCTTTACACAGTTGGTTCACTTGGTGAAACTGAAACGAGGCCACTTAAACCACATCAGGTCATATGACCACAGATCCAGGTGTGATATAAATGATATGGCTGCAGTACGAGTCTGTGTTGATGTACTGGTCCATGTACACTGCAACGCTCGCCTACTGTTGCGAGCTGGGAACAAAACCAAGACTGCTGGTAGAGATCAGAGCTGCTGCTCCACATCGAAAACAGCCAGCTGAGGTGGTTCAGGTGGTCCAGCCTCTTGGATGAGGTGCTTCAGGCAACGGAGAGATTGCATCTCTCAGCTGGCTGGATATCCCCCCGAGCAGCTAGAGGAGGTGCCTGGTGAGAGGGAGGTGCGGGTATCTCTGCTTTGACTGCTATCCCTGCAAACTGATCCGGATAATTGGCAGAAAATGGGATTGGAAGGATGCCACTATCCAAAGCTAAAACCACTCTAGGGAAAATGACTTTCTTGGAGACTAATTTGGACACATTACAAGAGAAGTGTGTCGTAACATGATCTGCATGTACTTTGTTCCTCTTTTCCCCGTTCCTCGTTATTAAACACAAGATGAAATAAAGGTCAACATTTTAAAGGAATATTTTGGGTGACAAGTCTTAAACAAACACGATCAGTTGTACATTTTAACCTACTTCTTTGATCAAACGACAAATTAACCGTGTGATAAACAAACATGGATGTGATGTCCTGATAGCCTCCCTAGAGTAACTTCCACTGAGCACTGCGAGGTCTCAACCTGCAGGAAAGTAACGTTTTCTTCTAACGAGGTACAAATAACTCTGTAACAAGACTCATGCATTATGTACCAATAATAAAATGTGACAACATTTCAACTCCTCAGCAAATATTTGATGCCTCTGCAAACAAGAAATTAACAAGAAGTAATGCCTTACTCAGAAAGAACAAGACAAGATTGTCTGCAGTGCTCTGTTATCCTCTAATACCAAAAGATATGACTGTACTGCCCTCATTTTAGATAATGTAAGACTTCCAGACAAGTATAAAACTCCTGTTCTCTGTACCTATTTGCACATCTCAGGTATAAACTGTGAGCCTTGGTGCTTCCTCTCATGATTTTCTGTAGTTTTCTGTCCATTCTCACAGCTGCTTTACATTTTTGGTTTATTCTCATCAATACTAAATTTCATTTTTTGTGGTTTTGGTCATCACATTTCTGTTTTGCAGGCTCGTGTTTTGATTCATTGTTATTCTAGTATTCTGAGCTTTAGTGTGCCTGGATTATGAAGTTCTGCTTCATGTGTTGGGGTAGTTGTGAATTCTTCAATTTCTGCATTCTCCCCCTCAGTTAGTTCGTTTGTATTTCAGTGTCTTTTTGTTTCAGTTGGGGTCGTAACTCTCTTCCTGTTTTATTCGGACAGCTAGTTTCCTCTTGTGTTGATTTGGGTTTTCATTCGTGTCCTGATTGTTTGTGCCTGTGTCTCATTCCCCAGCTGTGGCTTATCACTAATCAGCCTTCTGTGTGCATACACAGTCCAGGCTTCCCAGTATGCTTTGCTAAGGAACCTTTTACTCTGTCTCTCTGTGCATTTCACGTGTGTTTGGTTATGTTTTTGCAGCCTCGGTAAATTGGCTCATTTTCTGTGACACATAATTTGGTCTAATCATGTCTAATTTTGATATGACAGCACTACCATGTGGATTATGTGTCTGACCAAAATTTGGCTGTAAGGTGTCTATCTACAGTCGAATATGGCACAGAGCAGTTCATCTCTATTTGCATTTTTCCACAGATGTTCTGGATGCAAAGAGTTTTCCAGTTTTATAACAACCCCCCCAAAAAACAGGAAGAAACCTTTGCCTCATTGCACCGCTCCATCCCACCAAATTGTGGATTAACAGCACCCGACTTGTGACTATTTAAGTGATAATTAATGAGGAACAGTATAACTTCTTGACACTTTAACTTCTCCCTCTCCAGCTCTGAGCTGAAAATCAAACATGAACTCAGAAACCTACCCACTGTATCTAGTTATAAGGCTCCTACCCCCTGACAGGAGTTAGATTTTAATCCTTTTAATCTTTTCCACATTATGAGGGAAAAGCTGCACGTGTGTGTGTGTGCGTGTGTGTGTGTGTGGCTGACCTTGTCCCGATGGTAGAGGTTTGGTGATACTGTAGATGAGCTTCTTGCTGGGAGTCTCAGAGTCGACGAAGGACAGCGCTGAAGACGTTATCTCTGTCACCTGATCCTCCAGAGCCTACACACACACACACACACACACACACACACACACGTTAAGGTGAGAAACGAGGTAAACATAAGCTTCTATATCCTCTATTTCTAGGCAGAAATCAACAGAAAACAACCACAAACATAAGAAGGAGTCTCTTTAGGATCGAAAGCATTTCACCAGGAAAAAAACTAAAAAAAATTGTAAGATGCAAGAAAAAACTTTTGGCTGCTCCCTTTTCACAGTGAAACTCAAAAATGTGTCAAAACAAACCCACTAATACAGCATAATGTCACCAAAGCCACTTCACAATTTAAAAAACCCCCGAATTATTCAGAGGAATACTTAACAAACGAATTGTAATTGTAACTAATTGTTGTGTGACTAACAGGATAACCTGGATGTGTGTGGTCATTTTGGTGACACTGCACTCTATTAGTGGGAATTCTTGGACTAATTTGTAAGTTTCTTCTTATAAATTTGTGTTTTTCTCTCCTCATAAATAAAATCAATCTTAAATATTGATGTTACGTTTTTTTGGATTTGCACTTTATAGATATTCCCCACATGCTCGTCTCACACCCTGATGGAGGACGACTCCATCGTGGACTTACACCAACTCGCCACAATGAAAGCGAGTTGGTGATTTGATGTTGTGGCTGAAATAATGTGGTTGAAAAGAGCGCTGTTGGTGTTTAGAAATGATTTGTATGATTTATTGGTCCCAGAAGTTGAAATATGTGAATTCATTCCATTTATCATAAATAATTTTTTGCTCATAAATTCATTTTCTCAACCTCACTGTGATCTTTTCTCTTGTAAATTTATGAGCTCCTTTCTTTAAAATTTCTGAAGTTTTCTCTTACAAATGTACAAGAAAAAAACTCACATATTTATGAGTTTTATTCTCTTAAACATCCTGTCATTTTTCCCCTCACAAATTTATTACTTTAATCTCAAAATCTGAAGGTTTTTTCCCCTCCAAAAACTACAAGCACTCCCCAGACCACTTACATTTTCTTATTACCTTCAAAAGCTCTAATATGCCGTCCGAGTCGCTAATTCTTGCAGCCACTCTAATGTCTCCTTTTTTAATCAACGCTGTGTCGAGTACGAGACTTTACACAGTCGAGTTTTAAACATGGATTTTGCTGAATTATCTCCCCAGTCAACATTTCTGTAGCTGAACCTACATCCAATGAACAATATACAGCAGACTGCACATTTATTTATGTATAAATTCTTTCTGATTGGTCAGATGGTGACCTCTCTGCCCTCTGCTGTCAGCATTATAAACCTTTGGTGCTACCTGGTCAAGGTCACTCAGCTCAGTGGAATGAGAAACAGATTTCAGGGTGAAAGGTCACCAGTCTCTCTGGTCGCTGAGCATCTTCTCATAAGGTTCTTAATCTTCTCAAAAGCAACATTTTTGGGGGGTTTGTTTAACAGGAAAACATACAGAAAGGATGTCAGGGTGATGTCTGAGGACGTGCAGCTGACAGTAACGTGACTTTGACTTCGGATCTGTTTTTTACTTCAGACTAGAAACCAAAAAAGATCAACTGATGGTTATTCACAGTCAAAACTATTGCTGAGTTTTCACAAATAATCATGTAGTTTAGTGCAAAATAAGGAAAAAATGTATTTTACTGTGTTACAGCAGTCAAAACAGTGAATAATAAAATAAAGTGGCTTAAGAGGTGAAAATCTAAATATGACATTTTCATGTAAAAAGCTGAAAATAATACAATAAATGGGTCTACAGAGTAAACTAAAAAAAAGAATGTGCATTATAGTAGCTGTATAATTGACAATAACAACATCATCTGTTGTTGAAGCCATTGTTTTCTAAGACTTTCATACAGCATGTCATGGCTTCCATCATGGTGTCTTTTTGCTTGTTTTTCCTCTCACCGTGATCTGTAGGTCGCAGTCGGGGGCCAGCTGTGGGAATCCTGGGATCTGAGGCATGACTCCTATGGTGAAGGTCTGAGCATCGCTCTGAACGACTGGTTCTGCCTCTGTGGAAACCTGCACAGACAAACAGGTACACAGCCTCCTATATGAGAGCCGCATCTTCAACAAACTCCATCCACCTCAGCATCCTTAGCTCCTCTGCTCACTGTAAGGCTTGAAGCCTTAAGTCTCAATCTGCAGCATACCAGCTGAAAAAATGTCTTGTTTTTCCACTGCAAAGGCATATTATAATTAATTTCTGAGTGACACAGCTGATGACATACTCCTGAGAACCACCAGAAGTAAGACACAACCGCTTTGATGAAAACAAGCTGCAGTCTAATAACTGAACAGGAACATAAAATGAGCCTGGCATCAGGCTGCACTGCAGGAACGAGCCACAGAGACTCAGTGTGCTTCTTTTCATAAATCACTGCCTACACCGTGAGAATATTAAAAAAGAGACGTCGATCTGAGTAAAATTCAGCTCGTGTTTTAGTTTTTCTTTCAGCATTGGAGCAGTTATTACTCTGAAGCCACACCACTGCTGTTTGCTCTTAAACGATGTTCTGAAATCCACACTAAACGTGTTTCAAGACTTTTAAAAAAGGACGCAGATGGAGCCTCTGAGGGTTTTTGTTAAGGAGCATGTTGCTCTTTGTGTTGACAGCAGTGGACAGCTGTTCTGTTTCTCAACATATGCTTCAGGCTGATGTGTCTGTGAAGTAAAAACTTAAACTAATTGCTTACAAATTAAAAATAATTTGTCATCTCTCTTACTGAAAAACTGTGGAAATGTCACCTCACGTGCAGTTACTGTTTGTGTTGCAAGGAAAATATTCAGTGGGTAAAATAATAACTTGGAATAACACCCGTGTATCACAGACTTTATAAAACAGTCAAAGAAGCCTGAAAAGAAATCTGAGGGGAAATCCTGAAATGCTGAAGATGGTGGTCATTCCACGTCTGAGAGCCAATCAGCAGCTGAACCAAGAAACGTAGGAGCCAATCATGTTGTTGCATTGATGAATACAAACTTTAAAACTTCAGGCTAAAGATCTGGTTTAGGATGTGTGATGTCAGAGATATTTACTCTGTGGTGTAGTAAGTGTACTTGTGATTACATTTGCACTTATTTGACTTTTGTATAATTTTTTTTTTCGGCTAAGCAAAATGAAAAGTGGTTCAGCATTATTGTCTGTGTTTTAGTCATTTTGTTTCTGCGTTTGCATTTTAGTTTTAAAGAGATATTTGATGTTTGTTTAATATGTTATATGGTAACATTTTAATCTATGCTTTGGTGATTTTGCATCCTTGGGTTTTATTTAATGTCATATATGTACAGTGTTGGGGAGTAACGGAATTTACGTATCAGCGTTACGTGTGTAAAATACAAAAAATTAGTAACTGTATTCCGTTACAGTTACCGTTAAACAGGTGATAATTAGAATACAGTTACTTTGTTGAAATAAATGGATTACACGGCAGGCTTGTCCTGTTTCACACGTTAAGCTATCCCCTCTCTATTTTTGGTAATTCCATGGATTGCCGGTCCGGAAACCCAATGGACCTTTGTAAGATCTATCTATTTATAAATATATCTATATCTCAATATATATATGCCATGAATATGCCAGGTACTGCATGTACTGGACTTCCTCTCATGTCCACTTTAGGCTGGCTCCCATATTAAATGTTCAAACTGACAGTGGAATGAAACAGTTGTAGGCGCTGCTCTAGCTCACCTGGTTGAGAACAGATAACCCACATGCTCAAAGCCTGCAAAGGCCTGATGCACAAGTCTTCCCTGGACCATTTTCTGTGCGTCATTCCCCCTGACTCTCTCTCTCTTTAATATCCTTTCAAAACTAAAGGTCATCCATATGAAAACTGGAGTTAGAGGCTTGGCCACTTTGATGCTCGAGTCGCTGTTGGTATACTTTTTGAATTATTAAAATTATATTACAGCTCACTGTGTTGAAATCTGTCCCTTACTTTTGGTATTTAATTACAGTACTTTATGTATAAGTATCTGTGTCTTTGTTAGTCAGTTCAGTCTATAACCTTTGACCTCTCTGCGTGTTTATGAAGCAGCTGATCGTTTTAATTAGAATTTAAGATTATCCTAATTGAATTGCTGCATAGAGAAAGATGATAATCGTCTCTGTGTTCTTCACTGGAACAAAACCAGATTTGAAATTTAGCTCTCTTCCTGTCTGCTGACGCAACACTTTTGAAAACTTTTAAGCGAATGCACTGTTGTCTTACTCGAGCCCTCTAACGTATGTAGCCATAAATTGTTTAGTCCCCTGATAGACATGCAGAGGCAGAAGCCTTGGCTGTTCATTCTAAAAGCCAATTTCTGTCCCCACTTACTTATTCTGCTGCAGCTTGTTCCTGTCACATCAGTGGCATTTGCAGGAAGGAAAGTTCAAGAACCTGTAGTCAGCTTTGTCAGTCAGAAGTAATGTAGGAGCAGCATGAAGCCTGGAGTCAGCGGCACCAATCACAAGTAATGTGTTGTCATGAGAGGCAGTCAGCTGGATTTATTGAAGCTGGTGCTGCTGCAGAAAATTATTGATCATGTTGATTTGCTTCAACATAAAAAGACATACCCTATTTTATAATCTTCATAAGGTTTAAAATCCAATCCATGAGACTTCCAAAGAAAGGTTCAGCAGCTTTATCGCTGCCAGAATACTGCAGGACTGCTACACGTTAAATGTAAGACTTCTGAGACCTTTTAATACCACTTTAAATAAAATTTAGGACCACCATCCAACGGGAATACACATCAAAACATCAACATGGGGAAAAAACCCCATTTGTGTCAGTTAAAAGAGAACGGTAAGGTAAGCAGGGTGTTTTCCAGGATTTTCCTCAGTGGAGTGGGTCATGAAAGAAAAGAATAGAAAACAAGGCACAAGAGCACACAGGAAGACAAAATATTTGAAATAAAGTGACAATTGGCATTGATAAAATCAGGAATGTCTTGCAGGCTCATTTGTAGCTTCACATGAAATTGGCAGATTTACTGTTACAGTTTCTCTTTATTTGTTTCACTTTATTGTAACTTTAGTCTGAGAGTTAAAATTGATTTTCTACAACCTGGTTCTCATCAATCAACATCTTCTAGTATAATGTTGTAGTTCTAATAATTATCTAATATTTTCTTAAAACATGCACTTTCCTTGCGTTTTATTCACATATTGTCTTAAATCTTTTAGTTTTATACAAAAGAAAAAGATGATGTAAAAGAAAAATGAATTTCCCCTCTCTGCTCAGCGTATAATAATGACAAGCGCTTTAACCTTTGTCCTTTAGATTGAGTATTTCGGGTGATGGATGTGGATGAGTCTCTCTGTATGAGTCATTTCACAATTTCTCCACATCCTCACATTAAAACATTTGCAGCCCGTGTGACTGTTTCTCAAAATCAAAGGATTTGTCCTTATTGAAAATGACTTAACTTTCCCTGAGAATGATTAAATGGTGACTCAGTGGCTCCGCATTGAATTTAAACATACAATTGAGCAATCATTCAAGTGTGAAATATGGACAAGTTACTGTCTTCAGTCCCGAGACTCGTTCCTTATGTTTGTACTTAAATTTGAGCTGAATTTGGAAAAATGCGTTGAAATTTGCATGACTTCAAATGGCCTCTGATTATAACTGATTTATAATCCTGTACTGTGCATGAGACAGGGCTACTGGGACCTCACCTGGAGCCAGATCTGTCAGGCCAGCACCCACAGGAGGGGGCGTAGACATTTAGTGCAGGCAGTTCGATCCCTGGTTTCTGAAACTGTGTGTATCTGTGTATGTATTTAGTTTATGCAACAACTATTGACTGTACTGCTGCACACTTTTCTTTTTTTTCTTTTAATCTCAACAGTCATATTTTCCTGCTTAAAGAAAGATAAATAACTTGTCAATAAATCTTTTAAATTGTTTTTGGAGCTGTCTACTTTCTGTGATTGTAACATAGCTGTCTGTTATCTTCCCATTAACAAACCTGATAAACCACTTAAGATACTCCTCAGCTTCCAAACAACAACATAAAAGTCAAGCATGAGAGAAAAAAGTTGCAGGGGCACAGATCCCGATCCCTCTGGTTTGAATGTGGTTTATGATTTATGTGCAGAATGCTGCTGAGCACCCTCTGTTCTGCTGCAGAGCCCAGAGTTGCAGAACCAAAGTGAATTTCAAATCAACCCATTCCAAGAAGGCATCGCATGCTTTGGATAAAAATTCAGAGGAGGACAATAATACCACCCTGACAAGCCGTCAAGTTTAATCGTTACCTTTAACAAACCGCACCAATGATGGGTTTCGCTTCTCTATGTCACGTCTTCACCACTTCCCGGAGAAATGATGAGACACTTTCGAATTTAATTTGAATTGAGCACTGTGTAAATTGAAATGCATCTACTCTGATGGATGAAGCCAAAATGTGAGGGGTTGGACGGAGTGTGAGGGATGATTAGATGTAGCTACAAGCTTTTGGCTGCCTCTTTTGTTTTTCTAATGGAGGTGATGTGAAGCCGAGGCTGGCGTGAAAACACTCTAACCGTGGTGTGATGAATGCGCCATCGGTTTTAGTGCAATTGTCTTGAATTTGAAAACAATTTTAGTGTAATTTGGTGTCATTAACGCTAATCGAGATAGGCCACTATGGGAGGATTTTAAGTGCCTATGCTTCACACGGAAAGTTTGAAAAGAGGGGGAAGAAATCTGCAGTGGAAAACTGGAACGAGGAAAGAGGAAAACAAACCAGGAGGCATAAATCCAGCCAAAATGCCGGCTGCATTAACAGACACTAAACCAGTAGTGGAGTGTTTGGTGCATAAAACAAATGCTGAATGATAA